>NC_086451.1:449566591-450166591 GCF_028390025.1 Pseudophryne corroboree
CACTGTGTTCACATAAATATAAGCACTGAGTTATATGGATCATGACCAGATGATAAAAGAGCAGAACAGCAACCAAGTACTGGTGCCGTAGCTGCTGTCAGTCATGATCAGGGCCTGATTAAGGCAGGTGGGGATCCAGGGGCAATAAAGTTGTGGGGGCTCCCACTACTATACATGCTGGTCAAACACCCTGAGCCTCCCCCTCGTGACTGACACTCCCCCTCCCCCTCCCCCCCCCCCCCCCCCCCACCACCTAGATGAATGTCCCGGAGAAGCAGCGGTATTCCCATAGAAGCAGATGCGGCCGGTTCTGTGTCAATGTTTTGCGGGATTGAAGTACACTATCCCATCAGACTGCATGTACACGGTGCCAGTGCTCCTTGCTGGCAGCTGTTAATAAACAGCTGAGCCACCAGGGTCTTGGGGCACACACACTCATCCGCTTCAAATACCACTGTGTGAGGGCCCAAAGATGACCAAACCTGTTGCCCCTCCTTTAATCTGACCCTAGTTATGATAGTACTAAAATGTCTAGTAAAGGTGGTACAAGGGACAGAAAGTTTCAGAAAGGGCACTTGAAATAAAAATGTTTTACACTGTTAAAAAAGGGGTAGAGGTGTTACATTTAAATCCAACAAATCAGTATTCAAACATAAAGCACACTAAGTCTGAAGAACAAACTGTGTGTTCCTAAATCTCTGAGGAGAGTCTAGGGGTGTCCATGTTAGCTACAGATGTAGCCACACTCATCATGGATACATCTGCGCCAAATGAGCACTCTCGGCGCGGCTAAGTGCAGCCCAAGTCATGCCGAGCTGCGGCAATTTCCACTCCCATTCATGCGTATAGGGTGCATGCACGTCTAAGACACACATCTGCCCGATATGTGCACGCGGCCCTGCCTAACAAGGTGAGATCTTGGCAAGATGAGTGTGACTACATCTGTATGTGCGAGTTTGACGTAAACTTGTAGAGAAGCCTTCTTTCACCATTTATGCACCATCTGAAAATGTGGGGTTGAGCAGTAGAAGCGGTGATGATGATGATGATGATGATGACATAGAAATTGAGGATGCTAGTGTGGAAGTGTTAAAGGATGAGGGGGATATTAGTGTACTATCTGACACTACTGAGGATGACGAAGGATGGGGATGTTGATGATGTTTGTGTAACACAGCCACCAGTGACAGCATTTCTTGTCTGCGATAAAAAGAAAATCATTGTGATGCCTGGGCATAAGACCAAAAAGCCACTTTTTGGGTGTGGGAATATTTTTACACAAATCCTGACTATGTTTGTGAAGGCATCTGCTCCATTTGTGAGGCCAATATTAGTAGAGGTAAGGACGTTAACAATCTAGGCATCTCCTTCATGTTACATTATTTGAGGGGAGTTCATGAAATTAATTTTACTAAATTATAACGTAATTAACACCCTTATCATCAAGCTTCTCATTAGTGATCGGAGGTAGACCATCCAAAAAAATTAGTTTATCTGTGCCCAAACAAATCAAGCACTTCAACCACAAAAGTGGCAGTCCCTGTCAATGATGTGCTTGGTTATTTAAACTCTGCATGTTCTTTTTAATATAGAACATAAAAATGAGTGGAAGGGCCGAAGGACAATTCCATCTAGCACCACTTTTCTTTCATAACATACTGTATTTTTGGGGGGCATTGGGGATAGTCTTTGCATTACTTATTCACAACACATTTTTTAAACAGATATACATGCCGCTTGTTTGTTCTGCTGCTTTGTTGTTTAGTTTAGCCAGCCTTTGGCCAATATTGGTGAAGCATATTGTGAAGTGGTCATAACTGAGTGGAAATGACTGGAAACTAATGTTATTGAGGTTAATAATATTGTAGGAACAAAAAAGGTCCAAATTATATTATATTATTAGAAATTTTTATAAATTTTTGAAGAAAAAAAATACAGATCCAAATCCAAAACACAAAGTATATAAAAACCCAAAACCAAAACACCGGGGTTCGCACACATCTCTAATTAAAAGCATATGTACAGGCATATTTTTAAATGTTTTACATACAGTACGTTACACATTTACACTGCTAGACAAGTGACTATAAAAACATGTATGAGATATATGAAATACAAGTGATAAGAATGTTAGCATAATTTTTCTCACTCCAAGGAGCCCTGAGTGACAAGAAAGCACCAACGTGGACAACAATATTACAGTATGTTATCAGACCCTACAACAGGACTACGTCCACATACAAAAAAGGGGCAGATGCATTAACCTGGAGTAGGGATAAAGCAGTGATAAGTGCAAGGTGATAACGCACCAGCCAATCATTACGGATTTGAAAAATGACAGTTAGAAGCTGATTGGCTGGTGCGTTTATCACCTTCCATTTATCACTTCTTTATATCTTCTTCAGGCTTAATACAAATTTCTCTACTCTTGCGATTCCTACTTTATTGATTGCTGTCACCTGTGTTGAACTAAATAATTGATGAGGAGGATGATTCACCACAGGTGACAGCAATCATAGATTATGTGGGATGTCCAGCAGAAGAGCATTTTGTATCTGGTGAAAGTGGTCATGTTGTAGGGTTTGTGTTTTTGGTAATTTATTGCCTATTGCAGAGGTTCTCAAACTCCACCATTATAGTCTAGGTTTTATAGATATCCATGCTTGAGCACAGGTGACTGTGGGGGTGATGTACTATCCTTGGAGAGTGATAAAGTGGAGAGAAATAAAGTACCATCTAATCAGCTCCTGTCACTTCTCAAACACAGGGGGCGGGGATGTACTAAGCGGAAAATGCAGTAAACTCCCTGTTTACCGCATTTTCCGGATGTACTAACCCCCGGCCGGCAGGACAGCGCCGTGGCGGGGTAGCTGGCGTACGTCCATAGAAGCCTATGGGCTTCTCTCTCGCGGCGCTGTGTGAGGGATCCGATCGGATCCCTCCCAGCATGCCCTGCGGCCGCCCCCGTCACCCCGCGCATCCACAGACTGACTCCTGGGCCGAATCCCGGAAGTCAGGCTGCCGCTGCGCATCGCGGAGGACAGCTCTTATCGGAAGAGCTGTCCTCCGCAATGCTGATCGCATATGTTAGTACATATGGCTATCAGCATCGTGGGTGCAGGGCGGCGATGTACATTAGTACATCCCGCCCACTGGGAGGATGTACTAAGCACTGAAGAGAGATAAAGTGGAGAAAGATAGAGTACCAGCCAATCAGCTCCTGTCATTTTTCAAACACAACCTGTAACATGACAGTTAGGAGCTGATTAGTTGGTACTTTATTACATCTGCCCCTTAATTAGTGTCTCATGCATGGATATCCTTAAAACCTGCACTGTAACGGCAGAGTTTGGGAAACGCTGGCCTGTTGTGTATACATCTGGCCTATATGTTACAATATTTTATTTTAAAAAAAACACAGATGTATGTTCAATGACAATATTATTTTTCTGATAAAAAAAAATGTATACCTAAATACGTCTCCTTATAATCCCTTCAGTAAAACATCTAATATTGCTGTTCTTTCCATCACCTACCTCCCCTTTAATACATGATCTATGGTTCCACTTACCTTTCACAGCCTTACTGGTGCTCAGGAAGAACACAGGTATCAGGGCTAAGAAGCCCAGGTGGAGGAGCTGTCTGTGAGGCATCGTTCATAGAAAACAGAGAAACAACCTATCCACAAATCTTCCTATAAATGTCTGTACTTTACAGAGACACGGACAACTTAATACAGAGTTACTCTGGAGTGTTGGCCCAATAGGAATATTTGTAGCACATGACATATTAGTTACCGGGTAGACTGTTCCTGCTCTGTGCATAGAAGGAAGGTTTTTTCTTGACTGAAAGCTGCAGCATTCATATCCAAGGGATAAGGTTACTAAACACCGTGTTTGCTGTCATTTTAAAATCAAATGGACATACCGCCCGTGGTTTTAGAGGTCAAAATACAGTATTTACTAAGCATCGGTTTTGACTGTATTTCCTAGTACTTACTTTTCTATTAATTTATTCTTACCCACTTGCTGTTTGACATATCAATATTTGCAGGTTTTATTTTGCTGGTGCTTCAATTTTCTACTGTATACGTCTGGATTCTCATAGGTACTTTCCAGGGGTTTGAGCTTTAGTAAATCAACAGCTTTGCTAGAAAACTAATATTAGTAGTAATATTTCTCTAACGTCCTAGTGGATGCTGGGAACTCCGTAAGGACCATGGGGAATAGACGGGCTCCGCAGGAGACTGGGCACTCTAAGAAAGATTTAGGACTAACCTGGTGTGCACTGGCTCCTCCCCCTATGACCCTCCTCCAATCCTCAGTTAGATTTCTGTGCCCGGCTGCGCTGGATGCACACTAGGGGCTCTCCTGAGCTCCTAGAAAGAAAGTGTATGTTAGGTTTTTTATTTTCAGTGAGATCTGCTGGCAACAGGCTCACTGCACCGAGGGACTAAGGGGAGAAGAAGCGAACCTACCTGCTTGCAGCTAGCTTGGGCTTCTTAGGCTACTGGACACCATTAGCTCCAGAGGGATCGAACATAGGACCCGACCTCGTCGTCCGTTCCCGGAGCCGCGCCGCCGTCCCCCTTACAGAGCCAGAAGCAAGAAGGTCCGGAAAATCGGCTGCTGAAGACTCCTGTCTTCTCCAAGGTAGCGCACAGCACTGCAGCTGTGCGCCATTGCTCCTCATGCACACCACACACTGCGGTCACTGATGGGTGCAGGGCGCTGGGGGGGGGGGCGCCCTGAGCAGCAATATTAACACCTTGGCTGGCGAACTGACACCATATATAGCCCCAGGGGCTATGTAGGTGTTTATTAACCCCTGCCAGAACTTTTACAATAGCGGGAGAAAGCCGCCGAAAAAGGGGCGGAGCCATTTCCCTCAGCACACTGGCGCCATTTTCCCTCACAGCTCCGCTGGAAGGATCGCTCCCTGGCTCTCCCCTGCAGTCCTGCACTACAGAAAAGGGTAAAAAAGAGGGGGGGGCACAAATTAGGCGCAGTATAAATATATTATGCAGCTATAAAGGGAAATCACGTTTAATAGGTGATATCCCTGTGATATATAGCGCTCTGGTGTGTGCTGGCATACTCTCCCTCTGTCTCCCCAAAGGGCTTTGTGGGGTCCTGTCTTCTGTAAGAGCATTCCCTGTGTATCTGCTGTGTGTCGGTACTGCTGTGTCGACATGTATGAGGAGGAAAATTATGTGGAGGCGGAGCAAATGCCTGTGAATGTGATGTCACCCCCTGCGGGGTCGACACCTGTGTGGTTGGACTTATGGAAGGAATTGCGTGAAAGTGTCAACTCCTTACACAAAAGGTTTGACGACATAGGACAGCCGGCTACACAGCTTGTGCCTGTCCAGGCGTCTCAAGTGTCATCAGGGGCTTTAAAACGCCTGCTACCTCAGGTGACAGATACAGACGTCGACACGGATACCGACTCCAGTGTCGACGATGATGAGACTAGTGTACCCTCCAATAGGTCCACCCATTACATGATTGAGGCAATGAAAAATGTTTTACACATTTCTGATAATACCCCAGGTACCACAAAAAAGGGTATTATGTTTGGTGAGAAAAAACTACCTGTAGTTTTTCCTCCATCTGAGGAATTAAATGAGGTGTGTGAGGAAGCGTGGACTTCCCCCGATAAGAAATTGATAATTTCAAAATGGTTATTGGCAGCGTACCCTTTCCCACCAGAGGATAGGTCACGTTGGGAAACACCCCCTAGGGTAGATAAGGCGCTGACACGCTTATCAAAGAAGGTGGCACTACCGTCTCCGGATACGGCCACCCTAAAGGAACCTGCTGATAGGAAGCAGGAAGCTACCCTAAAAGCTATTTACACACACACGGGCATTATATTGCGACCAGCGATTGCATCAGCTTGGATGTGCAGTGCTGCTGCTGCGTGGTCAGATTCCCTGTCGGATAATATTGATACCATGGATAGGGACAATATTTTGCTGACGATTGAGTATATAAAAGATGCAGTCTTATACATGCGTGATGCACAGAGGGATATTTGCCGGCTGGCATCAAGAATAAGCGCTATGTCCATTGCCGCCAGAAGGGGGTTATGGACTCGGCAATGGTCTGGCGATGCCGACTCAAAACGGCACATGGAAGTTTTGCCCTATAAGGGGGTGGAACTGTTTGGGGATGGTCTTTCGGACCTCGTGTCCACAGCTACTGCTGGGAAATCGACCTTTTTGCCACAGGCTGCCCCACAACAAAAGAAAGCACCGTATTATCAGGTACAGCCCTTTCGGCCCCAGAAAGGCAAGAGGGCTAGAGGCTCATCCTTTCTGCCAAGAGGCAAAGGTAGAGGGAAAAAGCTGCAACACACAGCTAGTTCCCAAGAGCAGAAGTCCTCCCCCGCGTCCGGTAAGTCCACAGCATGACGCTGGGGCTGCTCAGGCGGACCCGGGTACGGTGGGGGCCCGTCTCAAAAATTTCAGCCCACAGTGGGCTCTCTCACAGGTGGATCCCTGGGTTCTTCAAACAGTATCTCAGGGGTACAGGCTGGAATTCGAGACGTCTCCCCCCCACCGTTTCCTAAAATCTGCCTTACCGACAACTCCCTCTGCCAGGGAGGCAGTGTTGGTGGCTATTCAAAAACTGTATTCACAGCAAGTGATTGTCAAGGTACCCCTCCTTCAGCAAGGAAAGGGTTACTATTCCACAATGTTTGTGGTACCGAAACCGGACGGTTCGGTGAGACCCATCTTAAATCTAAAATCCTTGAACACTTATATCAAAAGGTTCAAGTTCAAGATGGAATCGCTCAGGGCGGTGATTGCGAGCCTGGACGAGGGGGATTACATGGTCTCCCTGGACATCAAGGATGCGTACCTACATGTCCCCATTTACCCGCCTCACCAGGAGTACCTCAGATTTGTGGTACAGGACTGTCACTATCAGTTCCAGACGCTGCCGTTTGGCTTGTCCACGGCACCGAGGGTCTTTACTAAGGTAATGGCCGAAATGATGATACTCCTTCGCAAGAAGGGAGTTTTAATTATCCCGTACTTGGACGATCTACTGATAAAGGCGAGGTCCAAGGAACAGTTGGTAGTGGGGGTAGCGCTTTCTCGGGAAGTGCTACAACAGCACGGCTGGATTCTCAATATTCCAAAGTCACAGCTGGTCCCGACGACACGTCTTCTGTTCCTGGGAATGATTCTGGACACACACCAGAAAAGAGTGTTTCTTCCAGTGGAAAAAGCAAGGACTTTCCAGTGGGACCTGTTGGACAAATGGTCCGGGTCCCATCTCCAGATGCAACAGCGGATAACCCTGTCGGCAAGAACCAGGGTGTGGCTGCAGAGGGCTCATCTACTAGAGGGCCGCAGATTCGGAATACAGGACTGGGTCCTGGTGACCACGGATGCCAGCCTTCGGGGCTGGGGTACAGTCACACAGGGAAGAAATTTCCAAGGACTGTGGTCAAATCAGGAGATTTCGCTTCACATAAATATTCTGGAGCTAAGGGCCATTTACAATGCCCTAAGCCAAGCAAGACCCCTGCTTCAGAACCGGCCGGTGCTGATCCAATCAGACAACATCACGGCGGTCGCCCATGTAAACAGACAGGGCGGCACAAGAAGCAGGAGGGCAATGGCAGAAGCCACAAGAATTCTCAGATGGGCAGAGAATCATGTGTTAGCACTGACAGCAGTATTCATTCCGGGAGTGGACAACTGGGAAGCAGACTTCCTCAGCAGGCACGACCTCCACCCGGGAGAATGGGGACTTCATCCAGAAGTCTTCCAGATGCTGGTAAACCGTTGGGAAAAACCACAGGTGGACATGATGGCGTCCCGCCTCAACAAAAAGCTAAAAAGATATTGCGCCAAGTCAAGGGACCCTCAGGCGATCGCTGTGGACGCTCTAGTGACACCGTGGGTGTACCAGTCGGTTTATGTGTTTCCTCCCCTGCTTCTCATACCAAAGGTACTGAGAATAATAAGAAGACGAGGAGTAAGAACGATACTCGTGATTCCGGATTGACCAAGAAGGGCTTGGTACCCAGAACTTCAAGAAATGATATCAGAGGACCCATGGCCTCTGCCGCTCAGACAGGATCTGCTTCAGCAGGGGCCCTGTCTGTTCCAAGACTTACCGCGGCTGCGTTTGACGGCATGCGCGGTTAAACACCGGATCCTAAAAGAAAAGGGCATTCCGGAGGAAGTCATTCCTACGCTGATTAAAGCCAGGAAAGAAGTAACCGCAAACCATTATCACCGTATTTGGCGAAAATATGTTGCGTGGTGTGAGGCCAGGAAGGCCCCAACAGAGGAATTTCAGCTGGGTCGATTTCTGCACTTCCTACAGTCAGGAGTGACTATGGGCCTAAAATTGGGTTCCATTAAGGTCCAGATTTCGGCTCTGTCGATTTTCTTCCAAAAAGAACTGGCTTCACTGCCTGAAGTTCAGACATTTGTTAAAGGAGTGCTGCATATTCAGCCCCCTTTTGTGCCTCCAGTGGCACCTTGGGATCTCAACGTGGTGTTGAGTTTCCTAAAATCACATTGGTTTGAGCCACTTAAAACCGTGGATCTAAAATATCTCACGTGGAAAGTGGTCATGCTATTGGCCTTGGCTTCGGCCAGGCGTGTATCAGAATTGGCGGCTTTGTCGTGTAAAAGCCCTTATCTGATTTTCCATATGGATAGGGCAGAATTGAGGACTCGTCCCCAGTTTCTCCCTAAGGTGGTATCAGTTTTTCACTTGAACCAACCGATTGTAGTGCCTGCAGCTACTAGGGACTTGGAGGATTCCAAATTGCTGGACGTAGTCAGGGCCTTGAAAATTTATATTTCCAGGACGGCTGGAGTCAGGAAAACTGACCCGCTTTTTATCCTGTATGCACCCAACAAGCTGGGTGCTCCTGCTTCTAAGCAGACTATTGCTCGCTGGATTTGTAGCACAATTCAGCTGGCGCATTCTGCGGCTGGACTGCCGCATCCTAAATCTGTAAAGGCCCACTCCACAAGGAAGGGGGCTCTTCTTGGGCGGCTGCCCGAGGGGTCTCGGCTTTACAACTTTGCCGAGCTGCTACTTGGTCAGGGTCAAATACGTTTGCAAAATTCTACAAATTTGACACCTTGGCTGAGGAGGACCTTGAATTCTCTCATTCGGTGTTGCAGAGTCATCCGCACTCTCCCGCCCGTTTGGGAGCTTTGGTATAATCCCCATGGTCCTTACGGAGTTCCCAGCATCCACTAGGACGTCAGAGAAAATAAGATTTTACTCACCGGTAAATCTATTTCTCGTAGTCCGTAGTGGATGCTGGGCGCCCATCCCAACTGCGGATTGTCTGCAATACTTGTATATAGTTATTGCCTAACTAAAGGGTTATTGTTATGAGCCATCTGTTGAGAGGCTCAGTTATAGTTCATACTGTTAACTGGGTATAGTATCACGAGTTATCTGGTGTGATTGGTGTGGCTGGTATGAGTCTTACCCGGGATTCAAAATCCTTCCTTATTGTGTCAGCTCTTCCGGGCACAGTATCCTAACTGAGGTCTGGAGGAGGGTCATAGTGAGAGGAGCCAGTGCACACCAGGTAGTCCTAAAGCTTTCTTTAGTTGTGCCCAGTCTCCTGCGGAGCCGCTATTCCCCATGGTCCTTACGGAGTTCCCAGCATCCACTACGGACTACGAGAAATAGATTTACCGGTGAGTAAAATCTTTTTATCTTACGTCCTAGAGGATGCTGGGGTCCATTTTAGTACCATGGGGTATAGACGGTTCCGTAGGAGTCTTCTGCACTTTAAGACTTTTTAACTAGTGTGAACTGGCTCCTCCCTCCATGCCCCTCCTCCAGACCTCAGTTTAGAAAATGTGCCCAGGAGACTGGATGCACACTAGTGGAGCTCTACAGAGCTTTGCTGGAAAAGACTTTGGCCCAGGGGCGGTTTGAGATAGAACACCAGCACGGGAAATTTCTAGAATCAGCCTTAATGGAGGCGGGGTCTGTTGAGGGGGCAGGCTCATACGACCAGGCAAAGCCTTACTTGCGTCTTTTGCTGCAGTTAGGTATGCATCTTCATGCTAATGCCGCTACAAAGCCTTTCCCTGGTGTACATCCGTGCGTCCTTCCCTGGTATAGGAGCCGTGAGTGCTGCTGACTGGTGATATATAATATATTTCTGGCAGCAGGCTCTGATGCTACTGGAGGGCACCGGCCATTATATGCTATTTATCTGAAAGGAAATGGAGTGTACATCTATCTATATTATAATAGGATTTCAATACCTACCGGTAAATCCTTTTCTCTTAGTCCGTAGAGGATGCTGGGGTCACTTCAAGAACCATGGGGGGTATAGACGGGATCCGCAGGAGACATGGGCACTTTAAGACTTTCAAATGGTGTGACCTGGCTCCTCCCTCTATGCCCCTCCTCCAGACCCCAGTTTAAGGAACTGTGCCCAGGGAGACGGACATTTCGAGGAAAGGATTTATTATTAAAACACGGTGAGCATCTTACCAGCTCACACCTCAAGCATGCCGCAGAACGTGGCATTCAACAGAACACAAGCCAACAGCATGAAGAATTTGCAGCAATATGCTGACAAAAAACGTAACGCAACCTGTGTGTAACCACAACCAATAACTGCAGATACAGTACGCACTAGGACAGGCGCTCAGCATCCTCTACGGACTAAGAGCAAAGGATTTACTGGTAGGTATTAAAATCCAATTTCTCTAACGTCCTAGTGGATGCTGGGGACTCAGGTAAGGACCATGGGGAATAGACGGGCTCCGCAGGAGACTGGGCACTCTCAAGAAAGATTTAGTACTACCTGGTGTGCACTGGCTCCTCCCTCTATGCCCCTCCTCCAGACCCCAGTTAGAATCTGTGCCTGGCCAGAGCTGGGTGCTTTTAGTAGGCTCTCCTGAGCTTGCTAAGAAGAAAGTATTCTAGTTTAGGTTTTTTATTTTCAGAGAGCTTCTGCTGGAACAGACTCTCTGCTACGTGGGACTGAGGGGAGAGAAGCAAACCTAACTGCGGCTAGGTTGCGCTTCTTAGGCTACTGGACACCATTAGCTCCAGAGGGATCGAACACAGGTACCTAACCTTGATCGTCCGTTCCCGGAGCCGCGCCACCGTCCCCCTCGCAGAGCCAGAAGTACAGAAGCATGAAGACATCGAAATCGGAGGCAGAAGACTCCTGTCTTCACTTAAGGTAGCGCACAGCACTGCAGCTATGCGCCATTGCTCCCGCAGCACACCCACACACTCCGGTCACTGTAGGGTGCAGGGCGCAGGGGGGGGCGCCCTGGGCAGCAATTAAGGTACCTTTTGGCAAAATATTGCATATATCCAGTCAGGCACTGGATATATGTTCGAGCCCCTGCCATTTTTTACACATACAAGCGTGACAGAAGCCTGCTGCTGAGGGGGCGGGGCCTTCTTCCTCAGCACACCAGCGCCATTTTCTCTTCACAGCTCCGCTGGAAAGACGCTCCCCAGGCTCTCCCCTGCAGTATCCAGGTACAAGAAGGGTAAAAAAGAGAGGGGGGGCACATAAATTTAGGCGCAAAACGATCACAAACAGCAGTTACGGGGTAATCACTAAGTTACAGTGTAATCCCTGGGTTATATATAATAGCGCTGGGGTGTGTGCTGGCATACTCTCTCTCTGTCTCCCCAAAAGCCTTAGTGGGGTCCTGTCCTCAGTCAGAGCATTCCCTGTGTGTGTGTGGTGTGTCGGTACGTTAGTGTCGACATGTTTGAGGAGGAAGGATATGTGGAGGCAGAACAAGTGCAGATGAATGAGGTGTCGCCGACGGCGGTGCCGACACCTGATTGGATGGATATGTGGAAGGTGTTAAATGATTAATGTAAGCTCCTTGCATAACAGGTTGGATAAAGCTGTAGCCTTGGGACAGTCAGGGTCTCAACCCATGCCTGATCCTACAATGCAGAGGCCGTCAGGGTCTCATAAGCGCCCACTATCCCAGATGGTTGACCCAGATGCCGACACAGAGTCTGACTCCAGTGTCGATGACGATGATGCAAAATTACAGCCTAAAATGACTAAAGCCATCCGCTACATGATTATAGCAATGAAGGATATATTGCACATATCAGAGGAAAACCCTGTCCCTGACAAGAGGGTTTATATGTATGGGGAGAAAAAGCAAGAAGTGACTTTTCCACCTTCACATGAATTAAATGAATTATGTGTAAAAGCGTGGGATTCTCCTGATAGGAAGGTAGTAATTTCCAAGAGATTACTGATGGCGTATCCTTTCCCGCCAACGGACAGGTTACGCTGGGAATCCTCCCCTAGGGTAGACAAGGCGTTGACACGCTTATCTAAGAGGGTGGGCCTGCCGTCTCAGGATACGGCCGCCCTAAAGGATCCTGCAGATAGAAAGCAGGAAGCCATCCTTAAGTCAATTTATTCACATTCTGGTACTCTACTGAGGCTAGCAATTGCTTCGGCCTGGATGTGTAGTGCTGTAGCAGCATGGACTGATAATCTCTCGGAGGAGATAGATACCCTGGACAGGGAGACTGTTCTACTGACCCTGGCACATATCAAGGACGATGTCCTATATATGCGAGATGCCTAGAGGGACATTTGCCTACTGGGCTCTAGAATTAACGCAATGTCCATTTCTGCCAGACGGGTCTTGTGGACATGGCAATGGACAAGGGATGCCAACTCTAAAAAACACATGGAGGTTTTGCCTTATAAGGGTGAGGAATTATTTGGGGACGGTCTCTCGGACCTAGTTTCCACTGCTACGGCAGGGAAGTCAAATTTCTTGCCTTATGTTCCCCCACAGCCTAAGAAAGCACCATATTACCAGATGCAGTCCTTTCGTTCACAATAGAGCAAGAGAGTCAGAGGGGCATCCTTTCTGGCCAGAGGCAGGGGTAGAGGAAAAAAGCTGCACCATGCAGCTAGTTCCCAGGAACAAAAGTCCTCCCCGGCTTCCACTAAGTCCACCGCATGACGCTGGGGCTCCACAGGCGGAGCCAGGAGTGGTGGGGGCGCGTCTCCGAAATTTCAGCCACCAGTGGGTTCGCTCACAGGTGGATCCTTGGGCTATACAAATTGTGTCTCAGGGATACAAGCTGGAATTCGAGGTGACACCCCCTCACCGTTACCTAAAATCGGCCTTGCCAGCTTCCCCCATGGAAAGGGAGGTGGTACTGGCGGCAATTCACAAGCTATACCTCCAGCAGGTGGTAGTAAAAGTTCCCCTCCTTCAACAGGGAAGGGGTTACTATTCCACTATGTTTGTGGTACCGAAACCGGACGGTTCGGTCAGACAGAGCCGGCCCTAAACAACATGATGCCCTAGGCAAGATTTTGGCTGGTGCCCCCTAGCACTGCCGCTAGTTCTGCAGGAGATGCCTGGCATGAGTCAGCTGGCAGCTCTGCTAATGTCAGGCACCTTTTGTTTATGAAAATGCATCTTATTTGCATTACTATGTGGCTAGGACGCACAAGCAGCTTCTGCTGATTAAAATGATATGCAGCATGCCTATATTCTGTGTGCGACTGCGGCTATATCTGCATATGAAATGCTACATTACAGTGATTTCCAGAACTACACTGCAACGTAGCATTTTGTATGCAGATACAGCCGCAGTCACACACAGAATATAGGCATGCCGCATATCATTTTAATCAGCAGAAGCTGCTGGTGCCCCTAAGCATACCAAATGCCCTAGGCATTTGCCTAGCTTGCCTATGCCTAAGGCCGGCTCTGCGGTCAGACCCATTTTGAATTTAAAATCCCTGAACATTTATCTGAAGAAATTCAAGTTCAAAATGGAATCGCTCAGAGCGGTCATTGCAAGCCTGGAAGAGGGGAATTTCATGGTGTCTCTGGACATCAAGGATGCTTACTTGCATGTCCCCATTTATCCGCCTCATCAAGAGTACCTCAGGTTTGTGGTACAGGACTGTTATTACCAATTCCAGACGCTGCCGTTTGGCCTGTCCACGGCACCGAGAATATTTACCAAGGTGATTGCCGGAGATGATGGTGCTCCTTGGGAAGTAAGGAGTTACAATTATCCCATACTTGGACGATCTCCTCATAAAGGCGAGGTCCAGGGAACTGTTACTGATCAGCGTAGCACACTCTCAGGAAGTGTTGCGGCGGCACGGCTGGATTCTGAATATTCCAAAGTCTCAGCTGATCCCTACGAAGCGTCTGCCCTTCCTGGGCATGATTCTGGATACAGACCAGAAGAAGGTATTTCTCCCGGAGGAGAATGTTCAGGAGCTCGTGACTCTGGTCACGGACCTCCTGAAACCAAAACAGGTGTCGGTGCATCACTGCACGCGAGTCCTGGAAAAGATGATGGCGTCATATGAAGCCATTCCCTTCGGCAGGTTCCATGCCACGATCTTTCAGTGGGATCTGTTGGACAAGTGGTCCGGATCGCATCTTCAGATGCATCGGCTGATCACCCTGTCCCCCAGGGCCAGGGTGTCTCTTCTGTGGTGATTGCAGAGTGCTCACCTCCTCGAGGGCCGCAGGTTCGGCATACAGGACTGGGTCCTGGTGACCACGGATGCAAGCCTCCGAGGATGGGGGGCAGTCACTCAGGGAAGAAACTTCCAAGGGCTGTGGTCAAGTCAGGAGACTTGTCTGCGCATAAATATCCTAGAACTAAGGGCCATATACAACGCCCTAAGCCAAGCGGAGCCTCTGCTTCGAGACCAACCAGTGCTGATTCAGTCAGACAACATCACTGCAGTGGCCCATGTCAACCGACAAGAAGCAGGGTGGCGATGGCAGAAGCCACCAGGATTCTTCGTTGGGCGGAGAATCACGTGCAAGCACTGTCAGCAGTGTTAATTCCGGGGGTCGACAACTGGGAAGCAGACTTCCTCAGCAGACACGACCTCCACCCGGGAGAGTGGGGACTTCATCAAGAAGTCTTCACGCTGCTTGCAAATCGATGGGAACTCCCACAGGTGGACATGATGGCGTCACGCCTCAACAAAAAGCTAAACAGGTATTGCGCCAGGTCAAGGGACCCTCAGGCGAGAGCTGTGGACGCACTAGTAACACCATGGGTGTTCCAGTCGGTCTATGTTTTTCCTCCTCTTCCTCTCATACCAAAGGTGCTGAGAATTGTAAGAAAAAGAGGAGTGAGAACAATATTCATTACTCCGGATTGGCCAAGAAGGACTTGGTACCCGGAACTGCAAGAAATGCTCTCAGGACCCATGGCCTCTGCCTCTCAGACAGGATCTGTTACAACAAGGGCCCTGTCTGTTCCAAGACTTACCGCAGCTGCGTTTGACGGCATGGCGGTTGAACTCCGGATCCTAGCGGAAAAGGGCGTTCCGGATGAAGTTATTGCTACGCTGATAAAGGCTAGGAAAGACGTGACAGCAAAACATTATCACCGTATATGGCGAAAATATGTTGCTTGGTGTGAGGCCAGGAAGGCCCCTACAGAGAAATTCCAGCTGGGTTGATTCCTGCACTTCCTACAGTCAGAAGTGACTATGAGCCTAAAGTTAGGATCCATAAAGGTCCAGATTTCGGCCCTATCCATTTTCTTTCAAAAGGAACTGGCTTCACTGCCTGAGGTTCAGACCTTTGTTAAGGGAGTGCTGCATATTTAGCCCCCTTTTGTGCCACCAGTGGCACCTTGGGATCTTAACGTGGTGTTGGGTTTCCTGAAATCCCACTGGTTTGAGCCACTTAAGACCGTGGAGCTAAAGTATCTCACATGGAAAGTGGTCATGCTGTTGGCCTTAGCGTCGGCTAGGCGTGTGTCAGAATTGGCGGCCTTGTCATGTAAATGCCCCTATCTGGTTTTTCATATGGACAGGGCAGAATTGCGGACTCGTCCGCAATTTCTACCAAAGGTTGTGTCTTCGTTTTCATTTGAACCAACCTATTGTGGTACCTGCGGTTACTCGTGACTTGGAGGATTCCAAGTTGCTGGACGTGGTCCGGGCTTTGAAGATTTATGTTAACAGAACGGCTGGAGTCAGGAAGACTGACTCGCTGTTTATCCTGTATGCATCCAACAAGCTGGGTGCGCCTGCTTCAAAGCAAACTATTGCGCGCTGGATCTGTAACACGATTCAGCAGGCTCATTCTGCGGCGGGATTGCCGCATCCGAAATCTGTGAAAGCCCATTCCACAAGGAAGGTGGGCTCTTCTTGGGCGGCTGCCAGAGGGGTCTTGGCATTACAGCTTTGCCGAGCTGCTACTTGGTCGGGTTCAAACACTTTTGCATAATTCTATAAGTTTGATACCCTGGCTGAGGAGGACCTTGTGTTTGCCCATTCGGTGCTGCAGAGTCATCCGCAGTCTCCCGCCCATTTGGAGGCTTTGGTATAATCCCCATGGTCCTTACGGAGTCCCCAGCATCCACTAGGACGTTAGAGAAAATAAGATTTTACTCACCGGTAAATCTATTTCTCGTAGTCCGTAGTGGATGCTGGGCGCCCGTCCCAAGTGCGGACTTTTTCTGCAATACGTGTATATAGTTATTGCTTAATAAAGGGTTATGTTATATTGGCATCATTTGGTTGATGCTATGTTGTTTGTTCATACTGTTAACTGGCAGTGGCGGTTCTCGCCACGGGCAAGCGGTACTTTTGCCTGGGGCGCCGCCTTCCGGAGGGCGCCGGCGCCATCCGGAGGGCGCCGCACCAGGGCAAGATCCGCCACTGTGCCCCCCGTAGTGCCCTGCTGTGCCCCCCCGCTTTGAAGGGAACCAGACGCGTAGCGTCTAGTTTCCCTTCATGGAGAGGACCTTAGTTGTGCGGTGCGCGATGACGTCATCGCGCACCGCACAGCAAAGGTCCTCTCCATGAAGGGAAACTAGACGCTACGGTCTAGTTTCCCTTCGTCTAGAGGACCTTTGCTGTGCGATGCGCGATGATGTCATCGCGCACCGCACAGCATAGTGGCACAGACACTAGGGATCATAATTGACCTCTAGTGTCTATGCTGTTCTATGGGAGAGACGTAATAACGTCTCTCCCATATATCGAAGAGAACAGAAGAGAGGAGGAGAGGAGAAGAGCGGCGCCGCCGGCGGAGGGGGTCTGGATCAGGAACGGGGATGGTAAGTATACTTTTTATTTATTTTTATTTTTTCTTTTAGCGCGCTGACCACGCCCCCAATCGAAGCCACGCCCCCCATATTTTGCCCGGGGCGCCACAAATCATAGAACCGCCCCTGTTAACTGGCTATGTTATCACGAGTTATACGGTGTGATTGGTGTGGCTGGTATGAGTCTTACCCTGGATTCTAAAATCCTTTCCTTGTAATGTCAGCTTTTCCGGGCACAGTTCCCTTAACTGAGGTCTGGAGGAGGGGCATAGAGGGAGGAGCCAGTGCACACCAGGTAGTACTAAATCTTTCTTTAGAGTGCCCAGTCTCCTGCGGAGCCCGTCTATTCCCCATGGTCCTTACGGAGTCCCCAGCATCCACTACGGACTACGAGAAATAGATTTACCGGTGAGTAAAATCTTATTTTTCTTATACTTCCTAGAGGATGCTGGGGTTACTTCAAGAACCATGGTGTTATACTAAAGCTCTAGAATGGGCGGGAGAGTGCGGACGACTCTACAGTACCGAATGACCAAACGTTAGGTTAACCTCGGCCAAGGTATTAAGGCTGTAAAACTTAGCCCAATTTTTATTTATTTTTTTTCTAAATAGCTGCTCAGCAAAGTTGCAATGCCGAGACTGCCCGGTCAACCGCCCCGGACGAGCCCACCTTTCTAGTAAAATGGGCCTTCACCTATTTCGATAACGGCAATCCTGCCGTGAGATGAGCATGCTGAATCGTACCACAGATCCAGCGCGTAACGGTCTGCTTGGAAGCAGGACACCCAATCTTGCTGGGATCAAACAGGACAAACAGAGTCTGTGGCCCTCATTCCGAGTTGTTCGCTCGCAAGCTGCTTTTAGCAGCTTTGCACACGCTAAGCCGCCACCTACTGGGAGTAAATCTTAGCTTCTCAAAATTGCGACCGACGGATTCGCAATATTGCAATTAGACCTCTCTTAGCAGTTTCTGAGTAGCTCGAGACTTACTCTGCCATTGCGATCAGTTCAGTCAGTGTCGTTCCTGGTTTGACGTCACAAACACACCCAGCCTTCGCCCAGGTACTCCCCCCGTTTCTCCAGCCACTCCTGCGTTTTTCCCAGAAACGGTAGCGTTTTTTCACACACACCCATAAAACGGCCAGTTTCCGCCCAGAAACACCCACTTCCTGTCAATTACATTACTATCACCAGAACGAAGAAAAAACCTCATAATGCCGTGAGTAAAATACCTAACTTCATTTCAAATTTACTTGGCGCAGTCGCACTGCGGACATTGCGCATGCGCAGTAAGTGGTAAATCGCAAAATAACGAAAATCGACAACGAGCCAACAACTCGGAATGACCACCTGTGTTCCTAAACGGAGCCATCCTGGCGACATACATTTTCAAAAACTCTGACCACATGCAGAGACTTCGATTTAGTGAAGGCGTTGTCAAAGTCAGAAAAATAACACGATGCACACTGCCATATTTGCACCTCATGCGTGTCCCCGCTGCGCGTGCATGCGCTCTCCCGTGCGTACTCATACCCGTTGTTATGTGCACCCGCAGGCGCACGGTATGCGCATTTACGGTAGAGTTTGTATGCGTCTAGCGGGCGACTCAATCGTTACATATTTTTAGTATATAATGTATTTTGTAGATTATGGTCCCTTTGATAGAATCTGAAAGTTTAGTTAATGTAGCATGTTCATGGACAAAGGGATCCCTCTTTGTTTGATACGAAGGGTCAGACAGGGGTTATACAGTGGTGTTTAGTATCCATCGGAAGAGTATTTAATTAGCAATATTCCGGTGTTGGTTTGAAGCGGATTAATCGCTCGTGCGAATAGTTATGGACATAAGAAGTTTATGTACTTTTACTATTATTTGCACTCACTTATCCATGCGGCGGGAAACCTAGTTTCCCACCCACCTGAGCAGTTGGAAATAGTCACAGCCCACCTGTATGAATCAACCTATGACCTTTTGTTATAATGCGAAGACGAATTCCTGTGTCCAATGAACAATAAGATTGTAGGGACCATTGTATTGTATTGTGTGTGGGGCATAAATAGACAAGCCGATCTGATCCAGCTCACTCATTCTCTTCAACGGTTCTCATCACTGATAATCGGGAGCTGGATATTCAGAAAGGCGCATGCGATCGTTCCCTTTGTGCGTAAGTTTTCTCCGCAATCATATTGTCTTAATTGTTATTGTGAGCCATATCTCTCTCTTCTCCTCTTTCTCCCTCGTTTCTCTTATTGTTATTGTACTGTTATTGTATTTCATGTGTAGTTATCTGGTTAGTTAGTCTGTTATATTGGTAGTGTATGACTTGTATTGTATTATTCTTTTTGCAAGTATAACATTCAAATAAGGCGTTAGACCCTAAGCCCGGTATCTGTGTATTTCTTATATTTCTAAGTAATCTCTGAGCGTCGGAGACGCTCGAACAGCTTTTAAGTTAATAAGGTTACACTGTGTTACATTTACACTCTATCACTACACCAAGGTTTACTGCACAATACATTGTTTTATGGTAAAGTTATAAAGGTTTAATACTGTGAGCATCTGCGCCGCTGGTGATCTCCTCGTGGTCCCGAGCATCCGCTACGCTAATAGCGTATCATTACGTTAGTCGGCAGCCAATAGCGTGCCTGCCTGTGATCTCTTGGCCGTAAGCGAACGTGACGCTTAAGCGTCTCGACTACGGCTAAGCGATCGTTACGCAACGTGCGTACCCTTACGGTATTCCATACGCCAATAGCGTACTGTGTTCTTTGACCTCTTAAAAGGTTTTAAGTAAGATAAATATTTAGCTTTATCAATTGGCGGCTCGTCCGTCCTTCACATATCTGTACTAGGTAATTTCAGCAGACATTATCCATCCGCAAAGGGCGGGAGGTCATATTCCTCGTAGTGCTGTCTGGATAAGCGTCTGCTTCGCTTAGTAAAGGGTGCTGAAGGAATCCGGAACCAGAGATAAGAACAAAACGCTAGTGTCTTTTAAAAAACGGTTATTTCTGTCTTGCGCACGCACGCATATATCTGCATTTCTTTTCATTCATATACTTTCATATCATTCTCCTGTTTGCCATTTCACAATTGATAACGTGCTGAGAAAGATTTGTTGCTATTAGTAGTAAAAGAGTAAAAATAATACATTAAGGGGTAATTTGTAAAACACACACACAGCTTTGCTTGAGATACAAGGAGAGAACTGTGTGGTGCTCGGTAGATGATTACAGTTAAAAATCATCTACATTGATAAACGTGCTAATTGTATTTTTGTGGCCAGCGTACACGTGTCTCTAACAAAAGGCTGAGACTCGCGTACGCAACACAAAGACCGACGCACGGAGCGTCTGGGTACGCCCACCAAAACTCAAATCGCACAATAGCATTGTTTTAGTGGGGGCGGTATAGTATAGCCACGGGATAATAGCACAAATTGATTTCAGTTTCCAAAACTTAGTTTAAATACCTTACTTTACTGTAACGCCTCTGGGGAGAGCTATCAGATTACGGGAAATGATTTTTCTGATCAGAAAACTATAGAACGATAGTGGGTTGAAAACGGTATGAGTGTATTGAACTCCTCTTGGTGAAGTCTTGGTGAAGTAAAGCTTGGTGAAACGTGATGAGCACGGTCTAGGTGAAAACGTGCGACAGAGTGTGATAAAGTTTTCGTTGTATTACGCTCTGGCTGTTTTGGAGCACAGTAGGGAGACTCCAATGATCCTACCATTTATGGGCAACAAGTGTCTATAAGTGGTACGATTGGACCGCACGGTTGTAGGTGTGACCAATATCGCAACGTGAGGTAAATTGCCCTCATACGTGTTGTGGGAAGCACATGCAAGCGTGATTTGTGTAAAGAAGAGAATTTTCGCTGGCTCAGGAAAATCTCTAGAGGTAGGGCCTGCAACGGCTACACGTGTCTGCTAGAAGGCGGAACGGGGATACCCGGAGCAGAAGAAGCTGGTGGAAGAGCTTGGGTAACTTCCACCGTAGACTACTGTGTTTGGTGCATTTTAGGAAGTTTTTCTGTGTTAAAAGAGGTCCACAATGGCAGCCAAGTGCACAACACAGGGACGTTTAGCAGCCAGAGTTCAGGCTGCAGAGGCTTGCAGACCCCGAGGGTCTGCTCGGTTAGTAATGCGGGGGAGGTATGGTCCCCACACTGAGACCTTTTGTGACGAATGGACACGAATGACTGTGGGGGATAAAGCACCATTTCCTGGGATAGGTAGTTTTGACTCAGAGGTATTGCATAATTTAAGGCTTAGGATCTGTCTCATAAAATCCTGGAAACAACGAGTTAAACATGATGATTGTTTGCAGTTATGGCAACAGGAAAGTGAAATGCAAAGAAATTTAACTTACATACCTGACTTTCATCTTGAGAGGAGAGACATGGCAATGGAGAGGATTATGGTTGCGGAGAAAGGCACAATGTTGTACGATAAAAATGCACTTAGTAACTGTTAAGGATGAAAGTAACAAACGTAATAAGGTTTATAAAAATGAAAGTGTTAAATGTACAACTATTAACCCATGCAAGTCGCACCCCATGTTAAACTTTCCTCAGAACCACCAACAAGAAAGTGAGCCCAGCACGATGTCGGCGCCTTTTCCAGCAGCCATCATACAAGACGTCCAGGTGGACGCGACCAAATTGGTAAAGACTGTAATCAAACCCCCTAACGGAGGGTCAGGTGAGGTCGTGTCCACAGGTACGTATGGTGTTATACATCACGCACAAACAAATGTACCTCATATTGTAGAATCAACTCAGAATGACGTTATTGGACTTAATCCTGTCAGAGTAATTGCAGTACCAAATGGGAAAACTGACACTTCAGGAATCACTCCTGTCAGGAACATCGCCATGTACTGCCCCTTTTCCCGAACAGAATTGAGAACAATTTTGTCTGAATTCCCTGATCCCAGGGAAGACTTAGTTGCTTGTCAAAAGTATATTAGAGAGCTAGGAAATACTGCAGAGCCAAATAACAAAGATTGGAGGACAGTTTTGAGGGCATGCTTACCCCCCGATGTTGATTCGTTAAAGTTTATCGCTGATTGCAAGTTAGATGAGGAAGTACCACTAACAGACAAGTATAACCAAGATAATGTAAAAAGAATCAATCTACAGTTAGGAGTATATTTTCCTGCAGTAGTAAAGTGGAATAAAATCTTTACAATAAGACAAAAAGAAAGTGAATACACACCAGAGTATTTTCACCGGGCTCTGCAGGATATGGCTAGGTACACTGGTATAGATGACATTGAAACTAATGTACACCACAGAGAGGTAGCTGTGTCTGTATTAATGGACGGCTTAAAAGACACACTAAAAATCAGGGTACCTACCTCACTGGAGAGGTATCTCGGTGGCTGCATTAAGAGAGTCCGCTATCGAGCATGACCGCAATAGCCAAAGAACCAGGGAAGCACAGGAAGAGCGGTTGATGGTAATGAGCATCCAAGCACTAGAGGAGGCATCAAGTCGACCGAAACCCCAGGCCACTGACACATGGAGGAAGCCAAGGATTTGTTACCTTTGTAAAAGAGAAGGACACTATGCCAGCAACTGTAACAGCACACATAAAGTCAGACCCCCTAGACAAAGAAATGAGCAAAATTATGACACACCAAATTATAACCAGGGATCATATAGGAAGAATTTTGGGCCACACCCATAATATATAGTCAGAAAAGGTGATCATTAGGACTGATGGTAAACCTGAGGTAACGGTTAATAAATTGGGAGGTCATTCCCTGAAGACACAGGAATGACCGGGCGAAACGTTGTAAATGTATCTGTGAAATGTTTCTTTTTCTCTCCCCATCTCTGACGATTATTGGTAGGACTCAAACATTACATAGCTACTTGGTCTTTGCAGAAGTCTACCAAACCCCAGCATGACCTATCCGCATCAATGTATCCTGGCCAGATACAGAGGGTGGAGTATGGAGCTGCTGGTGGGAGGGACTGCGCAAGGAAACCATTGGACATGTAGATATGACAGCCTGATGATCTGACAATGTTTTAAAGTGTTTGAAAAATGTTTTTTTCCTGTTGTTGTTTATTGTTGATTTATGTGATAGATAGATATATATATATATATATATATATATATATATATATATATATATATATATATATAAATTGTTCTCTCTCTCTCTCTTTTTTTTTTTTTTTTTTTTCTCTCTCTTCTCACTCATGTTTTCATGTTTTAAAGATGGTATGTCACACATCAGTTAGACAAATGGTAATGCAAAATTTTTGCTCCTTACAGAGAGATCGCTGGTTGGGAAGGAATATTGCATCACCAGAATGTTCGTTTGGAAGACTGAGAGACAGCACCTTTGAGATGACAGCAGAACAAGAAGAACAACAAGACGAGAGAACTAATTATCGTAACAAGTTTCTCTCCCCCTCAAACTGTTTTTCTGTACCCCCATTACAAATTTCTTCTTTTCTCCTCCTGTAAGATGGACTTGCCCCAAGAGACTGTGATATGGATTTTCCTGTTGACCATGATGTTGACCAGAGCAGTCTGTTTCGGTGAGAGTACCAGTGAGGTCGAGAAAGGATCCAGAAAGGTTCTGATGACTGAGACGGAGGTGTAAATTTCCAATAGCAACACAACCAACAAGCAAAGGCGAGTACCGGAAACAATCTAGCAGCCATGTTGTTTGTAAACATTGTGAAGGATTGTTAGCTGAAAAGAGAACTGTATCTGTAGACTCTGACAATGTAGTTGAGGATGGGTGCATCAAGAAATGTCAGTCCAGTTTTAATATCCACATGGACCGGCATCCATTGAGTGACTATCACTCCTTAGTGGGTAATGTGTTAAATCAGACAGATTGTTGGGTATGCTCTCAAGTACCTCAAGGTCACAGCAAATCAGGGCTAGTACCATTTCCTTTAACGATAGGGGAGGTACTTGAGCTAAAGGGTGGGAGACCGGTGGACAGGAGGTTTAACATCTCTAGTCCTCCTAGTTTGAAACTCCACCAATATCATGTGGATAGATCCGTAATATGTTTTAACATTTCCAATCCCCGAAAGCCGGGAAATTGGGAAGTGTCATGGAGTAACCAAACCATGACCTTTTCATATAGAGCAGATAGAATGCCCACAGATACAGAGCTTATACGCCACATAGCCAGTAGAGAAAAAATCTTTCCGATATAGGTATACCCTAGGAAATAGGATCATGAGAGTTGGAGAGGTATCACCAGGATACTGTGCACATATCGTACAAACGGATACGTGTACTAAACAGATGGGAGAATTAGGGTTAGGAGATTTCACATGGAAGATGTGTAAAATGGTTATGTCCTACTCCGTCCCATATGTTCTCCCCGATGATGCATATTTCATATGCGGGAGGAAGGCGTATAAGTGGCTTGCCCCAAACTCTGAAGGATTGTGTTATATTGGAAAAGTACTGCCTGAGGTAATGACTGTATCACATGCCAAAATTAAAGATCTACACCGTGGTGCCCAAGCTCCTTATACTCACACCCATTACGAGCACGTCGTTAAAAGGCAACTGACAGAAAGGACAGAGCATCCGGCCTCTGATCTGATCCATGAATCCACCGGGATTAAGGTTCTACTTGCGTTAGATTTCACTCGCACCGCTAGAGGAGTGCTGAACTATAGATATATATCTGCGCTTGCAAATTTATTAGACAATATCACAGAAATGTATGACGACACTTTTAGGTATACTGGAAGGGAGCTTCAAGCTTATAAAACAGAACTGGTTCAGCATAGAATGGTTCATAATTATCTTACAGCAGTGACAGGTGGATATTGTGTCACACTGGCAACGCAGTACGGCGTGAAATGCTGCACATATATCACAAATAGTACAGAGGATCCGGTCGAGGTCATAGACCAAAAGATGGACGATATTCTCCAATTAAAGTGGGAATTTCGCAGGAGACACAATCTCACCCTTGCTGCTGTGGGTAATGAGCTGACTGGTTGGGTGTCATGGTTGAACCCGCGAAATTGGTTCTCTGGTTTAGGAGAATGGGCTCAAGGAGTCATAATGGATGTAGGGAAGTTTCTTCTATGTATCTTAGGTGTTGTCTTATCGATTGGCTTGATATTTAGATGCGGTCAGGCTTTAATGAAGTGCAAACGTAGTACCAGGGTAATGAGTCTAAGGAGTGAGGAAATTGTAATTCCAATGGATTTGATTTATGACCCAACGGTAGAGACAATGATGCTATGAAAATGCGATTATACGGTCCGTTTCTTTCACCTGTTTCTCCGTTTTCTCCAAGGTAAAAAGACCCACTTGGACGAGGAATTTGACGATCCTGTATACAGACAGAGGGATTAAAGAAGAAGTTTTGACAACTTTACACAGATAATTGATGAACTATGCCATAGACCCCCAGTTTCCCTAGAAATTTTAAATTTACGCTAGCCCAACACTTTTGTAAGTCTATGAACATTGACAAAGCTTTTGCTCACACCTTTTTGGGCAAAAGCACAAAGAAGACTGCATTCAACAGACACCAGACAAGACTTCAACCGACAAATGTTTATTAACCTGACACAGAACACCACTGCATTTACCATAATTGTGTCTTATCTTCATCTCTACAACCTTCAGGTAAAGCACACACATAGTCGATAGGGAATACAGACACAGATATCAGCAATCACATATCCCCCCATTCATGTATCATCAACTAAAATGTGCTCCCCCATTTTGTTGCAACTAAAAGCCAAAAAGAGCTCGGTAAAGTTTGACAGCCCATCCACAGACCCTTAATACGGGATAAGAAGGAATTCAAATGTATACTTCGCAATACCTCGAAGCTTGATTTAAAACACGTACGGCTCGATGAAACATGACCCCCCCCCAACACAGATTCATACACACATGCTTATGCTATCTCACTAGGTCATACCCTTTTCACACCTTCTTCTCTCCTCCCTTACCCAACCATGGAAATGTATTTACACTTGACATATATTTTTCTCGTTTTGAAATGTTTTAGGAAGTGGCAGTTATTGTTGACTGCCAAAGGGTGGACTGTCAAAGTCAGAAAAATAACACGATGCACACTGCCATATTTGCACCTCATGCGTGTCCCCGCTGCGCGTGCATGCGCTCTCCCGTGCGTACTCATACCCGTTGTTATGTGCACCCGCAGGCGCACGGTATGCGCATTTACGGTAGAGTTTGTATGCGTCTAGCGGGAGACTCAATCGTTACATATTTTTAGTATATAATGTATTTTGTAGATTATGGTCCCTTTGATAGAATCTGAAAGTTTAGTTAATGTAGCATGTTCATGGACAAAGGGATCCCTCTTTGTTTGATACGAAGGGTCAGACAGGGGTTATACAGTGGTGTTTAGTATCCATCGGAAGAGTATTTAATTAGCAATATTCCGGTGTTGGTTTGAAGCGGATTAATCGCTCGTGCGAATAGTTATGGACATAAGAAGTTTATGTACTTTTACTATTATTTGCACTCACTTATCCATGCGGCGGGAAACCTAGTTTCCCACCCACCTGAGCAGTTGGAAATAGTCACAGCCCACCTGTATGAATCAACCTATGACCTTTTGTTATAATGCGAAGACGAATTCCTGTGTCCAATGAACAATAAGATTGTAGGGACCATTGTATTGTATTGTGTGTGGGGCATAAATAGACAAGCTGATCTGATCCAGCTCACTCATTCTCTTCAACGGTTCTCATCACTGATAATCGGGAGCTGGATATTCAGAAAGGCGCATGCGATCGTTCCCTTTGTGCGTAAGTTTTCTCCGCAATCATATTGTCTTAATTGTTATTGTGAGCCATATCTCTCTCTCTCTCTCTTCTCCTCTTTCTCCCTCGTTTCTCTTATTGTTATTGTACTGTTATTGTATTTCATGTGTAGTTATCTGGTTAGTTAGTCTGTTATATTGGTAGTGTATGACTTGTATTGTATTATTCTTTTTGCAAGTATAACATTCAAATAAGGCGTTAGACCCTAAGCCCGGTGTCACGATCCGGGTATCTGGACGCCATTACTTACCCTTCAGATGCCTCCTAAGGCTGGCTCAGCATTCCAGGACCGGATCCCGCTGTTTCTGAGTTTCCACATGCAGAATGTCAGAGTGGTGATTTCATCAGCCGCGGCCTCCGCTGTGCCCGCGTGGTTAAATGTGCGCTTGTCAGTCTGGCGTCTCCTGTCTCCTGTGGCCGGCGTCGCCATTACTGTTTCAATTCTCACATGGATTACAAACCAAACTTCCCTCCAAGTGTCTGCATGGGCGCAGCCATCTTGGTTTTTGTCATCTGATCATTTCCACCAATCTGCTGTCTGTATTGTTGATTTGCATAATTGCCTAGCCAACCCCTTCCTTGCTGCAGGTATAAGTAAGCTGTGCCTGAACAAGGAAGGCGTCAGTGCTTTGGTTGTCTAACCTAGTTCCAGTTTGTCTCTCTCCTGTGGTTGTCTTCCAGGTTCCAGCTCCTGTCTCCAGACTTCTGCTATAGAGACCCGCACCAGCATTCCATCTGCGGTGTAGCCTGACTCTCCGATCCATTCTGGACTCACCTGTTTCCAGCTACAGCAATCACCTGCTTCCAGCCGAGCTTCCAGCAGTGTACAACTTCTCTTAAAGGGCCGGTGTCCTTTCTGCAGTTTACCACTCTCCACCGGTATTATTATTTCATCGCTCTCAAGTCAATCACCTGCTTCCAGCCCAGCTTCCAGCAGTGTACAGCTTCCCTTAAAGGGCCGGTGTCCTTTCTGCAGTTTACCACTCTCCACCGGTATTATTATTTCATCGCTCTCAAGTTCGTTTATTATTTAACTGGTTCCAGCCAGTATCCACTCCGTACCAACAACAGTCTGGTTCCAGCCAGTATCCACAGCAGCCGTTTTATCTTCAGCAGCCCAGCCTTTCCTGGAACACCAGCTGGTACGATCCTGGGTTCTCTCCATTGCTACAGTCAGGCCTGGTAAGGACTTTCCAACTAGAAGATTATTAGAACTGTCTCACACTACCAGTGCCTGTGGCCCTTGCCACCCTGTAGTACCCAGGAACTGTATTATTGCCCTGCTGACTTTTATGTTTTCTTATTTTCTGCTGTGTTACGGAGTTTGTCATAATAAACATCATTGACTTTTATCCTGGTTGTCGTGGTCACGCCTTCGGGCAGTTATTCTACATGTTACTTACATGTCTAGGGGTCTGATACAACCTCCCAGGTTCCGTTACATCTCAGCCCCTACAACTGAGGTTGCCTCCCGTCAACTCAGGCCCTCAGTTGTGACACCCGGTATCTGTGTATTTCTTATATTTCTAAGTAATCTCTGAGCGTCGGAGACGCTCGAACAGCTTTTAAGTTAATAAGGTTACACTGTGTTACATTTACACTCTATCACTACACCAAGGTTTACTGCACAATACATTGTTTTATGGTATAGTTATAAAGGTTTAATACTGTGAGCGTCTGCGCCGCTGGTGATCTCCTCGTGGTCCCGAGCGTCCGCTACGCTAATAGCGTATCATTACGTTAGTCGGCAGCCAATAGCGTGCCTGCCTGTGATCTCTTGGCCGTAAGCGAACGTGACGCTTGAGCGTCTCGACTACGGCTAAGCGATCGTTACGCAACGTGCGTACCCTTACGGTATTCCATATGCCAATAGCGTACTGTGTTCTTTGACCTCTTAAAAGGTTTTAAGTAAGATAAATATTTAGCTTTATCAGCGTCCTTAGCCACAGGCACCACCATAGGCAGGGCCGGCTCCAGGCCTACTAGCACCCTGAGCGAAAACATGTAAAAGTGCCCCCCCCCCACCCCCATGTGTGCGCCCTCCAGGAAAAGTGGGCGTGGCCTCATAACTTCATATTATTAGACTATAAATAAATATGTTTTCACACCCCCTCTACGCACACAATTAGCAGCCTTACACATAACAGCCACAGTAGTGTTCCTTACACACGTCTCCAGTATAGTGTCAGATACACATAATGTCCCCCAGCAGTGCCAGCTACACACAATATGCCCCCAGCAGTGCCAGCTACATGATAGTTTTCACTTTTTAGGGCAGGGAGGGCACATTTTTAAGTTAGGAGGGCAAAATGATGTACATACTGTAATGCTTGGTGCTCATCTAACTACTTGGTAAAGCATGGACAGTGTGCGCCGAAGGCGCGCAGCAAAAATTTAGGGGCGTTGCTTCGTGGGGAAGGTGCGTGGCCACATAATAGTGGCAATTCGCATTACACCACACAGTAATGCAGTTAATACACTGCACCAGGTAGAACCTCCTAGACACTTTGCGCCAGGCAGAGCACGTTAGGCACTTTGCGCCAGGCAGAGCACGTTAGGCACTTTGCGCCAGGCAGAGCACGTTAGACACATTGCCTAGCCACAGACGCCTAGCGGGAACACTACATGATATGCTCCCCAGCCGTGCCAGCTACACATGACATGCCCCCCAGCAGTGCCAGCAACACATGACATGCCCCCCAGCAGTGCCAGATACATAAATGGCCACACAGTGCCAGATATGTAGATACAGAAAAGCCCCCACAGTGCCAGATAAATGCCCCCACAGTGCCAGATAAATGCCCCCACAGTGCCAGATACAGAAAAGCCCCCACAGTGCCAGATAAATGCCCCCACAGTGCCAGATACAGAAAGGCCCCCACAGTGCCAGATAAATGCCCCCACAGTCCCATCCATAAATGATCTGCGGCGTTGGAGGGGGAGGAGTACTTCTGTCCGGGTGCGGGAGTACAGGCGGGTGCAGTGCAGGTCCGGGGGTGAGAGGGAAGGCGGGCGGGCAGGAATCCTCCAAGTCCAAGGCGCTTGTGTGCGCTGTGCGGCGCTGGCATCTGACGTTAGACACCGGCGCCGCTCAGCGCGTATAGCGCACACAAGTCACACAGGGCCGGCTTCGTGTTCGAATATGGCGGTGCCAGCGCGCGGCGCCCATTAAAAGTGGCGCCCTGCGTGGCCGCTGTATTCGAACATGCCTAGAGCCGGCTCTGACCATAGGTTGGTATATGTGGAAAGAAGAAACCACCTTCGGTAGAAATTATTGACGAGTTTCCAACTCTGCTCTATCTTCATGGAAGATCAAATAAGGTCTCTTGTGAGACTATATCGCTAACTCAGACACTCGCCTTGTGTATGCCAAGGCCAACCTGACGACCACTTTACAACTGAGGAGTTTCACTCCGCCTCACGTAAAGGTGCGAACCAATGTGATTGAAGGAACTTCAACACCCCATTAAGACCCCCTGGTGCCAATGGGGTACAAAAGGAGGTTGGATGTGCAACACTCCCTTCACGACAGTCTGAACTTCTGAAAGGGAGCACAATTGATTCTGAAAGAAAACCGATGAGGCAGATTCAATTGCTGAACACAGTACCGTAGGCGTCTTCTTGGATTCACACCAAAAAACGTATTTTCTCCAAAACGGTAGTAATGTTTAGACGTTACCACTTCTCTAATCCGAATAAGCGTGGGAATACTCTTACGGACTATGATCCGGCGCTCAATGGCCATGTCGTCAAACATAGCCGCGGTAAGTCCCAACAGACGAATTGCCCCTGCCGCAACAGGTTCTCGCGCAAAGGAAAAGGCCAGGGATCTCCTATGAGTAATTCCTGAGACCTGGATACCAAGCTCTCCTTGGCCAGTCTGGGACCATGAGGCTCGCCCAAATTTCCTTTTTATGAACCCAGAACTTTTGGAACAAGAGAAAACGTAGGGACAGTAGCGGATCTTGCCACGGGCAAGCAGGACTTTTGCCCGGGGCGCCGGCTTCCGGAGGGCACCGCACCATGGCAAGATCCGCTGCTGCTGTGGTGCCCCCCGCTGCCGCTGCCTGCTGTCCGCTGTGAAGGGAAACTAGACGCGTCTAGTTTCCCTTCCTGGAGAGGACCTTAACTGTAATGATGTGCGGTGCGCGTTGCCGTCATCGCGCACCGCACAGCAAAGGTCCTCTCCACGAAGGGAACTAGATGTGGAGCGGACCTTGCTGTGCGGTGCGTGATCACGTCATCGCGCACCACACATCCTACTACAGTACAGGGGGTGTAACTGACCACGTCCCCTGTTTGAAGCCACACCCCCTAATGCCACCCGGGGCGCAAGAAGCCCCGGAACCGGCCCTGCGTAGGGAATACATATACCGACTGAAAACACCCACGGTGTCACCAGTGCCTTCACTGTTCCTGTTTGAGGGTCCCTTGACCTGGAACTCTGAAGCTTCTTGTTGAGACGAGATGCCATCATTCCTACTTGAGGAAATCCCAACGACATGTCTTCGAAGACTACTTGAAAGAGGTCTACCCTCTCCTGGATGGAGATCATCTGTTGAGGAAGTCTGCTTCCCAGTCATCCACTTCTGGAACGAACATTACTGACAAAACGCTTGTATGTTTTTCCGCCCCGCGGAAAATCCTTGTGGCTTCTGCCGTTGCTGTTCTGTTTTTCGTTGTAGAAAATCGTTGTAAATGGCCCTTAACTGTAGACCGTTAATGTGGTGATCCTAACTTGACCATCTTCCTTGGAAGTTTTCCTATTGAGTGACTGCCCCCCAGCCTCGGAGGCTTGCATCCGTGGTCACTAGGATCCAGTCCTGGATCCCGACCCTGCGCCCCTCTAGGAGGTGAGACTGCACAGCCACCACAGGAGTCAGATTCTGGTCTTGGAAGACAGGATTATTCTCTGGTGTAAGTGTAGGTGGGAACCGGACCCCCTTGTCCAACCGGACTTTCCGGAACACCTCGGCATGGAACCTGCCAAATTGAGTGGCCTCGTAGGCCGCCTTCATCTTTTCCAGCAACCGAATGTATTGATGAAATTACACTCTTGCTGGTCTCGGAATTTGTTTGACCAGACTCTGGATCTCCAGAGCCTTTTCCGCTGGAAGAAAAAAAACTCCTTGTAGTTCTGTGTCTAGTATTATTCCCCAAAACAGACAACCGCATCGTTGGGACCACCAGTGATTCTGGCAAGTTCAGGAGCTAACACTGTTGTTGAAGAACTGTCAGGGAGAGTGCAACGTTTTGCACCAACTGGTTCCGTGAACTCGACGTTATCAGGGGACCGTCCCAGTACGGGATAACCGTGACTCCTTACTAGCGACGGAGAAGCATTATTACCACCATCACCCTGGTGAAAATTCTTGGAACCGCGGACAGACCCACGGCAACGTCTGAAATTGGTAATGACACCCCTGAATTGCAAACTTCAGGCAAGCCTAATGTGGAGGTTCTTTATGTCTACTGAGACCATGTAAAAAAAAAAATCAGATTGGATATCACTGCCCTGAGAGATTCCATCTTGGATTTTAATTTCTTTAAATAGAAAATGAGGGATTTCAGATTTAGGATTGGTATGCCCGAGCCGTCTGGTTTCAGGACCACGAAGAGGCTTGAATAAAAACCTTCTCCCTGTTGTGACAGGGGAAAAACCCAGGTCAAGGACCTGCTCCTAATACAAATTGGTGAGGGGAAACGTCTGGAAACTCCAGTATGTACCCTTGGGACACTATTCGTAAAACCCATGGGTCCAGGTCCATTCCAGGACTGACTGAAGAGTTTTTAGATGTGGCCCCACCGGTGTGGACTCCCGCAAGAGAGCCCCAGCGTCATGCGTTGGATGTGGTAGAACAGAGGATGATGTCTGCTCCTGTGATCTTAAAGAGGTTGCGGACCTCTTCCCTTTTCTCCCTCTTCTATCTGCAAAGAAAAGGGAATCTGTATCTATTGGGCCGAGATGACTGCATCCGACAATGATGCGTCATCATCCATTTTGAGGGAACATAGAGCAAGAAGGTAGACTTACCAGCGGCAGCTGTCGAGATCAAATTAACTAGGCCATCACGAAACCAGGCTTCACCTTCATAGGGCAGAGGCTCCATTTCTTCTCGGAGTCAGCATTAGCATTACATTGGTTAATCCACAACGCCCTTCTAACCGAGACCGCCATGGAATTGGCCTGTGAACCCAATAGTCCTATATCCCTTGCAGTCGCACGAAAGTATGCTGCAGTGTTCTTGATATGACCCAACGTAAGGAGGGTATCTATACTGGATGACAAAGTATCTGACCATTTTTTAATACTACTACTCCGCCATGCGCATGTAATGGCAGGTCTATCCAACGTACGCGTGGACACATAACCAGAAAATAACGTATCTTTCTGCATTCGATCCGCTGGATTTGTGACAGGGCCCCGTGCAGAACAGGGGGTGACTCCCACTTTATTCTGTCCTTGGCGGGAAAAGAATAAACAATCGGAATCCACTTGAGGATATGAAACCATCTTGTCAGGGCTGACCTAGACTTTCTCACACAGAGCGCTCAGCACATGAGAAGGAGGAATGTTACCTCAGCTTTCATTCTATATATATATATATATATATATATATATATATATATATATATATATATACCCTTTTGTCAGTGACAGCAGGATCCTCAGTGACGTTAATACATCCTTAATGTGCACTAATCATGTACTGAATGCTCTCTTTTTTTTTTTTTTTTTGTGTGTGGATCTAATCAGGAAACATTATGGTTGACATAGGAAACCGTATCCGTGTCGATATCAAGGAGTAATAACTGGGCAGAATAATCTTTTTTGCGACCCCCAGGGGTCTGAGGGAAATATAGCTATGACAAAAAGAAAACCAATAATAGCAGCGCTGAATTCAATTAATACTAAAAATTAAAAAATGAGATGGATTGAATGAAAACAGATTAAAAAATGTATTAATAACTCTGATTAATAACCAATTAAAAGTCAATGTGACCACCGGCAGAATAAGTGAACCAGAAATGTCCGTTCCTTTTAAATAACTGGACACCAGTTTAGGCAGAATATACAGGCTTAGGAGCAGATTGCACAGTCCCGAAAAGGGTTATTACCGCTTCTTAGGCCGCTGGAGGGAGAAATATCCCATAGATGATCCTTCAATTGGGAGTTGGTAGCATATTCTCAATCCTCACCAGTATGCGGAGCTTGACTTGCGGTATAGTCTTAAGTACGCCTGTTAAAATCCACCAAATAGCAAACTCTGGGCATCCAGTATGGTCCGGGCACTGGTTCAGCAACAAAGCAACGGTGATCAGGGTGGCACCTGACGCGTTTCGCTGCAGGTCCTGCAGCTTTTTCCTTTCCTTAAAAGGAACGGACATTTCTGGTTCACTTATTCTGCCGGTGGTCACATTGACTTTTAATTGGTTATTAATCAGAGTTATTAATACATTTTTTAATCTGTTTTCATTCAATCCATCTCATTTTTAAATTTTTAGTATTAATTGAATTCAGCGCTGCTATTATTGGTTTTCTTTTTGTGTATGCTTAGGTATCAGGATTGACTAATCCTGTTATATAGCAGCAGCATTAGAACAACAGCCCATATTGCGACCGAGCACCGTTCTTGGTATTTTCCATCTGTTGCACCGAAATATAGCTATGAACCTGACATTTTCCATAGATATTTCTACGACTGTGACACAGATTTTTGCAACCTTACAATATATATATATATATATATATATATATATATATATATATATATATATATATATATATATATATATATATATATATATATATATATATATATATATATATATATATATATACACACACATATACATATATACAAACGCTCGGCTCCGGCACTCCAGTGATAATTGACCTGCTAAGGTGCCTTCCCTGTGGGACCAGCCCACGTAGACATGCAGACAGGATTAAGGCGGCACTCAAAGACTTAAAAAGATAGTGAAAAAGGCATCCGAGCAGGGATGCTGTTTTTAATAGTGTTGCGTTTCGGGGACGTCTGAGGAAGGGGATACGTCCCCGAAACGTAACACTATGGCCAGTGATGAGGGGACACAGAGTACTACATGGTTATATGAAAGACGCCCAGGTTGTTTCAAATGTACGGGGTGTACTATTTGTAGGGCCATGCTGACTGGCCCGTTTTTCCTACACCCACACTCTGGTCGCCCTATAGCTATAAAATACAGGCTCCACTGTGCTATGGACCATCTGATCTACATTTTGACTTGCCCTTGCGGACTATATTATGTGGGGATGACAACGAGACGCTTCCGGGACCGTATGGCGAACCACAGGACATCCATCCATCAGGCAATTGCTACGGGGACAGCAACACTACCAGTGGCAAGACATTTCATGGCACTAAGACAACAGGTGTCTGACCTAAGGTCTAAATTGATTGATTGGATCCCACTGCCCCCCCAGGGGTGGTGACCGTGCACTCCTACTGAGGAAAAGAGAGCCTGTGGATATATAAACTTGACACAATAGCCCCGCGAGGAATGAATGAAAACAACCCTCTGTCCATTTTTCTGAAATGATTGTATTTACTATTATCATTATGTCATGAACTATACGTCTACCCTATTGTTTGCATAGCCCAGAATACTATTGAATTACATAGCCACATTAGAATGTGTGCTTGCATTATTAAAATAATTGTGTAATAAGTATCCCTCCTGTGTGACTTCACCGGCCTCTGCTATACCCTTTTTTATGTATCCCAACTTTTAGTTAAGTGCTGTCATGGTTGTGACAACGGAGGCGGGACTTCTCCGACCCGAGGTACGCACTCCTAATATGCTTGATTAGTTTTCCAGAAGTGCCATGCCTTAGTGGCCTGGTGCCCTGACACCAGAGCTAGCGCAGTGACGTCCGCGGACAGTAAACCTACTGTTATCCCAGTTACCATAGTGATAGGCAACTTCCGGTAATACCGGAAGTGACGCGATGCGTTCCACGCATGCGGTTCACCTACAGGATACATCCTATGATCCACTGTTACCAGGGACACAGCACACTTCTTGCGGAAGTGACGTGCCTGCGTTCCACAGGTGCGCTCCACACGGCTTGCAGCCGTGCTGGGGGCGTAGCCAATGCTCGTTTGCGCGCTTTTTCATGGGTATTTAACAGGGGCCGGTGAGGCAATATCTTTGTCTCCAGTTTCCCTGCTACTATGATGCTTATTGTGACGCTGACACTGCTGATCTAATTGTGCATTCCTTGATAACGGTCCCGCCGAGGACCAAAACGTTGGAGATTGTTTCTGAACACCACCTTGGAACTGTGAGACTACCTTTTTATTACATTTTCTATATTGACTAATTGATTTCGAAGTCTGGAGAGTGCTATAATTTTTTTCACTGGTGTGGAAAAAACCTGTATTGTACTATGGGCCCCACATCTTGCTATGTGGGACCCTGATTGGCACCCCAGCTGATGACAGTAATTTATGGTGAGAGTGTAGGAATTAGTACTGTGTATATATGTATATGTGTGTGTGTATATGTATGTATGTAGAGAACAACTGCTGCGCCCGCGAGAACGTGTCAACAATACTGCTATACCATGGAAAATGGCGTTCAACACCTCAAGCCCGGTCGTGCAAAGAGCCAGTCGGGCACTTTGGCCTATTGTCGCTACGGACAAAGACCTACTATGCTTCAGACATAAGAAACCGATGGCCTGCTTCACCAGGGGACGGAACATACGTGACATGGTGGTTCACACAGATATCACCGGGTTCAGCCAGACTACGACGGAACCGCACTTTATGACAAGACCTCCGGGCTGCTATAAATGTCCAAGGTGCACCACGTGTAACCATATGATTACAGGCAGTCACTTCAAAAGTCCACACACCGACCGCAGATTCAAGATCAACTTTGCGTTATCGTGTTTATCAACACATGTTGTATACATCATTATCTGCCCATGTAATAAATACTACGTGGGCAAGACAACACGGACAGTCCGAGAACGCATGGCCCTACATCGTTCATCCATCAATAAAGCCCTGAAGACTAAGGAGGCGGACCAACCTGTGGCCCGTCACTTTCTTTCTGCAGGACATTCCCTGGCACAATTGAAACACATCCTGATTGACCACATACCAGTGTCCCTTAGAGGCGGTGACAGGGACGGTAAACTGCTCAAGTGCGAGAGCAGGTGGATCCATGTCTTGAACACCGTGGCCCCTCACGGTCTCAATGAACGCCTTAATTGGAATGTGTTTAGGTGACAGCCTCGTTGCGAGGTTGTTTCATTATCTGTCTCCCTTTAATACTTACATAGCTCTATGTGATCAGCTCAGTAGGCACTTGGATACATGTAACATCCAGGTCCCTGCAAATTGACATGCATCTTAGTTAAGTCAACCACTGAGATTTTGGTCCAGCCATAGATCGTTGCTGTTATGGTCTGCGTGACCACCTGCCATCCCCTATATGCATTATTCACAGTAATGAGTTATCTGTTATACATATACTTTAATATTAGCATTTGAACGTTTTTTTCCCCACTCTGTGATCATGCATTTCTGTTTTATTGTAGACGCCCGCGGTGAGGGCCGGGGAGATGAGTCAGAGACGCCCTGCATTTGACCCGGCTAACAGACGCGTTGCCAGGGAAACGGGACGCGCTGCCAAGGTAACCAAAGCGGATGCCGTCTGACGTCACCGGACGTGACGCACTGGCGGCCGAGGCGGGCGGATGCGAACGCCGGACCCGGCTCTCCCGCAGGGCAGTGATTTATCATCTATTTAGGTGAGTGCATTTTAAGTGTTGTGTTTGTTTCTTTCTGCATGCCTGCCTTGACAACGGTGCATGGCACCGAAACGTTGGCCGTGTATGGCATTTTTATCTTGGGCTTGACTCAATAAAGCGTACTTTTCTTCATCAATCACGAGTGCCGCAGTTTTCCAAGTCTGCTATATATATATATATATATATATATATATATATATATATATATATATATATATATATATATATATATATATATATATATATATATATATATATATATGTGTGTGTATGTGTATATATATATATATATATATATATATATATATATATATATATATATATCTATCGTAAAAGAAGAAAAAATGCTGCGCCACAGATGGAAATAATGTCCTTTTTTTTAAAAAACCCAAATTTTAGCTTAAATTGTATTAAAACACTCCCTTTTTACGGGCGTCAGCTAGTCCCCCAAATAAAATCAGGGCGGTGAGCCCCTGAAAAATGTTGTGTTTATAAAAAGAAGGGATGGGGGTAGCGACCAATGGTGTCTATGAATAATTACAAGATGTTTAAAAATATGTAAAATAGAAACATTTATTAAAATCTTTTAACAAAACTTTTTCTAAAAATGGGATAAAAAGCATATACACAAATATATAAAAGCAATAAAGTGCAATAAAGTAAAGTGCTTATCTGAGTTAGAGGTCAATTGAATGGCCAACGCGTTTCGTCGTGGAGACTTCATCAAGGGGTAAAGGCAGACTGGGACTGGGCTTGAATTTATACTAGTGTTACTCATAACTCATTTGTGACATCACTTCCTGCTAATTAGAGGAGTCTAATTGCTGGGTACCTGAATACTCCTAATAAACTCCCTCCTACCTCTTAGGACATGTGCTATAGCTATATATATTAAAAACGAGTGTGTTTTGATATAAAAAAACAACTTAGAAAGTCCATTATGTGTGTAATTGCGGCATTTCCGCCACACTTCCGGTATCTGGATGAATTGGAGTCCCGGGTGTGTCACTTCCGCCCCACTTCCGGTTCGGCACTGCGCATGTGCACGCTGTTGTCTGGTACAGTAATGGGAGCTCAAAGTCTCCTGGTGGATCCGTTTATTGTTGCGGCGGCCATTTTTCATTAGATGTTCCTATGTTTTCCACAGCGGCGGCCATTTTGTTGGAGCTTACGATTGCCATGATAAGGGACATATTTCATTATTTCACATGCGGTTTCCATGGAAATTAGAAAAAAGAAGAGAGCTTGATTAAAACCTCTGTAAAAGCAGTTTATTAGTGCAATTTGAATAAGTATGTATGTGCAAAATGACTTAAATCCTAATGTGTATAATATTAAAAGGGAGAAAACATATATATCCACATTAATGTGTATATATACATAAATGCCTATTGTGAGAGATATACACATATTTAATAAAAGACAATATATCAATGTATTCATGAGTAAGTAAATAATAATACAAATATAATAATATAACCGCCAGTGTGACTCGGTGTGTAAACGTGATGGTGTCATGACAAGTTGTGTGAACGTGATGGTGCCATGACAATTATTCTGATTTGTTGTTTAGTGGGGACTAATATTTGCGTGTATCAGAGTGGTATATATAGTGCATATATATATATATATATGTGTATATATATATATATATATATATATATATAATCCATTTAGGACATACCGCCAGCTCACTTTAGTTTTATTTACAGTACCTGATCTTCCCAGGTGGTCTCCCTTGCTGGTACTGATCAGGCCCAACACTGCTTCGCTTCCAAGTTCGGGCGAGATTGGGCCTTTCCAGTGTGGTATGACTGTAGAAAATTTTTTAAATCGTGCCTATGTTGTCCCATTAATAAACTATAATATACAACACATTTTAGGGTATACATTGTGAATTAGTGGGGAGTGAAGGTAAAAAGAGTGAGGTGAGGAAATATAAATGGGGTGTTGAATACTGTACATTCTTTTTTAGGGATTTCTTTCATAAAAACTGAGCAATTTCGTAGTTTTCATTGAATCCCATCGGGTGTAGTGTCCGTAACTGGAATATCCAGAACATTTCTCTCCGTGAAAGTTTATTGGCTAAATCTCCGCCTCTTTCTCCCATTTTTACCAATTCAATTGCTTTGAAGGTAAGAGATTCTGGATTTGACTTATGTATGAGGTTGAAGTGTTTTGAGACAGCATGAGATTCCACTCTATTCTTTATGTTTCGGATGTGTTCTTGTATTCTCATTTTCAGAGGTCTTTTGGTTTTCCCCACATACTGCTTTCCACATTCGCATTCCAGTAAATAGATAACAGATTGAGTATTGCAGTTAATAAAGTCTTTAATTTTGTATTCTTTCTTTTTTTCTGAGTCCGTAAATGTCCTCCTGACCGGATGCAGAAATCTGCATATATTGCATCTACCACATTTATGTGATCCTGTACACTTGGGAAATGACCGACCATCCTCTTCTTTATTAGATAACATACTTGGAGCCAAAATGTCTTTTAGGTTACGTGATTTTCTGAAAATAATTTCAGGATGCGGAGGTAAAAGTTCTTTAAGAATTGGGTCCATTAGTAAAATATACACATTGCACATACATACTTATTCAAATGTCGGGTACTTGTTGGGTGACCTGGGCCTGGTGCCCAGGGTCACCTTATGTTACCCTAATTGGCCAAAATACACTAGGGCCTAATGCTTTCTAATGCCCCACAGGCCTATTGCCTGGATTGCTGCTCGGGCCTAATGCCCGCCTATTGTGTCATTTAGGCGGCTTGGGCCTAACGCCCAAACCACCGACTCAGATGATGACCCCCAATCTCCTATCTGCGCAACAGGCCTAGTGCCTGAACTGTGCCCCCGGGCCTATTGCCTGTCCCTGATGGTCTAGGGTGGAAAAGGGGAGGGGGTGAGCGTAGCCTCACTGAGGCCTTACCTGATCCAGGGATCTCCGGCGCCCTCTTCTGCCGCTGACCCATCCTGGCCAGCGGCGCCGCATCCGCTCTTCAGCAGGCCGACATCTTCCTCCTGCAGGCCGACATCTTCTGGCCTCTTCAGCGGCCACCGGAGCTCCTCTTCACACGTCCGTCCTCTCCTCCTCGCGGCGTCTTCTCGCACGCTCTTCCGCGCGCGCGGTCTCTTCGGCTCCCGCTCGTTGTCTGATGTCAGACACCAGGAGTGCAGATTGGCTCGCCGCGCCCGTCTCCGATTGGCCGCCGCTCCGGGAGCCGCGATTGGCTCCCGGAGGACGCCAACATTTGAACGCCTCTGCAGCCGACAGCCTGGTGCAAGGAAACATCCGATCCTTGCACCAGACACCCGCCGCCGCCACACACTGACAGGCGCTGGGGACAGACAAGCTGCCCCAGCGCTGCCCACCTTGCCGGTCCGATGTGCCCTGGGACACGGGGCACATCTCCACATTTCCCCCCCCCCTTTTTCCTTTGTAGTCCCTACAAAGGTCTCCATGACGTCCATCGTCCGCGGGTCAGGGAATTCCGAGGTCCCTCCGGTGAGGTTGTGTTCGAGGGTCCAGCCAGGACAGACCGTGACACCACATCCTTCGACCTCCAGCTCCGGGTTCCTCTTCTAACCTCCTCACCTCCATCAGCGGATCCTCTGGGGGAGTGGCATCTCCTCGCGGTCGCTCGACGTTGGCCGCCAATGGGAATCTTCCTCCACGGGGACAACAGTCACCTACTCTTGACCTCCCATGTCGTCTGTGGCATCGTCCCTGTATTCAGGGTGTGGTACCGACCACCACCCAACAGCGGAGTCCTCCGGGGCATCCGTTTCCTCCCAGGCAACAGCCACCATATGTCGCATTTCCTCGTGGGACATCTCCAAAGGTCCTGTGTCTTCCTCTGGAACGGGTCCTCCCACGGCATCACGATCCTGTCCCCGTACGTACTTCCATTTCGCCACTTCCGGCAGGTCCGGCATGTCTTCTTGCTCCAGGACTATCTCCTCCTCTTCACGGAGGGCATTCAACTGGGAGCACGACTCCACCCGATCCTGCAAGTCACTCTCGTCGGCGCTTCCGATGCCAGAGTTGTCCTCCATCTGTCCTTGGAGGGATTCGTCGGCGGACAGCTCACCATAGTCCGAGTCCTCCTCCGATATCTGGACTAGGGGATTATTTTCCTCCTCAGCGTACTTAGTCCTTTCCGCTGGCACCTCTGCTTCCTCAGCGTACTCCTTCACTTCCGCTGGCATCTTTACTTCCTCAGCGTACTGGCATTTCTTGGTACCCAGGACACACCTGATCCACACGTCCTGGCTGTGGACAGTTCCATCGCGGGGAGATTCCGGACGTCCCCGTGACTGGGTCTTCACGCTCTCCCTCGCACCGTGGTCTCTCCACCTCCCAGTCGTCCACCTCCGCCTTCTGCGGGAAAGGATTCTTCCTTACTGGGGTTTGATAATGTCAAATATTACCTTAAAACATAGTGTATAGCTTTATTACGGACTGAGTACGCTATTTGCGTATAGAGTTCCGTATGGGTACGCACTTAGCGTAACAGATGCTATGCCGAGAGCGCGACACACGATCGGTACGTACGCTCACGGAATGATATGCAGTAAACCTTGTTAATACAACACAGTAATGAATTGCTTATGCTCTAAACCTTAATAGTCAAATAGTATGACGATGTTACGCTGATAAACCTTACCAATGCTTATACACCTTAAACAGGTTAAACAGGTTTAAAAGCCCTGGCAGGAAAGTGACAACACAGCACTGAATTGTATTTGAAACCACAGGGGTTCTAAGGCCTCCGTGGACTTGAGTATAATAAAAGGGAAAAACAATACAAGTCATACACTACAGGCTAACATAGAAATCTAACAGAATAGCAGAGAGTAAAGATGGCCACAGAGAAAATACATACGTGAGAATACTTTGCAGGTGCAACCTGGATCCAGACCTCCGATAACATTGAGAGAGTGAGAGTACTGGCCGGTCAGGTAACAGTGGTCTTTATATACACAACATACATTCACAACACAATGGTCACTGTAACCTCATTGTTCATTGGACACAGGAATGTGTCTTTCCATTACAGCAAAGGTCATAGGTGGATTTGAACAGGTGGGCTGTGTCTTTCCCCAACTGCTCTGATGGGAGGTATCCTCAGGATTCCCGCCGCATGTGTAATTTACAGCAAATACATTTAAAGTTCATAAACTACCTCTGTACATAACTATACGCAGGAGCGAGCGATCCTTTCCTAACTAACACCAAAATGTTACCCTCAAAATACCCTACAGCTGGATACTAGATACCACCATCCAACCTTTATCTGACCCTTCCTATCATGCAAAGAGGAATCTCTCTGTCTAGGAACAGTTTAAGCTAATCATATTTGCTGACATGGTCTAGGGGAATAATGTCTACAAAATGCACTATTTGGGTTAAATATGCTACGATCGAGTCGCACGCTACACGCTCACAAACTTTGCCGTATTTACACATCTCATGCGCACGAGACGCTGGAGCGTCCCTTACGCAACTTGCGTGTATGTGCACGCACGGGGGACCAGGTGACGAGCAGCGCGTGCATGTACATGAGGGGTTAATACAAGGCATACGCATCATGATATTTTTTCGACTTTGATAGTCCACCCTTTGGCAGTCAACAATAACTGCCACTATCTAAATCATTAAGCAAAAAAATATACAATACAATGAAATACCTATATATGATTGGGTGGAGGGAGGAGAGGAGAAGGTGGGAAATGTATGACCTAGTGGGATAGTAAAAGCATGTATGTATGAAATTCATGTCTGAGGGGCATGTATCATGTTCTAGATAAGCTTCGAGGTATTGCGAAGTATACATTAAATCCTTATCCCGTATTAAGGGTCTGTGGATGGGCTAACAAACTCTACCGAGCTCTTTTCGGCTTTTGGTTACAACACATGGGGGAGCACATTTAGTTGATGATACATGAGGGGGGAAACATATGTGAATGCTAATATGTGAATATCACCTGCCGACTATGTGTGATACTACCTGAGGGTTCTAAAGATGAAGATAAGAAACATGTGTTATAAATACATTCATGTAGTTATGTGTGTGATTGTCCTTGGGCGTCTGTTGAAGTCTTGTCCGGATTGCTGTATCTTTGCTGTAAGTGGTAAGCAAAGTTTTTCAAGTGTCCATAGAAAGTTAAAGTCACTAAAATATCTTGCAAAGTCTGTGAAAAAGTTCATCAAATGTCTGTAGAAAAGTTAATCAAAGGTCTGTAGAAATGTGCATCAAAATCTTCTTCCAGGTGGGTGTCTTTTTACCTTGGAGAAAAACAAAGGAGAAACGGGTGAAAGAAACGGATCGTGGAATCACATCTTATCACAACATTGTCTCAATTGATGGGTCATAAATTAAACCAGTTGTTGTAACAATGCCCTCGCTCCTCAAACTCATCACTTTGGTACTGCGCTTGCAATGCATTAAAGTCCGAACACATCTAAATATCAAACCAATCATTATGACAACTCCTAGGATACACAAGAGAAATTTCCCTACATTCACGATAACATTTTGAGCCCATTCTCCTAAACCTGAGAACCAATTGTGTGGGTTCAACCATGAAACCCAGCCGGTCAGTTCATTACTCACAGCAGTTAGGATAAGGTTGTGTCTCCTTCGGAATTCCCACTTAATTTGCAAGATATCGTCCATCTTTTGATCTATGACCTCGGTTGGGTCGTCGGTGCTGTTTGTGATATACGTACAGCACTTCACACTATACTGCATTGCTAGGGTGACACAATACCTGCCTGTCACCGCTGTGATGTAATTAAGAACCATCCTGTGCTGGATCAGTTCCGTTTTGTAGGCTTGCAACTCCCTCCCAGTATACCTGAAGGATTCATCATACATTTCGGTGATATTGTCTATCATGTTCGCTAGCGCATTAATATACCTAAAATGTATAACTCCTCTGGCGGTATGGGTGATATCTAACGCAAGTAGGAATTGAATCCCGGTAGATTCGTGGATCAAATCAGAGGCTGCGTGCTCTGTGCTATCTATAAGGTGTCTCTTAACAATGTGTTCGTAGTGAGTGTGAGTGTAAGGAGCTTGAGCATTGCGGTGAACGTCTTTCATCTTATTATGGGTAATGGTCATTACTTCTGGCAACACTCTTCCAATGTAACACAATCCCTCTGAGTTTGTGGCAAGCCACTTATACGCCTTTCTCCCGCATATGAAATATGCATCATCGGGGAGAACATATGGGACAGAATATGACATAACCATATTACAAACCTTCCATGTGAAAAATCCTATCCCTAGCTCTCTCATCTGTTTAGTACACGTATCAGGCTGTATGATATGCGCACAGTATCCTGGTGATACTTCTCCAACCCGCATGGTCCTACTTCCTAGAGTGTACCTATACCGGAAATGTCTCCCACCGTCGGCTATTTGGTGTATAAGTTCTGAGTCTACGGGCATTCTGTCGGCTTTGTGTGAAAATGCCATGGTTTGGTTATTCCATGTCACTTCCCAATTTCCCGGCTTTCGGGGATTGGAAATGCTAAAACATACTAAGGACCTATCCACATGATATTGGTGGAGCTTCAAACTAGGAGGCCTAGAAATATTACATTTCTTGTCCACCGGTCTCCCACCCCTTAATTCAAGTACCTCATCTATTGCTACGGGATACGGTACTAGTCCTGACTGACTCTGACCTTGAGGTACTTGTGAGCACACCCAGTAATCTGTTTGATTTAAAACTTTACCCACTAATGTGTGATAGTCACTCAATGGGTGACGGTCCATGTTGATATTAAGGCTGGACTGACATCTCTGGATGCACCCGTCCTCAACTATGTTTTCACAATATCTACAGATACAGTTCTCTTCAGCTAACAATCCTTCACAATGTCTTCTAGTGTCATGGCTACCAGATCGTTTTCTGATACTCGCCTTTGCTCGGTGATTGTGTTGCTCTTGGAATTCTACGAATCCATCCTTGTCATCAGAACCCATTCCAGATCCTTTCTCGACCTCTCTGGTACTCTCACCGAAATAGACTGCTCTGGTCAACAACAGGGTCAACAGGAAAACCCGGAACACAGTCTCTTGGGGTAAGCCCATCTTGCAGGAGGAGAAAGAAAGAGTGGTAATGGGAGGTAAAGAAAATAATAGAAGGGAAAGAAAATTGATATGATAACTGCCTCTAGTCTTGTTGTTCTTCTTGCTCAGATGCCATCTCAACAGTGCTGCCTCTGTCTTCCCAAAACGGACACTCCAGTGACACGATATTCTTTCCGAATCAGCGACTTTTCTATAGGGAGCATAAATCTTGCATTACCATTTGTTTAACTGTTGTGTGACATACCATCCATAGAACATAAAAAAACAAAAAGAGAGAATATAAAAAAAATAATTTTCAACAGATTTGCGTTCACCATCAGGCTGTCACACCATCATGTCTATCGGCGTCCATGCACAGTCTCCTTTCACCAGTATTTCCCCTTCCACCCTTTGTGCGTGGCCAGGCACAGAGATGCTGGTAAGAAATACTGGGTTTTGGGCAAACTTCTGAAAGAAAACCGAGTAGACATGTGACGTTTGAGCTGTAATTCTGTCGGTGAACGTCAGAGATGGCAAGGAAACTTTTAAAGATAAATCACAGAGTTTACCTGGCCGCTCCTGTATCTACAAGAAATGATCTACCAACTACATCCACTGTGACCTCAGGTTTACTATCAAGGCTAACAATCAACTTCACTGGCTGCAAATTACAGGTGCGGCCCCAAATTTTTCCTATATGATCCCTGATTACAATTACGTGTGTCATGCAGTGTGTCATAACTTTGCTCGTATTCTTGTCTAGGAGGTCTGACTTTGTGTGCTGTTACAGTTGCTGGCATAATGTCCTTCCCTTTTACACAGATAACAAACCCTTGGCTTACTCCATGTGCCAGGGGCCGGGAGTTTTTGTCGAGTTGATGCCTCTTCCAGTGCTTGGATGCTCATCATCAACCGCTCTCCCTGTGCTTCCTTGGTTCTTTGGATATTACGGTCATGCTCGATAGCGGACTCTCTTAATACAGCCACCGGGATACCTCTCCAGTTAGGTTGAGTGGTCTGTACCCTTGTTCTCAACACTTCTTTTAACCCTTCCATTAATATGGACACCGCTACCTCTCTATGATGTACACTTTCCTCAATGTCCGCGATCCCAGTGTATCTAGATATTTCCTGCAGTGCTCGGTGGAAATAATCAGATGCCATTTCACCTTTTTTGTCTAATAGAAAATATTTTATTCCACTTGACAACAGTTGGGAAATATACTCCTAATTGCAGGTTGATCTGTTTAACATTCTCCTGATTGTATTCATCAGTGAGAGCTACCTCTGCGTCTAATTTACAATCAGTGATGAATTTCGCAGGGTCAATATTGTAGGGCAAACATGCCCATAGCACTGTCCGCCAATCTTTGTTTGTGGGTTTGGTGGCATTACCTAATTCTTTAATAAACTTCTGGCATGCGACTAGATCTTTCCTGGGATCGGGAAATTCAGACATAATTGTCCTCAATTCTGCCCGGGACCAGGGACAATGCATTGCAATGTCTCTGATAGGAGTGACTCCCTGAGCGTCAGTCCTCCCATTGGGTACTGCGATCACCCTGACAGGATTTAGTTTAATTACACCATCTTGTGTTGACTCTACAATGTGAGGTGCAACTGTCTGTGCATAATGTATAATACCGTACTTACCTGTGGACACAACCTCACCTGACCCTCCGTTAGGGGGCTTTACTACTGCCCTTACCGATTGGGCCGTACCCACCTGGGTGTCTTGTATGGTGGCTGCTGGAGAAAGTGCCGACATCGTGCTGGGCTCACTTTCTTGCTTGTAATCCTGAGGGAAGTTTAACATGGGGTGCAACTTGCACAGGTTAGAATTTGTACATTTATCAGTTTTACTCCTACCGTCATTAATACATTTATTACGTTTACTCTTATTGTCATTAATACATTTATTAAGTGCACTATTATCATCACATACCAGTATGTAATTCTCTGTAGCCACTTTCTCTCCTGTTATGTATGGTGGTGGTGCTGTTGCTATCAATTTTCTGCTAGGGTTGGAACCGGCTTTGTAAGCTAATTCCCTCTGTATATCCTGTTGCCATATATTTAAACAGTTTGTGTGTTTAATCCTTTGTTTGTGGGACTTTATCAGACAGATCCTAAGCCTTAGATTATGTAATACCTCTGAGTCAAAACTACCTATCCCAGGAAATGGTGCTTTATCCCCCACAGTCATTCGTGTCCATTCATCACAAAAGGTCTCAGTGTGGGGACCATACTTCCCCCACATTACTAACTGAGCAGACCCCCGGGGTCTGAAAATCTCTGCAGCCTGAACCCTGACTGAGGAACGTCCCTGTGTTGTGCACTTGGCTTCCATTGTGGACCTTTTTAACACAGAAAAACTTCCTAAAATGCACCAAACACAGTAGTCTACGGTGGAAATCCTTAAAGCTCTTCCACTGAACTTCTTCTGCTCCGGGTATCCCCGGTCAGCCTTCTAGCAGACACGTGTAGCCATTGCAGGCCCTACCTCTAGAGATTTTCCTGAGAGACCAGCGAAAATTCCCTAAACTTTTACTTTACACAAATCACGCCTGCATGTGCTCCCTACAACACGTATGAGGGCAAGATTTACGCATGGATATGCAACCTCATATCACGTTGCGTCATTGGTTACACATACAACCGTGCGGTCCAATCGTACCACTTATAGATACTTGTTATCTATAAATGGTAGAATCATTGGAGTCTCCCTACTGTGCTCCAAAACAGCCGGAGCGTAATACCACGAAAACTTTATCACACTCCGTTGCACGTGTACACCAGGGCCGTGCTCATCACGTATTCACCTAGACCGTGATTCACCAAGTTTTACCAAGACCACCAAGCGGGGTTCAATACACTCATACCTTTTTCAGCCCACACTATAGTTTTCTGATCAGAAAAATAATTTCCTGTTAACTGATAGCTCTCCCCAGAGGTAATACAGTAAAGTAAGATATTTAAACAAAATATTGGACACTGATCAATTTGTGCTATTATCACGTGACTCCCGTATCGCCTAAACTAAAACAATGCTATCGTGTGATTTGTATTTAGTGGGAGTATCTGTACACTTGTTGCGTAATATACACCACGTGTGTAGGCCTTTGCTTTGCGCACGCGGTCTCTGACGCTGTCCGAGATACGTGTACAAAGGCCGGATAATGCCCGCAGTAATACAAATAACACGCTTCTATAAATGTAAACGATATCTAACTATAATCGCTTACCACGCAGCACGCAGTATCTCCTGTTTAAACCTTTATAACTGGACCAGGCTGTGTGTGTGTTTTACATGTACTCCCTTAAATATTACTCTATATTTTTAACTAAATAGCAACAAATTTCTCAGCATGGTCAAAATGTATCTAATAATTAATGCTATGGCAACAAGCGAATAGATATGCAGAGTACCTAAATAAAATACAGGTCTATATGAATCTAGTAATCAATGGTTCCAATAGTATGATTCATATTGGATAGCCATCTTGCAGAACATATATTGATGTAAACACACACATAATTATAATATTATCTCTATGTACCCATTAAGTGCTTCTAATTTGCATATGAATGCTGTGCTTTTGACTGTCTGTGAAGGTGATTTTTCACTGCTAGGAAAAGCAGTTGCACAGGTTAATTTGCATTTCAATGGCTATCCTACAACAAGCAGAGTTTAACTGAATCCTAGAGTTAAGGAGAGAAAAAAAAACTTTGTTTAGCTCTGTGTGTCGTTCCTAAATCAAATATTCATTTTACTATTAACTTTTACTAAGCCCCATCTGAATCTATTTGTAATTGACTATGACATGGGTTAAATAAATGCATTGGTAACTCATAAATGGTGATTTCTTTTTGACCAAGGATGGCTGATTATTCCTGAGCAGACTGAAAAATCAGCCATTTAGAAAAAAAAATGACCTTTCCGAAATGGCCGCTGCTCCTCCCCCTTCCACATCCATGAGGGTTACACAAAATGGAGGACAGACCATGCAGCTTCCTTTGTCACAAAAAAAATCACCATGCAAGCCCCTGAAGTTATTTTAGGCCTGAGTTAAAAAAAACAACAACACTATATCAAGGCTTTTGCAGCAACTTTTAAACCTGTCACGGTCCGGCGGGAGACTGTGCAGAGGAGCCGGCTCTTACCTGTCCGGTCCCTTTGGAGAGGACCAGCTGGCGGAGGTGCGGGCTGCTGGCGTCGGGCAGGGTGTGCTGGGAGGACAGGCAGGGGCACTGTTTGGCAGCTCAGCAGACTGGCAGCATGTTAGCAGTGCTGCTGTGGAGCAGGGCTTCTGTGAACAGGCCGGGCTGTGTTCCCGGTGGCCATCTTGGATGTGGGCAAAAAGCCTGTCTTGCCCACACTTCACCAAATTATCACTTCCCTGTGGGCAATTAGCTCTAGCAGCTGCTATAAGACAGGAAGGCCTGGAGGAGGGAAATTGCCAGTGCAACGTCTTTCACAGTATCTGTGAAGCTAGTTCTCTGTGCTCCTGCAGCATCTCCAGTGTCAGGTTCCTGTTACAGCAAATTACCCAAGCCTCCTGATTTAGCCTCACGCAGACTGCCGACTCTGTTCCCGTGTCCTTCCCAGCTACCTGTTCTGGACACCGCAGTAACCAGCCTTCGGAATTTCTCCTTGTAGTACTGGGTCACGGTTCCGGTATCCTCAGCCACCCGCTAACCTACAGTAGTATCTCTATTCACCTGTCTTTGGAGAACTCTGTTAAACTATTCCAAGTAATAAATGCACAAGACCTTCATCCGTCCCGCTCGTTTGTTATTCAGAGATCCAAGTGCACCAGAATCACCTTCCCCAAATCCGGATCCACAAGAATCCTCAGACGTGACAGTTTGCACTGGCCCTATAGATCCAGGAACTGGACAGGATTCTGGCTCGGATCTCCTACACAGCATAGCGAGGCGTCTGGAGGGATTGGAAAATTCACAGCGACATTTGGCGCAGTGCCTCCAGGAGATATCCACTCGGCAGGATTCCATCCAAGCCTCTCTAGCGAATACTACTCCTGTCCGTCGACCGGAGTCACAAGTTTCTCAGGCCGTTCCGGCGTCATTGGGGTCATCACCGTCCTCTCTCCGTTTGCCAACCCCCAACAAGTTCGACGGGAACTCTAAACTCTGTCGTGGATTCCTTAATCAGTGCGATGTGCACTTTACGTTGCAGTCAGCCAATTTCCCAACGCAAAAGGCGAAGGTGGCGTACATAGTCTCCTTACTCTCAGGGGCAGCCCTGGAATGGGTCTCACCGCTCTGGGAAAGAGATGATGCTCTGCTGAGTGACTATCCAAAATTCCTAGCCACTTTTAGGAAGATCTTTGATGAACCGGGACGCTCGACATCAGCATCCATTGAGATTATGCGTCTACGCCAAGGGAATAGGCCAGTCGGTCAGTATATCATTCAGTTTCAAACATACGCCTCTGAACTGCAATGGAATGAGGAAGCTTTGGTTGCAGCGTTTTGGAGTGGCCTTTCTGACCGTTTGAAGGATGATCTAGCAACTCGAGACTTACCACCAAAACTGGACGACCTAATTTCATTATGTAACAAAGTCGATCTACGATTCCGGGAGAGGCAGGCCGAAAAAAGCAAGGGCGATCGCTATCGTTTCCGCCCTGTACCTCTGGCACCTCCTCCGCTAGCAGTAGATTCTCCTGACGAACCCATGCAGCTGAATCGGGCCCGACTTACTCCTGAGGAGTGCCAGAAGCGGCGGCGAGAAAATTTGTGTCTTTACTGTGGAGCACCGGGACACATGGTGGCATCATGCCCGCAGCGTCCGGGAAACTCCCGCTCCTAACTGGGCTAGGAGACACCAGGTTAGGAGTCTTGTCTCGGTCTCCAAAATCCTCTGAACCTACTCTACCAGTCACTGTTGAACTCTCGCAAGGTACTAAGTCCATTCTCTCTCTTTTAGATACAGGAGCAGCAGAGAATTTCATCACAGCCCATCTGGTTCAGCAGCTTCAGAGCCCTGTGCGAGATTTGTCCCGTTCCATTTCGTTATCTGCGGTTGATGGAAGCCGTATTCCTGGTGGAGTAATTTCTCAACGGACTCTTCCTATTTCAGTTAGTATCGGTGCTCTTCATAAAGAGCAATTGGAACTTTTAGTTATACCCAAGGCTTCACATGAAATTGTGCTGGGTTACCCTTGGTTTAGTAGGCATAACCCGCATATCGATTGGCACTCCATGCAAATCTTATCCTGGGGAAAGACTTGTTTGACCTCTTGTTTGCCGTGTATCAAACCACTCAATAAAACCCTTGTCACATCACCCCCGCAGATTCCGTCTCAGTACGCTTCCTTCTCCGACGTCTTCAGTAAACAGGGAGCAGATATCTTGCCACCCCATAGGAAATGGGACTGTCCTATAGACCTCGAACCAGGGAAAGATCCACCCAGAGGTCGGACCTACCCTTTATCAATTCCAGAAACCAAGGCTATGTCCGAGTATATCCGAGAGAACTTGGCCAAGGGGTTCATTCGGTCATCTACCTCACCAGCCGGAGCTGGCTTCTTCTTCGTCCAGAAAAAAGATGGGGGGTTAAGACCGTGTATAGATTACCGAGGCCTGAATAACATCACGGTAAAAAATCGTTACCCTCTACCCCTCATTTCTGAATTATTTGATCGAGTCAAGGGATCGTCCATCTTCTCCAAACTAGACCTAAGAGGAGCCTACAATCTGATCAGGATACGAGCAGGCGACGAATGGAAAACCGCGTTTAATACCAGGGATGGTCATTTTGAATATCTCGTCATGCCATTTGGTCTGAGTAACGCCCCTGCCGTATTCCAAAATTTCGTCAATGAAATTTTCCGAGACCTTCTATATCAATCTGTCGTGGTATATCTGGACGACATCTTAATCTTTTCCCCAGACCTTGGCACACATCGACGACACGTCCTAGAGGTTCTACGTAGACTATGGGAGAATCATCTGTATTGCAAGCTAGAGAAATGCATCTTCGAGCAGGTTTCAGTTCCCTTTCTAGGGTATATAATTTCAGGCTCCGGATTACAGATGGATCCGGAGAAAGTGCAAGCCCTATTGAACTGGTCAAGACCCTCCTCTCTTAAAGCGGTGCAGCGTTTCCTAGGGTTCTCTAACTACTATCGGAAATTTATTAGAGGATTCTCCGCCTTGGTAGCCCCCATCACCGCTCTTACTCGGAAAGGAGCAGATCCGTCTCATTGGTCCCCAGAGGCAGAGTCCGCTTTCCATTTGCTTAAACAAGCATTCATATCAGCACCAGTACTAAGGCAACCAGATATAAATAAACCCTTTTTTCTCGAAGTGGACGCCTCCTCAGAAGCGGTAGGAGCAGTACTCTCTCAAAGGTACGAAGATCATAAGTTCCATCCTTGTGGTTACTTCTCGAAGAAGTTTCTCCCCGCCGAGAAGAACTACACTATCGGGGAGCAGGAGTTGTTGGCAGTCAAGCTAGCCCTAGAGGAATGGCGATACTTCCTGGAAGGGGCTAACTTCCCTATTACCATTTATACAGATCATCGGAACTTAACCTTCCTGAAAGATCTACAATGTCTGAGTCCGCGTCTTGCTCGTTGGACCATGTTCTTCTCCCGCTTTTCGTTCATCCTGACTTATCGGCCCGGTTCACAGAATCTAAAAGCAGATGCTCTGTCACGGTCCACTACCGTCATTGAATCTGAAGAACCTCCTCAAACACACCCCGTCCTAGATGCAAAAGTTTTTGCCTCCACTCGTCTACAACCTCCTGCAGGGAAAACTTTTGTCACTCCCCAACTACGGAAGAAACTTATATCTTGGGCTCACACTTCCCGATTTTCAGGTCATCCAGACAATGGAATTTCTGCAAAGATCCTATTGGTGGCCCACGCTGAAAGCAGATGTGACAGCCTTCATTTCCTCCTGTGTTAAGTGTGCCCAACACAAAGTCTCTCGGCAACCTCCAGCTGGGAAGTTACTGCCTCTTCCTGTACCCTTTCAACCGTGGTCCCATTTATCAATGGACTTCATAACAGATTTACCATCTTCTAGAGGCTACACTACAATCTGGGTGGTGATAGACCGATTCTCCAAAATGGCCCACTTTGTACCATTGAAGAAATTACCAACAGCATCTGAATTGGCCCATCATTTCATTTCTGAGATTTTCAGGCTTCACGGCCTTCCCACCGAAATAGTGTCTGATCGAGGGGTGCAATTTGTAGCAAAGTTCTAGAAATCCCTTTGCACAGCCTTACAAATCAAATTGCAGTATTCCACAGCCTATCATCCACAGTCCAACGGTTCCACGGAACGAGTTAATCAAGACTTGGAGACCTTTCTACGCATTCACCTTTCCTCTTCTCAGGATGATTGGGTAGAACATTTACCCTGGGCTGAGTTCGCCCACAACAATACTTACCATTCTTCTACTGGGCTTACACCTTTCCTCATTGTTTACGGAGCCCATCCTAAAGTTCCAGCATTTCAAAGTCTACCGGCACTCGATTTACCAGCAAAACCTACTTAAACAGATAAGCAATCCAATCTGAATCAAACACAATATGACTCATTTGAACCTTGTTTTGCAACAATATAATCAGATATGCAGAGTACAGGTGTATGCTTGTATTGTGTGCGCATTTGGAGCCAAACAGAAATTTACAGATTTTAAAATAGCTTTACGTTCTTACCTTACTCGGATCCCACCAGCTTCCCTTCAGACCAAGCGGAGCAGACGCTTATCTAATCTGCACCAGCGTATCTCCCACCAAAAAGGTTTAACAGGAGATACCTTCCCGCCCTTTGCTGATGGATAAAGTCTGCCTTGTCCTGCTAGGTTTGCGGATATGAGGAGAACCGGACAAGCCCTCAATTGATGATGTCAAATATTACCTTAAAACATAAAGCTATACACTATTACAGACTGAGTACGCTATTTGCGTATAGAGTTCCGTATGGGTACGCACTTAGCGTAACAGACGCTACGCCGAGAGCGAGACGCACGATCGGTACGTACGCTCACGGAATGATATGCAGTAAACCTTGTTAATACAACACAGTAATGAATTGCTTATGCTCTAAACCTTAAGAGTCAAATAGTATGACGATGTTACGCTGATAAACCTTACCAATGCTTATACACCTTAAACAGGTTAAACAGGTTTAAAAGCCCTGGCAGGAAAGTGACAACACAGCACTGTCAAAGTCAGAAAAATATCACTCCACACGTTGCCATATTTGCACCTCATGCGAGTGCCTCCTGCACGTGCATGAGCCCTTCCGTGTGTGCGCATACTCGCCTGTGCGTGCACCCGCAGGCGCACAGTGTGCGCATTTACGGTAGAGTTTATGTATGTCTAGCGGGCGACTAAATCGTTACATATTTTAACCATATAATGTATTTTGTAGATTATGGTCCCTTTGATAGAATCTGAAAGTTTAGTTAATATAGCATGTTCATAGACAAAGAGATCCCTCTTTGTTTGATACGAAGGGTCAGACAGGGGTCACACAGTGGTGTTTAGTATCCATCGGAAGAGTATTTAATTAGCAATATTCCGGTGTTGGTTTGAAGCGGATTAATCGCTTGTGCGAATAGTTATGGACATAAGAAGTTTATGGACATTTACTATATTTGCACTTTATTATCCATGCGGCGGGAAACCCAGTTTCCCACCCACCTGAGCAGTTTGAAATAGTCACAGCCCACCTGTATGAACCAACCTATGACCTTTTGTTATAATGCAAAGACGAATTCCTGTGTCCAATGAACAATAAGAATATAGGGACCATTGTACTGTATTGTGTGCGGTGTATATAAGGGTCACCGTCCCCAGACCGGCCAGTACTCTCTCTTCAACAGTTATCACTGATAATTGGAGGACTGGATTCCGGTTGCTCCTGCGAGTGTTCCCCGTATGGTATGTTTCTCTGTTGCCACTTTGTTACCCGTATAATGTTAGCCATTCACACTTAGTCTATGTTTTTGTAATGCAATCGTTCTCTATTGTGTATATTTCTGTCTAGATAGTCTGTTAGAATTATATGTTAGTTTGTAGTGTATGACTTGTGAACTGTTTCTCTTTTCGATATAATTTAAGACTCTTGTTAGTAAAGGTGTTGGATCCTTAGCACGGTATTGTGTGTTCATTATATTGCAGAGGGTATTAGGAGCGTCTCGATCGCTCAAACAGCTTTAGTATTAACAAGGTTAAACAGCGTTATATCGCTACAGTGTTATAGCTCAAGGTTTACAGCATAAGAATATCCTTTCTGTGTGTTACATACAAGGTTTACTGATTGTCATCTTGTGAGCGTCTGCGCCGCTCATGATCTCCTCGTGGTCCCGAGCGTCCGCTACGCTGTTAACGTATCATTACGGTAGTCGGCAGCCTATAGTGTGCTTGCCTCTACGCAAGCGAACGTGCCGCTCGTGCGTCTCATCCACGGCTGAACGTCTGTGACGCAAAGTGCGTACCCTTACGGTACCACATACTCCAATAGCGTACAAAGTCTCTTAACCTTTTAGAGTGTTTCATAAGGTAATCAATATCAGCATTCTCAATTGGGAGCTCGTCCGTCCTCCACACATCCATCCGCACTAGCGAAAACAGACTTTTATCTGTCAGCAAAGGGCGGGAACGCAGTATCCTTTCGTATCCGTATTGAGGGAGGGATACAGTGGTGCTGACTAGATATGCGTCTGTTACGCTACGCTGAAGCAGTGCTGGGGTGGAATCCGAAACCGGAGGTAAGAACAATACGCTATTTTCTTTTAAAACTGTTTATTTCTGCTTTTGCATATGCACACACGCATGCACGCACACATCTACATTGTTGCAGCTCACTTTCTTGTTGCCATTAGAATTGATTATTAGACACGTGCTGAGGAATCTAGTGCTATTTAGTCAAGATTACAAAAGATAATTGTTAAGGGCAGGGCCGGTGCTAGGGTGTTCGGCGCCCTCCTGCAAAATATAAATTTGCGCCCTCCCATACTTTTCATGTAGGGCCGGGGGGTTACCATGGCCTCTTGGGCCCCTGAGCTGCAGGAGATCCGTGTAAGCCTATGGATGTGAACTCTCTGCCCACACTCACTCTGTGCAGCGCTAGTTATGGCCCTGCACACAGACCATGCCGTAACTAGACATTTTACCGCTGTGTGCAAGAGAGGGAATGGCCCCCCCCCCACACACACCTGCATGTAAAATAGGGGCAGTACGCGCCGCAGGCGTGCACAAAAAATATAGGGGCGTGGCTTCACGGGGAAGGGGTGTGGCCACAAAATAATACCAATTTATATTACATATTATAGTAGTCTCCATTATTCAAACTATGCCGCACAGTAGCGCCACTACACCAGGTAGAGCCCCTTTTACACATTACGGCCGACAGATTCCGCTTTTTACACATTACGGCAGACAGCGTCCCCCTTTTACACATTACGGCAGACAGCGTCCCCTTTACACATTACGGCAGCCAGCGTCCCCCTTTTTACACATTACGGCGGACAGCGCTCCCCTTTTTACACATTACGGCGGACAGAGTCCCCTTTTTACACATTACGGCGGACAGCGCCCCCCTTTTTACACATTACGGCGGACAGCGCACCACTTTTTACACATTACGGCGGACAGCGTCCACTTTTTGCACATTACGGCGGACAGCGCCTCCCTTTTTACACATTACGGCAGACAGCGCTCCCCTTTATACACATTACGGCGGACAGCGCCCCCCTTTTTACACATTACGGCAGACAGCGTCCACTTTTTAAATACAAACAAACACACATACATATACACACACACACGCACACACACACACACACACACACACACACACACACACACACACACACACACTTTCTCTCTCACACTCTTTACATACCCTTACCACAATCTTGCTGGCCAGATCTTCCCCAGTCTGCTAGCCTGGTCCGTGTAGCTCCGCCCCCTTGGTCCGTGTAGCTCCGCCTCTTGGTCCATGTAGCTCCGCCCCCTTTCATCAGACAGAAAACACTCCTCTCCCTGTCACAGGGGACAGAAGAGAAGGAGTCATGCTGCTGGCGCTGCTGCAGCTGCCTGTCACTGTGACAGGACAGGCGCAGCAGCAGCAGTGGATACAGGACGACGCTTCAGCTGGGATGCAGAGCAGTGAAGGCGCCTCTCCTGCCCGGCGCCTACCTGCACTGCATCCCTTGCTGAGCGGCTAGCGCCGGGCCTGGTTAAGGGTATAATTGAAAAGGACACACACACAGCATAGCAAACACTGTGTGGTGTACGGTAAGCGATTTCTGTTGAATATTGTTTACATTGATAGAAACGTGTTGATTGTGTCGCTGTAGGCGTATCTGCACTTTGTGCATAAGGGTCTCGAACAACGTGCGAAAGCACGTACGTGACGCAAAGGCATACGCACGCGGCGTGTTTTACGCAACGGATCATACGGATACGCCCATAGAGACTCAAATCACACAATAACCTTGTTTAGGGTGGGCGGTATAGTATAGCCACCTGATCATAGCACAAGTTTGTTCAGTTTGTTTTTCCAAAAAGTATTCGTTAAAAGAAAACCTTTTTCTATTGCAAAACCCAGGGATTGGACCCCTACCTGTATGAAAGGAATTTCTGTACAGAAAGATTAAAAGTGTATATGATTGAATAGGAGTGAGTGTGGAACTTAAGGTATTATTTTTGTGAACCCACAAATCGGGATCCCGTCGGAGACCACATCAGGTGAGTGGACACTTGGTGGCGTGGGACTGGCTTGCCCGCGTTAACATTGTATAAGTTATAGGAACAAGTAGTTTCCGCAGACAAAAGGACTGCGAGGTATTTAAGCGCAGCCCCGGGGGGGTTTGGCGTAGCACCCATATAGTCAAGGTAAAAGCTCTGGCTGAAGGTTTCGCAGCCTAAACAACCGATTCTGCTGGTCGTAAGGCGGATAAGTAATAGTTACTTATACGCAGTGCGACTGTACCGCACGTAATTGTGTGCATTAGTTTGTTACCTTGATACCCATTAACAATTTACTGTGGGATCATAAACGCTATTTGTACATTCTAACGTGATTTGTGTAGGTGTTTGATATTTTAAGGGAGTTTCGCTGTTCACTCAGGAAATCTCTAACAACCAATACTTACTGGGGAGGGATCGCATACTCCCACACGCCCCAGTAAATAGAGGTTACCGGAAAGCAGAAGTGAGTGAAGGCACTGGTTAAACTTTCACCGTCACCTTACCGCGGGCAAATTTGGTCTGTTTGTAAGAATTAGCTAAGACAGCAATATCTACAAACGATGGGGGCCAGTTGTTCAAAGTAGGGACGTCCAACAAGGGTTCACGTTGGTAGTTGCTGGCCCAAAGGATCCGCACGGTTAATGTGTGAAGGATCACACACACAGGTATTCAAAGAATGGGAACGTGTGACAGAGGATGATGGGGAGCAGTCTCCCCGGGTAGACAGTCTGAACCCTGAGGTATTGCAGAACCCAAGAAAAAGGATAGGTCTAATAAAATCTGCCAAGCAGAGGATTAGACAAAATGATTGTTTACAGTTATGGCAACAGGAGAGTGAAATACCGCAGGAATTAGCTCAGAAAGCAAATTCAAATCCTGGTAGGAGTCTGATAGCAACGGCACCACCACCATATATAGTAGGGGACAAAGTGGCTGCAGAGAACGACTTGCGGGTGCACAATAAGGGTGCACTTAACCAATGTAGTAATGAAAAGAATAATTGTAATAAATATAACAATGATAAAAGTAACACCTGTAACTATGATAAACGCAAAACTGTTAAATGTACAACTGTTAACCTGTGCAAGTCGCACCCCATGTTAAACTTCCCTCAGGATTACCAGCAAGAAAGTGAGCCCAGCACGATATCGGCACCTCTTCCAGCAGCCAGCCTACAAGACATCCAGGTGGACGCGACCAAATTGGTAAAGACAGTAATCAAACCCCCTAACGGAGGGTCAGATGAGGTTGTGTCCACAGGTACGTACGGTGTTATATATCACGCACAAACAAATGTACCCTATATTGTAAGACCAACACAAGGTGATGTAATTGAATTTAGTCCTGTCAGGGTGATCACAGTCCCCAATGGGAAGACTGACGATCAGGGAATCATTCCCGTCAAGGACAGTGCAATGCGCCGTCCCTGGTCCCGGACAGAATGGAGATCAATCATGTCTGAATTCCCTGATCCCAGGGAAGATCTAGTTTCATGTCAGAGATTTATTAAAGAACTAGGAAACTCCACAGAACCCACCAACAAAGATTGGCGGACAGTGCTGAGGGCATGTTTGCCCTCCAGTGTTGACCCTGCGAAATTTATTGCTGATTGTAAATTAAACACAGAGGTACCACGTACGGAGGAAAACAATCAGGAATGTATTAAGCAGATCAACCGACAGTTAGGAGTATATTTCCCAGCCATTGTCGAGTGGAACAAAATTTTCTCCATAAGACAAAACGAAGGGGAAAGTATTTCTGATTATTTCCATCGGGCATTGCAGGACATGACTAGGTATACAGGTATAGAAAACATCGAAACAAGTGCACCGCACACAGAAGTAGTGGTATAGGTATTAATGAATGGTTTAAAGGAGGTGTTGAGAACAAGGATACAGACCACCAACCCAAACTGGAGAAATATCTCGGTGGCTGCATTAAGAGAGGCCGCTATTGATCATGATCTGAACATTAGCAAACACCTGAAGTCACAAGGCAGTAAGCAAATGACAACCAGTGGAAAAGCCCTGACAACAAAGCAACACCAGCTTAAGCCCCAAACCCCTGCGAGAAATTCAAATGTGGTAGTTTGTTACAATTGTCATAAAGAGGGACATTTTGCACGAGACTGTAGATTGAACAAAGCACAGGCAGATAAGAAGCCTCAGGTCCCGGTGGGTAAGTCTAAGTCAAAGGTGATAAAGTGTTACAATTGCCAGAAGGAAGGTCATTTTGCACGTAATTGTATGATCAAAGATTCACAGAAGGTATATCAACTTCCTAGACAACGACATAATCATGGTATCCAAGGAATCAGGGAGGTACAGGGAAAGCGGTTGATGGTGATGAGCATCCAAGCGTTTGAGGAGGCATCAAATCAGCCAAGACCCCATTTCACTGACACTTGGAGGAAGCCCAGGGTTTGGGATCTTTGTAAAAGAGAAGGGCATTATGCCAGCAACTGTAACAGCCCACATAAAGTCAGACCCCCTAGACAAGAACATGAGCAGAGTTATGATACACAAAATCGTAATGATACCACATATGTAAAATTTTGAGCTACATCCATAATATGTAGTCGGGAAAGGTGATCATTAGGACTGATGGAAAATCTGAGGTTACAGTGAATAAATTGGGAGGTCATTCCTTGAAGACACAGGAATGACCGGGTGAAACGTTGTAAATGTATCTGTAAAATGTTTTTTTCTCTCCCCATCTCTGACGGTTATCAGTAGGACTCAAACATTACATAGCTACTTGGTCTTTGCAGAAGTCTACCAAACCCCAGCATGACCTACCCGCATCAATGTATCTTGGCCAGATCCAAAGGGTGGAGTTTGGAAATGCTGGTGGAAGGGACTGCGCAAAGATACCATTGGATGTGTAGATGTGACAACCTGATGGTGAACGGAAGAACTGACAATGTTTTTTTTTTTTTCTCTCCTGAAAAATGTTTGAAAAATGTTTTTTTTTCTGTTGTTGTTTATTGTTGATTTATATGATGCATATATATATATGAACGGTTCTCTCTCTCTCTTGTTGTTTTTTTCTCTCTCTCTCTTCTTTCTCATGTTCTCATAACGTTACAGATGGTATGTCACACATTAGTTGGACAAATGGTAATGCAAGATTTATTCTCCTTACAGAAAGAGCGATGAGCTAGAAGAAATATTGTATCACCAGAATGTTTAGAAGACTGAGAGACAGCACCTTTGAGATGACAGCAGAACAAGAAGAACAACAAGACTAGAACTAATTATCGTAACAAGTTTCTCTCCCCCTCAAACTGTTTTTCTGTACCCCCCCCCATTACAAATTTCTCCTTTTCTCCTCCTGTAAGATGGACTTGCCCCAAGAGACTGTGATATGGATTTTCCTGTTAACCATGATGTTGACCAGAGCAGTCTGTTACGGTGAGAGTACCAGTGAGGTCGAGAAAGGATCCAGAAAGGTTCTGATAACTGAGACGGAGGTGTAAATTTCCAATAACAACACAACCACCGAGCAAAGGCGAGTACCGGAAACGATCTAGCAGCCATGTTATTTATTGTTAGCTGAAGAAAATTGCATCTGTAGGCATTGTGATAACTTAGTAGAGGATGGGTGCATCAAGAAATGTCAGTCCAGTTTTAATATCCACATGGACCGGCATCCATTGAGTGACTATCACTCCTTAGTGGGTAAAGTGTTAAATCAGACAGATTGTTGGGTATGCTCTCAAGTACCTCAAGGCCATAGCAAATCAGGCTTAGTACCATTCCCTTTAACGGTAGGGGAGGTACTTGAGTTAAGTGGTGGGAGGCCAGTGGACAGGAGGTTTAATATCTCCAGTCCTCCTAGTTTGAAGCTCCACCAATATCACGTGGATAGATCCCTAATATGTTTTAACATTTCCAATCCCCGAAAGCCGGGTAATTGGGAAGTGTTATGGAGTAACCAAACCATGACCTTTTCATATAGAGCAGATAGAATGCCTACAGATACAGAACTTATACGCCACATAGCCGGTAGTGGAAAATCATTCCGATATAGGTATACCCTAGGAAGTAGGATCATGAGAGTTGGAGAGGTATCACCAGGATACTGTGCACATATCATACAAACAGATACGTGTACTAGACAGATGGGAGAATTAGGGTTAGGAGATTTCATATGGAAAATGTGTAATATGGTTATGTCCTACTCCGTCCCATATGTTCTCCCCGATGATGCATATTTCATATGCGGGAGGAAGGCGTATAAGTGGCTTGCCCCAAATTCTGAAGGATTGTGTTATATTGGAAAAGTACTACCTGAGGTAATGACTGTATCGCATACCAAAATGAAAGATATTCACCGTGGTGCCCAAGCTCCTTATACTCACACTCATTACGAGCACGTAGTTAAAAGGCAACTGACAGTAAGGGCAGAGCATCCGGCCTCTGACTTGATCCATGAATCCACCGGGATTCAGGTTCTACTCGCGTTAGACATCACTCGCACCGCCAGAGGAGTGTTGAATTATAGATACATATCTGCGCTTGCAAATTTATTAGACAATATCACTGAAATGTATGACGACACTTTTAGATATACCGGAAGGGAGCTCCAAGCTTATAGAACAGAACTGGTTCAGCATAGGATGGTTCTTAATTATCTCACGGCAGTGACAGGTGGATATTGTGTCACACTGGCAACGCAGTACGGCGTAAAATGCTACACTTATATTACGAATAGTACCGAGGACCCGGTCGAGGTCATAGACCAAAAGATGGACGATATTCTCCAATTAAAGTGGGAATTCCACAGGAGACACAATCTCACCCTTGCTGCTGTGGGTAATGAGCTGACCGGTTGGGTGTCATGGTTGAACCCGCGAAATTGGTTCTCTGGTTTAGGAGAATGGACTCAAGGAATTATAATGGATGTAGGGAAATTTCTTTTGTGTATCTTGGGTGTTGTCATATCGATTGGCTTGATATTTAGATGCGTTCAGGCTTTAACGAAGTGTAAACGAAGTACGAGGGTGATGAGTCTAAGGAGTGAGAACATTGTAATTCCAATGGATTTGATTTACGACCCAACGATAGAGACACTGTTGTGATGAAAATGTGATTCCACGGTCCGTTTCTTTCACCTGTTTCTCCTTTGTTTCTCTCCAAGGTGAAAAGACATCCGCTTGAAAGAAGAATTTGACAACCTGGTACACAGACAACAGATGGACTAAAGAAGCATTTGACAACCTTGTACACAGACAACAGATGGACTATGCCATAGACCCCCTTATCCCTAGTAACGTTAATTTTACGCTAGCCCAACACTTTTTGTAAGTCTATGGACATTGACAAAGCTTTTGCTCGCACTTTTGCAAAAGCCCAAGGAGACTACAGTCAACATGTACATCAAGACAAGACATCAGACAAGACTTCAATCAACAAATGTTTATTAACCTCACATAGAATACCACTGCATTTACCATAATTGTTTCTTATCTTCATCTCTACAACCTTCAGGTAATGACACACATAGTCGATAGGGAATACAGGCACAGATATCAGCACTCACATATTCCCCCATTCATGTATCATCAACTAAAATGAGCTTCCCCATTTTGTTGCAACCAAAAGCCGAAAAGAGCTCGGTAAAGTTTGACAGCCCATCCACAGACCCTTAATACGGGATAAGAAGGAATTCAAATGTATACTTCGCAATACCTCGAAGCTTGATTTAAAACACGTACGGCACGATGATACATGACCCCCCAAACATGGATTCATACACACATGCTTTTGCTATCTCACTAGGTCATACCCTTTTCTCACCTTCTTCTCTCCTCCCCTACCCGACCACAGAAATGTATTTATACATGACATATATTTTTCTCTTTTTGAAATGTTATAGGAAGTGGCAGTTGTTGGTGACTGCCAAAGGGTGGACTGTCAAAGTCAGAAAAATATCACTCCACACGTTGCCATATTTGCACCTCATGCGAGTGCCTCCTGCACGTGCATGAGCCCTTCCGTGTGTGCGCATACTCGCCTGTGCGTGCACCTGCAGGCGCATAGTGTGCGCATTTACGGTAGAGTTTATGTATGTCTAGCGGGCGACTAAATCTTTACATATTTTAACCATATAATGTATTTTGTAGATTATGGTCCCTTTGATAGAATCTGAAAGTTTAGTTAATATAGCATGTTCATAGACGTTCTCTATTGTGTATATTTCTGTCTAGATAGTCTGTTAGAATTATATGTTAGTTTGTAGTGTATGACTTGTGAACTGTTTCTCTTTTCGATATAACTTAAGACTCTTGTTAGTAAAGGTGTTGGATCCTTAGCACGGTATTGTGTGTTCATTATATTGCAGAGGGTATTAGGAGCGTCTCGATCGCTCAAACAGCTTTAGTATTAACAAGGTTAAACAGCGTTATATCGCTACAGTGTTATAGCTCAAGGTTTACAGCATAAGAATATCCTTTCTGTGTGTTACATACAAGGTTTACTGATTGTCATCTTGTGAGCGTCTGCGCCGCTCATGATCTCCTCGTGGTCCCAAGCGTCCGCTACGCTGTTAGCGTATCATTACGGTAGTCGGCAGCCTATAGTGTGCTTGCCTCTACGCAAGCGAACGTGCCGCTCGTGCGTCTCATCCACGGCTGAACGTCTGTGACGCAAAGTGCGTACCCTTACGGTACCACATACTCCAATAGCGTACAAAGTCTCTTAACCTTTTAGAGTGTTTAATAAGGTAATCAATATCAGCATTCTCAGCACTGAATTGTATTTGAAACCACAGGGGCTCTAAGGCCTCCGTGGACTTGAGTATAATAAAAGGGAAAAACAATACAAGTCATACACTACAGGCTAACATATAAATCTAACAGAATAACAGAGAGTAAAGATGGCCACAGAGAAAATACATACGTGAGAATACTTCGCAGGCGCAACCTGGATCCAGACCTCCGATATCAGGTAGATAACGTTGAGAGAGTGAGAGTACTGGCCGGTCAGGTAACAGTGGTCTTTATATACACAACATACATTCACAACACAATGGTCACTGTAACCTCATTGTTCATTGGACACAGGAATGTGTCTTTCCATTACAGCAAAGGTCATAGGTGGATTTGAACAGGTGGGATGTGTCTTTCCCCAACTGCTCTGATGGGAGGTATCCTCAGGATTCCCGCCGCATGTGTAATTTACAGCAAATACATTTAAAGTTCATAAACTACCTCTGTACATAACTATACGCAGGAGCGAGCGATCCTTTCCTAACTAACACCAAAATGTTACCCTCAAAATACCCTACAGCTGGATACTAGACACCACCGTCCAACCTTTATCTGACCCTTCCTATCATGCAAAGAGGAATCTCTCTGTCTAGGAACAGTTTAAGCTAATCATACTTGCTGACATGGTCTAGGGGAATAATGTCTACAAAATGCACTATTTGGGTTAAATATGCTACGATCAAGTCGCACGCTACACGCTCACAAACTCCGCCGTATTTACACATCTCATGCGCACGAGAGGCTGGAGCATCCCTTACGCAATTTGCATGTATGTGCACGCACGGGGGACCAGGTGACGAGCAGCACGCGCATGTACATGAGGGGTTAATACATCATGATGTATTAACCCCTCATGTACATCATGATATTTTTCGACTTTGACAGGTGCTTTCTTGGGACAGAGTAGGTCCGCGGCATCTTCCCAGGGGCACTCACTGGCCGCATGTCCTGGTCGCCGACACTTCCAACAAGGGAGGGCCACTGCCACCTTCTCCAAGACGGGTTCCTTGGCCACCTCCTTCACTGGGGCATCTTCACCCGTTGGTTCTGGCTCAGAGGAAATGGGCACCTGCGAACTAACTTCAAGCAGGGTCTTCCGCTCCATTTCCTTGGTTTCCTTCTCCCATCTCTGGGCACGACCATCCGCAATCATACGGTCTTCATTCCACGGACAATCGGAATGCGCATGTCCTCTCGCCTCGCAGAGCGCACACACGGGCTCTGCAGCCACCCGGTTCCGAAGTTGCTGACGAGACTCTGTCATCTGCTTCACTGTGGCCTTGTAGTCCGTCCTGTCTTCAGTCCATGGACACTCCGGGAGTCTGTCGGGGATCTCCACAGCTTTCACACTGGAAATCCACCTCGTCTTGGCTCCACTCTTCATCCCAGGAACAACGGTTATGCTCATGCCCGTAGTTTCCGCAGAGCAAACACCAGGACTCCTTCTTCGCTTTGCCCTTCTGACGTCTTCGGTCCGCTTCCTGGACCACCTTCTTTGGGGACGTCTCTCGCCAAGTACACTCGTTGGCAAAGTGCCCCGTTTGCCGACATTTCTTGCAGGGCGTCACAGCGGCCTTCTTGCTCCCCTTCTCCCGGCGCTCCTCCTTTTCATGCTGGACCGACCGCTGCACCATCTTCAGGAGGTCTGCCGCAGACACCGTCACCCAGTCGCTCTGGTCCGCACACTTCCGGGGGTGAGTCTGTTCCGGAGCCGTCCGCAGGGATGTCTTCTTGGTGGCGTTCCACATCGTGTCCGTGATCCTGTATCCTTGATCCTGCCGACTACGCCAAAATGTAAGTGGTGCGGCGGTGCGTGTGGTGGTGCCTGCTGCCGTGCAGGTGTAGTTTCGGTACTCACCAGGCGCCGCTCTCTCTCACCTTCAGGTACCGGAACCTTCAACAGACCTGGCAATCTTCAGTCGGATCCGGACACAGCGATTCCCTCTCGGAGCTGACCGACGACCGAGCTGAGGAGAAAATAGTCTACCTTAAGGGGGGTATCAACCCTTCTTCCATCGGAAAAGGGGATACCCCAGGGGTGACGGCGACCTTCACCGGTTGGGTGAAAGGTCATCACTAGCACAAAGCCTCAGCCACCCAGGTTTCACACACTCGCACTCTCGCGCGTAGTGTGATGAAGGGGATTCACACGTCCGTGAGCAATCCCTATTCCGGTGCTCGGGGACAAACGCACACAGATGCTACTCACCGTCAGTTCTGCACTGCGAACGTCTTCTTCTCTTACAGGTCCCTGTAAAGAGGCAAACAAACAAGCAAAACGCCGTGCAGGGCCTAACTCTAACCTAGTGTCACACCCCTATACTAACTACAACGGCAGAGCCCTCAAACTAGCTCTGTGGGTGTGGTGCAACAAAACTAAACACACTTAACAAGCTCACACTTTGCCCCGCACGGTAACAACATGTCCAATCACAATTCACAGCGCAAGCAACTACCACGGTGTTGTCCCTTAAAGTACCTGAATCAGAACACCAGGTAATGGGGGCCGCACAGCTCACCCACCTCCCGTCCTCTCTTTCCAGGGGCTCAGGCCGAGCGGACCTGCCTGCCTAAACACCTTGGGGTGGACTGGGCCTAGTGCCCAGCACCACCTCTATTCACTTCGGGGGAACCGCTTATTTATTGGGCCTAGCGCCCCCTATTAGCACACGGACCCGAGGCCCGACATTACCCACGGGCCTATCGCCCGTCTAACTCGTCCCTCGTTGGGTGACCTGGGCCTGGTGCCCAGGGTTACCTTATGTTACCCTAATTGGCCAAAATACACTAGGGCCTAATGCCCTCTAATGCCCCACAGGCCTATTGCCTGGATTGCTGCTCGGGCCTAATGCCCGCCTACTGCGTAATTTAGGTGGCTTGGGCCTAACGCCCAAACCACCTACTCAGATGATGACCCCCAAACTTCTATCTGCGCAACAGGACTAGTGCCTGAACTGTGCCCCCGGGCCTATTGCCCGTCCCTGATGGTCTAGGGAGGAAAAGGGGAGGGGGTGAGCGTAGTTTCACTGAGGCCTCACCTGATCCAGGGATCTCCGGCGCCCTCTTCTGCCGCTGACCCGTCCTGGCCAGCGGCGCCGCCTCCGCTCTTCAGCGTCCAGCCGCCGCTGGACATCTTCCTCCTGCAGGCCGACGTCTTCTGGCCTCTTCAGCGGCCACCGGAGCTCCTCTTCACATGGCCGTCCTCTCCTCCTCGCGGCGTCTTCTCCCGCGCTCTTCCGCGCGCGCAGTCTCTTCGGCTCCCGCCCGGCGTCTGACGTCAGATGCCGGGGGCGGGGCCTATGACAATGCGAGCGCCGATTGGCTCGCCGCGCCCCTCTCCGATTGGCCGCCGCTCCGGGAGCCGCAATTGGCTCCCGGAGGGCGCCAACATTTGAATGCCTCCGCAGCCGACAGCCTGGTGCAGGGAAACATCCGATCCCTGCACCAGACACCCGCCGCCGCCACACACTGACAGGCGCTGGGGACAGACAAGCTGCCCACAGCCAGGAACTGCAGGGGATGCAGATCCCCTGCACCCTGACGGTCCGATGTGCCCTGGGACACGGGACACATCTCCACAAATATGTGGTCAGGAAAAAGATTAAACATACCATAATAAATACACAAACATAATAGAATCAGTCCTGCACTTTTTAAGCACACATTCTCCCACCTCATGGTAAGGTCTTTTCTTCCTGGTAGCTACTCTCTTGTCCAGTACTGATTGAGGATTCACACAGCAAACTTGGTAGATGAAGATGATACCACTGGGCATGTGCAGCAGCACTGCTCTGTCCCTTAAACTGCATTATGTGGTGGTAGCTCTAGTTATCGTATTATATACCATTGCTATTATTTTCATAATTTGAGCCGCTTGCCAAGAGGAGGGGGGTTTCCCGGCAACCAGAACCCCCCCCCCCCCCCCCCTGCGTTTGCCTATGTCCGGTAGGGACAATGAGGTGGAGGGCTTACAAGGAGGCTGAGGTTAGGGACACTGAGGGGCAGTTACAGGGAGGTTGTGGGCATGGACACTGAGGGGGAATTACAGGAGTGTGCGGGCAGGGACACTGAGGGGGAATTACGGGGAGGGTACGGGCAGGGACACTGAGGTATAATTACAGGAGGGTGTGGGCAGGGACACTGAGGGGGGAGTCACAGGGAGGCTGAGGTTAGAGACACTGAGGGGGAATTACAGGAAGGGTTCGGGTAGTGAAAATGAGAGGGAGGGGCTACAGGGAGGCTGAGGCCAAGGACACTGAGGGGCAATTACAGGGAGGATGCGGGAAGGGACACAGAGGGAATTACAGGAGTGTGCGGGCACTGGCAGGGACACTGAGGGGGGAGTCACAGGGAGACTGAGGTTAGGAACACTGAGGGAGAAATACAGGGAGGGTGCAGGCAGGGACACTGAGGGGAATTACGATGAGGGTGCAGGCAGGGAGACTGAGGAGGAATTCCGATGAGGATGCGGGCAGGGATACTGAGATGGAATTATGGGGAGGGTGCGGGTAGGGATACTGAAGGGGAATTACGAGGAGTGTGCAGGCAGGGACACTGAGGGGGAATTACGAGGAGTGTGCAGGCAGGGACACTGAGGGGGAATTACGAGGAGTGTGCACTGCAGGCAGGGACACTGAGGGGGAATTACGGTTAGGATGCGGGTAGGACCACTGAGAGGGAATTACAGGGAGGGTGCGGGCAGGGATACTGAGGGGGAATTATGGGAAGTGTGCAGGCAGGGACACTGAGAGGGAATTACAGGAGTGTATGGGCAGGCTCACTGAGGTGGCATTTACAGGGATGGTGCGGGCAGGGACACTGATGGGGAATTACAAGGAGGGTGCGGCCAGGGTCACCGAGGGGATATATGCACACATACATACAGTTAAAAACTCCTCTCAAGGTGTGGTGGCACTACATGTCCCAGCAAATCCAGTTGACAAGGTGTGCTGGGACTTGTAGTCTCAACACAGCTGGACAGGCAGTCACTGGTCTAGATACCTCTCCATACAGACTGCCGGAATAGACCATGCAGTGCAGCTACGGTACCACAGAAAATGTACAGGTGCTGTCATGCTGCACTGCTGACTGGTGCTGATTGTAGTGGCTGGTGTTTTGTGACAGACCGCGTGGAACCAATGAGAAGGGGAGTGGATGAGGAAGAGGAAGTGCCTGACCCGCTCCCCGGCTATATTCACCATCAGTGTGACTGTAGTCACAGAGAGCGTCAGAGTGCAATACGCTTCTGAGAGTCCGGCAGTGGATGAGCACTGCTAAGGGATGTACTCAGTGAGAACTACTATGTCATTCTACCCCCTGGCGCAGGTGGCACTGCCGTGTGGCGCCCCATCTTGGCCGGCGCCCCTGGCAAGTGCTATCCTGGCCAATAGGAAGATACACCCCTGCTTGGGTGTTACAAATAGTATCCCAGGGTTACAGGTTGGAATTTCAAGATCTTCCCCCATGCCGATTTTTCAAATCAGCCTTACCAGTTTCTGTCCAAGACAGGACAAACGTGTTGAGCGCAATACAGAAATTATGTCAAGACGAGGTAATTTACTTGGTTCCCGAATTACAACAGGAAAAAGGTTTTTATTCAAGCCTCTTTGTGGTACCGAAGCCGGATGGCTCTGTCAGACCAATTCTGAACCTAAAGTCTCTGAATCTGTTTTTAAAACGGTTCAAGTTCAAGATGGAGTCCCTCAGAGCGGTGATCTCCAACTTGGAGGAAAGGGAATTTCTGGTGTCTGTGGACATCAAGGATGCTTATCTATATGTTCCCATCTACCCTCCACATCAGGCATACCTGCGGTTTGCGGTGCAGGACTGCCACTACCAGTTCCAAATGTTACCTTTCGGTCTCTCCACGGATCCGAGGGTGTTCACCAAGGTGATAGCGGAGATGATGGTACTCCTTCGCAAGAGGGGTGTCAATATAATTCCTTACCTGGACGATCTCCTCATAAATGCGAGGTCCAGGGAGAAGTTAGTGAAGGACCCTGTCCCTTTCGGTACTTCAACAGCATGAGTGGATCTTAAACCTTCCGAAATCTCAGTTGGAGCCGATGAAGAGTTCATCAATGCATCCGCCTGCTGGGAAAGATGGTAGTGGCCTACGAGGCTCTCCAGTTTGGCCGATTTCATGCCAGGGTGTTCCAGTGGGACCTACTGGACAAGTGGTCCGAATCGCATCTACATATGCATCAGAAGATAATACTGTCAACCAAGGCCAGGATTTCGCTCCTGTGGTGGCTGCAAACATCTCACCTCTTGGAAGGTCGCAGGTTCAGGATTCAAAACTGGGTCCTGGTGACCACGGATGCAAGTCTCCGAGGTTGGGGAGCAGTCACGCAAGGGGAAAGCTTCCAAGGAAGATGGTCAAGTCAAGAAACGCTTCTTCACATAAACATTCCGGAGTTGAGAGACGTTTACAACTGCCTTCAGCAAGCGACGCATCTTCTTCAGGATCTACCCATACAGATCCAGTCGGACAGTGTGACAGTAGTAGCTCACATAAACCATCAGGGAAGAACAAAAAGCAGAGCGGCAATGGCAGAGGTGACAAAAATACTCCTCTGGGCAGAAAGACATGCAAAAGCTCTATCAGCAATCTTCATTCTAGGAGTGGACAACTGGGAAGCCGACTTCCTCAGCAGACACTATCTTCATCCAGGAGAATGGGGCCTTCACCAAAAGGTCTTTGCAGAAGTGTCAAGTCGTTGGGGTGTTCCTCAAGTAGACATGATGGCTTCTCGTCTCAACAAGAAACTTCTGACATACTGTTCCAGGTCGAGGGACCCACAAGCAGTAGCTGTGGATGCTTTGGTGACCCAGTGGATGTTCCAGTCAGTGTATCTGTTTCCCCCACTTCCTCTAATACCAAGAGTTCTAAAGCTAATCAGAAGAACAAGGGTTCGGGCAATTCTCATTGCCCCAGACTGGCCAAGGAGGGCTTCGTATCCGGATCTTCAGGAGTTACTCCTGGAGGACCTTTGGCCTCTTCCTCTTCGAGAGGACCTGCTTCAGCAGCGGCCGTTAGTTTATCAAAACTTACCGTGGCTACGTTTGATGGCATGGCTGTTGAGCGCCAGATCCTAGCCCGTAAGGGTATTCCCAATGCAGTCATTCCCACACTTATCCTGGCCAGGAAAGGGGTAACGTCCAAGCATTACCATCGTATTTGGAGAAAATATGTCTCTTGGTGTGAATCCAGGAAGTCTCTTACGGTGGAGTTTAAATTAGGAAACAATTGACTTCCCTTCCTGAGGTTCAGACGTTCGTGAAGGGTGTTCTGCGCATCCAACCTCCTTTTGTGCCTCCTGCGGCGCCATGGGATCTTAATGTGGTGTTGCAGTTCCTTAAATCGGACTGGTTTGAACCTCTGCAAGGGGTGGAGTTGAAGTTTCTCACTTGGAAAGTGGTCATGCTGTTGGCCTTGGCATCAGGCAGACGGGTGTCTGAATTAGGGGCTCTGTCTCACAAGAGTCCCTATTTGATTTTTCACGAAGATAGAGCTGAACTGCGGACACGTCAGCATTTTCTTCCAAAGGTTATGTCTTCTTGCCATATCAACCAACCTGTTGTGGTGCCAGTGGCTTCTGACACCTCAGCCGTTTCCAAGTCCTTGGATGTCGTCAGGGCTCTGAGGACTTATGTGACGAGAACGGCTAGGTTACGGAAAACAGAGGCCTTGTTTGTCCTTTATGATCCCAACAAGATTGGGTGTCCTGCTTCTAAGACTATTGCTCGCTGGATCAGAGGTACGATTCATCACACTCATTCAAAGGCAGGATTGCCGATACCGACTTCGGTAAAGGCCCACTCTACGAGGAAAGTGTGTTTGTCCTGGGCGGCTGCCCGGGGGTTTTTCGGCATTGCAGATTTGCCGAGCAGCTACTTGGTCAGGTGCAAACGCGTTTGCTAAGTTTTACAAGTTTGACACCTTGGCTGCTGACGACCTTCAGTTTGGTCAGTCAGTGTTGCAGGAACATTAGCACTTTCCCACCCGTACTGGGAGCTTTGGTACATCCCCATGGTACTAAAATGGACCCCAGCATCCTCTAGGACGTAAGAGAAAATAGGATTTTAATAACCTACCGTTAAATCCTTTTCTCCTAGTCCGTAGAGGATGCTGGGCGCCCGCCCAGTGCTCATTTTTTCCTGCATATTTACGTTTGTAATTTCTTTACACAGTTCGCTTGTGTTTTGATTGTTACAGCTGTTGACTGTTACGTTGTACATGCACATTGGCATGGGTTATGTTATGGCCATGTTAGGCGGCATGTCTGTAGAGTGTGGGCTGGTGTGACTCTCGCCCTAGTTAATGTAAATTCTTCTCTCGAAGTTGTCCGTCTCCTCGGGCACAGTTCCTATACTGAGGTCTGGAGGAGGGGCATAGAGGGAGGAGCCAGTTCACATTAGTTAAAAAGTCTTAAAGTGCTGAAGGCTCCTGCGGAACCGTCTATACCCCATGGTACTAAAATGGACCCCAGCGTCCTCTACGGACTAGGAGAAAAGGATTTACCAGTAGGTTATTAAAATCCTATTTTAGTAGATATACCCCCAAGATGTTTATGAAGTGGACAACATTCCTACTCTGAGGGTATAAGGGATAGGGGGGGTTGGTTAACAGATATTACAGAAATGTCAAAAGACAGAAACACGCGTACATTCAGTGGGGGTCATTCCGACCTGTTCGCACGCTGCGCTTCTTCGCAGCAGTGAGAACGGGGTCCGGAATGCGCATGCACTGCGGCCGCATTGTGCAGATGTGTCGTTGCCCGCGACGGCCGTTGCCTGGATGCAACACCGCTAACGAAGAAAGCGGTCACAGCGGCGACCACAAGAAGATTGACAGGAGAAAGGCGGAACCAGGCGTCAACTATCAGTTTTCCGGGCGTGGGGATCCGAAAGCAGGCGTGTCCAGGCGTTTGGAGGGTGGATGTCTGACGTCAATTCCGGGACCTGCATCGCTGGAGTGATCGCACAGGGTAAGTAACTCCTACACCATAGTTGCCTACCCTCCCTCATTCTGCAGGAGACTCCCTGAAATAGCAGCAATCTCCCTCACTCCCTGAATAGTCCATCAATCTCCCTCGTTGTACCTTACCCCCATTATGCAGCAATTACATTCTTGGGGGGAAAAGAAATCAGAGCTACATACATTCAAATGGGATCATTAGTGCCATTTCCTTGCATTGGTTATAAGGCACAATGAACCCTATGGCCACTTACAGTATATGGAAGCTCTTGTAAAATACAATACATGAACAAATCCTGCAAAATATTAGTGTCTTTTATTCAACAAATAGATCTTACTAACTTTGGGGCTCATTTGCATTTGGATGTTAGTCATTTTCATGACACGGCTCTCCTATTTAGCAGTACGCGCCCGCGCTGATAGGTGTTACTTTCACAATCTCCCTGAAATGCTTTTTCAAAAGTAGGCAAGTATGTCCTACACTGGTCTTGATCTGCACAAAACATTTTTTTTGCATTGCAGGGCTGCACAAGCGATCGCCTTGCTATGCAAAAAAACACTCCCCCATAGGCGGCGCCTAGTTGATCGCACGGGCAGCAAAAAGTTGCAGCTTGCGATCAACTCCGGAATGACCCCCAGAGTTCTGGTGGAATTTGGGCCTAATATTCATGTTTGTATGCAATGTTCAGGTAGAGAACAGACAGGACACGCTGCACTCCAGGGTGATTACACACTAACGATCAGCTGTGAATGTGAATACACATTGGCTTATAAAAGTGCCAGTCATCTGCCTATTTTAACTCTGATTGGTTGATTGAATTTACACCAATCAGACCATTGCCTATATAAAACACATGATTACAATCATGTTTGTTCTCTACCTGAACAGACAGGACACGCTGCACCCCAGGGTGATTACACACTGTGAATCTTGAAAAAGACACTGCATAGCGTCGAAACGCGTCGACACAGTGTGTTGTTGTGGGTGACAGATTTGACTATCCATAGTGGGGGATAAATAGCTATTGGTATCCGGACCCATTGCTATTGGCTATTAACATCATCCTGCCTTTTCCCACATGGTATGGTTTTTTTCTGTTCACTCTTTTGTTTGTACTCTAATAAAGAGTGTCCTTGTCCTAATTGGATTGTATCTCTGGCTTTGATTTGTTACGAGGGATATTGGGGTCCATCTACCTATATGAAGTGATCGTAAGGCCAACAAAAGAAACCTTTATGAGTTTTCATCACGTCTTACAGAAGTAAGCTTACATGTAAGCGTCCATCACCATAAATCCTGCATATCACGTTGGGTGCCTTGAAAAAGAGGTGGAAGCTTGAACTTTCCAGTTTTGGGACTATATCCACATTTCCATTCCCTGTATTACACAGTGGTGAAAGATCTGGTCTCAATGCAGTATTATACTATGTTGCATTTTTTTCTTTTTCATATTGAATGAACTACATCGGTCCACTGTGGCAAAACTGAATTTTCTGGACATTGAGCGCAAAAGTGAGATCGTACTTTTTTCTTTTTCTACTATGGGGACTTAGTAAGTAAGATACCATCCTGGCTTGCAATTGTTAATGTTATTGTGTACTGTGGCCCTCATTCCGAGTTGTTTTTAGCAGCAATGCAAACGCTAAGCTGCTGCCCATTGGGAGTGTATCTTACCTTAGCAGAAGTGCGAACGAAAACTTTGCAGTGCGGCAGCAAAAGAAGATTGAGCAGTTTCTGAGTACCTGCAGACATACTCCTTCCTTGCGATCACTTCAGACCATTCAGTTCCTGATTTGACGTCACAAACACTCCCAGCGTTCTCCCAGCAACGCCTGCGTTTTTCCTGGCACGCCTGCGTTTGCATCTGACACGCCTGCGTTTATTCCCACACTCCCCGAAAACGGCCAGTTTCCACCCAGAAACACCCACTTCCTGTCAATCACTCTGCGGCGTGCAGTGCGACTGAAAAGCGCCGCAAGACCTTGTGTAAAAGTACTGCGGCTGTTGTGAAAGTCCGCCGCGCATGCGCATTGCGGCCCATACTCAGAATTGTCGGTTTTTCACTTAATAGCAGAACAGCAAACATCGGCAGCTAGCGAACAACTCGGAATGACCCCCTGTGTGTGTATATTTACAATAAAGGGCATTTGCCACTTAACTAAACTGTTTACCTGAGTGATCAGAGAATCCATATCCTCACAATATACATGTTGACATTATACACAGATGCAGCAGTATATACATGTGGGCATTATACACAGGTGCAGCAGTATATACATGTGGGCATTATACACAGGTGCAGCAGTATATACATGTGGACATTATACACAGATGCAGCAGTATATACATGTGGGCAGTATACACAGGTACAACAGCACATACATGTGAGCATTATACACAAGTGCAGCAGTATATACACGTGAGCATTATACACAGGTGCAGCAGTATATACATGTGGCCATTCTACACAGGTGCACAGTGTATAGCTCCTAGGCCCTGGTTCTTAAAAGCCTGCAGTGTTTCCCCTGGGAGCCTCCCAGGGAAGGATGGATCCTCCTGGGGAGGAGGATGACGGAGAGTCCCAGGCTGCGAGGCCTGAGGGAGGCCCTGGAAATGCTGGCCTGCCGTTTGCAGTGGAAGCCTCGGTGCTGGAGGATTTGGACAGTACAGCGTTTCCAGTGATTGTGGGCCCGGTGATGAAACAGGATCCCCAACTGGAGACCCCCAAACCGCAGGTTGACGGCTGTCTGGGTGAGGTAACCCAGGGAGGTGATAAGGTGAATGAGCTTGCCTGTGGTGAGGCGGGGGTTAGTGCTGGGAATGCCGAGGTTTCTGACAGCAGCCTGGAGGATTCATCATCCTCTAGTGATAAATACATGAATAAGTCTTTTTTACTGCGCTGCGATCAGGTCAGAACTGTGCATGCGTATACACCGCAATGCGTAGGCACGTCACACCGGTACAAAGCAGTTCGCCACCCAGCGATGGATTGTACGAAGAATCCGTTCGCACAGGCGTTCGCAAGGAGATTGACAGGAAGAGGGTGTTTGTGGGTGTCAACTGACCATTTTCTGAGAGTGTTTGGAAAAACGCAGGCGTGTCCAGGTGTTTGCAGGGAGGGTACCTGACGTCAATTCCGGTCCCGGACAGGCTGAAGTGATCGCAGCGGCTGAGTAAGTCCTGGACTACTCAGAAACTGCACAACGTTTTTTTGAACCGCTCGGCTGCACATGCGTTCGCACACTTGCACAACTAAAATACACTCCGCGGAGGGCGGCAACTATGTGATCGCAGCGCTGCAAAAAACAGCTAGTGAGCGATCAACTCTGAATGAGGGCCAGTATCCTTGAACATAGTTGGGGAAATCCAATTGGTCCTTGCGCGCCCTTAAGTACTGGGTTCCCTACAGCTATTCAATTGTAATGGAAGTGAGTATCGCGGGTGCCCATTACTTATCACGCCCAAAAACACTGGGTTTAGCTGTGTAAATCGCTAAACCCATATAAACTATTGGGCATGCTGATGAGATGGCAATTTTTTGCAGATTTCTGTGAAGCTGCAAACAGAAATCATGCAGTCATGCCCGATCAGCAAAACAATTGATTAGTTCTGTTGGTCGCTCAAAAAACAATTGAATTCCCCCCCAGTGACACCCTCCTGTCTGTCTATCTATATCACTACATTCTCTAAATCTACCTTTCTTGATACATAGATAGATTTTTCACACACACACACACACACACACACACACACACACACACACACACACACACACACACATTAAATACACAACTGGTCACATACCCGTATCAGTAGCCTCCCACTCCCCTCCCCACGCCATGCTGGTCACACCCCCACACACCGCTCTGCGCTCCTGGGGACAACTTTATTGTGCATGCGCAAATCACCAGAAAATGGCCACAGCTGCCACTTCCTGAATGATATTTGAAGCTCTGCAGCTGGAGTCGGACCAACGGATCGGTGAGTATAATCAAATGGGTGCAGTGTGTGGGTCTCCATGGACCCAGGTGCACATATGCACTGCACACCTTGCACCTATTATAGATATGCCAGTGTCCCCACCCCTGCAACAGCACACAATAGGCCCTTCATAAATTTCAGCTCCAGGCCCATGAGCACCTTAATCTGGCACTGCACAATGGAGTCTCACCAGTGGTCATACTGGTTTGGCCAGCCACTGCTTCCTCTGGAATCTTGAGTAGAGCCTCACCAAGGATGTCTTGAAAGTCGACCAGAATTACCCTAGCCACTGGCCAATGTCGAAACAATCGGACTGGATAGCTATGTGGGTTTAATATCCGGTGTCACAACTGAGGGTTTAGGCTGACGGGAGGAAGCCTCAGTTGTAGGGGCTGAGGTAAAGTTGAACTTGGAAGGTTTAATCAGACCCCTGGACATGTAAGTGTTGTGTGGAAAGATTACCCGAAGGTGTGACCATGATAACCAGGTTTTAAAAGTCAATAAAAGTTTTATTAACAAACTCCGTAATTTGCACAGCAGTGATTAAAGAATAACATGAGCATAGGTAAGATGGTACAGTTCCTGGATCACTTGGCAGAAGGCACAGAGCACTGGTAGGATGACGAACAGATGTTAAAGTCCCAATACTAGATTATCCTTACCAGGCCTGTCTGTAGTAGTGAGGATAGCCGAGGAACATGTCAGCTGATATAGTGCTTGAAGCTGGAACGCTGTAGCTGATAGAACTGCTGTGAAGGCTGAGTGGAATCAGCCAGATGGTGGAGACACGGAGTGAATGCTGGATGGAACCAGCCAGGTGATGAGAACACGGAGTGGATGCTGGATGGGACCAGCCAGGTAGTAGGTTGATTCTAGGGAGCGTGGATATAGGATGAGATGAAAGGTGGATGCCGATGGTTTGTGGATACCGCTGGTAGGTAGGAATCCGCTGGAACAACACCGGCACTTTAAGAGAACTGGACACTGCTGAAAGCTGACCGCTGGGAGCAGATGGGTTTGTAGCTGGAAATTGGAACAAACACGGAGGACTGCAGAGTCAGGCTGCACCGCAAGATGGGAGGCAGGTGCGGGTCTCTTAGTGGAGGCTGGAGACAGGAGCTGGAAACCTGGAGAAACAACCACAGGAGAGAGAGACTGGAACTAGGTTTGACAACCAAAGCACTGACGATTCCTTGGTTCAGGCAAAGGATACTTATACCTGCAGCAAGGCAGGGATTGGCTAAGCAATTATGCAGATTCATCAGCGCAGCGGATTGGTGGAAACTGAGGCATGTGACTGAAACCAACATGGCTGCGCCCATGTTAGCACTTGGAGGGAAAGTTAGTTTGGAAAACCATGTGGAGACTCAGTAGCAATGGCGGCGGCAGCCGCGGAGGACAGGAGACGCCAGACTCAACTTGTACACTGGAACATATGGATGACAGCGGAGACCGTGGCAGACATGAGGCGCCACACTGTACACTGGAACACAGGAATGGCGGCGGAGGACGGGAAACGCCACACAGAGATCAAACATGGCGCCACTGTGACAGCGCCTCAGGGTGACAGGAGGGAAATGCAGAATGTGGACATCAGCAACACAGATGAGATCCAGCCCTGCAACGCTGAGCCAGCCTCAGGAGACCTCTAAAAGGCAAGTAATGGCGTCCAGATACCCGGATCGTGACATCACCCCCCCCTTTAGGAGTGGCCCCAGGACACTTCTTAGGCTTTTGAGGAATCTTAGAATGGAAATTCTGGACCAAGGCAGGAGCATGGACATCTGTCGCATTGGTCCAAGAGCGTTCTTCAGGACCATAGCCCTTCCAGTCAATAAGATACTGCAATTGACCGTAACGGAAACGTGAATCCAGAATCTTGGCGACTTCATACTCAACTCCCCGTTGAGTGTGGACTTTCGGAGCCGAAGGAAGTGCAGAATGAAACCGGTTCAGAATCAGCGGTTTCAAAAGGGAAACATGGAATGTCCTGGGTATTTTCAAGAAGGGAGGTAACTGGAGTCTGTAAGCAACAGGATTGATGACTTGTTCAATTTTAAAAGGACCGATGTAACGAGGTGCAAACTTCATGCTGGGAACTCTTAACCTCAAATTCTTCGTGGACAACCACACACGATCACCCACTTTGAGAGCAGGAACCGCTCTACGCTTCTTATCTGCAAACTTCTTGTACCTGAACGATGCTTTGAGCAGGGCCGCTCGCACATTCTTCCAGTTGTTAGAAAACTGACGCAAGGTGATATCCACTGCTGGAACAGAAGTTGCTGGAAGCAGTTGGAATTCTGGAACTTTAGGGTGGAATCCATAGTTGATGAAGAATGGTGTTGAAGAAGATGAGGAATGATATTGGTTGTTATGGCAGAACTCGGCCCAGGGAAGTAGTTGAACCCAGTCATCTTGAGAGGAAGACACATAGATGCGGAGGAAGGCCTCCAAGTCCTGATTCACCCTCTCAGTTTGGCCATTGGTCTGAGGATGGTAAGCTGTGGAAAACTTTAATTTGACTTGGAGGGCTTTACACAAACTTCGCCAGAATTTGGCTACGAATTGTACTCCTCGATCTGAGATGATCTCTTCAGGAAGACCGTGGAGTCAGAAGATTTCTTGAATAAACACTTGAGCCAACTTGGAAGCTGACGGAAGACCGGTGAGAGGAATGAAATGTGCCATCTTGGTGAATCGGTCAACTACCACCCAGATGGTATTAAACTTGTTGCACATAGGCAGGTCTGTAACAAAGTCCATCGACAAATGGGTCCATGGTCGATGGGGAACGGATAATGGAACCAGTTGCCCCGCAGGCGACTGGCGAGGTACTTTGTGTTGGGCACATTTTGGGCAAGATGCAATAAACTCCATGACGTCCTTCTTCAGAGTTGGCCACCAGTAAGACCTAGAAATAAACTCAAGGGTTTTCTGAATGCCTGTATGTCCGGCGAAACTGGAAGCATGGGCCCAATGCATGAGCTTCTTCCTTAACACCAGTTTCACAAAACTTTTCCCTGGTGGGGGCGTAGAGTCCATCCCTACCGTGGAGAATGCCAACGGATTAATAATAGGATGCTTGTCAGAAGACTCCGACTCATTTTCTTGCTCCCAAGAGCGGGAAAGGGCATCGGCCTTGCGATTCTGAGAGCCCGGACAGAGCTGGAGTTTAAAGTCGAACCTGGAAAAGAAAAGTGCCCATCTATGCCTGATGAGGGTTAAGACATTGTGCGCCTTTCAGATATAAAAGATTCTTGTGGTCGGTAAGTATGGTGACTGAGTGAGAAGCTCCCTCCAACAAGTATCTCCATTCCTCTAGAGCGAGTTTAATTGCCAGCAACTCCTGATCGCCAATGGCATAGTTGCGCTCAGCTGGGGAGAACTTCCGGGAGAAGAAACTGCAAGGATGTAGATGACCATCTTTAGCTCTCTGGGATAACACCGCTCCTACTCCAACAGAAGAGGCATCCACCTCAAGGATGAAAGGAGAGTCGACGTCAGGCTGTTTCAGAACCGGTGCAGAGATGAACCGTTGCTTTAATAGATGGAAAGCTTGCGTAGCTTCTTCAGACAACTTGGACGGATTAGCACCTTTTTTGGTCAACGCAGTGATAGGCGCCACAATGGTAGAAAAGTCTTGTATACATTTTCTATAATAATTGGCGAATCCTAAAAACCTCTGGACCCCTTCGAGGGTTAAAGGTATCGTCCAATTCTGGATTGCTTGTAGTTTCTCAGGATCCATCTCTAGTCCGGAACCGGACACAATGTAGCCTAGAAACGGAATGGTTTTGACTTCAAAAACACACTTTTCTAATTTACAGTAAAGGTGATTGACAAGGAGACGGGACAGAACCTCCTTTACCCAGAAACGATGTTCCTCTAGATTATTGGCAAAGATAAGTATATCATCCAGATAAACCACGACATGGCGATATAAGATGTCCCTGAAGATCTCATTCACAGAATGCTGGAAGACAGCTGGAGCATTACTTAATCTGAAGGGCATGACGAGGTACTCATAATGTCCATCACGGGTGTTAAAGGCGGTCTTCCACTCGTCACCCTCTCGGATCCGGATGAGATTGTAGGCACCCCTTAGATCCAACTTTGTAAAGATGGTTGCTCCGCTAACTCTATCGAAAAGTTCTGTAATCAGGGGTAGAGGATATCGGTTCTTTACGGTAATGTCATTCAAACCTCTGTAGTCGATGCATGGCCGCAGGCCACCGTCTTTTTTTCTTAACGAAAAAGAAACCTGCACCTGCTGGAGAAGAAGGTCGAATGAAGCCTTTCGCCAGATTTTCCTTTATGTACTCCTCCATGGAATGCGTCTCTGGTAAGGACAACGGATAAGTTCGGCCTCGAGGTGGAACCTTCCCTGGGATGAGATCAATTGGACAGTCCCATTCCCTATGAGGAGGAAGGACATCAGCAGAAGCTTTACTGAACACGTCTGTGTAGTCTTGATATGGAGGAGGTGGAACATCAGATGACCTGGAGGAGGAAGAACAAACAGGAAGTACTTTGGACAAACAAGTCTTAGCACAGGAGCGACCCCATGCCAGTATTTGCGTAGTCGTCCAATCGATGGATTGTGGAGACGAAGCCATGGAAGGCCCAAAACCACTGGATGTGTGGCTCTTGGAATCACTAGAAAGGAAATAAATTCTGAATGAAGAACTCCTACTCTCAGACGAACTGGTAGAGTCCTTAGAGAAATAACAGCGTCAAAAATCTTACTGCCATCCACGGCAGTTAAGGAAATGGACAAGGAAAGTCTCTTGGTGGGTAGGGACCACCGTTTAACATATGCTTCAGTTATGAAATTCCCAGCTGCTCCGGAATCTAGGAGGGCAATGACGTTCCTATAGTGTTGAGAAACTTGAAGCGAGACTGGGAAATTACAATCATGAGGAGATGGAGAGGAGATCATTAACCCTAGCCGGCCCTCTCCTTGGCGAGCTAGGATTTGAAGTTTCCCGGATGTTTGGGACAGGCATAGATTGCGTGAGATGGAGCTGCACAGTAGAGACAGAGAGACTCGGAAAGACGTCTTTGGCGCTCAGCAGGAGATAGACGGGAACGACCAATTTGCATGGGCTCATCTTTGGATGGAGACAGTTGACGAGGAGGAGAAGCGGATGATCTTGGAGTAGATGACCTTCCCCGCTCAGTTGCTCTTTCTCTGAACCGCAAATCAACTTTTGTGCATAATGATATTAGCTCATCCAACTTAGAGGGCAAGTCTCTGGTAGCTAATTCATCCTTAATGCGTTCTGATAAGCCATGCCAGAATGCACCATACAGGTCTTCGTCGTTCCATGCCAGTTTGGATGCCAGGATCTTGAACTGTATAAGATACTGTCCTACAGTACGTGTACCCTGGCGCAAACGGAGAATCTCAGAAGACGCTGAAGTTACTCGGCCTGGCTCATTGAAGATGTGCCTGAATGTTGTAACAAAGTCAGTATAGGAGGACAGCAGGGTATCGGACTTCTCCCATAAAGGTGATGCCCAATCTAGGGCTGAGCCACTGAGAAGGAAAATAATATAGGCAATTTTAGTACGATCACTGGGGAAATTGCCAGGTTGTAGCTCAAAATGGATTTCACACGGATTGAGAAATCCCCTGCAGAATCTTGGAGATCCATAAAATTTTGCTGGCATTGGAAGATGAAGACGTGGAGAAGAAATGGGTAAGGTGGGAGGGGTTACAGCTGGTGTCACTGTGGTGGACGCGCCTGATCAACGGAGGGTCGTTTGAATCCCATCCAGTCGAGTAGAGAGATCCTGGAGACAGCGGATGATGTGGCCTTGTGCAGCCTCCTGATGTTCGAGTCTGGCTGCCAGTTCTTGTATCGGCCTGGCCGCTTGATCCTGGTCTCCGGCTGGATTCATATGGTCAGTGCTTACTGTCATAACTGAGGGTTTAGGCTGACGGGAGGAAGCCTCAGTTGTAGGGGCTGAGGTAAAGTTGAACTTGGAAGGTTTAATCAGACCCCTGGACATGTAAGTGTTGTGTGGAAGGATTACCCGAAGGTGTGACCATGACAACCAGGTTTTAAAAGTCAATAAGTTTTATTAACAAACTCCGTAATTTGCACAGCAGTGATTAAAGAATAACATGAGCATAGGTAAGATGGTACAGTTCCTGGATCACTTGGCAGAAGGCACAGAGCACTGGTAGGATGACGAACAGATGTTAAAGTCCCAATACTAGATTATCCTTACCAGGCCTGTCTGTAGTAGTGAGGATAGCCGAGGAACATGTCAGCTGATATAGTGCTTGAAGCTGGAACGCTGTAGCTGATAAAACTGCTGTGAAGGCTGAGTGGAATCAGCCAGATGGTGGAGACACGGAGTGAATGCTGGATGGAACCAGCCAGGTGATGAGAACACGGAGTGGATTCTGGATGGGACCAGCCAGGTAGTAGGTTAATGCTAGGGAGCGTGGATATAGGATGAGATGAAAGGTGGATACCGATGGTTTGTGGATACCGCTGGTAGGTAGGAATCCGCTGGAACAACACCGGCACTTTAAGAGAACTGGATACTGCTGAAAGCTGACCGCTGGAAGCAGATGGGTTTGTAGCTGGAAATTGGAACAAACACGGAGGACTGCAGAGTCAGGCTGCACCGCAAGATGGGAGGCAGGTGCGGGTCTCTTAGTGGAGGCTGGAGACAGGAGCTGGAAACCTGGAGAAACAACCACAGGAGAGAGAGACTGGAACTAGGTTTGACAACCAAAGCACTCACGATTCCTTGGTTCAGACACAGAATACTTATACCTGCAGCAAGGCAGGGATTGGCTAAGCAATTATGCAGATTCATCAGCGCAGCGGATTGGTGGAAACTGAGGCATGTGACTGAAACCAACATGGCTGCGCCCATGTTAGCACTTGGAGGGAAAGTTAGTTTGGAAAACCATGTGGAGACTCAGTAGCAATGGCGGCAGCAGCCACGGAGGACAGGAGACACCAGACTGAACTTGTACACTGGAACATATGGATGACAGCGGAGACCGTGGCAGACATGAGGCGCCACACTGTACACTGGAACACAGGAACGGCGGCGGAGACTGCGGAGGACGGAAAACGCCACACAGAGATCAAACATGGCACCGCTGTGACAGCGCCTCAGGGTGACAGGAGGGAAATGCAGAATGTGGACATCAGCAACACAGATGAGATCCAGCAATGGTATATGTTTACAAGGAGAAAAAGTATGACTCTTGTTTGGGCGCACTCTTATAAGTTTCCTTAAATGGTCAGTAAATGATAAATCTACAACTCTAATAATGTTGTCTTAAGCTAGTACCCTTCTCCCCACGTAAATATTCAAAACGAGATAGACTCGACATAAATAACCATAATTATAGGGTGCGGAAAATATGCCTGAGAGAAAGTCTCTCTTTATTTGAATATATATATATATATATGAAATGTTCAGATCTCAATTATGCCTGGATAAATGCATATAGGAAAAGTAGCTACATCTCAAGCTGCAATAAGAAATATACAAGTGCGCGGCCAACAGCAGCAGGTAGGAGGAAGGTCAGTTCCTCAGGATTAAACAGTAAAGGGAAAAAGGTGTATACCTGCGCTGGCTAGGTACATTAATTTGATAAATTGTCAATAAAAACAATAATAATCATAAATAATAAGAATAACAATAATAATAATGAAAATGGATGGTTTGTTCTATATAAAAGGTAACAATTTAATAATTCAATGGCATATCACATGAAGCAATTATTGAAAATAAAGGAATTCCTCTAGCCACTAGGTGGCAGTAAAAACTTGGATTAGCTTATCTGGACAGTAATGAGTAAATTTCATGGTCTCCAATATTGGAATTGTCCATTCCTATAGGCTAGGACAGCCTCCCTCTGCGCATTCACTGTACTCAATGTGTATTTACCAGATCCCCTCGTTGGTGAGCATCAGCCTTGGAACAAGTCCTTTGTATAGCTGTAGGGGTGAAGCCAGGTAGAAGTAGAGATCCAGTGGTGGGAGATATGTCCAAACTGTGCCAAGGAGGACACGGCTTTTGCAGGCCGCTGTGGAGAACAAGGTCCAGAAAGAGCAAATGTACTCAAGTCCAATGAAAGAAAGCTCAACGCGTTTCACTGGTAAGATCCAGCTTCCTCAGGAGCATAAAGATCATCAGCATGGGGTGCTTTATTTATACCCTTACTAATAAGTCCATTGGTGTCACCTGTTAAGGTAATGACTATTTTATAGAAACAAACCATCCAAAATAATATAAAAAACAGTCAAATCAGATTATATATTAAATATACATTCATTTATTATATTAAAATCAAAAAACGAGTGAAAATAACCCATTAAAACATAAAAAACAGTAGAGATGTCGGTCACGTGACACATCTAGTCACGTGATCGGCAGGGAGGCAATCCCATTGGTCACTCAAAGGTCACATGATTAAGAGCATGTGATTATGTGTTCAGATTCCCTTCCCCCAAGGTGTGTTCCCCTCTCAAGGGAGACCTAGGTGTTACTATCCTCTGTATGTGGATCGTCTGGATGCGCCCACGTGACGCGCGTCATCGCGTCACGTGACGCGCGTCATCGCGCCACATGACGCGCGTCATCGCGTCACATGACGTGTGTCATCGCGCCACGTGACGCGCGTCATCGTACCACGTGAGCGCCATCAGCCGGTGGATCCCCTTCGTATTGTGGACCCGGAAGTTTAGAGGGTCTTTTTATACAATAGTTTTCTCATTCCATGTCCCCCTTTCATCAGCTTCTATAACATACGGTTGCCATGGAAACCCGCTCAATATACCAAGTCCCAAAGCCCTAGATAGTTGACACCGACACATTTGTATATACAATATCAAATCAAAATTTGATGAGGCATCGATAAGAGTTCATCATTAAATGGATAACATTCATTTAATAATAAAAATAAGAATAAAAATAATAATAATGGCAATAATATATTAATGATAATAATGACAATAATAAACAAAAAATATTGATAATAATAATAAATAAAATAAAATAAAATAAGTAAAATAAAAAATTATTATATAAATATATAAATAAATAAATAATATAAAATAAAGAAAAAAACAAACCCAAAATAGTATACAGGACATTATGTGTCTATATAGAGTTAGATATTTTACATTTGTAAAAAGGATTATGTATGGAAATGAGATCTATTGTCTCTTTATGATCTTATTAGTGATTGGTCACAAACGTTATTTTTATCTATAATATATTACCTTTCAATATATATCTGATAGGTTATGTTGGGCTGATAATAAGGGGATCTATACCCATAAGGGCGCTCATATTAATAAAATAATATATCTATATGGGACCGATGTTAATGTTGGTCTTAATCTTAATCGTATAGTGATCCCAGTTGAAATAATAAATCATTGGTGTTGCTTTTAATGCCATTGGCAGACATAAAAGGTCATATGTATAGATGTATATATATATAATTGGAATTTTAAAGCAGATTATAAAGGTCATAATTTTGAAGCAGACAAGAGGAGTTCCATATATTCCTAAATAACTGAGTTTAATTCAATAGCTTCGTTTAGACCATCTGGATGTAAGGAATTATATTTGAGCATCCAAAAAACTTCCCTACGGCATAGTTGATTGAACCTGTCGCCCCCTCTGTCTGTTGGAGTAACATGCTCCAAACAGACGATGGAAAGACAGGCAGGGTTGCCTTCGTGTTTCATTAGATAGTGCCGTGATACACTATGTGTCCCCAGCTTGCGTATTATGTTGCAGCGATGTTCCATAAAACGTGTATGTATCGCTCTCGTGGTCCTGCCTACATAATTTAGGCCACAGCCACATGTTAGTACATATATCACGTATTTTGAATCACAATTCATGAAAGATTTCAACATAAATTTCTCAGAGGAACCGGGTATAGAGACATATATAGTCTTGCGGTCCATATGGTGACACATAGTGCATCTGTTCTTGCCACATCTATGAAAGCCTGCGGGTTTGGTGGTTAGCCAATCTGAACCTTCTCCTCGTCCCTTAGTGAAAGTAGATCTAAAATGGCTGGGTGCCAAAATAGTTTTTAGGGCCCTATTCTTCTTATAAATGATCTGTAGTTTATTCGGTAGGAATACTACCCAAGACATTGTCCTGTTTCAATATTCTATAATTCCGACTCACAATGGTCTTAATTTCGTTGGCGCATCTGTTAAATTTACATATAAACGCCAAATCTCTTTCTTGTGTGTCCTGATTAGCAACTTTATTTTGAGACGGGCGGAGTAGGTCTTGTCTGTCCATATTTAGAACCTCCCCAAGGGCCTCGTCAAGAATATGTTGTGGATATTCTCTGCTTTTGAAGGAGTTTAAAAGTTGGCTTGCCTGTATTTTGAAAGTATCTATATTTGAACAGTTGCGTCTAAGTCGCATTAGTTGCCCTTTAGGAATGTTGTTCTTCCATGGGGCATAGTGAGCACTTTTATAATGTAAGTATGAATTGGTATTTACGGGTTTAGTAAAATTAGATGTAATGATGATGTTTTCCCTTATCTCGAGGGTAACATCCAGGAAGTCAACACGGTTCCTATCATAAGTGAAGGTGAAATTAAGATTATGCATATTGGATTGAAGGTGTGCAACAAAAGAGGTGGCTGAGAGAAGGTCCCCATCCCAAATAATAAATAAATCATCAATGTACCGCCCATAGAAAACCAGGTTCGCCTCCCAAGCCGCGTCCCACACATGGGCGTCATCAAAGTCCCCCATGTAGAGGTTCGCATAGCTGGGGGCGAACCTGGTTCCCATGGCGGTACCTGAAAGTTGCAAATAATATTTGTGATTAAAAGTAAAATAATTGTGTGTAAGAATGAAATGAATACATTGAACAAGAAAAGATTGATGTTGTTCCTCAAGAGCCTGCATCTTACGTAATAAATCTGTAATCACTTTAATACCCGTAGTATGAGGTATATTAGTATAAAGTGCCTGGACGTCCAGTGTCAGGAAGGCAAATGTATCTTTCCACTGGATATGTTGAATCTTGTTTAGAAAATCTTTAGTGTCCTTTAAATGTGATTTCAATAATGGTACATGTGGTTGAAGAAAAGCATCAATATAAAAAGATAAATTAGAGGTGAGTGAATTAATACCAGAAATAATTGGGCGTCCCGGTGGTGCAGTGAGGGACTTGTGAATTTTGGGGAGAAAATAAAAAGTGGGAATAGTGGGAAAATTAGGTAATAGGAACCGTGATTCGTCCCTGGATATTACCCCCTTACTAAGTCCTGATTCCAATAATGTTTTGAGTTCCTGAAGAAATCCAGATGTTGGATCCTGAGTAAGGACACGATAAAATTTCTTGTTCTCTAATTGATTAAGGGCTTCTGTCAGATAATAAGACCTGTTCATTATCACCAGGCCTCCGCCTTTATCGGCTTCTTTAATGATTATGGAAGAATCTTTCGTAAGTTCTTTAATGGCTCTCCTTTCTTGCCTAGTGAGATTGGAAGTATATTTGGAGCTGTTATTATCCTGCCCAACCAATTGTTTAAAATCTTCCAATGTTACCTTATAAAAGGATTCAATGCAACTGCTTTTGAAGGAAATGGGAAAAAATTCCGATTTGCATTTAAATTTGGGTCCTCCTCTCTGTATGTCGTATAGCTTTTCAGTTTTTGTGGGCAAGTCTTCTTGTATATGATTCTCATCCCACAGCTCTTCAAGTACCGCCAACATATGGTGGTCTGAACTGTCCAGAACTATGGGAAGGGAATCATCATTTTTGGCTGTGAGGTTTTTCTTTGCAAAGTACCTCTTCCTGCAAAGGGTGCGAATGAACCTGTTTAATTCAACATATAATTCAAAGATATTTGGGCCACTAGATGGGGAGAATTTTAGGCCTTTCTCTAAAAGTGAAAGTTCAGATTTGGACAGTATTTTGTCCGACAGATTGAAAACACTCGATTTGGACGTAGGGGGGTCTACATTCATGTCCTTCTTGGATTTTTCTGTCTTATGTCCTCCTCCTCTACATCCTCTAGGCTTAAATCTCTGCCTCTTTTTGGTGTGGTTCTCTGTTCGTTGTCCAGAGCCCACCTTGGATTGGTTTTTGGGCGTGCCCCTAAAAAATTAGTCCTCTGTTCAGAAGACTCATTGTCCCTAGTGGTATATTTACCGTAGTTTTTAGTATAGTATTGTCTATTCCTATTTGATCTGTAGGCATTGAATCGATTGGGGGAATCTGTATCGCTATCCCTATATTCTGCTAGGGGCTCAAATTTATTGGGATGAGTAAATTCTCTATGACCCGAGGAATAATATTCTCGTTTTTGTGTCATATGAGAAACGGGCTCCTGATATTTAGTCTCTTTGGGGTGAATATTTTTATCTATATGGTTTTGTTTTTGTTTAAACGTGCGGACAGTATTATTCTCATAGTCAGTTAAATCACGTTTGAATTTCTTTTGTTTCATTTCCATCAGACCCTGTTCAAATTTAATAACCTTCTCATTAATGATCTTGTCTTTCCTTTCAAAACTTTCATCATCTTTAAATTTCTCCATTGTCTTTTTAAGTTCCTCGATCTCTCTCTCGATCGAAGAAACCTTATTGTTTCTGTATCTGATAATCAACTTTATTAATTCCAAAGAGCAATTGTCTAATAATTGATCCCATTCTTTTTGGTAATTAATATCGTCATGAAATATTGATGGTTTAAAAAGCCGTAGGCCCCTAGGGATCATTTTCTTAGTTACATATTGTTGTAGATTTACACTGTCCAGCCAATTTCTGGATTCTGCTTTCAATAGGTTCTCTAATCTATAGAAATCTTTCATTAGGTCAGGTTTATCAGATACAGATTGTTTGACATTCACATCACCTAAATTGGACCAATAGGACTGCCTCCTATCATTACGTTCCTTAACATTTGAAAAACAGCTCATGGTTCGCAGCACTAGTTGACCAAAAAACTTTAAAGTGCAATAAGAAATATACAAGTGCGCGGCCAACAGCAGCAGGTAGGAGGAAGGTCAGTTCCTCAGGATTAAACAGTAAAGGGAAAAAGGTGTATACCTGCGCTGGCTAGGTACATTAATTTGATAAATTGTCAATAAAAACAATAATAATCATAAATAATAAGAATAACAATAATAATAATGAAAATGGATGGTTTGTTCTATATAAAAGGTAACAATTTAATAATTCAATGGCATATCACATGAAGCAATTATTAAAAATAAAGGAATTCCTCTAGCCACTAGGTGGCAGTAAAAACTTGGATTAGCTTATCTGGACAGTAATGAGTAAATTTCATGGTCTCCAATATTGGAATTGTCCATTCCTATAGGCTAGGACAGCCTCCCTCTGCGCATTCACTGTACTCAATGTGTATTTACCAGATCCCCTCGTTGGTAAGCATCAGCCTTGGAACAAGTCCTTTGTATAGCTGTAGGGGTGAAGCCAGGTAGAAGTAGAGATCCAGTGGTGGGAGATATGTCCAAACTGTGCCAAGGAGGACACGGCTTTTGCAGGCCGCTGTGGAGAACAAGGTCCAGAAAGAGCAAATGTACTCAAGTCCAATGAAAGAAAGCTCAACGCGTTTCACTGGTAAGATCCAGCTTCCTCAGGAGCATAAAGACCATCAGCATGGGGTGCTTTATTTATACCCTTACTAATAAGTCCATTGGTGTCACCTGTTAAGGTAATGACTATTTTATAGAAACAAACCATCCAAAATAATATAAAAAACAGTCAAATCAGATTATATATTAAATATACATTCATTTATTATATTAAAATCAAAAAACGAGTGAAAATAACCCATTAAAATATAAAAAACAGTAGAGATGTCGGTCACGTGACACATCTAGTCACGTGATCGGCAGGGAGGCAATCCCATTGGTCACTCAAAGGTCACATGATTAAGAGCATGTGATTATGTGTTCAGATTCCCTTCCCCCAAGGTGTGTTCCCCTCTCAAGGGAGACCTAGGTGTTACTATCCTCTGTATGTGGATCGTCTGGATGCGCCCACGTGACGCGCGTCATCGCGTCACGTGACGCGCGTCATCGCGCCACATGACGCGCGTCATCGCGTCACATGACGTGTGTCATCGCGCCACGTGACGCGCGTCATCGTACCACGTGAGCGCCATCAGCCGGTGGATCCCCTTCGTATTGTGGACCCGGAAGTTTAGAGGGTCTTTTTATACAATAGTTTTCTCATTCCATGTCCCCCTTTCATCAGCTTCTATAACATACGGTTGCCATGGAAACCCGCTCAATATACCAAGTCCCAAAGCCCTAGATAGTTGACACCGACACATTTGTATATACAATATCAAATCAAAATTTGATGAGGCATCGATAAGAGTTCATCATTAAATGGATAACATTCATTTAATAATAAAAATAATAATAAAAATAATAATAATGGCAATAATATATTAATGATAATAATGACAATAATAAACAAAAAATATTGATAATAATAATAAATAAAATAAAATAAGTAAAATAAAAAATTATTATATAAATATATAAATAAATAAATAATATAAAATAAAGAAAAAAACAAACCCAAAATAGTATACAGGACATTATGTGTCTATATAGAGTTAGATATTTTACATTTGTAAAAAGGATTATGTATGGAAATGAGATCTATTGTCTCTTTATGATCTTATTAGTGATTGGTCACAAATGTTATTTTTATCTATAATATATTACCTTTCAATATATATCTGATAGGTTATGTTGGGCTGATAATAAGGGGATCTATACCCATAAGGGCGCTCATATTAATAAAATAATATATCTATATGGGACCGATGTTAATGTTGGTCTTAATCTTAATCGTATAGTGATCCCAGTTGAAATAATAAATCATTGGTGTTGCTTTTAATGCCATTGGCAGACATAAAAGGTCATATGTATAGATGTATATATATATAATTGGAATTTTAAAGCAGATTATAAAGGTCATAATTTTGAAGCAGACAAGAGGAGTTCCATATATTCCTAAATAACTGAGTTTAATTCAATAGCTTCGTTTAGACCATCTGGATGTAAGGAATTATATTTGAGCATCCAAAAAACTTCCCTACGGCATAGTTGATTGAACCTGTCGCCCCCTCTGTCTGTTGGAGTAACATGCTCCAAACAGACGATGGAAAGACAGGCAGGGTTGCCTTCGTGTTTCATTAGATAGTGCCGTGATACACTATGTGTCCCCAGCTTGCGTATTATGTTGCGGCGATGTTCCATAAAACGTGTATGTATCGCTCTCGTGGTCCTGCCTACATAATTTAGGCCACAGCCACATGTTAGTACATATATCACGTATTTTGAATCACAATTCATGAAAGATTTCAACATAAATTTCTCAGAGGAACCGGGTATAGAGACATATATAGTCTTGCGGTCCATATGGTGACACATAGTGCATCTGTTCTTGCCACATCTATGAAAGCCTGCGGGTTTGGTGGTTAGCCAATCTGAACCTTCTCCTCGTCCCTTAGTGAAAGTAGATCTAAAATGGCTGGGTGCCAAAATAGTTTTTAGGGCCCTATTCTTCTTATAAATGATCTGTAGTTTATTCGGTAGGAATACTACCCAAGACATTGTCCTGTTTCAATATTCTATAATTCCGACTCACAATGGTCTTAATTTCGTTGGCGCATCTGTTAAATTTACATATAAACGCCAAATCTCTTTCTTGTGTGTCCTGATTAGCAACTTTATTTTGAGACGGGCGGAGTAGGTCTTGTCTGTCCATATTTAGAACCTCCCCAAGGGCCTCGTCAAGAATATGTTGTGGATATTCTCTGCTTTTGAAGGAGTTTAAAAGTTGGCTTGCCTGTATTTTGAAAGTATCTATATTTGAACAGTTGCGTCTAAGTCGCATTAGTTGCCCTTTAGGAATGTTGTTCTTCCATGGGGCATAGTGAGCACTTTTATAATGTAAGTATGAATTGGTATTTACGGGTTTAGTAAAATCAGATGTAATGATGATGTTTTCCCTTATCTCGAGGGTAACATCCAGGAAGTCAACACGGTTCCTATCATAAGTGAAGGTGAAATTAAGATTATGCATATTGGATTGAAGGTGTGCAACAAAAGAGGTGGCTGAGAGAAGGTCCCCATCCCAAATAATAAATAAATCATCAATGTACCGCCCATAGAAAACCAGGTTCGCCTCCCAAGCCGCGTCCCACACATGGGCGTCATCAAAGTCCCCCATGTAGAGGTTCGCATAGCTGGGGGCGAACCTGGTTCCCATGGCGGTACCTGAAAGTTGCAAATAATATTGTGATTAAAAGTAAAATAATTGTGTGTAAGAATGAAATGAATACATTGAACAAGAAAAGATTGATGTTGTTCCTCAAGAGCCTGCATCTTACGTAATAAATCTGTAATCACTTTAATACCCGTAGTATGAGGTATATTAGTATAAAGTGCCTGGACGTCCAGTGTCAGGAAGGCAAATGTATCTTTCCACTGGATATGTTGAATCTTGTTTAGAAAATCTTTAGTGTCCTTTAAATGTGATTTCAATAATGGTACATGTGGTTGAAGAAAAGCATCAATATAAAAAGATAAATTAGAGGTGAGTGAATTAATACCAGAAATAATTGGGCGTCCCGGTGGTGCAGTGAGGGACTTGTGAATTTTGGGGAGAAAATAAAAAGTGGGAATAGTGGGAAAATTAGGTAATAGGAACCGTGATTCGTCCCTGGATATTACCCCCTTACTAAGTCCTGATTCCAATAATGTTTTGAGTTCCTGAAGAAATCCAGATGTTGGATCCTGAGTAAGGACACGATAAAATTTCTTGTTCTCTAATTGATTAAGGGCTTCTGTCAGATAATAAGACCTGTTCATTATCACCAGGCCTCCGCCTTTATCGGCTTCTTTAATGATTATGGAAGAATCTTTCGTAAGTTCTTTAATGGCTCTCCTTTCTTGCCTAGTGAGATTGGAAGTATATTTGGAGCTGTTATTATCCTGCCCAACCAATTGTTTAAAATCTTCCAATGTTACCTTATAAAAGGATTCAATGCAACTGCTTTTGAAGGAAATGGGAAAAAATTCCGATTTGCATTTAAATTTGGGTCCTCCTCTCTGTATGTCGTATAGCTTTTCAGTTTTTGTGGGCAAGTCTTCTTGTATATGATTCTCATCCCACAGCTCTTCAAGTACCGCCAACATATGGTGGTCTGAACTGTCCAGAACTATGGGAAGGGAATCATCATTTTTGGCTGTGAGGTTTTTCTTTGCAAAGTACCTCTTCCTGCAAAGGGTGCGAATGAACCTGTTTAATTCAACATATAATTCAAAGATATTTGGGCCACTAGATGGGGAGAATTTTAGGCCTTTCTCTAAAAGTGAAAGTTCAGATTTGGACAGTATTTTGTCCGACAGATTGAAAACACTCGATTTGGACGTGGGGGGGTCTACATTCATGTCCTTCTTGGATTTTTCTGTCTTATGTCCTCCTCCTCTACATCCTCTAGGCTTAAATCTCTGCCTCTTTTTGGTGTGGTTCTCTGTTCGTTGTCCAGAGCCCACCTTGGATTGGTTTTTGGGCGTGCCCCTAAAAAATTAGTCCTCTGTTCAGAAGACTCATTGTCCCTAGTGGTATATTTACCGTAGTTTTTAGTATAGTATTGTCTATTCCTATTTGATCTGTAGGCATTGAATCGATTGGGGGAATCTGTATCGCTATCCCTATATTCTGCTAGGGGCTCAAATTTATTGGGATGAGTAAATTCTCTATGACCCGAGGAATAATATTCTCGTTTTTGTGTCATATGAGAAACGGGCTCCTGATATTTAGTCTCTTTGGGGTGAATATTTTTATCTATATGGTTTTGTTTTTGTTTAAACGTGCGGACAGTATTATTCTCATAGTCAGTTAAATCACGTTTGAATTTCTTTTGTTTCATTTCCATCAGACCCTGTTCAAATTTAATAACCTTCTCATTAATGATCTTGTCTTTCCTTTCAAAACTTTCATCATCTTTAAATTTCTCCATTGTCTTTTTAAGTTCCTCGATCTCTCTCTCGATCGAAGAAACCTTATTGTTTCTGTATCTGATAATCAACTTTATTAATTCCAAAGAGCAATTGTCTAATAATTGATCCCATTCTTTTTGGTAATTAATATCGTCATGAAATATTGATGGTTTAAAAAGCCGTAGGCCCCTAGGGATCATTTTCTTAGTTACATATTGTTGTAGATTTACACTGTCCAGCCAATTTCTGGATTCTGCTTTCAATAGGTTCTCTAATCTATAGAAATCTTTCATTAGGTCAGGTTTATCAGATACAGATTGTTTGACATTCACATCACCTAAATTGGACCAATAGGACTGCCTCCTATCATTACGTTCCTTAACATTTGAAAAACAGCTCATGGTTCGCAGCACTAGTTGACCAAAAAACTTTAAAGTGCAATAAGAAATATACAAGTGCGCGGCCAACAGCAGCAGGTAGGAGGAAGGTCAGTTCCTCAGGATTAAACAGTAAAGGGAAAAAGGTGTATACCTGCGCTGGCTAGGTACATTAATTTGATAAATTGTCAATAAAAACAATAATAATCATAAATAATAAGAATAACAATAATAATAATGAAAATGGATGGTTTGTTCTATATAAAAGGTAACAATTTAATAATTCAATGGCATATCACATGAAGCAATTATTAAAAATAAAGGAATTCCTCTAGCCACTAGGTGGCAGTAAAAACTTGGATTAGCTTATCTGGACAGTAATGAGTAAGAAAGAAAAGTTGCAGCGCATATAGATTAGAATTAATAAGATTCTATTTATTAAAACACATATAAGAATAAAAATATATATATTTAAACAAACTGTGCAATTTATACCACCGGCCGGTCAGTACATTTTTACAATAATTAATGCATGCATATATCAAATGTAGCATAAATTGTAACAAATTGCTTCCTCTCTGTTCAATCACTTTAAGCAATAAAATTATAATATAATCTGATATATCTGATAATTATACAGACTGGATAATGCGCTCAGAAGTTTTTCCTTTGAGATTATATATCAGTCATTTTTGGGGAAAAACTTCTGAGCGCATTATCCAGTATTGTAAAAATGTACTGACCGGCCGGTGGTATAAATTGCACAGTTTGTTTAAATATATATATTTTTATTCTTATATGTGTTTTAATAAATAGAATCTTATTAATTCTAATCTATATGCGCTGCAACTTTTCTTTCTTGCTTGTTTGATTTTTAATCTAATAGGGGTGAGTAGCCCTATGTTGCTGGCAGCATATTGATTAGGAGTGACAGAGCGCCAGATTCAGCATTTTGTTGTTCAGTAATGAGTAAATTTCATGGTCTCCAATATTGGAATTGTCCATTCCTATAGGCTAGGACAGCCTCCCTCTGCGCATTCACTGTACTCAATGTGTATTTTATTTATTATTATTATCAATATTTTTTGTTTATTATTGTCATTATTATCATTAATATATTATTGCCATTATTATTATTTTTATTATTATTTTTATTATTAAATGAATGTTATCCATTTAATGATGAACTCTTATCGATGCCTCATCAAATTTTGATTTGATATTGTATATACAAATGTGTCGGTGTCAACTATCTAGGGCTTTGGGACTTGGTATATTGAGCGGGTTTCCATGGCAACCGTATGTTATAGAAGCTGATGAAAGGGGGACATGGAATGAGAAAACTATTGTATAAAAATACCCTCTAAACTTCCGGGTCCACAATACGAAGGGGATCCACCGGCTGATGGCGCTCACGTGGTACGATGACGCGCGTCACGTGGCGCGATGACACACGTCATGTGACGCGATGACGCGCGTCACGTGGCGCGATGACGCGCGTCACGTGACGCGATGACGCGCGTCACGTGGGCGCATCCAGACGATCCACATACAGAGGATAGTAACACCTAGGTCTCCCTTGAGAGGGGAACACACCTTGGGGGAAGGGAATCTGAACACATAATCACATGCTCTTAATCATGTGACCTTTGAGTGACCAATGGGATTGCCTCCCTGCCGATCACGTGACTAGATGTGTCACGTGACCGACATCTCTACTGTTTTTTATGTTTTAATGGGTTATTTTCACTCGTTTTTTGATTTTAATATAATAAATGAATGTATATTTAATATATAATCTGATTTGACTGTTTTTTATATTATTTTGGATGGTTTGTTTCTATAAAATAGTCATTACCTTAACAGGTGACACCAATGGACTTATTAGTAAGGGTATAAATAAAGCACCCCATGCTGATGGTCTTTATGCTCCTGAGGAAGCTGGATCTTACCAGTGAAACGCGTTGAGCTTTCTTTCATTGGACTTGAGTACATTTGCTCTTTCTGGACCTTGTTCTCCACAGCGGCCTGCAAAAGCCGTGTCCTCCTTGGCACAGTTTGGACATATCTCCCACCACTGGATCTCTACTTCTACCTGGCTTCACCCCTACAGCTATACAAAGGACTTGTTCCAAGGCTGATGCTCACCAACGAGGGGATCTGGTAAATACACATTGAGTACAGTGAATGCGCAGAGGGAGGCTGTCCTAGCCTATAGGAATGGACAATTCCAATATTGGAGACCATGAAATTTACTCATTACTGTCCAGATAAGCTAATCCAAGTTTTTACTGCCACCTAGTGGCTAGAGGAATTCCTTTATTTTTAATAATTGCTTCATGTGATATGCCATTGAATTATTAAATTGTTACCTTTTATATAGAACAAACCATCCATTTTCATTATTATTATTGTTATTCTTATTATTTATGATTATTATTGTTTTTATTGACAATTTATCAAATTAATGTACCTAGCCAGCGCAGGTATACACCTTTTTCCCTTTACTGTTTAATCCTGAGGAACTGACCTTCCTCCTACCTGCTGCTGTTGGCCGCGCACTTGTATATTTCTTATTGCACTTTAAAGTTTTTTGGTCAACTAGTGCTGCGAACCATGAGCTGTTTTTCAAATGTTAAGGAACGTAATGATAGGAGGCAGTCCTATTGGTCCAATTTAGGTGATGTGAATGTCAAACAATCTGTATCTGATAAACCTGACCTAATGAAAGATTTCTATAGATTAGAGAACCTATTGAAAGCAGAATCCAGAAATTGGCTGGACAGTGTAAATCTACAACAATATGTAACTAAGAAAATGATCCCTAGGGGCCTACGGCTTTTTAAACCATCAATATTTCATGACGATATTAATTACCAAAAAGAATGGGATCAATTATTAGACAATTGCTCTTTGGAATTAATAAAGTTGATTATCAGATACAGAAACAATAAGGTTTCTTCGATCGAGAGAGAGATCGAGGAACTTAAAAAGACAATGGAGAAATTTAAAGATGATGAAAGTTTTGAAAGGAAAGACAAGATCATTAATGAGAAGGTTATTAAATTTGAACAGGGTCTGATGGAAATGAAACAAAAGAAATTCAAACGTGATTTAACTGACTATGAGAATAATACTGTCCGCACGTTTAAACAAAAACAAAACCATATAGATAAAAATATTCACCCCAAAGAGACTAAATATCAGGAGCCCGTTTCTCATATGACACAAAAACGAGAATATTATTCCTCGGGTCATAGAGAATTTACTCATCCCAATAAATTTGAGCCCCTAGCAGAATATAGGGATAGCGATACAGATTCCCCCAATCGATTCAATGCCTACAGATCAAATAGGAATAGACAATACTATACTAAAAACTACGGTAAATATACCACTAGGGACAATGAGTCTTCTGAACAGAGGACTAATTTTTTAGGGGCACGCCCAAAAACCAATCCAAGGTGGGCTCTGGACAACGAACAGAGAACCACACCAAAAAGAGGCAGAGATTTAAGCCTAGAGGATGTAGAGGAGGAGGACATAAGACAGAAAAATCCAAGAAGGACATGAATGTAGACCCCCCCCACGTCCAAATCGAGTGTTTTCAATCTGTCGGACAAAATACTGTCCAAATCTGAACTTTCACTTTTAGAGAAAGGCCTAAAATTCTCCCCATCTAGTGGCCCAAATATCTTTGAATTATATGTTGAATTAAACAGGTTCATTCGCACCCTTTGCAGGAAGAGGTACTTTGCAAAGAAAAACCTCACAGCCAAAAATGATGATTCCCTTCCCATAGTTCTGGACAGTTCAGACCACCATATGTTGGCGGTACTTGAAGAGCTGTGGGATGAGAATCATATACAAGAAGACTTGCCCACAAAAACTGAAAAGCTATACGACATACAGAGAGGAGGACCCAAATTTAAATGCAAATCGGAATTTTTTCCCATTTCCTTCAAAAGCAGTTGCATTGAATCCTTTTATAAGGTAACATTGGAAGATTTTAAACAATTGGTTGGGCAGGATAATAACAGCTCCAAATATACTTCCAATCTCACTAGGCAAGAAAGGAGAGCCATTAAAGAACTTACGAAAGATTCTTCCATAATCATTAAAGAAGCCGATAAAGGCGGAGGCCTGGTGATAATGAACAGGTCTTATTATCTGACAGAAGCCCTTAATCAATTAGAGAACAAGAAATTTTATCGTGTCCTTACTCAGGATCCAACATCTGGATTTCTTCAGGAACTCAAAACATTATTGGAATCAGGACTTAGTAAGGGGGTAATATCCAGGGACGAATCACGGTTCCTATTACCTAATTTTCCCACTATTCCCACTTTTTATTTTCTCCCCAAAATTCACAAGTCCCTCACTGCACCACCGGGACGCCCAATTATTTCTGGTATTAATTCACTCACCTCTAATTTATCTTTTTATATTGATGCTTTTCTTCAACCACATGTACCATTATTGAAATCACATTTAAAGGACACTAAAGATTTTCTAAACAAGATTCAACATATCCAGTGGAAAGATACATTTGCCTTCCTGACACTGGACGTCCAGGCACTTTATACTAATATACCTCATACTACGGGTATTAAAGTGATTACAGATTTATTACGTAAGATGCAGGCTCTTCAGGAACAACATCAATCTTTTCTTGTTCAATGTATTCATTTCATTCTTACACACAATTATTTTACTTTTAATCACAAATATTATTTGCAACTTTCAGGTACCGCCATGGGAACCAGGTTCGCCCCCAGCTATGCGAACCTCTACATGGGGGACTTTGATGACGCCCATGTGTGGGACGCGGCTTGGGAGGCGAACCTGGTTTTCTATGGAAGGTACATTGATGATTTATTTATTATTTGGGATGGGGACCTTCTCTCAGCCACCTCTTTTGTTGCACACCTTCAATCCAATATGCATAATCTTAATTTCACCTTCACTTATGATAGGAACCGTGTTGACTTCCTGGATGTTACCCTCGAGATAAGGGAAAACATCATCATTACATCTAATTTTACTAAACCCGTAAATACCAATTCATACTTACATTATAAAAGTGCTCACTATGCCCCATGGAAGAACAACATTCCTAAAGGGCAACTAATGCGACTTAGACGCAACTGTTCAAATATAGATACTTTCAAAATACAGGCAAGCCAACTTTTAAACTCCTTCAAAAGCAGAGAATATCCACAACATATTCTTGACGAGGCCCTTGGGGAGGTTCTAAATATGGACAGACAAGACCTACTCCGCCCGTCTCAAAATAAAGTTGCTAATCAGGACACACAAGAAAGAGATTTGGCGTTTATATGTAAATTTAACAGATGCGCCAACGAAATTAAGACCATTGTGAGTCGGAATTATAGAATATTGAAACAGGACAATGTCTTGGGTAGTATTCTACCGAATAAACTACAGATCATTTATAAGAAGAATAGGGCCCTAAAAACTATTTTGGCACCCAGCCATTTTAGATCTACTTTCACTAAGGGACGAGGAGAAGGTTCAGATTGGCTAACCACCAAACCCGCAGGCTTTCATAGATGTGGCAAGAACAGATGCACTATGTGTCACCATATGGACCGCAAGACTATATATGTCTCTATACCCGGTTCCTCTGAGAAATTTATGTTGAAATCTTTCATGAATTGTGATTCAAAATACGTGATATATGTACTAACATGTGGCTGTGGCCTAAATTATGTAGGCAGGACCACGAGAGCGATACATACACGTTTTATGGAACATCGCTGCAACATAATACGCAAGCTGGGGACACATAGTGTATCACGGCACTATCTAATGAAACACGAAGGCAACCCTGCCTGTCTTTCCATCGTCTGTTTGGAGCATGTTACTCCAACAGACAGAGGGGGCGACAGGTTCAATCAACTATGCCGTAGGGAAGTTTTTTGGATGCTCAAATATAATTCCTTACATCCAGATGGTCTAAACGAAGCTATTGAATTAAACTCAGTTATTTAGGAATATATGGAACTCCTCTTGTCTGCTTCAAAATTATGACCTTTATAATCTGCTTTAAAATTCCAATTATATATATATACATCTATACATATGACCTTTTATGTCTGCCAATGGCATTAAAAGCAACACCAATGATTTATTATTTCAACTGGGATCACTATACGATTAAGATTAAGACCAACATTAACATCGGTCCCATATAGATATATTATTTTATTAATATGAGCGCCCTTATGGGTATAGATCCCCTTATTATCAGCCCAACATAACCTATCAGATATATATTGAAAGGTAATATATTATAGATAAAAATAACGTTTGTGACCAATCACTAATAAGATCATAAAGAGACAATAGATCTCATTTCCATACATAATCCTTTTTACAAATGTAAAATATCTAACTCTATATAGACACATAATGTCCTGTATACTATTTTGGGTTTGTTTTTTTCTTTATTTTATATTATTTATTTATTTATATATTTATATAATAATTTTTTATTTTACTTATTTTATTTTATTTTATTTATTATTATTATCAATATTTTTTGTTTATTATTGTCATTATTATCATTAATATATTATTGCCATTATTATTATTTTTATTCTTATTTTTATTATTAAATGAATGTTATCCATTTAATGATGAACTCTTATCGATGCCTCATCAAATTTTGATTTGATATTGTATATACAAATGTGTCGGTGTCAACTATCTAGGGCTTTGGGACTTGGTATATTGAGCGGGTTTCCATGGCAACCGTATGTTATAGAAGCTGATGAAAGGGGGACATGGAATGAGAAAACTATTGTATAAAAAGACCCTCTAAACTTCCGGGTCCACAATACGAAGGGGATCCACCGGCTGATGGCGCTCACGTGGTACGATGACGCGCATCACGTGGCGCGATGACACACGTCATGTGACGCGATGACGCGCGTCACGTGGCGCGATGACGCGCGTCACGTGGGCGCATCCAGACGATCCACATACAGAGGATAGTAACACCTAGGTCTCCCTTGAGATGGGAACACACCTTGGGGGAAGGGAATCTGAACACATAATCACATGCTCTTAATCATGTGACTTTTGAGTGACCAATGGGATTGCCTCCCTGCCGATCACGTGACTAGATGTGTCACGTGACCGACATCTCTACTGTTTTTTTATGTTTTAATGGGTTATTTTCACTCGTTTTTTGATTTTAATATAATAAATGAATGTATATTTAATATATAATCTGATTTGACTGTTTTTTATATTATTTTGGATGGTTTGTTTCTATAAAATAGTCATTACCTTAACAGGTGACACCAATGGACTTATTAGTAAAGGTATAAATAAAGCACCCCATGCTGATGGTCTTTATGCTCCTGAGGAAGCTGGATCTTACCAGTGAAACGCGTTGAGCTTTCTTTCATTGGACTTGAGTACATTTGCTCTTTCTGGACCTTGTTCTCCACAGCGGCCTGCAAAAGCCGTGTCCTCCTTGGCACAGTTTGGACATATCTCCCACCACTGGATCTCTACTTCTACCTGGCTTCACCCCTACAGCTATACAAAGGACTTGTTCCAAGGCTGATGCTCACCAACGAGGGGATCTGGTAAATACACATTGAGTACAGTGAATGCGCAGAGGGAGGCTGTCCTAGCCTATAGGAATGGACAATTCCAATATTGGAGACCATGAAATTTACTCATTACTGTCCAGATAAGCTAATCCAAGTTTTTACTGCCACCTAGTGGCTAGAGGAATTCCTTTATTTTTAATAATTGCTTCATGTGATATGCCATTGAATTATTAAATTGTTACCTTTTATATAGAACTAACCATCCATTTTCATTATTATTATTGTTATTCTTATTATTTATGATTATTATTGTTTTTATTGACAATTTATCAAATTAATGTACCTAGCCAGCGCAGGTATATACCTTTTTCCCTTTACATCTCAAGCTGCCTCCGTCTGCCAAAGATCTGTACAAACTTGGTTTGTATTAATGCGACTTAATCTCCAATGTGACTATTTACTCACCAATGATAGTGGCAAACTATTAGAATTGTTAAAAAGTGTGTGGGTCCTCCCACTCACGTATTTAACCCCACTTAGGGCCGCATTAATACAAACCAAGTTTGTACAGATCTTTGGCAGACGGAGGCAGCTTGAGATGTAGCTACTTTTCCTATATGCATTTATCCAGGCATAATTGAGATCTGAACATTTCATATATATATATATTCAAATAAAGAGAGACTTTCTCTCAGGCATATTTTCCGCACCCTATAATTATGGTTATTTATGTCGAGTCTATCTCGTTTTGAATATTTATGTGGAGAGAAGGGTACTAGCTTAAGACAACATTATTAGAGTTGTAGATTTATCATTTACTGACCATTTAAGGAAACTTATAAGAGTGCGCCCAAACAAGAGTCATACTTTTTTTCCTTGTAAACATATACCATTGCTTGCTTCTTATGACTCCGGGCGCACCGCCAGATGGATAGAGAGGAATTTCCTAATATTATTGTCCAATTCTGGTTTTCAGATAATCTATTTTGTAACTTTGAATCCAGGTCTGTGCAGGATCATAAACTTTTGCTCCCTCACAGATGAGATCCAGCCCTGGAACTCTGAGCCAGCCTCAGGAGACCTCTAAAAGGCAAGTAATGGCATCCAGATACCCGGATCGTGACATCCGGACAGGTACTCTCCCATGTGACACTTTAGCCAGCGTTCGTGCCACCGCAAACGGTTGCTGACCATCAAAGTCGCAGGGTTTCTAGTATTGCCTCATATCCTCCCCCCCCCCCCCCCCCCCAGGGCCGATCCGGGCCTTGCACCACACTACGTGCTCAGAATTTGATCTCAGGATGACGTGTTGGCGATCGGCGATTCTTGCCTCTCCAACTTCTCCCCGTGTATTGTTGAACATCTTCTGCCCCTCAAGCAACCTGACTGTCTGCTGTAGAGTCTTCCGCTCCATCGGGGCTGCAGACCACATTTCTAATTTAAGAGCCTCCACCAATGCATCCGGACAGTTCTTTAAAATGTTCATCCCTAAGATGACTGGGGGTAGATATTCGTTGTACGTAGTGGTGACCAGATACCCATGTCGCTCCAGGTTAGCCTTGCCGATAATTAGATCAGCTTTCCAATAGCCGCGGAACTTGATTTGCTGTCCATTACTGGCCAATAGGTGTAACCAGGTATTCGGTTGGCTTACTATCTCAGATTCGTCCCAGTGTTTCTGAAACTCTGCAAGCTGGATCATCGTCACCTGTGAGTCGGTGTCCAGAAGAGCAGACACCACCGCTCTGTTAATTTGGATAGTTAGGTGGAGACATTCTCCGAGGCCACCACCGCGGCTTCGATGGACCTATTGATTCGTCTCCTCCCAAGGGTCGGTCCCTCACCTCTGGGTCGGGTCGTTTAAAGGATCATTGGGATGCTGCCTCTTGATGTGCCCACTCTGTTTGCACCACCTGCATATAGGTCTACCTTGGCATCAAATTGGTCCAAGGGGCGTCGCCCAGATTACCGTGGCACATCCCACCGTTGTCGTCCTTTTCCACCTTAATCCCGGCGTCATTCCTTGCATCTAGCTTCAGCCTGTTCCAGACGTATTTCTTTTAACTCCTTCATCATCTCATGGACGACACTGGTGAATGCCCCCATTTGATCTTGACCAGACTGTGACTGCTGCATGGCGGTCCTCTTGAGACAAAAGGTTCGGCCATTGGACTCAGTTGTGAGTCCCCATGCACTCCACTCTCAAGTGGCCCCGACATTAGCTCCATACTCAACATCTGTATTTTGGTTAAGGCCCAAGATGTACATCATAGCCTCCTTAAACTCTGAAAAATTGCAGACAGGGTTTTGACGCCTCCGCATTCGCAACTGGGCTCTTGTTGCTTCCCCTCTAGCTCCTTCTATGAATAAATTTATCATAGTCTCATCCGCTTGCTCAGTCTCTCTTGGAACTCTGGCCTGTATCGCCCGCATGGCTTCTTGTAGTCCCAGTGCGAACTCTCGTAGGAACTCATGTGGTTGTTGCTTTCGGGCATACAGATGATACTAAAATAAGGGAAAAAGGGAATGGGTGTCTTCTGCACTAGTCAATTGTTAAATATTCTATAATTATATTTATGGTATCGAATCCCCAATTATGGTGGTCATTCCAAATTGTTCGCTCGTTATTTTTTTATCGCAACAGAGCGATTAGTTGCTAGTACGCATGCGCAATGTCCGCAGTGCGACTGCGCCAAGTAAATTTGCTATGAAGTTAGGTATTTTACTCACGGCATTTTTCTTCGTTCTGGTGATCGTAATGTGATTGACAGGAAGTGGGTGTTTCTGGGCGGAAACTGACCGTTTTATGGGTGTGTGTGAAAAAAGCTGACGTATCTTGGAAAAACGCGGGAGTGGCTGGAGAAACGGGGGAGTGCCTGAGCGAACGCTGGGTGTGTTTGTGACGTCAAACCAGGAACGAAACTGACTGAACTGATCGCAATGGCAGAGTAAGTCTCGAGCTACTCAGAAACTGCTAAGAGAGGTCTAATCGCAATATTGTGAATCCGTCGTTCGCAATTTTGAGAAGCTAAGATTCACTCCCAGTAGGTGGCGGCTTAGTGTGTGCAAAGCTGCTAAAAGCAGCTAGCGAGCGAACAACTCGGAATGAGGGCCTATATGTATAATTCATTATTATTTCAATTGAAACCTGGGGGTGCTGCCATAGACAATAAAAGTAGGAAGCAATAGAGTAAAGAAAAAGATTGTCTCTTGGTTGGCGCACTGTAGAGAGAGAGAGAGTGAATGTAAAATATACCTTTTATTTTAATATGTTAAAATTCCTTGCGATGTGAAAATTTTTTAGGACAAAATTTGTTGAATAAAAATGTATATATTTACATCAATGTGGTTAAGTTCATTGTGTCTTATTCAAAATTATGATTGCTTTCATGTGTGTGTACACCCAAATAATTATTAAGTAGGATTAGTTACTTGATAAACAGATGTCTGTAAATATTGCCAGTAAGTTATTCATTGTAACTGATGGAATGGATGTCCTTAAATTATTATTATGCTCCAGTTGCATTATGTGAGTATTAAAGAAATAGTATCTATTACAAGTACTTACTCAATTACGTCTGGTGTGATTAAGAAAGCGATCACCAAGCATTGGCATATTTTGCAATCAGATCCAACTATGAGTAAGTTTTGCGAAAGACTGACATTATTTTGCTATAAAAGAAGTTCAAATTTAAAAGATCAAATTACGTTCTCAGACATTAGTCAAGCCCAAGATCGTGGCAGCAGCTGGCTTAAACTACAGATAGGGGCACACAAATGTGGCTCCTGTGTAAACTGTAAGCACATGCGAACAGGTAACAGCTTTTCTCATCCAATCAAGGGGAATATCTTTCACCTGCGTCATCGTATGTGAAGCAAGATATGTTGTCTATCTTATCTTTTGTCTTTGCAACAAAGTTTATGTTGGCAAGACAATAAGGATGCTGAAGGAGAGGATAGCTTTACATCGTTCCTCAATCAAAAAAGCTTTCATCAAAGTGGAGAGTTCAACACCTACCGTTTCCAAACATTTTGTTCACTATGGACATAGCTTAAAGGATCTCCTTTTTATACTCACTGACTATACACCACCCTTAAAAAGAGGGGGTGACGGACATAGATTGCTCCTACAACAAGAGTGCCGTTGGATTTGATGTTTGGACTCCTTGGCCCCTATGGGATTGAACGAGGAGTTTTCATTCACACCGTTTTTGTGATTAGAAATTTTTTTTTTGTTTGTTTTCTTAGGTACATGTGAACCTAGATCCACATGCTTATTATTGTAGACTTGGACCAGTCTGCTAACAGATCCATCACTATGGTCATGTGTGTTTTTTGCTGAATTTGTATTTATGTGTGTTTTCATGTCATTTATTATTGAGAGAGAATTGGACAACCTTGCTAAGAATTCTATTGGATTATCATGATTGACATCTTTTGAAAAAAAAAGTATATTATTATAGGATTGATGTCTACTGATATATTCTTATATTTGGGTTATTAACATATTTAGCCTATACTTTGTACTGGGCTGTTGTTCCAATTCAATCTCAATGGATTATTTTTTATATTGAAAGTTTTCTTTGATTGGTTTATTGGTATATTTGTATGGATGCTTACACCCCGGTATCGCATTCTCCTCCCCAGGATACTGTGATGGAGAGTTTGGTTCCTCCTGCCGCAGTTGGCCGGGGACACATTTGTGGTCAGAACCTGGATGTCACTTCTGGTGCGACGTCGGTCTCAGCGTGCACGTAGTGACGTCATTGGTGTCTGCATGGTGCCGCGGTCGACAGAGGATGCAGCTGTGCTCAGCGTGCGGGCATCACTTCCGGTGCAACGCTATTCTTGGAACGCACATAGTGACGTTACCGGTGCCCATTCGTGGTCCAACGGCGGGAAAGAGGGTGACTCAAACACACCTATAAAAGTGCCTAAGGTTAGGTACGTAAGTTAGCACTCCGCACTTTACAGGATGCAGTTTATAGAAGGCTGAATAATGCCCCTGCACTTGGACACTTTTATCCCCTGAGGAAGGCTTACGAAATGGCTGTTGGGATGTTAAGTATTAAGCTGCTGTTCACATGTGCTATTGTGCCTATTTTTGCATACCATTTTTTCTCATCATCATGTTATTACATTTTTCAGTTCAACCACAGTGTGCTGATGTGGTTTGAACCGTGAGCCTTGCTGGTTTTTGGATGAATGTATAAATTTATATATATATATATATAATGCATAAACTCGGCACTCCAGGTTCAATAGCAAATAAGTACCTAGTGCCTTCTTATACAAAGGTATTTGTATCCATAAGTACATATGTGAGTGGCACTCTGCGGACTTTATGTTATAAACAGGCCATCACCCAGTTTTAAGCAGCAACGTTTCGGTGTTTATTCAACCCGTCATCAGGCTTACATACAAAAAGAAAAACATACATCTTGCCTATATAAACTCCTCTCACCATGTGCAAACAGGTTCCGGACCGTTTAGTGCCCTGAACTTCCGCTGACGTAGTCAGCTTGTATACTAATATTCCGCATGAAAGGGGTATTACTGCAGTGAGAAAACTGATTGATGACAATGACACATTATACAAGGGTCCAGCATTGCATGTGTTTGTAGATTTATTAAGGATGGTATTAACGCATAATAATTTTCTGTTCAATAAGTGTTATTATTTGCAGACTCTCGGCTGTGTGATGGGGTCCCCTGTGGCCCCTGCATACGCCAATTTATTTATATTTGATTTAGAACAGCATTTATTTTTTGAGAAATTTAAGTACAGTAGCAAGATCCCATTCTTTTTTCGTTATATAGATAATGTATTCTTAATGTGGACTGGCACAAAAGAGGGATTCATTAACATAATGACTGAAATTAATACTTGTGATCCTAACATCAAATTTACATTTGACATTCAGAGACATGACATACACTTTTTGGATGTTAATGTCACTTTAACTTCCACAGGCTTCGTCACATCCTTATATAGGAAGCCTACTGACCGGAATAATTATTTATTAGCCTCCAGTCACCATCCTGAGCCCCTGAAAAAGGGTCTTCTTTTTTCTCAGTTACTTCGCATGCACCGCATTTGCAGTGACCCACATGACGAATTATTACAAATGGATCACATGATCAACAAATTCCTTGAGCGGGTCTATCCCAATAAATTGCTCCAGCAAGCCAAAATTAGAGCTTTAGCAGAACCTAAAATTAAGTCACAAGTAGACAATGATAGCAAAGACACTCAAAACATTATGGTTTATGTCAATAAATATACTACTGCTAGCAAGGATCTGAACAGATTTGGTCTGTTGTACAGACGGATCCTGATCTCAAAACATTAGTCCAAAAACGCCTATTACCTTGTTAGCGTAGAGGTCGGAACCTCTGAGATATGCTTGTGCATTCAGATATCTCGGAGTTCACTACAGTTAGACCCACTAACTTTTTTAACAAGAAACCCAGTAATCATAGGTGCTTAGGGTGCACTACTTGTTTCTATTTAGACACAAGAGATACGTTTTTTCACTCACATTCTGGTAAAACAATAAAAATTTTACATTGCTTGACGTGCACCTCCCGTTTTGTGGTGTATTACAGCAAATGCCCATGTGGGCTATTATACGTTGGCAAGACGTCGTGCACATTCAGAGAGCGCATGGCACAGCATAGGAGTGCCATTAAATTGGCCATTGAGGGCAAGAGCTCTGAGCAGCCCGTAGCCAAACACGTCAAATTCATGGGACACAATTTGTCCAGCCTTCGATACAAAATGATTGACCGCATTCCAGAAAGTAGGAGGCGGAGTGATGAGAAATTAACTATTGTTACAATGTGAATCACGTTGGATACACTACCTTAATACTATAGCACCTCATGGTTTGAATGAGAGTTTGTCGTTTTTCAGCTTTCTTTAAGGAGTAGCGTTGCCACAATTGATACAAATAACTAATAAGTTCTTTGCTTACTGCTGCAATTTACCTTGATGAGTCTGTTTGCCAGTGATACATTACTTGATCATTACATAGCACTTATTTTAACATTGTACTTCGATTTATGAAGTTTATTATTATAAAAGTGATATTCTTGCCTTTCTATATCAGATATATTTGTGAATTGCTGGTGAAGGGTTAATAAGATGTTTCACACTTGTGATCCGTTCTGAGTGACGTCAGTGGAAGTTCAGTGCCCTGAACTTCCGCTGACGTCACTGTATTTATTTTTCTTGTTTATTATAATTTTTTGGACATTGCTACAGCATTATGGCGGTCATTCAGATCTGATCGCTGGGCTGCGATCTTTGCTGTCCTGCGTTCAGATAGTCGCCGCCTACAAGGAGAGTGTATATTCGGCGTGCAAGTGTGCGATGCTATGTGTACGCCGAGCTGCTGAAATCCACTTTATGCTGACTCTGCGCAGCCCAGGACTTACTCCTACAGTGCAATCACATCAGGCTGATCGGAGCCGGATCTGACGTCCGAACACTCACAGTAAGTGGTCAGTTGCTACCCATAAACGGCTACCTCCAGTCAATCACCTTGCGAACGCCCATGCAAATGGAAATTTCGCATCAGCCCATCGCTGACCGGAGATGCACGTTGTTGTTGTCCGACTCGTGTGCGCATTGCGGTGCATATGCATGCGCATTTAGTACCTGATCACCCGCTGTCCGAAAACGCAGAGCAGCGATCAGATCTGAATGACCCCCTATGTTATGCGACCCGGTACCCGTATAAAGCAGAGGGGGAGGTGGCATGGCCCATTAGAGAACAATTTTGCTGCTGCGATCAGGTCTTAATTAGGTCCATAGTGTGTAGTATTTAAGACCAATGGGCCTAATTCAGACCTGATCGTAGATGTGCTAAATTTAGCACATCTACGATCAGATGATCAGTCACACAGACATGCGGGCGAATGCCCAGCACAGGGCTAGTCCGCCCCACATGTCACTCCCTGCCCCACCCGCACAAGTACAAAAGCATCACACAGTGGCGATGCTTTTGTACTTCAAGAGTAGCTCCCTACCAGTGCAGCTCCTGTGCGCTGGCAGGGAGCTACTCAACGCCTGCGTTGCCCGGACCACACCCCCAAAACGGTGGCCAAATGCCGCTGGCCCGCCCCCTCCCTCCCGCCCAGCGACCGCCTCTGCCTGTCAATCAGGCAGAGGCGATGGCAGGGCTGAGGTGGCCATCAGCTGTCTGCCATGCGCCGGCGCACTGCGGAGCCGGCGCATGTGCAGTTCAGACCTGATCGGCTGCTGTGCGAAAACAGACTGCTCCAGACTTAAAATAATGGAGTAATTGTCTCTTACATGGCTGTGTGCACTGGCCAGTGTATTACCTGGAATCAGCTGGCACGTAAAACAAAAATGTGTGGCTGTACTGGAACAAAAATGCAAATATATATAGTTCAAGTTCAGAACATGGGACCCCCTTGGTTAGCATAACTAAACTGCTCCAGAACATTATTAAACTTGTTCAGAACAGCAAAACATGTACCGTCACTCACCAAAGGTTACTACTTCCATTACATGTCCACGTGGATAGTGAAACTGACAGCCCAGGGGGTCCCACATTCTGAACTTGAGAGTGTGTGTGTGTGTGTGTGTATATGTGTGCGTGTGTGTGTGTGTGTATATATATATATATATATATAATGTACCAATGTCCAATAAACAGAGTATTGTCGAAGTCAAAAATATTACATAAAAAGAACATACAAACTCTGCAAACATATAAGTTGCTATACTTGCAAATACGCGCAGCGAGCACAGCAATATATGGTAACACACGCATTTACACGGACATGCCAGAGAGATGGATTCAACACTTATTTTATACAGTACATAATTATAATAATATCAAGGCTAGACATCATGATGAGTTAAAATTATATAATGAAGTAATGTCATGAATGTGTATTATTTGAACGAAGCAAGATAGACCTGTCATATTTACTATTAAAGCAACCAGATTAATGTGTAGATTCATTTGATACTTGTTATTAAGTTGTAGGACATTGCAACAAGGAATTATGATTAAATGTGTAACCCTCCTTTGCACCTTAAAAATACACTAACGAGGTTACGATTGCAATTGAAAAGAGTGCCTCCACCCAAGCAATAGATATTCCCCCCCAGCGGCTCGCTTGGGAAAGCCTTTACCAGTAAGGAGATATAAATATACTGTATTCAGAGGGGTAATTGATAAAAGTGTTGGTTTACCTTAATTTCACCTTATTTCTTGCAGGGGCTGTTCTTTCGTTTCCCAAAGATGTTCTCCACTTCACAGGTAAGTATTCATTAATATAAATCACCTTATATATGAATATTATAGTTTATTCTCAAAGATGATAATATTTATTTAACTGAAACAATTCATAACATTACCATATACTTTACAATATCCTTTCACTATACATAAAAGATTACCGTGCATGCAATACAAAAAAAACGAGTTGCTACTGAATGTTGTAAAGCAAGGTTATGAATCTTTAGTCAATAACCTTATTTTACCCACTGTATATTACCGTTCTCTATTATGGTATACCATATGGGGACTGTTGGTGCACAGTTGGGGCCCAATTTACTTTCTATCATACATATGCCGTTGACGAGGTAGAGGAACTTGAATCTATAAACTTTTCCTGAGTACCTGGTAAGCGGTAGGGACACGTATGCTCTCCAATTTCCTCCTGAGTATCTTGTCTACATGCACTAATAGCAATATATTAGAGCACTATTATATAACTGTTTATATCAGATATGAGAGTTTCGTGTGGATGGTTAGTCGTTGAAAAAAAGAAATGTTACCAGTAGCACATAAGCCTCTTATGACACTAGAAATTTCATGGCATACTAAACTCCGTCTATATATATAATGTTCCTTTGCTGTTGTATAGCATTCTTTAATCTCGTCCTCGCTATAAAATATTCCACCTATATAGACGATCTCTCGGTTGGTTCAAATTAGCTTATGGTGGATTTCTCAGTGAGAGGATGCCATATTCTAACCTAGTCTGTATGGTGCCTGGGTATCCTCCTTTCCTTATCCTTGTTCTCCTCACGCTCTGTTTTTAATATGACATTTTCTATAAAGTGTCACAATGGTGTTTCCCATATAATATTGGTGACCATTAGTCCATTTCCAGAAGATAGTTATCCTCGATAATCACCTAATATCAATCAATGCAGGCTCTCCTCCCCCATCTCTGGAGCAAACACCCCTTTCTTGAGGCTCTTTATAACAGCCACTCAACTAATACAACTGGCTGCAATTATCTCCAGCATTCCTTTTATTCCTTACCGGAGCAGTGTGTCAACGGACTGCAATTTACTCAGCATTCCCTTTATGCTTTAACGGAGCAGTGTGTCCTTGCTATATGCAATGTCTCATATTAGCTCTATACACCAACTCTTGGTGGTAAGCTCTCAAGTTATACTGTACAGCAATAATTCTCTGTACACAGGTTTACTGAGATAGGGAGTCAGCTTAAGTATATGCTATGATAAAACACTTGCCTATGCCTGGTGAGTCTGCTGCTGAAGAATATATAATATAATACATATTACAGTCAAAGTGAGACCGCTGCTGAAGGGGATAATAGGATGCACTGTGCTAATTTCCCTTCCTTTAGCTGCCCTTCTAAGTCTCAGTCTATGCTGGGCAGGATTTGTCCTTATTTGGAGGGATAGAATATGCCTCCCACTTCCTCCCTTATGTACTCACTCATGGCTCCGGTTGGTCACACACTCCGTGGCCGCCTCCCTGAAGGCGTCCCTTGGGGAAGATTTACACACACTGTCCCTTCTTCTCTCCTCTGCAGCTCCGTCAGGGATCTGCAGCTCCTTGAACCCCACCGAAGCTCCGTGTCAGGTAAGGTCAATGTACCGCCTAGCCGCTCCGTCCCGTCACTCTCCTCAGCCACCCTCCACTCTATCTCTTTTCCTCGGGGTACGTACGGGTGGGCTCCGGCGCCGGACTACACAGCGCCTCCTGTCAAACACCTCAGCCGCACACAGATCTCCTCAGCGTCTCAATGTCCTCGCGGCTCTCTCTCCCGCTCCCCCTCGAGCTTCCCTTAACGGCTCTCTCAATCCGGGCACATATCAGTCAGCACGAGAGCTTCTGGAAGATTCAAGCTACTCCTGCTCGTGCCAACGTACCACAGTACCGTTTAACACATTAATGTCCAATATCCCCGTTCTCCACCAACAACCCCCAAATATATATATATATACAGTACAAGAGTTACATCAAACAATGTGAATATATTTCATCTATTTACAAAGGCAGTAATTATATAGTATATAGTTCATATATGTACACAAGCATTGGATAACTAGTTTATATATATATAAATATATATAGATACATATATATATATTTAATGTAAGCCTCAGGGAACAGAGATCATCATGTATCTCCTCTTCATCATCCACTTAGTTTTACAGGGCTACACTCTCCCCCTGGTGAGTACATTTACACTATTTTAAAGTTAATTGTATATCACCACACACATATACATTCCAATGTTCATACTAAGTATTACAGATTATATTTCATCCAAAATATGGCCATGACATCAGCATATGGGGTTGCAATACCAAGGGAATTTCAGTTGGGGTTCCCAACTGGTCATAGGTGAGTATTCTAGGGGCCCTCTTAACCCTTTGAGGCCTAGGTGACATAGGTGGTTGTTCAAAAATAAGCCCTTCTCCTATATTATCCCCATGGATGTGGTCAGGAACTTCTGTTATTCCACATAGCGATTCACTTTCATTACCATCATGGCTTCCAACACTCTCCGGTTCTACCCCGTTACATGAAGAGGGTATTTTTTCTTGTCCTCCAGGATATGAATCCAATACATGGGTTTTGGATTCCCAAGGTTCACTATCCCAAAAGTAGTATCCTGCATTGAAGTCATCTTCAATGTCCTCAGCTTCTTTTCTTTGACTCTGAAGGTTAACTTCCTGTGTACCAATGCTTTCAATTTCACTATCTTCCATAGGAAACGATACATTATTTTCCCATCTAATGTCCTGAGCAATAGGGAGTAAATGTTTTCTATGGTAAGTGACCATATTTCCCTGCCCATTTGCTGGGGCTAATTGGTATACCGGAATGTTAGGGAGCTGTTTCAATACAATAAAAGGAGTGGATTTCCATTTATACTGTAACTTTTGCTTTCGTGGTAACCCCAGAGCTCTAATCAGCACTCTATCTCCAGGCTTTAATATGTGTTCCTTAATATGTCGATCAAAATATTCTTTATTTCTGTCACACATTTTCCGGGCGGCCCTTTCAGCGAGTTGATAGGCTTCTCGTAATTGTTGACGAAGTTGTCTAACATATTGGCTGTGAGATATCTTTGAACTAGAATTATTGCGAGTTCCTAAACAAATATCTATGGGCAATCTGGCCTCCCGACCGAACATGAGGTAATATGGGGTGTATCCCGTGGTGTCGTTCCGAGTGCAATTATATGCATGCACTAAAGGAGCAATATATTTCCGCCAGTTGGATTTTCTTTTAGAGTCTAATGTGCCCAACATGTTTAATAACGTTCTGTTAAATCGCTCAGGCTGAGGGTCTCCTTGGGGATGATAGGGGGTAGTGCGTGATTTGGTTATACCACAGCAATGACACAGTTCTCGAATTACTTTACTCTCAAATTCTCGACCTTGATCTGAATGAATCCTTGCTGGCAACCCGTAATGTACAAAGAATTTCTCCCACAATGTTCTTGCAACAGTTAGGGCAGTCTGGTTCACAGTTACGTAGGCTTGAGCATACCTTGTAAAATGGTCAGTTACTACCAGAATATGACAGTCTGATCTACCAGGGCCATCTAAGGTAAGGAAATCGATGCATACTAACTCCATAGGTCCCGTACTGGTGATATTAACTAATGGAACGGTAGATATAGGTAAAGTTTTTCGGAGAATGCAATTCCCACAGGTTCTACAGAATCGTTCTATATCCTGATTCATATGAGCCCAGAAAAAACGATCGGACACCAACCCCTGGGTTTTCTCATATCCAAGGTGGCCATGTTGATCATGCAAGGCTTCTAGCACCATCTGTTTATACTTGGTGGGTAATATTATTTGCATTTTAGTACCTCCGTCTTTCTTGATTGTTTTCCGAAATAATACCCCGTTCAGCATGGTTAACTTCCGGTACTTCCTCATCAATATTTGTGCCTTCCTTGGTAATTGAGAACGATGCAACTGATAATTATGATCTTCGATAATCCTAACAATAGGAAGAATATCGGGGTCATTTCGTTGTTCTTGAGCCAATTGTTCAGAGGTTATTATTCCTAACCCCTGCAGTTCAACCCGTCCTAACCTGCAATAGGAAGGTGGAATAGCTATTTCAGAGGCTCCTATATCATATACCGCCGCCACTTCTTGATTTTTGGTGATACTAATATGTTGGCACAGTCCTTTTACTACTCCAGCAGGTACTTCAATCCAATCATATTCGCCTTCGGGAGCTTCAGAGTGTGGCATCCTAGATAAAGCATCAGCATCCTGGTTATTAATACCTGGCCTATATTTGAGAGTGAAGTCATAGTTGGTAAGGGCTGCAAGCCATCGGTGTCCAGTGGCATCAAGTTTAGCGGAGGTCTGTACATAAGTAAGTGGGTTGTTATCCGTCTGTACAATGAATTTCGCGCCATAAAGATAGTCATGTAATTTTTCGCTAACCACCCATTTTAATGCTAGAAATTCCAACTTGTGAACGGGATAATTTCTTTCACTACTAGAAATTCCTCTACTAACATAGGCAATGGGTCTCAACAATTGCTCTTGTTTTTGGTACAACACCCCCCCTAGCCCGTCTAATGAGGCATCTATGTGTACTTCGTAAGGCAAATCAGGTATAGCATATGCCAACACAGGAGATTTAGTGAGGCGATCTTTCAGAGTAACAAAGGCTTTCTCACACTGATCCGTCCACCTGTTTCCAAACAATTCTCTGGGCTTATGGTAAGACATGTCTACCTCTGATTTCTTTCTTCTGTCTTTATTGACGGGCGGATACCCTCTTGTTAAATCTGTCAATGGTTTAGCGATTTTAGAATAGTGCTCTACGAACTTCCTGTAGTATCCACAGAAACCCAGAAAAGACCTCAGTTCCTTAAGGTTGGTTGGTCAGGGCCATTTCTTCACCGTGGCTACTTTATCGGGATCAGTAGATATCCCTTGCCGACTCACCACATGTCCCAAGTATTTGACTGAAGATCTACACAATTTACATTTTTCGGCTGAAAGTTTTAATCTTCGAGCTCGTAGACGATCTAACACTTTCAGTAATCGTTCATTGTGTTCATCTAGATCTTTTCCGAACACGATGATATCGTCTAGATACACTAATACTTCCCGGTAACACATGTCACCTACAGTTTGTTCCATGGTTCGTTGGAAAGTAGCCGGTGCTCCCTTGATTCCTTGGGGCATCTTTAAAAACTCATAGAACCCAATAGGGCAGATGAAGGCAGTTTTGGCCCTGTCCTCCTTACTCATGGGGATCTGATAGTACCCGCATCGTAGATCAAGAACGGAGAACCACTGGCTCCCTTGAAGGCAATCCAATGCCTCGTCTACTTTAGGTACAGTGTATTGATCAGTCACTGTTCTATTGTTAAGAGTACGATAGTCTATACATAGACGAATTTCTCCGGTCTTTTTCCGAGCAACCACAATAGGTGAAGCATACTGACTCTCGGAATCGGCGATGACATTATTCTCCAACAAATTCCTAAGGTGACTCCTGACGTCTTCGAAATCAGCCGGAGCCAATCTCCTGGATCTCTCTCGGAATGGAGTATTATTTGTCAATCTAATATGATGTTCAACACCCGATGCAGTCCCTAGGTCCCAATCACTTTTGGAAAAAACATCTTCCCTTAACATGAGTTGTTCCATTAGCAGTTGTTTTCGAGTCTGATCAATATCACTCCCCTGAAAACACTCTTCCAGATTCAATTGGTTATAATTTCCCTGAGACCCATTAGACAAAGGGGTAACCATTCGATCAGGATGACTTTCCAAGAAGTTACAGTGAACGGTTTCTGGTTCTATCAATGGTCTCATCCCTTCATTATTTCCCCTGTCTTGTTTATCACACCATTGCTTTAAATTTCTAAACATATTGGTATTAGTACCCACTATAGCGGACAAGTGGCCATTATCCCCAGGGGAATCAGGGCAAATCAGGGCGACCAATGGAATAGACTCATTAGGGGTAATTAATCCAGGTTCCAAAGTAAGTTGTGTAATTATGTACCCCAAATACGGGTACTTCTGTTCACTGAGGCCCCATACTGTAAGACCGCTAAGAGCTTGAATGGGAACAGTTGACAGATTCTCCCGGTACCATGTTTCAAATACAATGGACACTTGTGACCCACTGTCCAACAACACCATACATTCCTGTCCATTTATAAGTGCTTTCACTAATGGTGCATTTCCCATAAGACAGTCTGGAATAGCATCGGACCATTGGGCACTCCCCATAGCATGAACAGTTATTGTTGGGGAGCCTGTGAGGGGTTCACAGAACTCCCGTTGGGGTTTTCCATCTGCTCCTCTCTGGACCGGTGGTAAAACGGCATTCGTCCATTCCTCTCCATACCACTCACTGGGCATTCAAAAGATCTATGTCCTGGTTGTCCACAACTATAACAGAGTATATTCCCACGTCTACCACCTCCCCTGGTCCTTCCTCGGGTTGAGTCTGACGACCAGTAGGGCCTTGATGAAGCTGTACTCTGTAAAGCAATTAACTGGTCTATTTTTTTATTTTGATCTTCCAGTAACTTAATCAATCGGTCATCCATAACAGTGGAGGTGGGGGCAGGTATAGCCGGTAAGATAGCTTTGACTCTCTTAATAGTCTTGTCTCGATTCTCGATTTGTACTTCCTCTATCTTGACCTCCCTCACAAGTTCCGTAAGACTGGGTGCGGGTCCTGACCGTCGGGTACAACGTAGTCTTTGTGCAACTGGATTTAGAGTTAGAGCTCCTTTCAGAACCTGTCGCATTCGTTGGTCATCTACCGCATCCCTAACTATCCCCCCTTTCTCTACAATTTGATAAATCAATCGATCCACTCTATAAATATATTGAGTGAGAGTCTCCCCCGGCTCCTGATAGGTGCGATGTAATCTTGACATCAGATCTCCTACATCTTCCATGGTGCCATAAGAAAAATCCAAAGCTTCTAGATAATCTTTCAGAGTGGCGGTAGATTTACTCCTTCTGGTGGCTTGAATCACTCTCATAGCAGGTCCCCGGAGACTTTCCACTATGCGCTGTCGTTTGATATGCTCAGGACATTGCCACTCTTCAGAGTGCTGAATGGCAGCTTCTCTCCAAGTATCATATGTTTCTTCACCAGCAGGTACAGGGGAAATACCAGAGAAAATCCTAAGTCTCCTATATCCCCCTTCATAATGTAATCTCTCCATCTGACTAACCATTTTATCCATCATGGTTTTCACCCCTTTTCCAGGAGATTCTTCCTTATCCTCTGTTCGATCTTCCCCACTGGGGATATGAAAACAGTCTCCTACAGCCGTGGTATCATTTCCTATATCTTCTCCTGGGGTGGCTGCTTCTTCCATGGTGTCAGGCCATACTAGTTGAACTTTTCGCCCAGGGACATCTTCAACCACCACCATACAGGGTAGTAATGTGTTATCCAAAGGAAGTCTATTACTAAGTAGGATAGCAAAAGTTTCTCCATCTTGTCCTTTCCATCGATCAACCGTACATGGTTGACTAATACCATACAGTTGCACAACAGCCCGAATGACTGCATCATCACTGGCCGATGAAAGTTGTCCAACTAATCCGAAGCTACATAAGGGTTCCACGCCCTTTTCTTTACACCACCTATAGATATCGGCGTTGGTAACTTCTTCCATGATGTATAGTTTCGGTATGGACCACTGAATCTTGGGTATAGTAGGATCTCAGCAGTGCCTCCAAATGTAACCCTCCTTTGCACCTTAAAAATACACTAACGAGGTTACGATTGCAATTGAAAAGAGTGCCTCCACCCAAGCAATAGATATTCCCCCCCAGCGGCTCGCTTGGGAAAGCCTTTACCAGTAAGGAGATATAAATATACTGTATTCAGAGGGGTAATTGATAAAAGTGTTGGTTTACCTTAATTTCACCTTATTTCTTGCAGGGGCTGTTCTTTCGTTTCCCAAAGATGTTCTCCACTTCACAGGTAAGTATTCATTAATATAAATCACCTTATATATGAATATTATAGTTTATTCTCAAAGATGATAATATTTATTTAACTGAAACAATTCATAACATTACCATATACTTTACAATATCCTTTCACTATACATAAAAGATTACCGTGCATGCAATACAAAAAAAACGAGTTGTTACTGAATGTTGTAAAGCAAGGTTATGAATCTTTAGTCAATAACCTTATTTTACCCACTGTATATTACCGTTCTCTATTATGGTATACCATATGGGGACTGTTGGTGCACAGTTGGGGCCCAATTTACTTTCTATCATACATATGCCGTTGACGAGGTAGAGGAACTTGAATCTATAAACTTTTCCTGAGTACCTGGTAAGCGGTAGGGACACGTATGCTCTCCAATTTCCTCCTGAGTATCTTGTCTACATGCACTAATAGCAATATATTAGAGCACTATTATATAACTGTTTATATCAGATATGAGAGTTTCGTGTGGATGGTTAGTCGTTGAAAAAAAGAAATGTTACCAGTAGCACATAAGCCTCTTATGACACTAGAAATTTCATGGCATACTAAACTCCGTCTATATATATAATGTTCCTTTGCTGTTGTATAGCATTCTTTAATCTCGTCCTCGCTATAAAATATTCCACCTATATAGACGATCTCTCGGTTGGTTCAAATTAGCTTATGGTGGATTTCTCAGTGAGAGGATGCCATATTCTAACCTAGTCTGTATGGTGCCTGGGTATCCTCCTTTCCTTATCCTTGTTCTCCTCACGCTCTGTTTTTAATATGACATTTTCTATAAAGTGTCACAATGGTGTTTCCCATATAATATTGGTGACCATTAGTCCATTTCCAGAAGATAGTTATCCTCGATAATCACCTAATATCAATCAATGCAGGCTCTCCTCCCCCATCTCTGGAGCAAACACCCCTTTCTTGAGGCTCTTTATAACAGCCACTCAACTAATACAACTGGCTGCAATTATCTCCAGCATTCCTTTTATTCCTTACCGGAGCAGTGTGTCAACGGACTGCAATTTACTCAGCATTCCCTTTATGCTTTAACGGAGCAGTGTGTCCTTGCTATATGCAATGTCTCATATTAGCTCTATACACCAACTCTTGGTGGTAAGCTCTCAAGTTATACTGTACAGCAATAATTCTCTGTACACAGGTTTACTGAGATAGGGAGTCAGCTTAAGTATATGCTATGATAAAACACTTGCCTATGCCTGGTGAGTCTGCTGCTGAAGAATATATAATATAATACATATTACAGTCAAAGTGAGACCGCTGCTGAAGGGGATAATAGGATGCACTGTGCTAATTTCCCTTCCTTTAGCTGCCCTTCTAAGTCTCAGTCTATGCTGGGCAGGATTTGTCCTTATTTGGAGGGATAGAATATGCCTCCCACTTCCTCCCTTATGTACTCACTCATGGCTCCGGTTGGTCACACACTCCGTGGCCGCCTCCCTGAAGGCGTCCCTTGGGGAAGATTTACACACACTGTCCCTTCTTCTCTCCTCTGCAGCTCCGTCAGGGATCTGCAGCTCCTTGAACCCCACCGAAGCTCCGTGTCAGGTAAGGTCAATGTACCGCCTAGCCGCTCCGTCCCGTCACTCTCCTCAGCCACCCTCCGCTCTATCTCTTTTCCTCGGGGTACGTACGGGTGGGCTCCGGCGCCGGACTACACAGCGCCTCCTGTCAAACACCTCAGCCGCACACAGATCTCCTCAGCGTCTCAATGTCCTCGCGGCTCTCTCTCCCGCTCCCCCTCGAGCTTCCCTTAACGGCTCTCTCAATCCGGGCACATATCAGTCAGCACGAGAGCTTCTGGAAGATTCAAGCTACTCCTGCTCGTGCCAACGTACCACAGTACCGTTTAACACATTAATGTCCAATATCCCCGTTCTCCACCAACAACCCCCAAATATATATATATATACAGTACAAGAGTTACATCAAACAATGTGAATATATTTCATCTATTTACAAAGGCAGTAATTATATAGTATATAGTTCATATATGTACACAAGCATTGGATAACTAGTTTATATATATATAAATATATATAGATACATATATATATATTTAATGTAAGCCTCAGGGAACAGAGATCATCATGTATCTCCTCTTCATCATCCACTTAGTTTTACAGGGCTACAAATGTATGAAAAGCTAAAATCACTTTTATTAGAACAATAGATATTTCATACAGGTAGTGGACAGGAAGCTCAGGCCAGCTCTTTGGATGTCTTCAAGGCTGAACCTGATTAGCATATACAAAGAGACTAGTGACTCATCATGAATAAGTTCCCTCCCCCAAACTAGATAACACATTGTTGACCACACAGGAAGTTAGTTGCTGTTTGGTCTCAGAGGATGATGGACTTGCTGGCAGACCAGTTACTGTATTTATTTACAGAGAGAGAGAGAGACATAAGATGCATTGAGGAAATGGTATTGTATTGCTGGCCTGTAACTGTATGTAACTGTATGTTTTAACTGCTTACTGTGTGAGTGTAACCATGTAATTATAGGTATACTGTACATTGTAATATATATTGAATCCATATCCTTTTAATAACAAATATATACATCAATGAAGGAGAAATATGGATGGGGTGCGCTGTCAATAGCAGCTGGTGTAGGGGGTGGTAATCCCCAATATAGTCACAAAAAACGAAAGAAAAGACACCTGCGCTGTGTTGTACCAGTGGGTTAATCCCTCTAATCTCTCAAAAAATCAAAATGACATAATTAATGATAGAGAAAATACAATTCAAAAAGGACGGTAGGTTTTATGTTGAATTAATAAAATAATTTATTAAAATATTTGAAAACATATAGAACTTATGACATCTATATTTGGCTAAAAAAGACTCAGTTCATGGGTCATCAGCTTAAAAAGCTCAGTTCGTGGGTCAAGGACATTCACTATTCCCCTAGGAGAATTAAATGGTACCCCAGGCTAGGATTCTCTCCAGATTACGGTCCACAGTAAGGATATTTGGTGAGTGACAACTTTTGAAATTCCCTCTTTTAAGCACAATGTGCAAGCTTTTTCATGCAGGTAGGGATTTTTTTCAATCTCACCATAACAGGTTGGGTCCAAGGTGGAGAGACCAATTCGTGCCATCCGGGTCAGTCGAAAGTAGAAAGTTCTCCAATTTAGCAGGGGATAATCAGTGAAATCTGTCCAGCAGTATCGTCTCTACGCGTTTCGCTGATGTTAACTACCAGCTTCCTCAGGAGTGAAATATACATCAATGAGCTTTGGAACTCAGATAATGTGTGGGTGTATTGTTTTCTCTTATGGGATGCAGTGTTTTGCGATGTACAGCACACTTTTATCGCATATGGTAATAAGAGGTGCAGGCGTCTACAATATATATTAGAGCGGGCATTTTAAATATTTGTGAGAAAGCAATTTGGCATTCTTAGATGGGGGCTGGTCCGCGATATCAGGGTCTTAATGATGCACTGTACATTATAAACGCGATGCTGTGGTCGATCAGCTTGTGATGGACGCATCCTAAAGCTGAGAAAATCATATCCGTGTGTATTGTGTTATCAGTAAGCCAATGATATGAAATTTCAAGGGACAATGCGTTTCTCATAATATTTAAGATGCTAAAATGTATCTTTATTGTTGCAAAACAGGGTTCAAATAAGTCATATTGTGTTTGATTCAGTTTGGATTGTTTATCTGTTAAGTAGGTTTAAAAGTTGCTGCATAGTCTTGATATAGTTTTTTTTTTTTTTTTAACTCAGGCCTAAAATAACTTCTGGTACTTGTATATTGTGTGATTTCTTTGTGACAAAGGAAGCCGCATGGTCTGTCCTCCATTTTGGACTAACCACATGGCCTGTCCACCATTTTATGTAATCCTCATGGATGTGGAAGGGGGAGGAGCAGTGGCCATTTTGGGAAGGTAATTTCCTAAATAGCTGATTTTCAGTCTGCTCAGTATAATCAGCTTTCCTTGGTCACATCAAACACCATTTATGAGTTACCAATGCATTTATTTAACCCATGCCATAGTCAATCACACATAGTTTCAATTGGGCCTAGTTAGCGTTAATAGTGAGATGAATACTTGATATACGAATTACACACAGATATTTAAAAAAAAGGTGTTTTTTTCTTTTTCCTCCCGGATTTAGTTAACTCTGCTTGCTAGTTTAGGATAGCCATTGAAATGTTAATTAACCTGTCCCACTACCCTCTTGAACAGGCATATGAACCTCTGTTGATATGCAAATTAGACACTTTGAAGGAAGTGCATTCATTCAGTATTTGTGTACTGTGTGGGGGTTCTATGAGAGTCAAGTGGTGTGTGTGTGTGTGTATATATATATATATATATATATATATAATATAATATTATTATAATTATGTGTATATTTATATCAGTGTATGTTCTGCAAGATAGCTATTCAATCTGAATCATATCATTTAAATTATTGATTATTGCTAGAGTCATTATAGATCTGTGTGAAACCGGATACATTTGTTGCTATATAGTTAAAACTAAAATAAGTGTTTAAGGAAGTAAATGTAAAAGACACAAACAGTCTGGCCTGGTTGTAAATGTTTATACAGAAAAAACGGTGTTGTGTTAAGTGAGCGATTATAGTTGGTATTGCTCACATTTATAGAAGTTGTGGGATTTGTTTTATTGCGGACGCACAGTTTTGTACACGTGTCTCGGACAAAGTACTGGACAGCGCATGCAGCATAAGAGACACGCACAGTCGCGTGTTTATGCAAAGTGCGTAAGAGTGTGGGCGCTAAGTACAAATTACACAATAGTGTCGTTTAGTAAAGGTGGGACAGTAGCCACGCTACAATAGCACAAAACTGCTCGGTTTCCAAAGATTAGTATAAAATGTTATGTTTAAACTGTATTTCCTCTAGGGGTAAAGCTGCCTATCTGAATGAATCAAAATTTTCTGTACAGAAAAACAAAGTATATTTGAGTGAGTGAAAGCGGAGCGAGTGAAGCTGAACCCAGGAACTGTAGTGGACAAAGTGGTCTGTAGTGGACTTAGTGGAAGTTGTAACACTGGGTTAGTAGAGGCCCGGTGGCGTAGGGTTTGCTACCCTGTGTGATTAGGAAAAAGTGGTCTTAGTGGACTGAGTGGAATCCCATACAATGTGGTCTAGAGTGGTCTAGGCTAAGTGGTCTACAGCAATCGTAGGGCACATAGATAACTAGTATCTATAGGCTGTGCTATTGCATCGCATGTCCGTTTGTTCTACACAGCACAACGTGATATTATTGTGTCATATGCGCTGTGGAAAAGCATACGCAGACGTGATTGTATAGACAAAGGGGTTTTTCTTTGATAACGTCGGGAAATCTCCCTGGTGGGCTTCACTGGAAAGGGTGAAGGATAGTTATCTAATTTCTCTATTTTTCACCCTACAAACAATTCCAGTGAAAGATACCGAAAAGGAATATTTTGCTGCCTCTCTCAGGAAAATATTCCAACAGAACTTCCACCAAAAGAAATTATGGTGTTGTAAGGTCTTATAGGAGCCCTAAGTTGGGTACATTGCCTTCGCTATCGACAGTGCATGGTAGTACCGGCCAACGTGGGTGAGAGCGAGTGGAAGGTGCTCGGAGCTACTTCCACCGTCTACTTATATTGAGTATTTTGGAATTTGTGGGAATAGCCGAGAAGACAAGACCCACAAATAATGGGAGCCAGTTGCTCAAGTGAGAGACGTTTGTGCAGGGTTCAGGTTGAAGAATCGTGGCCCAAGGGGTCCGCGAAGTTTATCATGTGTGAAAAATATGGTTCACACACAGAAGTTTTATGCAATGAGTGGGTACGTATGACTGACAAAGATAGGGTACCATTCCCTAAAGTGGGCAGCTTTGAACCAGAGGTATTGCAGAACTTAAGGATAAGAATATGTCTGATAAAATCCCGAAAACAAAGGGTCAGACATACAAATTGTTTAAACCTGTGACAGCAAGAGGGGTTGGTGAGTTTGATCCTAAGGTATTGCAGGTGGTATGTCTAACTAAAGTCATATAAGACAAGAATGGAAATATAAGAACTGTTTGAACTTGTAGCAACAATAAACAAGTAGGAAGAAAAAAAAAAGAGAAACCAAGTACACCGCCTTATGTAGATGTGGAAGCAGTTACGGCCAGCATACAAACTATAGAAAATAATAAAAATATGAAAAATATGATTGTAACCTATATATGTACTAATGAATGTTGAAGTTTTATTTAGGAGGAGAAGGTGACCTGATTGTTTTCAGCCATTTCTCATGCACTCAGAGGAGTATACAACCGGTAAAAGAAGAGCAGCAGCCTGTGGGGAAAGTGGCTGAGACCAGTGAAACAGGTAAGTATGGTATCATTCTTGTACATATATAGTAAAACTCAAAAATAAAACAAAAAAAATCAAGAAAGTAACGTCAGAAATGGAGAAAAACCTGTCCGCACATTAGTATTTGCCAGTAGGAAAGCGGACAGAGACAAGGTAACCCCCAGGTATTTCTTCCAGTTACCAGATAAGAAGTATTCATTCCTAGTAATGCCCCTAGTAAAGATGAGCTCGGAAATGTTTGTTGGACCATGTACAGACCCTTAATACGGGATGAGAAGGATTGAATGAATACTTTGTATGACCTAGAAGCTTGTTAAAAAATATTTTGTTTTTTCTCTGACGTCCTAGTGGACGCTGGGGACTCCGTAAGGACCATGGGGATAGACGGGCTCCGCAGGAGACTGGGCACTCTATAGAAAGATTTAGGACTATCTGGTGTGCACTGGCTACTCCCCCTATGACCCTCCTCCAAGCCTCAGTTAGATTTCTGTGCCCGGCCGAGCTGGATGCACACTAGGGGCTCTCCTGAGCTCCTAGAAGAAAGTATAGTTTAGGTTTTTTATTTTACAGTGAGACCTGCTGGCAACAGGCTCACTGCAGCGAGGGACTAAGGGGAGAAGAAGCGAACCTACCTAAGTGGTGGTAGTTTGGGCTTCTTAGGCTACTGGACACCATTAGCTCCAGAGGGATCGAACACAGGACCCGACCTCGTCGTCCGTTCCCGGAGCCGCTCCGCCGTCCCCCTTACAGAGCCAGAAGCAAGAAGGTGGTCCGGAAAATCGGCGGCTGAAGACTTCTGTCTTCTCCAAGGTAGCGCACAGCACTGCAGCTGTGCGCCATTGCTCCTCATGCACACCACACACTGCGGTCACTGATGGGTGCAGGGCGCTGGGGGGGGGTGCCCTGAGCAGCAATATTAACACCTTGGCTGGTAAAACTAACACCATATATAGCCCCAGGGGCTATATAGGTGTATATTAACCCCTGCCAGAAACGATAAAATAGCGGGAGAAAGCCAGCCGAAAAAGGGGCGGAGCCATCTCCCTCAGCACACTGGCGCCATTTTTCCCTCACAGCTCCGCTGGAAGGAAGCTCCCTGGCTCTCCCCTGCAGTCCTGCACTACAGAAAGGGTAAAAAAAAGAGGGGGGGGGGCACAATTTAGGCGCAGTATATATATTATATAGGCAGCTATAAGGGAAAACACTCTGTATAGGTGATATCCCTGTGTTATATAGCGCCCTGGTGTGTGCTGGCATACTCTCCCTCTGTCTCCCCAAAGGGCTTTGTGGGGTCCTGTCCTCTGTAAGAGCATTCCCTGTGTGTCTGCTGGGTGTCGGTACTGCTGTGTCGACATGTATGATGAGGATAATGATGTGGAAGCGGAGCAAATGCCTGTGAATGTGATGTCACCCCCTGCGGGGTCGACACCAGTGTGGATGGACTTATGGAAGGAATTACTTGACAGTGTCAGCTCCTTACATAAAAGGTTTGACGACATAGGACAGCCGGCTACTCAGCTTGTGCCTGTCCAAGCGTCTCAAATGTCATCAGGGGCTTTAAAACGCCCGCTACCTCAGATGACAGATACAGATGTCGACACGGATACCGACTCCAGTGTTGACGGTGATGAGACGAGTGTACCCTCCAATAGATCCACCCGTTACATGATTGAGGCAATGAAAAATGTTTTACACATTTCTGATGATACCCCTGGTACCACAAAAAAGGGTATTATGTTTGGTGAGAAAAAACTACCAGTAGTTTTTCCTGCATCTGACGAATTAAATGAGGTGTGTGAGGAAGCGTGGACTTCCCCAGATAAGAAATTGATCATTTCTAAACGGTTAATGGCTGCGTACCCTTTACCCCATAGAGGATAGGTCACGCTGGGAAACGCCCCCTAGGGTAGATAAAGCGCTGACACGCTTATCAAAGAAGGTGGCACTACCGTCTCCGAATACGGCCGCCCTAAAAGAACCTGCTGATAGAAAGCAGGAAAGTACCCTAAAAGCTATATACACACACACACTGGCATTATATTGAGACCCGCTATTACATCAGCTTGGATATGCAGTGCTGCAGCTGCGTGGTCAGACTCCCTGTCGGAAAACATTGATACCATGGATAGGGACAATATTTTGCTGACAATAGAGCATATAAAAGACGCAGTCTTATACATGCGTGATGCACAGAGGGATATTTGCCGGCTGGCATCAAAAATAAGCGCTATGTCCATTGCCGCCAGACGGGGGTTATGGACTAGGCAATGGTCAGGTGATGCCGACTCCAAGCGGCACATGGAAGTTTTACCCTATAAAGGGGTGGAACTTTTTGGGGAAGGTCTTTCAGACCTCGTTTCCACAGCTACTGCTGGGAAATCGACTTTTTTGCCACAGGCTACCCCACAGCAAAAGAAAGCACCGTATTATCAGGTACAGTCCTTTTGGCCCCAGAAAAATAAGAGGGCTAGAGGCTCATCCTTTCTGCTGAGGGGCAGAGGAAGGGGGAAAAAGCTGCAGCACACAGCTAGTTCCCAGGAGCAGAAGTCCTCCCCTGCGTCCGGTAAGTCCACAGCATGACGCTGGGGCTGCTCAGGCGGAACCGGGAACGGTGGGGGCACGTCTCAGGTTTTTCAGCACACAGTGGGCTCTCTCACAAGTGGATCCCTGGGTCCTTCAAGTAGTATCTCAGGGGTACAGGCTGGAATTCGAGACGTCTCCCCCCCGCCGTTTCCTAAAATCTGCCTTGCCGGCAACTCCCTCTGCCAGGGAGGCAGTGTTGGTGACTATTCAAAAACTGTATTCACAGAAAGTGATTGTCAAGGTACCCCTCCTTCAGCAAGGAAAGGGTTACTACTCCACAATGTTTATGGTACCGAAACCAGACGGTTCGGTGAGACCCATCTTAAATTTTAAATCCTTGAACACTTATATCAAAAGGTTCAAGTTCAAGATGGAATCGCTCAGGGCGGTTATTGCGAGCCTGGACGAGGGGGATTACATGGTCTCCCTGGACATCAAGGATGCGTACCTGCATGTCCCCATTTACCCTCCGCACCAGGAGTACCTCAGATTTGTGGTACAAGACTGTCATTATCAGTTCCAGACGCTGCCGTTTGGGTTATCCACGGCACCGAGGGTCTTTACCAAGGTAATGGCCGAAATGATGATACTCCTTCGCAAGAAGGGAGTTTTAATTATCCCGTACTTGGACGATCTCCTGATAAAGGCGAGGTCCAAAGAACAGTTGGTAGTGTGGGTGGCACTTTCTCGGGAAGTGCAGCAACAGCACGGCTGGATTCTCAATATTCCAAAGTCACAGCTGGTCCCGACGACACATCTTCTGTTCCTGGGAATGATTCTGGACACAGACCGGAAAAGAGTGTTTCTTCCACTGGAAAAAGCCGAGGAATTGTCATCTCTGGTCAGAGACATCCTAAAACCAGGAAAAGTGTCGGTACATCAATGCACACGAGTCCTGGGAAAAATGGTTGCTTCATACGAAGCAATTCCATTCGGAAGGTTCCACGCAAGGACGTTCCAGTGGGACCTGTTGGACAAATGGTCCGGGTCCTATCTCCAGATGCAACAGCGGATAACCCTATCATCCAGAACCAGGGTGTCGCTCCTGTGGTGGCTGCAGAGGGCTCATCTACTAGATGGCCGCAGATTCGGAATACAGGACTGGGTCCTGGTGACCACGGATGCCAGCCTTCGGGGCTGGGGGGCAGTCACAAAGGGAAGAAATTTCCAAGGACTGTGGTCAAATCAGGAGATTTCTCTTCACATAAATATCCTGGAGCTAAGGGACATTTACAATGCCCTAAGCCAGGCAAGACCCCTGCTTCAAAACCAGCCGGTTCTGATCCAGTCAGACAACATCACATCGGTCGCCCATGTAAACAGACAGGGCGGCACGAGAAGCAGGATGGTGATGGCAGAAGCCACAAGGATTCTCAGATGGGCAGAGAATCATGTATTAGCACTGACAGCAGTGTTCATTCCGGGAGTGGACAACTGGGAAGCAGACTTCCTCAGCAGGCACGACCTCCACCCGGGAGAATGGGGACTTCATCCAGAAGTCTTCCAAATGCTGGTCAACCGGTGGCAAAAACCACAGGTAGACATGATGGCGTCCAGCCTCAACAAGAAGTTGAAAAGATATTGCGCCCGGTCAAGAGACCCTCAGGCGATAGCGGTGGACGCTCTAGTGACACCATGGGTGTACCAGTCGGTTTATGTGTTTCCTCCTCTACCTCTCATACTCAAGGTACTGAGAATAATAAGAAGGCGAGGAGTGAAAACCATACTCGTGGTTCCAGATTGGCCAAGAAGAGCTTGGTACCCGGAACTTCAAGAGATGCTTGCAGAGGACCCTTGGCCTCTGCCGCTCAGACAAGACCTGCTGCAGCAGGGACCCTGTCTGTTCCAAGACTTACCGCGGCTGTGTTTGACGGCATGGCGGTTGAACACCGGATCCTGAAGGAAAAGGGTATTCCGGAGGAAGTCATCCCTACCCTGATCAAAGCCAGGAAGGATGTCACCGCAAGACATTATCACCGCATTTGGCGGAAATATGTTGCTTGGTGTGAGGCCATGAAGGCCCCGACGGAGGAATTTCAACTGGGTCATTTCCTGCAAGCAGGGGTGACGTTGGGCCTCAAGTTGGGGTCCATAAGGGTCCAGATTTCGGCTCTGTCAATTTTCTTCCAGAAAGAACTGGCTTCACTGCCTGAAGTTCAGACTTTGGTGAAAGGAGTTCTGCATATTCAGCCTCCTTTTGTGCCCCCAGTGGCACCTTGGGATCTCAATGTGGTTTTGGCATTCCTGAAATCACATTGGTTCGAACCACTTAAGACTGTGGATTTAAAATATCTCACGTGGAAAGTGGTCATGCTGTTGGCCCTGGCGTCGGCCAGGCGGGTTTCAGAATTGGCGGCTTTGTCTTGTAAAAGCCCTTATCTGATTTTCCACTATTCAGCTGGCGCATTCTGGGGTAGGCTTACCGCAGCCTAAATCTGTAAAAGCCCATTCCACACGGAAGGTGGGCTCATCTTGGGCGGCTGCCCGAGGGGTCTCGGCTTTACAACTTTGCCGAGCAGCTACTTGGTCAGGGGCAAACACGTTTGCAAAATTCTACAAATTTGATACCCTGGCTGAGGAGGACCTGGAGTTCTCTCATTCGGTGCTGCAGAGTCATCCGCACTCTCCTGCCCGTTTGGGAGCTTTGGTATAATCCCCATGGTCCTTACGGAGTCCCCAGCATCCACTACGGACTACGAGAAATAGAATTACCGGTGAGTAAATTCTTATTTTTTGTCTCTTGCAGTAATAGAAAACTCTCCATCTGGATAAGACCACTGGTAAACACTAATTCGGAAAATGGGAGGTGGCTGTCTCTGTGCAAATGGACGGGCTCAATAAGGCATTTAGTGTCAGGGTGCAGACTTCTTTGCAAAATTGGAAAGGGGTCACAGTAGCTAGTCTTAGATAGTGTGCTATTGAACATCACAAGAATAGTGAAAGGCGCAGAGAACAACAGGTGGAGAAGTTGAGGACGGTAAGTATACTGGCACATACTGGTAAGACCCATCAGTCCAAACCCCAGATCCCTAATGGTCAATAATATGTTACACTTGTAGGAAGGAAGGGCATTTTGCCAGAGATTGTAGGAGTACTAGAACACATAGTCAATATAGACCCCCTAGACAGAAAACACAAGCCACATTATTAAACACATAGACGGGATCAAGGGACATATAGTATAGAGCGGGTATTTTAAATATTTGTGAGATAGCGTAAGATAGAAAGAAGCTAGAGATGTGCGGCGGGCACTTTTCGTGTTTTGTTTTTTTGGTTTTGGATCTGGATCCTCGCTCGTGTTTTGGATCTGGATTGGTTTTGCCAAAACCACCCTTTTGGGTTTTGGTTTTTGGTTTTGGATCTGGATGATTTTTTTTGGGGGGGAAAACACAGAAACAGCTAAAATCACAGAATTTGGGGTAATTTTGATCCTATTGTATTATTAACCTCAATATCATTCATTTCCACTCATTTCCAGTCTATTCTGAACACCTCACAATATTGTTTTTAGGCCAAAAGGTTGCGCCGAGGTTGCTGGATGACTAAACTAAGCGACACAAGTGGGCGGCACAAACACCTGGCCCATCTAGGAGTGGCACTGCCGTGTCAGACAGGAGGGCAGTTTTAAAAAATAGGCCCCAAACAGCACATCATGCAAAGAAGACAAAGAGGTGCACCAAGGTCTCTGGATGGCTAAGCTAAGCAACACAAGTGTGAGGCACAAACACCTGGCCCATCTAGTAGCGGCACTGCAGTGTCAGACAGGATGGCATTTATAAAAAACTAGTCCCCAAACAGCACATGATGCAAAGAAGAAAAAGAGGTGCACCGAGGTTGTTGTATGACTAAGCTAAGGAACACAAGTCTGTGGCACAAACACCAGGCCCATCTAGGAGTGGCACGCAGTGGCTGAATGTCGAAAGTGGCCCGCAATTTTTCGGGCCACCGACAGCATCTCCTGTACGCCCCTGTTATTTCTCAAAAAATTCTGCACCACCAAATTAATTGTATGTGCAAAACATGGGATGTGCTGGAATTTGCCCAGATATAATACACGCACAATATTGGTGGCATAGGAGAAGAGTGTACCCGTAAACCACACACACACGGCAAAGCCTGTAAAAATAATTTGGATAATAATAACCCTTTTATTTGGACGGAGTTATATAACAATATTGGTGGCACAGGAGAGTGTACCCCTAAACCACACACACACTGCAAAGCCTGTAAAAATAATTTGGATAATAATAACCCTTTTATTTGGACGGAGTTATATAACAGTCTGCGGCGCAGAAGAGCGTACCCCTACACCACACAGGGCAAACCCTGTAAAAATGATTTGGATTAAATAGTAATAACCCCTTTATTTGGAGTAAATAATATACAGCACAGGACAGCACCACTGGACTTATACGGCAGTACCCGTGAACTTATACGGTTGTACCACCCGACTGGACTTATACGACAGTACCACTGGACTTATATGGCAGTACCCCTGGACTTATACGGCTGCACCGCTGGACTGGACTTATACGACAGAACCACTGGACTTATACGGCAGAACCACTGGACTTATACAGCAGTACCACTGGACTAGACTTATACAGCAGTACCCCTGAACTTATACGGCAGTACCACTGGACTTATACGGCAGTACCACTGGACTTATACGGCAGTACCCCTGAACTTATACGGCAGTATCACTGGACTTATATGGCAGTACCACTGGACTTATACGGCAGTACCACCAGAACTTATACGGCAGTACCCCTGAACTTATACGGCAGTACCCCTGAACTTATACGGCTGCACCACTGGACTGGACTTATACGGCAGTACCCCTGGACTTATGGCAGCACAGGACACCACCACTGTGACTGGACTGATGCAGCACAAGACACCACCACTCGACTGATGCAGCACAAGACAGCACCACTGGAGTGGACTTATCCAGCAGCACCACTGGACTTATGGAAGCACAGGACACCACTACTGGACTTATGGCAGCACAGGACACCACCACTGGACTGATGCAACACAACACAGCACCACTGCACTGGACTTATACAGCAGCACCACTGGACTTATGGCAGCACAGGACACCACCACTGTGACTGGACTGATGCAGCACAAGACACCACCACTCGACTGATGCAGCACAAGACAGCACCACTGGAGTGGACTTATACAGCAGCACCACTGGACTTATGGAAGCACAGGACACCACCACTGGACTTATGGCAGCACAGGACACCACCACTGGACTGATGCAACACAACACAGCACCACTGCACTGGACTTATACAGCAGCACCACTGGACTTATGGCAGCACCGGACACCACCACTGGACTGATGCAGCACAAGACAGCACCACTGGACTGGACTTATACAGCAGCACTGGGCTTATGGCAGCACAGGACACCACCACTAAACTGATGCAGCACAAGACAGCACCACTGGACTGGACTTATACAGCAGCACTGGACTTTTGACAGCACAGGACACCACCACTGTGACTGGACTGATGCAGCACAAGACACCACCACTGGACTGATGCATCACAAGACAGCACTGGAATGACACATAAGAGTAGGTCACCACCCCACACGCCACGCCACTTTCCCGTACAGACACTGAGGAGACATGTCCTCTTACTACACTCTCCAGGACTGGAGTGAAGATGGTGGTGATGCGCGGCTCCTTATATGGAATCCAAAACCTGCGAGAATCCGACAGTGGGATGATGACAATTTGTCTCGTTCTGGTTTGTGAGTCTGGCAGGAAGTCCCGAGCCCAGCTCGGAACTGGGTTCGGGATGTGATGTTCAGTAGGGTTCGGTTCTCAGGGAACCGAACCCTCTCATCCCTAATAGAAACCAATAGATGCGGCACTCACGGATCCCAGTAAAGCAAGACACAGACGCAGCCAGCATTGGTATCAATGTTTCAATCACATAAGATTTTCGTCAGGATACATAAAAATGAGAGAGACAACTTACCACTGCTTGTACCCCTCACCAAACACACATGTGATGCTAGTCCCGGACACCCGCCGGCCGCGTCTCCCGATGATGACGTCACCGTAACTCGACATGATGCACGTCATACCACATGACCCCCATCACCATGACAACAGTAGGAAATACACAATCTGACGGAGCTGAATGGCAAACAGGCATCATCATGTATAATCAACGGCGTAGCTACCATAGGTGCAGGCAGTGCAGCTGCTATGGGGCCCAGAGCTGAGAGGGGTCCACCTTCCCTGTCAAAGGTACACGTGTTATATACATTTTTCGCCATTGGGTGGTACGTACAGGGCCGAATCTAGACCTTGTGGCACCCAGGGTGAAAAAATAAGATTTTACTCACCGGTAAATCTATTTCTTGTAGTCCGTAGTGGATGCTGGGGACTCCGTAAGGACCATAAGAATAGCGGCTCCGCAGGAGATAGGGCACTCTAGAAAAGAATTAGGTCTACTGGTGTGCACTGGCTCCTCCCTCTATGCCCCTCCTCCAGACCTCAGTTAAGGAAACTGTGCCCGGACGAGCTAACATTACAAGGAAAGGATTTTGGAATCCAGGGTAAGACTCATACCAGCCACACCAATCACACCGTATAACTCGTGATAATCAAACCCAGTTAACAGTATGAACAATTACAAACCATCAGACAACCTGATGTAATATAACATAACCCTTTGTTAAGCAATAACTATATACAAGTATTGCAGAAGAAGTCCGCACTTGGGACGGGCGCCCAGCATCCACTACGGACTACGAGAAATAGATTTACCGGTGAGTAAAATCTTATTTTCTCTAACGTCCTAAGTGGATGCTGGGGACTCCGTAAGGACCATGGGGATTATACCAAAGCACCCAAACGGGCGGGAGAGTGCGGATGACTCTGCAGCACCAAATGAGCAAACTCAAGGTCCTCCTCAGCTAGGGTATCAAACCTGTAGAACTTTGCAAATGTGTTTGATCCAGACCAAGTAGCTGCTAGGCAAAGTTGCAATGCCGAGACCCTTCGGGTAGCCGCCCAAGAAGAGCCCACCTTTCTTGTGGAATGGGTCTTTACTGATTTTGGATGCGGCAACCCAGCCGCAGAATGAGCCTGCTGAATCGTGTCACAGTTCCAGCGAGCAATAGTTTGCTTTGAAGCAGGAGCACCCAGCTTGTTGGATGCATACAGGATAAACAGCGACTCCGTTTTCCTGACCTTAGCCGTTCTGGCCACATAACTCTTCAAAGCCCGCACTACATCTAGTAACTCGGAATCCTTCCAGCCACTGGTAGCTACAGGCACCACAATAGGTTGTTTCATATGAGAAGATGACACTACCTTCGGTAGAAATTGCTGACGAATCCGCAATTCTGCCCTGTCCATATGAAAAACCAGATAGGGTCTTTATATGCGACAAAGCCGCCCATTCCGACACACGCCTAGCTAAAGCTAAGGCTAAAAGCATGACCACCTTCTACGTGAGATATTTTAACTCTACCGATTTCAGTGGTTCAAACCAATGTGATTTCAAGAAAATCAACTCCACGTTCAGATCCCAAGGTGCCACTGGAGGCACAAACGGGGGCTGTATATGCAGCACTCCCTTCACAAAGGTCTGAACTGCAGGAAGAGAAGTCAGTTCTTTTTTAAAGAAAATGGATAAGCCCGATATCTGGACCTTAATGGATCCTATTCTTAGGCCCAAAGACACTCCCGACTGTAGGAAGTGAAAGAAAACGGCCCAGCTGGAATTCCTCAGTAGGAGCATTCCTTGCCTCACATCGAGCAACATAGCCATATACGGTGATAATGTTCAACCGTCACATTGAACACTGTACATTATAGTAGTCTACACTGGAGTCAAACGCCGTGTCGCTCTCAGCGTCCCTTATTTTGGATAGTGAACTTTGAGAGACTCTAACGGTCTCTGCGACATAAGGACAGACATGGGTAGATTTCCTGTCCGTTCTCCAAACTTAGGTGCAATAAATTCACCTTAGCACATATCCAAACAGGTGTCGGCATCGTCGACGGAGACACTCACTCACACACATATTTGCTCCATCTTCTTGAAACAGACAGGGCCCCTGTTGCAACCAAGCCTGTCTTAGAGGCCGAGGCCATGGGTCCTCTGTGAGCATCTCTTGCAGATCTGGATACCAAGTTCTTCTTGGCCAATCCGAAACAATGAGTATTGTTCTCACCCCTCTTTTCCTTATGATTCTCAGTACCTTGGGTATGAGATGACGAGGGGAAAATACATACACCGACTGTAACACCCACGGTGTCATTAGCGTATCCACAGCTATCGCCTGAGGGTCTCTTGACCTGGCGCCATACCGCCGTAGCTTTTTGTTAAGGTGAGATGCCATTATGTCCACTTGTGGCAGTTCCCACCGACTCGCCATCAGCGTTAAAACTTCTTTATGAAGTCCCCACTCTCCCGGGTGTAGGCCGTGCCTGCTGAGGAAGTCTGCTTCCCAGTTGCCCGAAATGAACACTGCTGACAGTGCGCTTACGTGATTCTCCGCCCAGCGAAGAAATCTGGTGGCTTCCATCCACGCCACCCTGCTCCTTGTACCGCCTTGGCGGTTTACATGAGCCACTGCGGTGATGTTGTCTGAGTGAATCAGAACAGGTTGGTCGCGAAGCAGGGTCTCCGCTTGACGTAGGGCGTTTTATATAGCCCTTATGTCCAGGATGTTAATGTGAAGGCAAGTCTCCTGACTTGACCACAGACCTTGGAAATTTCTTCCCTGTGTGACTGCCCCCCCACCCTCGGAGGCTTGCATCCGTGGCCACCAGGACCCAGTCCTGAATGCCGAATCAGCGGCCCTCGCGAAGGTGAGCACTCTGCAGCCACCACATGAGAGACACCCTGGCCCTGGGGGATAGGGTGATTAACCGATGCTTCTGAAGCTGTGATCCGGACCACTTGTCCAGTAAATCCCACTGAAAGCTCCTTGCATGGAACCTGCCGACGGGAATGGTCTCTTATGATGCCACCATCTTTCCCAGGACTCGAGTGCAGTGATGCACTAACACCTTCTTTGTGTATAATAGATTTCTGACCAGTGTCACGAGCTCCTGAGCTCTCTCTATTGGGAGATAAACCCCTTTCTGGTCTGTGTCTAGGATCATGCCTAGTATGGGAAGATGAGCTGTAGGAACCAACTGCGACTTTGGAATATATAGAATTCAGTCGTGTTACCGTTACACGTTCAGCAACTGCTCTTTTGATCTCGCTTTTATGTAGAGATCTTCTAAATACGTGACAATAGTGACACCTTGCTACCACAGGATCACCCTCACTTCCGCCATTACCCTGGTCTAAACTGGTAATGACAATCCCGTACCGCAATACTGAGGTACGCCTGATGAGGTGGATAACTGGGGACCTGAAGGTATTCATCCTTATGTCCCGAACCCCCTTTCAGGCTTACAACGACCGCTCTAAGTGATGCCATCTAGAACTTGCCCCTTTTCAGGTATATGTTCAGGGATTTTAATTCAATATGGGTCTGACCAAACCTTTTGGTTTTGGGACCACAACATGGTCAAATAAAAATAATCCCCTCCTTGTTGAATGAGGGGAACCTTGACCACCACCTGTTGAATATACAATTTGTGAAATGCAGTTCACACTGTTTCCCTCTCGTGAGGGGAAGCCGTCAGGGCCGTCGGTGAGGGGGCATTTTTTCTTGTATCCCTGAGATACACTATATCTAACAGGTAGTGAACCCACTTTCGGCTGCACTTCCGAAAACGTGCCTCCACCGGGCCTAGCTCCGCCTGTGGAGCCCCAGCGACATGCGGTGGTTTATGTAGAGGCCTGGGAGGACTTTCTCTGCCCCCGCCTCTTGGCAAGAAAGGACGCATCTCAGACTTTCTTGTGTCTTTATTCGAAAGGCTACATTTGATAATGTCGTGCTTTCCTAGGCAGTGTAGGGATATAAGGCCAAATATCAGAATTACCAGATATAGCCGTGGAGACCCGATCCGATAAACCATCTCCACCCAATCCTCAGCCTTCCATATGCCTCTTAAGGCTGCATCGTCTGTCCATTGTACAGGACACGTCAAGCAGAAATCGACATAGCTTTTGTCACTGGGACCCAGTATACTCATGTCTCTATGGGCATGTCTATATATATATATATATATATATATATACATATCTCTTAAGACAATATCATTAATATAAATATATATATCCCATATATATCTCTATACATACTAGGGTCTCTGGGCCAGATGTACTAAGCCTGAAAAGTGATAAATATCACTGTGATAAAGCACCAGCCAATCGGCTCCTAACTGTCATTTTTCAAACACAGCCTGTGACATGGCAGTTAGGAGCCGATTGGCTGGTGCTTTATCACGGTGATATTTATCACTTTTCAGGCTTAGTACATCTGGCCCTCTATCTCTGCTGATAAGGTACCTGTCCACGCTGCTATAGCGCTATAAACCCATGCTGACCCAATTGCCGGTCTGAGTAGTGTACCAGAATGTGCACGCTATCTACAGGATCCCTGAGAATAGCTGTAACATCAGGGCTGCCTCTTGTGACACCCTAGGGGAAGATTCCCATCTTATCCTGGCCCTAGTGGGTAAAGGATACTTACTGCCTGAGAAATCTTTGTGGGAAGCTGCAGTTTTGTCTGGAGATTCCCGCCCTTTTTCCTCATGAGAGGAGGGAAAGTTACCTCAGCTTTCTCCCCCTTACACCTGTGTACCCTCGTGTCAGGGACAGATGAGTCATCAGTGATATGCACATTTCATTACAATAAACATATAATGAATACTTTACTGCCAACCTGGCTGTAATTCTGCATTATCATAGTCGACACTGGAGTCAAACTCTGTGTCGATATCAGTGTCTATTATCTTGGATAGTGAACATTGAGAGACTCTGACGGTCCCTGCAGCATAGGGACAGACATGGTAGATTTCCTGTCTGTTTCCTAACCTCCTTTGTGCAATATCTTTTTCTTAGCACTAAATTACACATATCCAAACAGGTGTCGGCGTTGTCAACGGCGACACCTTCTTACACACATATTTTCTCCATCACCTCCTTATGGGAGCCTTCTACATCAGACATGTCGACACACGCGTACCGACACACCATGCACACAGGGGAAGCCCTTTTTGAAGACAGTTCCCCCATAATGCCCTTTGGAGAGACAGAGAGAGAGTTTGCCAGCACACACCCCAGCGCTATATGACCCAGGAAAAAACACAGTAACTCAGTGTTTACCCAGTAGCTGCTGTATTATCTGATTTGCGCCTAAATTTATGTGCCCCCCTCCCCTCTTTTTTCCACCCCTCAATCGTGATTCTGCAGGGGAGAGTCTGGGGAGCTTCCTTCCAGCGGAACTGTGAAGAGAAAATGGCGCTGGTGAGTGCTGAGGAAGAAGCCCCGCCCCCTTCATGGCGGCTTTCTGTCCCGCGATTTTGTGTGAATAATGGCGGGGGCTCATGCAGACATACAGTGCCTACCTGTATGTCTGCTTACCTTTGCCAAAAGGTACCTTATTGCTGCCCAGGGCGCCCCCCCCTGCGCCCTGCACCCTACAGTGACCGGAGTGTGTGGTGTGCTGTGGGAGCAATGGCGCACAGCTGCAGTGCTGTGCGCTACCTTAGTGAAGACTGAAGTCTTCTGCCGCCGATTTCTGCTGTACACCGTGCTTCTTGCTTCTGGCTATGCGAGGGGGACGGCGGCGCGGCTCCGGGATCGGACCGCCAATGGTTAGTACCTGTGTTCGATCCCTCTGGAGCTAATGGTGTCCAGTAGCCTAAGAAGCGCAACCTATCCCGTAGTTGGTAAGGTTTGCTTCTCTCCCCTCAGTCCCACGTAGCAGAGAGTCTGTTGCCAGCAGAAGCTCTCTGAAAATAATAAAACCTAACAAAATACTTTTCTTCTCAGCAAGCTCTGGAGAGCTCACTAAGTTGCACCCTTCTCGTTCGGGCACAGATTCTTAACTGAGGTCTGGAGGAGGGGCATAGAGGGAGGAGCCAGTGCACACCAGTAGACCTAATTCTTTTCTAGAGTGCCCTATCTCCTGCGGAGCCCGTCTATTCCCCATGGTCCTTATGGAGTCCCCAGCATCCACTTAGGACGTTAGAGAAATAGGGGCGGGGCTTCATGGAGAAGGGGCGTGGTCAGTTATGCCCACTGTAGCTGTGCCCTCAGTAGTTGTGCCCCCTGTAGCTGTGCCCACTGTAGTAGTGCCCCCTGTAGCTGTGCCCACTGTAGTACTGCCCCCAGTACTGTGCCCCCTGTAGAGTTGTGCCCCAGTAGTATAGCCCCCAGTACTGTGCCCCCTATAGAGTTGTGCCCCCTAGTTGCGCCGCTTACAAAAAAAAAAGAAAAGAAATTAATACTCACAATCCTCGCTCCTGCTTCCCGACAGCTGCTGCCCTCCGTCTCCGGCCACCGGCGCCGCTCCTCAGATCTATGGGAGAGCCATCATGACGTCTCTCCCATAGCACCACATAGACACTAGAGGTCAATTATGACCTCTAGCATCTATGTGCCGCTCCCACAATGCAGTGCGGTGCGCGATGACTTCATCGCGCACCGCATCTACACAGCACCAGGCGGCACCAGTAGCGGATCTTGCCTCCAGAATGCGGCGCCCCGGGCAAAAATCCTGCTTGCCCGTAGCAAGATTCGCTACTGGGTACGTAGGGGTCCTTTCAATCTTTTTCCTTGGGGCCTGCAATATATTTAGGTATGTCCCTGGACCTGCTCATTTTAGTGTGGTATAAAATTAACTGGAGCATAATATAAACCGGGGCACTGTAGTGAGGCACAATATGAACGGGGAGCGCTATATATCATAATGTGAATTGGGGGTACTGTGCGGCATTATGTGTATTGGCTGCTCTGACATGTAACATAGGGTGAACTTAAGCACTACTGCCATTCATAAAAGAAACTAGGGCACTACTATGGGGCATAACATTAAATAAGGCTCCACTATGGTTCAGACAATGAACTAGGGCACTATTATAGGGCATACAATTAACTGCTGCAGAGAAGTGTCTCCCTAGAAGCACTGGGATGGGGGCCCCTTCAAAATGTTGCTATGTGGCCCACAAAGTTCTGGCTATGCCCCTGTGTATAATGCAACATCATAGAAATAGAATCTTTAAATATACATAGCAGAGGTATATAAACACAGAATAATAACACCATATCACCTATTATCTGATGTAAAGCTAATGTATCACATAATATGATAATGTTACACAGTAATATTAATGTTACTAAAATACAATCAGGACTAAAATTACCATATTATTAAGAGAATCATGCTAAAGGGAGCATTTCATTAAGACCCTTAGGATAAATTACATCTAATTTATGAATCCAGAAGGATTCTCTGTGCAATAGCAGATTATCCCTGTTGTCACCCCTACGTAAGGGGGGAATGTGATCAATCATCCTGTAGCGTAGACAAGATAAATTATGTCTAGTATTGACAAAATGACGCGCTACAGGTAGATCACATTTACCACCCTCAAGTGCAAATCTGATTGAGGAATGATGTGCTGACATTCGTTCCTTAAATTTACGTTTAGCTTTACCAATATAACTATACCCACAGGGGTAAATTATTTGATAAATTACAAACGAGCTCTCACATGTTAAATGGTAATTTATTCTAAAAGTTGGGCCAGTATGTGGGTGATTAAATTTATCACCAGTCAAAAGGAAACCACAGGCGGTGCAAGAGCATCTAAAGTTACCCTTCTTATTTGCAAGCAAGAAATGTTTTATCGAGTCCGAGCCCCCAATTCCAGATATATCCATTTCCTTGGTGTAAACTGTAGTGCTTAAAGAACCTTCAATTAGACTAATGTCTACATCAAGAAAGTTAATCCTATTCCTACTCATCACAAAGGAAAATTTCACAGGTGAAGATGATGCATTATGTTTTTCAAAAAGGTCAATGAGTTCTGCTTGTGGCCCCGACCCGATGAACATCAAATCATCAATATACAGTAGCGCGTGTAGAATTACATTTTTGATGATATAGGTACCTGTGTGAAAAAGATTTCTTGTTCCACAAGAAACATGTATGCATTAGCATAAGTCGGAGCCACGGCAGAACCCATTGCACACCCCCTGACTTGCAAATAATAGTTACTGTCAAACATGAAAAAAAAAATTGTTAGTATCATTTCTAACATCAACAAAATAATCTCAATGTGTGATCCATCAAATGTACTTTTACTGCACAAGATAATCTTGATGGTCCTCAGACCCTCACAATGAGGAATAATAGTATAGAAGCTTGTGACATCTGCCGTCACAAGCCAAACATCAGAAACCAATTGTCCAAGTCCAGCAAGCTTATTGAGAAATGTGGTGGTATCTAAAAGGTAGTTTGGATGGTCCTGAATTAAAGGCTGCAAGGTGGAGTCCAAGAATATGGCCATAGGTTGAAAAAGGACACGCCGGGCCGAAATTATGGGGCGTCCAGGCGGTGGATCAAGTCCTTTGTGTTTTTTAGGGAGGGTGTACAAAATCGGCATGATGGGATATTCAGGAAACAGGATCTCAAAAAATCTTATCATTAATATGTGCATCCATTGCCAATTGTAACAGTTCTTTTAATTCCTTTGAGAAAGTTAAGGTAGGATCCCTGCATAGCTTTAAATATACACCCTCATCACTCAACTGTTGCCAAATTTCCTCTTTATAGCATACTTACCTACTCTCCCGGATTCTGCGGGAGACACCCGGTTTTCAGGTAGTCCCCCGCAGCCCCCGGAAGAGTGGGCACCCCTCCCGCATTCTGCCCACTTCCTAGTGAAGTGGGCAGAATAGGGAGAATAACACAGAAAAATCATGGACCCGGCGGGGGGCGGAGCCTAATGACGTGATCAGATGCTAATCGCGTCATTTTAGCCCCGCCCCTAGCCATATTTCAGCCAATTACAGTCGCTTACCGGGGAGTGGGAGGAGCCTACTGATGTGATCAGCTTGGCTCCTCCCTCATGCCCGCCCACCTGCTTCTCCTCTCCGGTCATCTCCCGGAGAGGAGATTTAAAATATCGGTAAGCATGCTTTATAGTCCTGCAGATCCTGCAGCACAACACTCCCACCCTTATCCGCAGGTCGTATAACAAGTTGATCATTATTCTTAAGATTTCTTAAAGCTTGATGTTCCAATTTAGTCAAATTACCACGATGTCTCAGCATATTGCACTTAAAGAATTGGTGTCCTGATCAAGCATCCTCATAAATGTTCTAATAGAGGGATTAGAAGACACAGGTTCAAATGTAGATTTTTTTTGCTAGTGGTACCAATTTAGGTAGAATTTTTACAGATGGACCCTTGTCAGGCGTATCCTTTTTATAAAAAAATTCTTTCAGTTTAAGTTGACGTTGTATACGATGTTTCTCCACCTGCCATTGTAGCTCATTGAAAGGTAAATCAGGAACAAAAGAAAGTTCCTTATTAAGCAGGCTAGTTTCACTGGCACTCAGAGGGGGGTATTCAAACGTTTCAAAAGTCAATTGGGTGTCTTTTTTCCCCCCTATCTAATAGACAGGAAAAAAAAGAAACCCAACCGACTTTTCAAACAATTGAATATCCCCCAGAGTGTGGGAAGACAGGTTGAAAATCACTTCCTTGGATTCACCGTTGTTTTTTTGCCACGAGCATCCTCTTTTACACTGGCCTCCTCTCCTGTTAAACTTGCGAGGGCGTTTTTTGCCTTTCTTCATGTTGTAGTGCCTAAAGGGGCATTATCTCTCTCCCTTCTTGTATTAGGCTTATCTGTGTCACTTGTGGTACTGGTTCCACATTGAGATGAAGAGTCAGTGTCATAGCCTGTTTTCCTAGTTTTGTTCTTTCTGAAAAAATAAGAATTTACTCACCGGTAATTCTATTTCTCGTAGTCCGTAGTGGATGCTGGGGACTCCGTAAGGACCATGGGGAATAGCGGCTCCGCAGGAGACTGGGCACAAATAGAAAGCTTTAGGACTACCTGGTGTGCACTGGCTCCTCCCCCTATGACCCTCCTCCAGACCTCAGTTAGGATACTGTGCCCGGAAGAGCTGACACAATAAGGAAGGATTTTGAATCCCGGGTAAGACTCATACCAGCCACACCTATCACACCGTACAACTTGCGATATGAAACCCAGTTAACAGCATGATAACAGAGGAGCCTCTGAAGAGATGGCTCCAACAATAACCCGATTAGTTAACAATAACTATGTACAAGTATTGCAGACAATCCGCACTTGGGATGGGCGCCCAGCATCCACTACGGACTACGAGAAATAGAATTACCGGTGAGTAAATTCTTATTTTCTCTGACGTCCTAGTGGATGCTGGGGACTCCATAAGGACCATGGGGATTATACCAAAGCTCCCAAACGGGCGGGAGAGTGCGGATGACTCTGCAGCACCGAATGAGAGAACTCCAGGTCCTCCTCAGCCAGGGTATCAAATTTGTAGAATTTTGCAAACGTGTTTGCCCCTGACCAAGTAGCAGCTCGGCAAAGTTGTAAAGCCGAGACCCCTCGGGCAGCCGCCCAAGATGAGCCCACCTTCCTTGTGGAATGGGCTTTTACAGATTTAGGCTGCGGTAGTCCCACCGCAGAATGCACCAGCTGAATAGTGCTACAAATCCAGCGCGCTATAGTCTGCTTAGAAACAGGAGCACCCAGCTTGGTGGGTGCATACAGGATAAACAGCAAGTCAGTCTTTCTGACTCCAGCCGTCCTGGAAACATACATTTTCAGGGCCCTGACTACGTCCAGCAACTTGGAATCCTCCAAGTCCCTAGTAGCCGCAGGCACCACAATAGGTTGGTTCAAGTGAAAAGCTGAGACCACCTTTGGGAGAAACTGAAGACGAGTCCTCAATTCTGCCCTATCCATATGGAAAATCAGATAAGGGCTTTTACAAGACAAAGCCACCAATTCTGAAACCCGCCTGGCCGACGCTAGGGCCAACAGTATGACCACTTTCCACGTGAGATATTTTAAATCCACAGTCTTAAGTGTTTCGAACCAATGTGATTTCAAGAATGCCAAAACCACATTGAAATCCCAAGGTGCCACTGGGGGCACAAAAGGAGGCTGAATATGCAGTACTCCTTTGACAAAAGTCTGACCTTCAGGCAGCGAAGCCAGTTCTTTCTGGAAAAAAATCGACAGAGCCGAAATCTGGACCTTTATGGACCCCAATTTGAGGCCCAACGTCACCCCTGCTTGCAGGAAGTGCAGGAATCGACCCAGTTGAAATTGTTCCGTCGGGGCCTACATGGCCTCACACCAAGCAACATATTTTCGCCAAATGCGGTGATAATGTCTTGCGGTGACATCCTTCCTGGCTTTGATCAGGGTAGGGATGACTTCCTCCGGAATACCCTTTTCCTTCAGGATCCGGTGTTCAACCGCCATGCCGTCAAACGCAGCCGCGGTAAGTCTTGGAACAGACAGGGTCCCTGCTGCAGCAGGTCTTGTCTGAGCGGCAGAGGCCAAGGGTCCTCTGTAAGCATCTCTTGAAGTTCCGGGTACCAAGCTCTTCTTGGCCAATCCGGAACCACGAGTATGGTTTTCACTCCTCGCCTTCTTATTATTCTCAGTACCTTGGGTATGAGAGGTAGAGGAGGAAACACATAAACCGACTGGTACACCCATGGTGTCACTAGAGCGTCCACCGCTATCGCCTGAGGGTCTCTTGACCTGGCGCAATATCTTTTCAACTTCTTGTTGAGGCGGGACGCCATCATGTCTACCTGTGGTTTTTCCCACCGGTTGACCAGCATTTGGAAAACTTCTGGATGAAGTCCCCATTCTCCCGGGTGGAGGTCGTGCCTGCTGAGGAAGTCTGCTTCCCAGTTGTCCACTACCGGAATGAACACTGCTGTCAGTGCTAACACACGATTCTCTGCCCATCGGAGAATCCTTGTGGCTTCTGCCCTTGCCCTCCTGCTTCTTGTGCCGCCCTGTCTGTTTACATGGGCGACCGCCATGATGTTGTCTGTCTGGATCAGCACCGGCCGGTTCTGAAGCAGGGGTCTTGCCTGACTTAGGGCATTGTAAATAGCCCTTAGCTCCAGAATATTTATGTGAAGCGAAATCTCCTGATTTGACCACAGTCCTTGGAAATTTCTTCCCTGTGTGACTGCCCCCCAGCCCCGAAGGCTGGCATCCGTGGTTACCAGGACCCAGTCCTGTATTCCGAATCTGTGGCCCTCTAGTAGATGAGCCCTCTGCAGCCACCACAGCAGCGATACCCTGGTTCTTGCCGACAGGGTTAACCGCTGTTGCATCTGGAGATGGGACCCGGACCCTTTGTCCAACCGGTCCCACTGGAAAGTCCTTGCGTGGAACCTACCGAACGGAATGGCCTCGTACGAAGCTACCATTTTTCCCAGGACTCGTGTGCATTGATGTACCGACACTTGTCCCGGTTTTAGGATGTCTCTGACTAGAGATGACAACTCCTCGGCTTTTTCCACCGGGAGAAACACTCTTTTCTGGTCTGTGTCCAGAATCATTCCCAGGAACAGAAGACGTGTCGTCGGGACCAGCTGTGACTTTGGAATATTGAGAATCCAGCCGTGCTGTTGTAGCACTTCCCGAGAAAGTGCTACCCCCACTATCAACTGTTCCTTGGACCTCACCTTTATCAGGAGATCGTCCAAGTACGGGATAATGGAAACTCTTTTCTTGCGAAGGAGTATCATCATTTCGGCCATTACCTTGGTAAAGACCCTCGGTGCCGTGGACAACCCAAACGGCAGCGTCTGGAACTGATAGTGACAGTCTTGTACCACACATCTGAGGTACTCCTGGTGAGGAGGGTAAATGGGGACATGCAGGTATGCATCCTTGATGTCCAGGAGACCCTGTAATCCCCCTCGTCCAGGCTCGTAATAACCGCCCTGAGCGATTTCCACCTTGAACTTGAATCTTCTGATATAAAAAATTCAAGTATTTTAATTTTAAGATGGGTCTGTTTCGGTACCACAACCATTGTGGAATAGGAACCCCTTCCTTGCTGAAGGAGGGGCACCTTGACAATCACTTATTGTGATTATAGTGTTGAATAGCCACCAACACCACCTCCCTGGCAGAGGGAGGTGCCGGTAAGGCAGATTTTAGGAAACGGCGGGGGGAAGAACGTCTCGAACTCCAGCCTGTACCCCTGAGATACTACTTGAAGGACCCAGGGATCCATGTGAGAGAGCCCACTGGGCGCTGAAATTTCTGAGACGGGCCCCCACCGTACCCGGGTCCGCCTGAGCAGCCCCAGCGTCATGGGCTTACCGGACGCAGGGAGGACTTCTGCTCTTGGGAACTAGATGTGTGCTGCAGCTTTTTCCTCTACCTTTGCCTCTCGGCAGAAAGGATGAGCCTCTAGCCCTCTTGCTTTTCTGGGGCCGAAAGGACTGTACTTGATGATCTTTTGTTGTGGGGTAACCTGTGGCAAAAAGTCGATTTCCCAGCAGTAGCTGTGGAAACGAGGTCTGAAAGACCCTCCCCAAACAGTTTAACCCCCTTATAGGGCAAACTTCCATGTGCCGATTCGAGTCGGCATTGCCTGACCATTGCCGAGTCCATAACCCCCGTCTGGCGGCAATGGACCTAGCGCTTATTTTTGATGCCAACCGGCACATATCCCTCTGTGCATCACGCATGTATAAGACCACGTCTTTTATATGCTCTATTGTCAGCAAAATATTGTCCCTATCCATAGTTATTTTCTGACAGGGAATCTGACCACGCAGCGGGAGCACTGCACATCCATGCCGAAGCAATGGCTGGTCGTAATATAATGCCCGAGTGTGTGACTATATCCTTTAGGGTAACCTCCTGCTTTCTATCAGCAGGTTCCTTCAGGGCGGCCGTATCCGGAGACGGTAGTGCCACCTTTTCTGATAAGCGTGTAAACGCTGTATCTACCCTATGGTGTGTTTCCCCACGTGACCTATCCTCTGGCGGGAAAGGGTACGCTGCCAATAACCGTTTTGAAATTATCAATTTCTTACCGGGGGAAGACCACGCTTCCTCACACACCTCATTTAATTTCTCAGATGCAGGAAAAACTACTAATAGTTTTCTCTCACCAAACACAATACCCTTTTATGTGGTACCTGGGGTATTATCATAAATGTGTAATACATTTTTCATTGCCTCCATCATGTAACGGGTGGACCTATTTGGAGGGTACACTAGTCTCATCGTCGTCGACACTGGAGTCTCTGAGGTAGCGGGCGTTTTTAGAGCCCCCCATGACATTTGAGACGCTGGAACAGGCCCAAGCTGAGTAGCCGGCTGTTCTGTGTCGTCGACCTTTTGTGTAAGGAGTTGACACTTTCACGTAATCTTTCCATAAGTCCAACCACACCGGTGTTGACCCCGCAGGGGGTGACAACACATTTACAGGCATTCGCTCCGCCTCCACCTCATTATCCTCCACATACATGTCGACACAGCCGTACCGACACACAGCACACACACAGGGAATGCTCTGACAGAGGACAGGACCCCACAAAGCCCTTTGGGGAGACAGAGGGAGAGTATGCCAGCACACACCAGGGCGCTATATAACACAGGGATATCACCTATAAAAGGGTTTTCCCTTATAGCTGCATATATTGTATACTGCGCCTAAATTGTGCCCCCCCCCCTCCCTTTTTAACCCTTTCTGTAGTGTATTGACTGCAGGGGAGAGCCAGGGAGCTTCCCTCCAACGGAGCTGTGAGGGAAAAATGGCGCCAGTGTGCTGAAGGAGATAGCTCCGCCCCTTTTTCGCTGACTTTTCTCCCACATTTTTATGGATTCTGGCAGGGGTTAAAAAGCACCTATATAGCCTCTGGGGCTATATATGGTGCCATTTTGCCAGCCAAGGTGTCAGTATTGCTGCTCAGGGTGCCCCCCCCCCCCCCCCCCAGCGCCCTGCACCCATCAGTGACCGCAGTGTGTGGTGTGCATGAGGAGCAATGGCGCACAGCTGCAGTGCTGTGCGCTACCTTGGTGAAGACTGATGTCTTCTGCAGCCGATTTTCTGGACCACTTCTTGCTTCTGGCTCTGTAAGGGGGCCGGCGGCGCGGCTCCGGGACCGGACTCCGAGGCTGGGCCTGTGTTCGATCCCTCTGGAGCTAATGGTGTCCAGTAGCCTAAGAAGCCCAGGCTGGCTGCAAGCAGGCAGGTTCGCTTCTTCTCCCCTTAGTCCCTCGTAGCAGTGAGCCTGTTGCCAGCAGGTCTCACTGAAAATAAAAAACCTAATTCTAACTTTCATTCTAGGAAGCTCAGGAGAGCCCCCTAGCTTTGCATCCAGCTCGGCCGGGCACAAAGATCTAACTGAGGTCTGGAGGAGGGTCATAGGGGGAGGAGCCAGTGCGCACCAGGTAGTCCTAAAGCTTTCTATTTGTGCCCAGTCTCCTGCGGAGCCGCTATTCCCCATGGTCCTTACGGAGTCCCCAGCATCCACTAGGACGTCAGAGAAAAGGTTTTCTGGATTCAAATGAGCTCTTGCCAGATAACCACTGATATACCTGGTGGTTCTCATAATCAAGTGCAACTTTTCTAAGTTTTTCTCTCTTGAATTTAACCAAATCCCTTTTGTATTGGGAAATCTGGCTTGTAAGTTTCCCCATCCAATCAATGTCAAGAGCCGATTCACGTACAGACAAGTGTTGAGACTCAAATGTAACAATTTTATCCTGAACCATCTGAACTTCTTTCTCTGATTGCTCGATTACCAGCAATAATAAATCAAATGAGCATTTATTAAGTATCGCTATCCAGTGCTTACAAAATGCTTTATCGTAACGGCCGATTTGTAGGGCAATTACGTACCGGAAAGCCACGAGGGATCATATTAGCTCTAAAATAGTCACTAAGGGAGACACCATGTAGGTATAAATCCACCTCCTTTTTCATATTGAGCAATTCTCTAAAAATCACCTCAGTAGGCAAAGACTCAGATTGGTCCACCATTTGTTCATTATGCAAAATTAATTTGGCATCTGATTCGGAATAACTGAATTTACCAGCTAGTGGAAATGTTAAAAGGATTAAAGCTGTCAATGTCCTCCAATGCTGATTCCGCCATATTAATATTTAAATTGTTATTAACAAAAAAGGACGATAAAAGTGATCAGCAACCTCTTTAATAATACGTCCTCAATTAAAATCATTACCAGCTGTACTAATCAGTTGTGAAACACTGTGAAAACACCCATGGAAAAAGGCTACAATAGGAGCCGTGTGTAGATAGAGAAATCCTGTAGTTGAAAAAATTATTTGAAAAAAGAAAAGAACTATGCGCTCAGGTGAATAGCACTGCACTGTGGTTGTCAGCAGCCTCTTGAAAAAGGGAATTGCCAATCCCTTAAAACAGAAACTATAAAACAAATAAGTGGCGCTAAACAACCAGAATATAAAAAAACATTTATTTTCTAAAATGCGTGTAAGAATTACAACAACCTCCCGGGAGTAATAACAATCTTAAAACATCACAATGGTATGAGTTTATACTTAATATGCCTCTATTTTTCAATTATAATTAAAGCATAAATAGTGAGTAATCCTATTAACATATAATTAATTATAAGTAACACCTGGAAGGTAAAAAACCGTTGTGGGTTCTATATATGCACAATGATGATACTAATTAGTAGAACAAAAGTCACTCACGGCTATAATCTTTTTTTAAAAATTGCAAGAATCATAAGTTCATGACAATAAGCGGCTAGTGCAGAAGAAAACATGTATTAAGATATCTGTAGACACAGTTACCACTGGGCAGGAGCTTCTTCGATCTCTGCTCCCTGGTGTTGTCCCGTTGTTTAAATGGAGACACTCACCAGAGCCTCAGCGGATTGTGCGGAAGCCGCGCCGTGCGGAGTGTCCCAATGGGCAGTCCTAGCTCAATCCACACCGTCTCCGGTACCTCCGTGCTTTGCAAACGGAGGCTGTTAGCTAATGAATCCGGAGTTAAATAGGTGAACAATCCTGGTGTGTGTAGCTCGCAGTCAGCCTCTCTCCTGTTGGGCAGGCACCCGATAGAGACTCCGTTCGCCGGTCTGCGCCGGACTGGGGGAAGGCGGCACCCGTAACTTCCACCGCCCCAACTTGGAGTGTGCGGTCGGGCTGCAAAGGTGAAGGAATGCGGAAAAGATGTTCTTGACCACAAGAATAATATTCAGGTACCTGCCTTTCGAGAAAGACGCCCTGCTGGCGTTGAAACGCGTTAAGGATACAGGCTTCTTACTACAAGGATTTACACCTTAAGGACACGGGGAGCTTTATGCGGTCGGGCTGCAAAGGTGAAGGAATGCGGCAAAGATGTTCTTGACCACAAGAATAATATTCAGTGAATCCAAATCAAACAGCAGGGTTTGTCACTGTTGTGCATAAAGCTCCCCGTGTCCTTAAGGTGTAAATCCTTGTAGTAAGAAGCCTGTATCCTTAACGCGTTTCAACGCCAGCAGGGCGTCTTTCTCGAAAGGCAGGTACCTGAATATTATTCTTGTGGTCAAGAACATCTTTTCCGCATTCCTTCACCTTTGCAGCCCGACCGCACACTCCAAGTTGGGGCGGTGGAAGTTACGGGTGCCGCCTTCCCCCAGTCCGGCGCAGACCGGCGAACGGAGTCTCTATCGGGTGCCTGCCCAACAGGAGAGAGGCTGACTGCGAGCTACACACACCAGGATTGTTCACCTATTTAACTCCGGATTCATCAGCTAACAGCCTCCGTTTGCAAAGCACGGAGATACCAGAGACGGTGTGGATTGAGCTAGGACGGCCCATTGGGACACTCCGCACGGCGCGGTTTCCACACAATCCGCTGAGGCTCTGGTGAGTGTCTCCATTTAAACAACGGGACAACACCAGGGAGCAGAGATCGAAGAAGCTCCTGCCCAGTGGTAACTGTGTCTACAGATATCTTAATACATGTTTTCTTCTGCACTAGCCGCTTATTGTCATGAACTTATGATTCTTGCAATTTTTAAAAAAGAATATAGCCGTGAGTGATTTTTGTTCTACTAATTAGTATCATCATTGTGCATATATAGAACCCACAATGGTTTTTTACCTTCCAGGTGTTACTTATAATTAATTATATGTTAATAGGATTACTCACTATTGATGCTTTAATTATAATTAAAAAATAGAGGCATATTAAGTATAAACTCATACCATTGTGATGTTTTAAGATTGTTATTACTCCCGAGAGGTTGTTGTAATTCTTACACGCATTTTAGAAAATAAATGTTTTTTTATATTCTGGTTGTCTAGCGCCACTTGTTATTTGTTTTATAGTTGAAAAAATTACACTGGCAGTTGACAGGCAGGGCTGCTCCTGAGCTTTTACAAGAAGATAGAAGACTTCTAGGGCTTCACCATAGGCACTCTTAGTGCTAGATGTCATTTTGACATCTCATGCTGCGGCTCCATCACCTCCCCCAGCGGCGCTGTATACTCCCGTGCCCTGGTTGCCGGGTACTTACAGAGGAGTGCTCCATTTTTTCTCTTCAGGCACATGCACACGCCGCTGCTCTCCGGGATCGCGTGGCCACATTGAGGGAGGAGGTAAGAAGGTCCCCCAGGCGGGACCCGCTGCAAATAACGATCCAGTGCGGCCATTAGGAGGCGGGCCGCGCACGCTGGCGTGGACACTGTGTTGGTACAGGGACCCCACTAGACCACCAGGGCAGGGGCACAGGTCAGATTCTCCCTATAATCCATTTTTATGAAGGCTCACAGTACCTGGTGGTGAAGTCCAGCAAGGGGATAAGGCTCTGACCTGTAGCTCCTCCCCCAGCCCCTGTGCGCCATTTACAGTAAATGCTCCCACCCTGGAGCTGCATCTCTCTGTCTCCCTCACTCCCTGTCAGCTTTTGGCGCCATCACACATGCTGAGCTGATTTTGGGACTGCTGGGCAATGCCTCCTCTGTAAAGCTGCCTGCATCATCAGCGCTGTGCATTTACAGGACACTTAAGTATTCTACATGTCGTTTAGACAGTGTTAGTTAAGAACAAATGCATTACTTCAGGGTTATTTATGTTAACTACTTCTTTAGTTAAATTAACCATCTTGTTGCTGTTTGAGTTGTTGTTAGGTAAAAGACTGAATTGAAATTAGATTTAGAAAAATCAATTGATTATTTATTAAAAAGGCCACGCCCTTATACAGGTTGAGAGGGAACATCCTCTCAAGCCTGGGTCAAAATGCTTCAACAACAGATACATGTCAAAACAATGATTTTTATAACATACAGTTACGCCCCATTCTTATAACCCCTCCCATATGATTTCATACATCTTGAATACAGTGTTAGGCAATATTAGGACAATTGGCAAAAACAACCAAAAGATATTTAGCCAAGACATTCTCTTGATGAGGCTGACTAGTGATCTAACCATGTCTCCTTATTAGGAATTAAACTGGACTTCGGATGTGCGTATGTGGAATTAATACTAGCCAACAAAGTTGTTTTCGTCTTTCGTAGTGTGTACAAAGTTCAAGATGAATCTGCTGTATCATCTAGCTAGAAACAAAATGGATTCTCTTATGCTTTTATACTATACTAGTGAATATAGATCACCTTTGATATTGTGATTATTATGTGTATGCATAATATACGTACTATCCCGTAGTACATATATATGGCTGTTAGGCCTTAAGAATGTTGCCCCTGTCACAGTATTCGACAGCTCCACCCTTTGATCAGGGACATTATCCATGTGCCCTGTCATCTCAGGAGAATTTCTGGGAACGTATAGTTCGCTAATAATCATTTCATGTAGTATTGCTATTCTGCGTCTGGCAGTAGCCTTCTAAATACAACATAGGCCGCACCTGTAGACAGTGAACATCAAAAGAATGGCTATAATCACGTTGGGGTCACCAAAGAATACACCTCATCACAGAATACATCATCACATACGATACACTTAAAAAACATTTTCCTAATCCTGAAAATTGAATACTAGGATTTAAACATTTATCCTTTCCAGTCCACATCATAATGTCTTTGTTAAAGTTCTTCTTTTATATCTTGGGCCTCCTTTATATACTTGGCAATACACGTATCCGGATCTGTAATGTCATTGGTCAAATAAGCACAGCAGTGAGCTCAAAGTGCTGTTCCTGGAAATCAACAATATCCTCCAATTTGTGGTATTAAATAATGTAGAACAATGTGGTATCGTAATAGTTCATGTCCAATGTCCTGGAATGTCCTATCATAAAGTTCAATAATGTTATCAATAACTTTTAAATTTAATAAAACGTCAACTCCCAGTTGATTAATCATAAACTCCATTAGCCATAGGAGAACTTATTAGTGGCACCTCCACCAATTCAAGGTTTTATTGATGTTCTGGTGGCAGGAACAGGTTTCCTGATTACTGAGCCAATTACTTTTTAGGAATAGTTCATCCTGCAAGAAAACTTTTCTCAAGTTATTATGTGTTTTTGTATAAAATTGCTAAATTAATCTTCTTAAATAACAAACATCTTCAGAATTAATAGGTAACCAATTGTATATCATATCCTAAGGACATAGTGACAACTAACATTCTCTGTTTATGTCTGATGTCTCCTTTAGCTTTTAAATCTACTCCTAGTAAAATACATTTACTAAATCATAACCTTTAATGAACATCCTTATGTAACCATCACTATTTATATACCTAACTTATTATATCTAGCACATCTAGAACATTAGGTTTGTATATTGTAACAATCCTTTCACATTCCCTTAAATCAACCTTTTCTATCTACATAAGTTAATTGTTTCCTGTATTATTGACCTATTTTATTTCCACTAACTGAACTATACACCCGATATGTGTAGGTGATATTATCACTAGTGGTTTTATCTTGAGATACTGTTGTATTTTATCCACATGTACCTGTTTCACTATTATCACAACTCTATAAAGTTTTGGTAATCGCATCAAATGTAACTTACATATAGAATGTTGGTCTGTTACTATACAATGCTGGTGTCTTTGTATACATATCTAACAATTATAAAAATAATAATTAGCAATACAATTTATATAGCAGCAGTACCCAAAATCTTTCCAACAATTAATGGTATTGCTGGACTGGATACTCCTCAGAATAATATCTTAAATTATTAAATTATCCATACATTAATGTATACATCTCTCTTCAAGTGGAGTATAATACTTACAACCACGTTTTTCAAAGGGCGTTCGTTTCGTGTTGGTTAAATATCTTTTCAAGGTTCTTGCAGCTTTTGATATTCTTGTAACTGTTTAAATAATTTGTGTGATACATTTGAACCATCAAATAATTTTGTAGTTTTCAATCAGTCTCTGGATAATATATCTTTGCTCTGAATAATATATTGTTGCTCTGGATTTCAAAAAGAATAACAAAAAAAATGATATAGAAGAGAGACTAAGGAGAGGCTTAGGTGTAATTCTACCACTATTGAACCACCGATTGGACCCTGCAATGATTCAAATTCTGCCATTCCTGTCTCCTTTGTAGATTAATAATGCTTAATTCTTTAAACCTTCCCTGTCAAATTATGACTTTTTTTTTTTATTCTCAACATTACACATATTAATTGAAAATATTTTCCAAACTCCTATAAACTCTTTCTATCAGTAAAGAAACTTTACTGTCTTTGACACAATAGATCACACATCTGGCCTTATTATTCATATTTTTACATAGCGCAGCAAACTCAGTTGCTTTACTTTACCCCTTAACACCTGTTACACATACTATAGTTCCTTTTTTAGCATTAAACTATGTTGTATTAAAACAATGTTGTTTTTAATCAACCCAATCATCTGCGGTAAACATGATATAGCTTTCTTTATCACCATCACTATCATCTCTCTCATTATCACATCATTTGTTATTTTGGTCATATGCCAGAACATAATGTACCCTTCTCCATTAAACTTCATCCTACCATAGAAAGCTTGTGAATCTATTTCATGCTAGTTACCCTTAGATTTGCATAACTGATGACATTTCCCATAGCAAAAGTTGGCAGCAACACTTTACTATTACTAATACTAAATCACTAATTCACATACTCATTTCAGTTAACACACTGTAATTCACCATCCCATTATCCCCTATGGATGCTAGAGATAGTTTTCTCCTGTTACTGTCAGTTTTTTTAATGCCATGTAAAATGCAATGTAATAACTATAATTGTCTTACTCATCCACATTATATTCCTTATACTCCCCACTTTTGGGGGTGAGGAAGACAAGTATGCAGCTGTATACTGTCAGAGGTAAGATGTACACATCATACAAAATCTACTGCTTAAACACCGTTTTAAACATTTTTTTTTTTTCTTATACATAAGTTGATGGTTTGGCTCTGACTGTGTATCCATAATGTCTTATTTATGATAAAGAGTAATACTGTATTACCTTCTATAATTTCTTTGGTTATGAACTTGAATGCATGCACATAGCACTTACAAAAAAAATTACTGTATCTAGAGATTTATCATCTGGTCATACATATGTCTATTATTAAATGTGTACCAAGGCTCCACCCTCTGAGGGTTTTAACTGTCTTTGGCCTAGTGCCAAATAATGACCTAGGTGGTTAACTTTGTCAGCACACCGTTGAATTTTGTTTTGCGACACCTTGTCCTGTTCTGCAAGAAAACACAACAGTTTAGTATCTGACACCAACACTTCAGATAATTTATAGCACCACTGTAGATCATCCACATATTGGGTAAACTATCTGTAGGTACAAAAGAATATAGGTTATTTTTGCAAGTACAAAGAAAGATTGTCTATAAATCTTTTGCATAATCTAATCCAATACAGTGTAATCTATTCCATCAACATTACATTTTTCTCATTGGGTAGTCTGTATTCTACCATAATTTACATACCAGGTTAGTAATCATACCACATCAACATACTATACATTTCTTTGCTTATCTCAAAATATCTCTCCAACTGGCCAGTCCACTCAGTCCACTCTTCACAAGGTCTACGTCTCGCATCCACACTCATTACTTGCTTCCATGCACAACTACAAACTTTCCTTGGACTGCATCCATTCTATGGAATGCCTTGCCACATACACGTATTCCCTGAAAACTTACTTATGCAGACAACTTATCTACACTGCTCACATTATCTGTATAGCTTTCCTATACAATCATATCACCACACTTTCTGGCTACAGAACCTGGTTCATCACTGCATATCGTGCAGTCAACTAAGAACCTTTGCAATCTATATCTAATATATCAATGCCTATACTTTGTTATGGATTTTAGAAAGCATATCCTTTACCTCCATTCATAGAATCACAGGGTAAGTGATATATATATTTATATATATACAGTATATATGCTATGTATCCAACTGAATCTGTCCCTACTCTATACTTTCTGGAATCTACCTCATCCGCGATACAGTATATTTTACACTGTAACTTACAAATTAGGTTTCTTCCAAGTAAATTTGAAGAATTGCCTAAAAGTATGTTAATACTGGAATCGTAGTGATTAGTTGCTTGTAGCAATCTGTTATTTACAGCATATACTTTACAGAATGATACCTTTATCTTTCCCTATGATTTTAGCTGCAACAGCCTTGAAAACTCCCCCCGTACAGCCCACCTCTGAGAGGGAGAAATCTGTTTGCAGCGATAGGGCGTAGTCTTTTTTGACTGTCTGCCAGATGCAGATCTGTTAGCGATGACGCTGTTAGCGCTGACATTTTTAGCCTGTATATGCTGCTGGGATTTTTTTTTCCTGGTTATAGTTATACTCCTGTAACTACACACCTTTTTTTTTTTTTTATTGGCAGCTCTCTCTACAGACTATCTGTTTAAGATATCAGTTCACTAAATTAGTTCTTATGTTAAAAAAAAGAGTAGATCGTTTGTATAACAAACATTTAAAATTGCAAATCATTGTCTTCCAACAGCATTTGTAGCGCAAAACATATCTAGAGTATTGCTTATGCTTATTATGATCCATCTCATTAGATGAAAAAAAGTCAAAACTCACTGAACACTTCTTTTTTTTTTCTTTTTTTCTTTACTACGTCATGACTAATGCTGCTGCTGGAAGGGGGGGGGCACGAGTTTGGGCTGTCACAGCTCCCTACCTCTCCGTGCTACACAGCATTGGAGACTGAAGACTTATATTACAGGGGAATTAAAACTATCTAGATATTAAACAATACCATATGGAGCAAAAGTTTTACTTCATAGTTAAATAATAACATCAGATAAACACATGTTTAACTACACAGTTTTAGATCTGCCAAAAGCCATTTGAAAATGAACACTTAAATTTGAATTCTATTTTTTTTCTTCAGTTCACCACATATATAAACATTATTCACAAGACTTGTAAACATGCCAAACAGTCACAGACAGAAGGTTTCTATTAGACACAGATCTGAGAATATACTTAATGCAACAAACACTGAACGTTTATGTCCCACACACAAGACACCATAAAACACAAAATTGACATACAGTTTCATAACCTCTGATTTTTTTTATTTCCAGCCCGATGTACAGTATTTCATTTTCATATCATGCTGTAACTGAATCTGTGCTTAGTTTAAAATTCTGAGTTTCATTACTGCAACCTGGATATACGTTATAAGTTGGGCGCCCATAAAATAAATAATAAAAAACAGTTTGCAAATTTCAACCGTTTGCAGACTTTAATATCTTGCAGATTATAACCGTTTTGCCGATTTCAAAATACGCTTAGTATTGGTTGATCAGGCCAAACTTTATAGCATAATTGAAATACGCATGTTTTTTGTTTTTTCTTCATTTTCTGTAGACTGTACCCCTTGGTCACAGTACTATACAAAATTGGTGCTTCTATGGAATATTTCTTCCATACATGATGTGCACACTTAGGGTTAATTCTCCCTGCCCTTCCCATACGCTGAAAAATTCACAATCCCTGCAATCTTTCACACACGCGACACGTCTGTCAACTGGGAAACTGCAGTAGTCCCTCTTATTGTTATGAGCCACGGCTGTGGTTCATTCCTGTTTTGTATTTTGGTTATGTATTTTATGTTAATACTTCTGTTTATGTTCCCCGTGGGTGTCATGGGGTGTTCGGAGCTCACCCTTAAGGAGAGGGTACTGTTATGAACCACAGGTAGTGGTTCATTCCTATTTTATGTTTATAGTTGTCTTGCAGGCCAGGATTTCCCATTGCTCTGGTTTAAGAAGATTCTTGTTTGCTGCCAGTGGTGAATCTGTGTAATTGCAGCTTGTTCCCATGTGTTCAGCCTCACCTGTCTGTTGATTGCACCTCTCAGTTGTGCAGCAGGGCAGCTGCACAACATAATTAAGACTCTCTGTTATATTCTGGCTCAGTGCAATTCACAGATGCTGGTGATATTTCCTGAGTTCCAGAGTTCTTGAGTTCTGAGCTAGTCTCTGCCAGGCCCTGAGCTCCTGTCTAGCAGTATCTGTCTAGCTGCTTCCAGTGTCGGTTCCTGAGTGTCGGTTCCTGAGTGTCGGTTCCTGTGTCGATTCCAGTTTCTGATCCTGTGTCCTGCCGTGAAGCGTTCCTGTCCAGGTGCCCTGTGGCTTTGTCTGTGCCTGGGCGAGTGTCTGGCTTCTTGGTGTCCACCAGTCTGTCGTTTGGGATTCTGCCTGTCCTCCAGTTCAGAGAGTCTGTGTCGGCTACATTGGGGGTTCCTGTCCGTTTGCCAGTATTTGTACCGGTTCCGTGAGTAGCGACTTTGCCGCGTCCGTCGGCCTAGGCCGCAGTATTCTTTGGTTATAATTTGTTTCTGGTGTTTTGCAGAGGGTTCTGCTTGTGCTGTCACCGCCGGTACACAACGTTATTGTGTCGACGAGTGGACAGCATTTCCTTTGTTGTTCTTTTCCTTTGGCGGCGTGCCGCTCATATATTTAGGTTTAGGGTTGTTAGTAGCCCCTAGCCTTCTGTTTGTTTTAGTTAGCGGTCCCCTTGTTATTATCCTGTCTCGGTTCACGCCTTGTCTCAATCTAAGACCTGGGGGCATCGGAGTTGGGCAGACCTAATCCGCCCTTCAAACGCGGCTGCCGTGGGCCCAAGAAACCATAGTCACTCAGGCGTGAACTGACCACATGGGTGAAACAATGGAGGTAGGGTGCTAGGGGCTATTTCCACACCACACCTTGTTTCAGCATCACGTTCTGGTGCTCAGGACTCACTACGCAACAACTCCCTTGTTTTGAGCACCAGGAACCTAACATTATCACCAGCCATACAACAAAAAAGAAACAAAACTAAATAGTAGTTTTTTCTTTTTTGGTCCAGTGTCTTGTCTAGAATTCAGTGTTTAGAATCCAGTCTGGTGTTTAGAATCCAGTCCTGTCTAGAATTCAGTGTGCAGAATCCAGTCCGGTGTTTTGAATCCAGTTCTGTCTAGAATTCAGTGTGCAGAATCCAGTCCGGTGTTTAGAATCCAGTCCTGTCTAGAACTCAGGGTGCAGAATCCAGTCTTGTCTAGAACTCAGTGTGCAGAATCCAGTCCGGTGTTTAAAAATCCAGTCTTGTCTTGTCTAGTTTAAAAATCCAGTTCAGTCTTGTCTTGTCTAGAATCTTGTCTTAAAATCTTGTCTTAGAATCATGTCTGGAATCATGTCTAGAATCTTGTCTAAGAATCTTGTCTAGAATCTTGTCTTAGAATCGTGTCTCTAGAATTGTGTCTAGTCTTGTCTTGTCTTGTTTGAAATCCTCCTATGCCTACTATGCAAGCCCTGCAAGCATCTCTCTCAGCCCTGAACTCTGCTTTCAGTGCTTTGAAACCTGAGCGGCTGGAAGTTTTGCAGCAATCCTTAAAGCAACTGCAAAACCTTCTGACCAAAATTTTGCTTATTTTGCCAGAAGTTGTTGAGAGTTCATCCTATAAAGAGACTCTTGCTCACAGTATGGTGACAAGTGAATCCTCAGGTTTAATTAAAGAGAAAAGGTTTAAAAGTTTTCTGCAGCCCAGGCTCTCAGAAGAGGAGCGTCTGCGTCGCAGAAATTTAGATTTATGCCTATATTGTGGGGGTTTAGGCCACTATCTGCAGACCTGTGAGTTGCGCAAGCCAAAGTGTGGCGACAAGTCTTGCCCTCTGGCCAAGTTTAGTCAGGATACAAGACCTACTCCTGTCTCTACTGTGGCAGAGGTACTTGTCACACAACCGACACTAAAAAGCACTCTGTCCTATAATTGGGGTCCTTGGGCTAGGGAGCCCCATTATAGATTCAGGAACCAAAGGAGAATGTTTCTCTACTCTCTTGATTTTCCTGTTGAAGCAGAGTTGCAAGCCCCTGGAGTGGTGCCCGATGCCCGGGGTCCTGGAGTGGTGCCCGATGCCCGGGGTCCTGGAGTGGTGCCCGATGCCCGGGGTCCTGGAGTGGTGCCCGGGGTCCTGGAGTGGTGCCCGATGCCCGGGGTCCTGGAGTGATGCCCGGGGTCCTGGAGTGGTGCCTGATGCCCAGAGTCCTGGAGCGGTGCCCGATGCCCAGAGTCCTGGAGCGGTGCCCGATGCCCAGAGTCCTGGAGCGGTACCCGATGCCCAGAGTCCTGGAGCGGTACCCGATGCCCAGAGTCCTGGAGCGGTACCCGATGCCCAGAGTCCTGGAGCGGTACCCGATGCCCAGAGTCCTGGAGCGGTACCCGATGCCCAGAGTCCTGGAGCGGTACCCGATGCCCAGAGTCCTGGAGCGGTACCCGATGCCCAGAGTCCTGGAGCGGTACCCGATGCCCAGAGTCCTGGAGCGGTACCCGATGCTCTAGGTTATAGAGGGACATCGAATATTATAGCTCAGGTGTCAATACCAGAAGGGGTCTCAGAAGCTGTTACCCCAGGTAGAGACTTGAAAAGCACAACTCCAGAGAAGGTGTCTAAAACCATAGTTCTAGAAGGGAACTCGAGAAGCAAAACCCCAGAAGGGATCTTTGAAGTAATATCCCCAAGTGGGGTCTCGAGAGACAAAGCCCCAAAGAAGGGTCTAGAAGTCGCTTCCCCAGGAAAGGACTCAAGAGGCATAGCGTTAGTGGAGGTTCTGAAGGTTATAGCTTCAGCAAAAGTCCCGAAAGTCATAGTCCCGGTAGAAGTTTCGATAATTATCGACTCAGAGAGGGAGGCCGACGGCTCGGTCCCAGAGAGGGAGGCCGACGGCTCGGTCCCAGAGAGGGAGGCCGACAGCTCGGTCCCAGAGAGGGAGGCCGACGGCTCGGTCCCAGAGAGGGAGGCCAACGGCCCGGTCCCAGTAAAAGAATCCGAGGTGCTGACCCCAGCGGGGTTCCCGAAGGCCACTGACCCGGGTGGGGTTCAGAAAGTCACTTGGCCGGGTGGGGTTCAGAAAGTCACTGCCCCGGGTGGGGTTCAGAAAGTCACTGCCCCGGGTGGGGTTCAGAAAGTCACTGCCCCGGGTGGGGTTCTGAGGGCCACTGCCCCAGGTGGGGTTCAGAAAGTCACTGCCCCAGGTGGGGTTCAGAAAGTCTCAGCCTCAAGTAAGGTCAATAGTGACCAGGTCCTAGCAAAGCACTCTAGTCAGTCAGATGGGAAAGGAGCAGATCCTGACTCTGTTGATATCTCAACATCTATAATCTTTGATGGGGACTTAGTCCAATTTCTGGCACTTTACAAACACTATTACACCATTTTGTTGTCTAGACCATTTCTGGGCATCACTTAAGAGAACCTTGTGCTCTATCTGATATATTCCTTTAGAGGAGAGCCTTTTGAGTGGGCGACCAGCCTAATGAAAGCTGAAGATCCCATTCTTCACAGGATCCCCCAGCATTCAGTGATGCAGTTATTAAAAGATATGGTTCCAAAGAAATTGGTTCAGATTCCTCTAGGTCACCCGTCTTATCTGCTGAGAGTTCACCGTATACTGTAAACTCGGCACAAGAGTCTCAGCACGTTGTTTTGACTGCAGGATGTGCTTTTCTGTTTTCTTCTAATAGTAGTACTTTGCCTGAAAGTTCAGCTCCCAAGGTCAAGAAACCAATCTCTGATTTGAACCCAGCCTTGCTGGGAGGTATTATCAGTTCAGACAATGTTTGGGGAATTACATTGGTCAGACCTCAAGAACTTACCCCTCCTCAAGGGGAAGGGGGGGTACTGTTATGAGCCACAGCTGTGGTTCATTCCTGTTTTGTATTTTGGTTATGTATTTTATGTTAATACTTCTGTTTATGTTCCCCGTGGGTGTCATGGGGTGTTCGGAGCTCACCCTTAAGGAGAGGGTACTGTTATGAACCACAGGTAGTGGTTCATTCCTATTTTATGTTTATAGTTGTCTTGCAGGCCAGGATTTCCCATTGCTCTGGTTTAAGAAGATTCTTGTTTGCTGCCAGTGGTGAGTCTGTGTAATTGCAGCTTGTTCCCATGTGTTCAGCCTCACCTGTCTGTTGATTGCACCTCTCAGTTGTGCAGCAGGGCAGCTGCACAACATAATTAAGACTCTCTGTTATATTCTGGCTCAGTGCAATTCACAGATGCTGGTGATATTTCCTGAGTTCCAGAGTTCTTGAGTTCTGAGCTAGTCTCTGCAGGCCCTGAGCTCCTGTCTAGCAGTATCTGTCTAGCTGCTTCCAGAGTCTGTTCCTGAGTGTCGGTTCCTGAGTGTCGGTTCCTGTGTCGATTCCAGTTTCTGATCCTGTGTCCTGCAGTGAAGCGTTCCTGTCCAGGAGTCCTGTGGCTTTGTCTGTGCCTGGGCAAGTGTCTGGCTTCTTGGTGTCCACCGGTCTGTCGTTTGGGGTTCTGCCTGTCCTCCAGTTCAGAGAGTCTGTGTCGGCTACATTGGGGGTTCCTGTCCGTTTGCCAGTATTTGTACCGGTTCCGTGAATAGCAGCTTTGCCGCGTCCGTCGGCCTAGGCAGCAGTATTCTTTGGTTATAATTTGTTTCTGGTGTTTTGCAGAGGGTTCTGCTTGTGCTGTCACCGCCGGTACACAACGGTATTGTGTTGACGAGTGGACAGCATTTCCTTTGTTCTTTTCCTTTGGCGGCGTGCCGCACATATATTTAGGTTTAGGGTTGTTAGTAGCCCCTAGCCTTCTGTTTGTTTTAGTTAGCGGTCCCCTTGTTATTATCCTGTCTCGGTTCACGCCTTGTCTCAATCTAAGACCTGGGGGCATCAGAGTTGGGTAGACCTAATCTGCCCATCAAACGCAGCTGTCGTGGGCCCAAGAAACCATAGTCACTCAGGCGTGAACTGATCACACGGGTGAAACAATGGAGGTAGGGTGCTAGGGGCTATTTCCACACCACACCTTGTTTCAGCGTCACGTTCTGGTGCTCAGGACTCACTACGCAACATCTCCCTTGTTCTGAGCACCAGGAACCTAACACTTATCACAAACTACAATCAAAGCAACACGCCAAGCTAAAAGTTGCTTGTCTCAGTGCACTACAATGTTAGCAAACAGACTCAGGTTATGGTTAAAACAACACCTATTTAGAGTTGCTCAGTTCTTTTGTGCACAATAAACAATGTTAATAAACAAGGTTAGCAAACAGACTCAGCATATATTTGGGACTCTAGTCCGTAGATTCCGTTATTTACCAGAATCCATATATGATTAAAACAATCAGCAGCTGCACAGTATTACAGTATAAAATTTCAATCAAATTACTTATAATCAACTATAACCTCGGGTAATCACCCTATTTATTCTCATTTAAACTCTGGCATACGTATATCTATTAAAGAGGGAGGTGATCTATGTGTTTTCACTTTACTTTGGCCCTCATCTTATCTTTACTCATAGCGTTAACGGAATGTGATACTATGAGTTCAGATTGAAACATCCAAAACCCAGTGAAAGAGGTCCAAGCATTCACTCACACAATTACTCTCATAGGGTGAAAAAATAAGATTTTACTCACCGGTAAATCTATTTCTCGTAGTCCGTAGTGGATGCTGGGAACTCCGTAAGGACCATGGGGAATAGCGGCTCCGCAGGAGACTGGGCACAACTAAAGAAAGCTTTAGGACTACCTGGTGTGCACTGGCTCCTCCCACTATGACCCTCCTCCAGACCTCAGTTAGGATACTGTGCCCGGAAGAGCTGACACCATAAGGAAAGGATTTTGAATCCCGGGTAAGACTCATACCAGCCACACCAATCACACCGTATAACTCGTGATATTATACCCAGTTAACAGTATGAAATACAACGGAGCCTCTCAACAGATGGCTCTCAACAATAACCCTTTTGTTAAACAATAACTATATACAAGTATTGCAGACAATCCGCACTTGGGATGGGCACCCAGCATCCACTACGGACTACGAGAAATAGATTTACCGGTGAGTAAAATCTTATTTTCTCTGATGTCCTAGTGGATGCTGGGAACTCCGTAAGGACCATGGGGATTATACCAAAGCTCCCAAACGGGCGGGAGAGTGCGGATGACTCTGCAGCACCGAATGAGCGAACTCTAGGTCCTCCTCAGCCAGGGTGTCAAACTTGTAGAATCTTGCAAACGTGTTTGACCCCGACCAAGTAGCTGCTCGGCAAAGTTGCAAAGCCGAGACCCCTCGGGCAGCCGCCCAAGAAGAGCCCACCTTCCTTGTGGAATGGGCTTTCACTGATCTAGGATGCGGCAATCCAGCCGCAGAATGTGCAAGCTGAATTGTGCTACAGATCCAGCGAGCAATAGTCTGCTTTGAAGCAGGAGCACCCAGCTTGTTGGGTGCGTACAGGATAAATAGCGAGTCAGTTTTCCTGACTCTAGCCGTCCTGGAAACATAAATTTTCAGGGCCCTGACTACATCCATAACTTGGAATCCTCCAAGTCCCGAGTAGCCGTAGGCACCACAATAGGTTGGTTCAAATGAAACGCAGAAACCACCTTAGGCAAGAATTGGGGACGAGTCATCAATTCCGCAATATCCATATGGAAAATCAGATAAGGGCTTTTACATGACAAAGCCGCCAACTCTGACACCCGCCTGGCCGAAGCCAGGGCTAACAGCATGACCACTTTCCACGTGAGATATTTTAGCTCCACGGTTTTAAGTGGCTCAAACCAATGCGACTTAAGGAATTCCAACACCACGTTGAGATCCCAAGGTGCCACTGGAGGCACAAAAGGGGGCTTAATATGCAGCACTCCCTTAACAAAAGTCTGAACTTCAGGCAGAGAAGCCAGTTCTTTCTGGAAGAAAATCGACAGAGCCGAAATCTGGACCTTAATGGACCCCAATTTGAGGCCCATAGTCACCCCTGACTGTAGGAATTGCAGGAATCGACCCAGTTGAAATTCCTCCGTTGGGGCCTTCCTGGCCTCACACCAAGCAACGTATTTCCGCCATATGCGGTGATAATGCTTTGCGGTCACATCCTTCCTGGCTTTGATCAGGGTAGGAATGACTTCCTCCGGAATGCCCTTTTCCTTCAGGATCCGGTGTTCAACCGTCATGCCGTCAAACGCAGCCGCGGTAAGTCTTGGAACAGACAGGGTCCCTGCTGCAGTAGGTCCTGTCTGAGTGGTAGAGGCCATGGGTCCTCTGATATCATCTCTTGAAGTTCTGGGTACCAAGCTCTTCTTGGCCAATCCGGAACAGTGAGTATAGTCATTACTCTTCTCCTTCTTATTATCCTCAGCACCTTTGGTATGAGAGGAAGAGGAGGGAACACATAAACCGACCGGTACACCCACGGTGTCACTAGAGCGTCCATCGCTATCGCCTGAGGGTCCCTTGACCTGGCGCAATATTTTTCTAGCTTTTTGTTGAGGCGGGACGCCATCATGTCCACCTGTGGCCTTTCCCAATGGTTTGCGATCAGCCGGAAGACTTCTGGATGAAGTCCCCACTCTCCCAGGTGGAGGTCGTGCCTGCTGAGGAAGTCTGCTTCCCAGTTGTCCACTCCCGGAATGAACACTGCTGACAGTGCTAACACGTGATTTTCCGCCCATCGGAGAATCCTTGAGGCTTCTGCCATCGCCATCCTGCTTCTTGTGCCGCCCTGTCGGTTTACATGGGCGACCGCCGTGATGTTGTCTGACTGAATCAGCACCGGCTGACTTTGAAGCAGGGGTCTTGCCTGACTTAGGGCATTGTAAATGGCCCTTAGTTCCAGAATATTTATGTGTAGAGACATCTCTTGGCTTGACCATAGTCCTTGGAAATGTCTTCCCTGTGTGACTGCTCCCCAGCCTCGAAGGCTGGCGTCCGTGGTAACCAGGACCCAGTCCTGTATGCCGAATCAGCGGCCCTCCAGAAGATGAGCACTCTGCAGCCACCACAGTAGATACACCCTGGTCCTTGCAGACAGGGTTATCATCCGATGCATCTGAAGATGCGATCCGGACCACTTGTCCAACAGATCCCACTGCAAGATCCTTGCATGGAACCTTCCGAATGGGATTGCTTCGTAAGAAGCCACCATCTTTCCCAGGACTCGCGTGCAGTGATGCACCGATACCTGTTTTGGTTTTAGGAGGTCTCGGACTAGCGATGACAACTCCTTAGCCTTCTCTTCTGGGAGAAACACCTTTTTCCGTTCTGTGTCCAGAACCATCCCCAGGAACAATAGACGCGTTGCAGGAACCAGCTGCGACTTTGGAATATTCAGGATCCAGCCGTGCTGTTGTAGCACTTCCCGAGCTAGTGCTACTCCGATCAACAACTGTTCCCTGGACCTCGCCCTTATAAGGAGATCGTCCAAGTACGGGATAATCATAACTCCTTTTCTTCGAAGGAGTATCATCATTTCGGCCATTACCTTGGTAAATACCCTCGGTGCCGTGGACAGACCAAACGGCAACGTCTGGAATTGGTAATGACAGTCCTGTACCACAAATCTGAGGTACTCCTGGTGAGGAGGGTAAATGGGGACATGCAGGTAAGCATCCTTGATGTCCAGTGATACCATGTAATCCCCCTCGTCCAGGCTTGCAATAACCACCCTGAGCGATTCCATCTTGAACTTGAATCGTTTTATATATGTGTTCAAGGATTTCAAATTTAAAATGGGTCTCACCGAACCGTCCGGTTTCGGTACCACAAACATTGTGGAATAGTAACCCTTTCATTGTTGAAGGAGGGGTACCTTGACTATCATCTGCTGCGAGTACAGCTTGTGAATTGCCTCTATCACTGCCTCCCTGTCCAAGGGAGTCGTTGGCAAGCAGATTTTAGGAAACGGCGAGGGGGAGACGTCTCAAATTCCAGCTTGTATCCCTGAGACACCACCTGTAGAATCCAGGGATCCACCCATGAGCAAGCCCACTGATTGCTGAAGTTCTTGAGACGGGCCCCCACCTCACCTGGCTCCGCCAGTGGAGCCCCAGCGTCATGCTGTGGACTTAGAGGAAGCGGGGGAGGACTTCTGTTCCTGGAAACTGGCTGTTGTTTGCAGCTTTTTCCCTCTACCTCTGCCTCTGGGCAGAAAGGACGCGCCTTTAACCCGCTTGCCTTTCTGGAGCCGAAAGGACTGTACCTGATAATACGGTGTTTTCTTTTGCTGTGAGGGAACATGGGGTAAAAATGCTGATTTCCCAGCTGTCGCTGTGGAAACTAGGTCCGAGAGACCTTCCCCAAACAACTCCTCACCCTTGTAAGGCAAAACTTCCATGTGCCTTTTAGAATCTGCATCCCCTGTCCACTGCCGTGTCCATAAACCCCTCCTGGCAGAAATGGACAGTGCATTTATTCTGGACGCCAGCCGGCAAATATCCCTCTGTGCATCTCTCATGTATAAGACAGCGTCTTTTATATGCTCTATGTTTAGCAATATAGTCTCCCTGTCTAAGGTATCAATATTTTCTGACAGAGAATCTGACCACGTAGCTGCAGCACTGCACATCCATGCTGAAGTAATAGCTGGTCTCAGTATAATGCCTGAGTGTGTATAAACAGACTTCAGGATAGCCTCCTGCTTTCTATCAGCAGGTTCCTTTAGGGCGGCCGTGTCCGGAGACGGCAGTGCCACCTTCTTTGATAGCCGTGTGAGCGCTTTATCCACCCTAGGGGGTGTCTCCCAGCGTAATCTGTCCTCTGGCGGGAAAGGGTACGCCATAAGTAACTTTTTAGAAATTACCAGTTTCTTATCGGGGGAAACCCACGCTTCTTCACACACTTCATTTAATTCATCAGATGGGGGAAAAACCACTGGTAGTTTTTTCTCCCCAAACATTATACCCTTTTTTGTTGTACCTGGGGTAACATCAGTAATGTGCAATACATTTTTCATTGCTGCAATCATATAACGGGTGGCTCTATTGGAATATACGGTAGTCTCATCCTCATCTACACTGGAGTCAGACTCCGTGTCGACATCTGTGTCTGCCATCTGAGGTAGCGGGCGTTTTAGAGCCCCTGATGACCTTTGAGACGCCTGGGCAGGCACGAGCTGAGAAGCCGGCTGTCCCACATCTGTTATGTCGTCAAACCTTTTATGCAAAGAGTCGACACTATCACGTAATTCCTTCCACATGACCATCCATTCCGGTGTCGGCCCCACAGGGGGTGACATCACATTTATCGGCACCTGCTCCGCCTCCACATAAGCCTCCTCATCAAACATGTTGACACAGCCGTACCGACACACCGCACACACACAGGGAATGCTCTGACTGAGGACAGGACCCCACAAAAGCCCTTTGGGGAGACAGAGAGAGAGAGTATGCCAGCACACACCAGAGCGCTATATAACAGGGATTACACTATAACTGAGTGATCTTTCCCTAATAGCTGCTTAAATATTACAATTTGCGCCTAAATTTAGTGCCCCCCCTTTTTTTTTTACCCTATGTAGTCTGGAAACTGCAGGGGAGAGCCTGGGGAGCGTCCTTCCAGCGGAGCTGTGAGGGAAAATGGCGACAGTGTGCTAAAAGAGAAAGCCCCGCCCCTTTTTTGGTGGACTTTTCCCGCTCTTTTTAAATGTATATGGCAGGGGTATTTTACACATATATAGCCTCTAGGACTATATATTGTGTTATTTTGCCAGCAAGGTACTCGTATTGCAGCCCAGGGCGCCCCCCCAGCGCCCTGCACCCATCAGTGACCGGAGTGTGAGATGTGCATGGGGAGCAATGGTGCACAGCTGCAGTGCTGTGCGCTACCTTGATGAAGACCGAAGTCTTCTGCCGCCGATTTTCAGGACCTTCTTTGTGCTTCTGGCTCAGTAAGGGGGGCGGCGACGCAGCTCCGGGACCGGACGACCGAGGCTGGGCCTGTGTTCGATCCCTCTGGAGCTAATGGTGTCCAGTAGCCTAAGAAGCCCAAGCTAGCTGCAAGCAGGTAGGTTCGCTTCTTCTCCCCTTAGTCCCTCATAGCAGTGAGTCTGTTGCCAGCAGATCTCACTGAAAATAAAAAACCTAACAAATACTTTCTTTTCTAGGAGCTCAGGAGAGCCCCTAGTGTGCATCCAGCTCAGCCGGGCACAAATTCCATCTGAGGACTGGAGGAGGGTCATAGTGGGTGGAGCCAGTGCACACCAGGTAGTCCTAAAGCTTTCTTTAGTTGTGTCCAGTCTCCTGCAGAGCCGCTATTCCCCATGGTCCTTACGGAGTTCTCAGCATCCACTAGGACATCAGAGAAACAGAGGTTTCTTTTTATTTATTTTTTATTATTTTCAATATCACAACTTTTGGATTAACTTTACCACATTTACTTACATGCAACAACATACACGACAAGATCAGGTCCCTGGGTTATTTTCCTACTGTAGCTTAGTCAATCTCTCCACTCCTAATTCTCATATTATAAATATAAAATCACACAGACAGCTAGCAGGCATAGAAACAGCATGTACTGGAATATAGCACATACCATGATATTCTATACTTACCAGTGCTGTAATGATCCTGGAATATTCCTTCCGTCCTCAGCTGCTGGCTGGCTGGCACACCCCTTTGAGAATTCGATGAAGAGATTGAGATATATAGGTCCAAACTACGAGCCCCCAAATTGTTAACTATTTCTTTAGTTAAATTAACCATCTTGTTGCTGTTTGAGTTGTTGTTAGGTAAAAGACTGAATTGAAATTAGATTTAGAAAAATCAATTGATTATTTATTAAAAAGGCCACGCCCGTATACAGGTTGAGAGGGAACATCCTCTGAAGCCTGGGTCAAAATGCTTCAATAACAGATACATGTCAAAACAATGATTTTTATAACATACAGTTACGCCCCATTCTTATAACCCCTCCCATATGATTTCATACATCTTGAATACAGTGTTAGGCAATATTAGGACAATTGGCAAAAACAACCAAAAGATATTTAGCCAAGACATTCTCTTGATGAGGCTGACTAGTGATCTAACCATGTCTCCTTATTAGGAATTAAACTGGACTTCGGATGTGCGTATGTGGAATTAATACTAGCCAACAAAGTTGTTTTCGTCTTTCGTAGTGTGTACAAAGTTCAAGATGAATCTGCTGTATCATCTAGCTAGAAACAAAATGGATTCTCTTATGCTTTTATACTATACTAGTGAATATAGATCACCTTTGATATTGTGATTATTATGTGTATGCATAATATACGTACTATCCCGTAGTACATATATATGGCTGTTAGGCCTTTAGAATGTTGCCCCTGTCACAGTATTTGACATTTAGTACAAGTACCCTGTGATATACATCCAGTCTTTACTGTGCATTGATATATTTGTATATACACATAGCCTTACTTAGTAGTCAAGTTACTTAGTATTGCTAGTCCAGTGCAGTTTTATTGTTTGTCATAATTGCTGCATTGTACATGTGACTGTGTGTGTGCATATAGCTGCTGTGTGATCTCTACTCCGTGTATCTGACTCATACTGTTATCCCTATATTCTGTACTCTGAGGTGGCTAAGTGCGTCAGGGTTGTTATTTAATATAGGTATTTCACAGGATATACTTATTTTGTATTTTTCTCTGTGATTCTCAGTCACCATATACCTCAGGAATCCTCTGTTTGTGCTGTCACACTGCACAGGGGGTTCTTGGTGGGGTATTATATCTGCTGATATTGTACTGTATCGTCCGTGGTATACGCTTTCATATCATGTTAGCTACAGGGGGCGATGGTTCTGGGGCTGATCCCGCAATACGCGGTGGTGATGTCACAGATGCAGTGGAGGATAACATGGCAGCGGAGGGTTCAGGTTATGGGGGTTCCCTACTACCCAGTCAGTTTGTAGCAATGGGGGCACATCACAACCCACCTTGGTCTACTTTCTCTAATTTACTGACTACGCTGGTAACTAGACTCACGCCCCCTATGGGACCACCCGTGCCTTTTCAGCCACATATCGTCCCTGCGGTTAATCCGCCATGGGCAGATCTCCTGTCCAATCAGTTACAGCAATTGAATCACTCATTGACCAAACAGAAACCTAACGCTCGCCCGCCTAAGACCAAGGGGTCCTCTAAGCGGGCCATTACTTCCTCTCAATCCACGCATGTTACGGATACCTCTTCCGATGAAGATGGCGTGTATACTGACTCCACAGACACTAACCCTGACGCTGTCAAAGTCGAAAAATATCATGATTCACATGCCTTGTACTAACCCCATGCACATGCCCGCTGCGCGTGCACACGCTCTGCCGTGCGTGCGCATATTCGCACTTTGCGTAATAGAGCTTCTACGGCCGTGCGCTCTGGCGCGTGGTATGCGCATTAACGGTAGGGTTTGTGGTCAAGTAGCGGGCGACTCGATCGCAACATATTAACCTCATATAGTGCATTTTGTAGGTAATGTTCCCCTAAACAATGGCAGCGAGTATGTTTAGTTTAAGATGTTCCTGAACCGAGGGATTCCTCTTCACATGATAGGAAGGGTCAGGTAAAGGTTAGAAGGTGGTGTTTAGTATCCAGCTGTAGGGTATTTTGAAGGTAACATTTTGGTGTTAGTTAGGAAGGGATCGCTCGCTCCTGCGTATAGATATGTACAGTAGTATGTTTTGAACATTGAATGTATTTGCTGCTAATTACACATGCGGCGGGAATCCGGAGAATGCCACCCACAAGAGCAGTTGAGGAAAGACACTGCCCACCTGTTCGAACCCACCTATGACCTTTCTTGTAATGTAAAGACACATCCCTTTGTCCAATGAACAATGAGGTTACAGTGGCCATTGTATTGTGAATGAATGTTGTGTATAAAAAGGCCACTGTTCCCTGACCGGCCAGTACTCTCTCTCTCATCAACAACTATCTACTTGATAATCGGAGGACTGGATCCGGGTTGCGCTTGCGAGTATTCTCACGTATGGTATGTTCTCTGTAGCCACTATTTGTTTCTCTGTTATTCTGTTAGATTCTTATGTTAGCCTGTAGTGTATGAAGTGTATTGTTTATCTTTTTAATATACTCGTTTTTACGGCAGTGTTGGAGCTGCTGGGGTTTTGAAACTAACTGGTTATCTTAATCACATTTTCTACAAGGGATTCTCTGAGCATCTTAATCGCTCATACTACATACACATTATTAAGGTTTCCCAGCGTCACATCGCTGCAGTACTTTATGAGTAAGGTTTAGAGTTTAAGCATATCATCACTGTGTTGTATTAACAAGGTTTAAAGGTTATCAACTGTGTGTGCGCCCGCTGCGTGTATTCCGTACACCCAGCGCAGCGTGTGTACGTTACGTGCGTACCACGTGCAAAGTCTCTGTACGCAAATAGCGTGCAAAGTGCATAGCACGTGCACGTGGTCGGGCGGCCATTACGGCTCCAAGGTGATCGTATATAGCTTATGTTTAATGGTAATATTACTGACATTATCAATGCTTCTGATGGTGAGTCTGTTTCACAGGTGGACGTTCCTGACCTCTTAGAAGCTATCAGGCTGATTCTTCAAACTGATGACAATCCAGAGCCTGCTGCTACCTCTAAGATACCGAATAGATTCAAGCGTCAGAAGGTTACTAAATTGGTTTTGCCTCATTCTGACCACTTGGTTGACATACGTCAGGAATGTGGGAGAATCCAGGAAATAAATTCACTCCTCACAAGAAGGTGCTAGCTTGCTATCCCCTCGCTGCGGAGTTAAGTAAAAATTGATAAATGCCACCGCCGGTGGACTCGCAAGTCGCTCGGCTGGTGGTGTCATCTGCTCTGCCTGTCACTACCGTCACTTCTCTCAAGGAACCGACAGATAAGCGTGTGGAGGGCTGCTTAAAGTCTATTTATTCACTTGCAGGAGCTGTGCATAGGCCCACTATTGTGGCCGCTTGGGCTGCTGAAGTTATTGAAGCGTGGGCTCAGGAGGTGGAGGCTGAGCTGCCGTCCAATTTTCCTGAAAATGCTGGACAATGTCTTTCGTATATATATTGTTACAGCCTCTCATTACATTAATGAGGCGGCTTCTGATGCTGGTGTTCTGGTGGCCAAGACCTCTACGACTTCCATCCTGGCTCGCTGAATTCTCTGGTTGCGGTCCTGGATTGTGGACCTGGACTCTAAGAAAACCCTGGAGGTGCTCCCGTTTAAGGGGAACATACTTTTTGGTGAGGACCTCAACAAGATTGTTGCTGACTTAGCTTCCGCTAAGACGGCTTCGAAAATTAAGAGTGCTTCCTTTCGTTCCTTTCGGCCTCCAGGTAAAGCAAAAGGTCAGGCATACCCAAAACAGTCTTGCACTTCCAAAACCACCAAGCCCAAACCTGAACGTGCCTGGGCTGCTCGTCAGCCTGCTTCCAAATCAGACAAGCCTGCTGCATGACGGGACGGGCCTCCCCCTGGGGGATCCCAGGGTGGGAGGCCGACTTCTACAGTTTACCCAGGTATGGTTGAAGACCACTTCAGATGCCTGGGTACTTTTAGGTGCTGCGGTCCGTGGCGCCGCTCGGTCTGTTTCCGAGCGACGACCGCGGCCGCTGCACCTTCCTCCCTGCCTGCCTGGCGCCTAGCAAATGGGGACGCCGTGCGCGCTTATCCGCCGGGTCCCTAGCAACGCTAGGACGCCGTGCGCGCCGAGCCGCCGGGTCCATAGCAACGGGGACGCTACAGGCGGACCGCGTTCCCCGTTGCAGTAATTAATTATTAACACATGTTTTCTCATGAACGTGCAGCAAGGCAGCTGCACGACATTTTGTGTAATTAGGCTCTGTACTCTTATTGGAGGGTTCCCTATTATATGCCTCCTCAGTGCCTCACACAAACGCCGGTGATAGCTTCCTGTTTGCTGTTCCTGCCTTGCAGAACTCTGTTCCTGTCAGCTGTATTTGGTGGATCTTGCTCCCTGCCCTCTTGTACCTTGGAGATCTGAAGCCGGTGCTGGGAATCCTTCTAGTCCTTGTGAACCTGTTGCTGTCATCTGGGGTTCTCACCCGGTTTCGTGAGTAGCGGCATCTGCCGCGTGTTGCGGCCTATGCCGCTTAGCATTTACTTCTTTGAATTGGTGCATTTGCGGAGGTTTCCGCTTTCACTGTCCTCCCCGGAACTCGGCGGTGCCGTGTGGGGGAGTGGACAGTGGTTTTCTTTGTAGTTCTTTTCCTTTGGCGGCGTGCCGCACATACGTTTAGTTTTTAGGTAGTTTATAGCCCCTAGCTTGGTGGTTTCAGTTAGAGGTCCCCTTGTTATTACCCTGTCTCAGTTCACGCTTTGTCTCTCTTTAAGACCTGAGGGGGCATCGGAGTTGGGCAGACCTAATCCGCCCTTCAAACGCGGCTGCCATGGGCTCAAGAAACCATAGTCGTTCAGGCATGAATTGATAACACGGGTAAGATAACGGAGGTAGGGTGCTAGGGGCTATTTCCTTCCCGTTTCCCAATCCCAGCATTCCTTCCTGGTGCTCAGGTCTCACCGTATAAGACCTCCCCTGTCCTGAGCATCAGGATCATAACATTATCACCAGCCCAAAACATTAAAAAAAAGGGTTTAATTTTTTCCATTGTTTTGGTGGGTCTAAAAATTCGGCTTCATGATCCGGTAGGTTTAGGGCCAAATCCCAGTCAGCTTTTGGTTAACCAAATTCAGGAACTAACTCAGATGGTTCCGGACCTTACTCTTCGGGTGAGATCGCAGGAAGATCTTTTGCGAGCCTCCCCGAGTATGGTCCCAGAACCAAAAATGCATTTACCTGACCGTTTTTCAGGTAACCGAAAAGATTTTTTTAATTTTAAGGAAGCTTGTAAACTTTATTTTCGTTTAAGGCCCCGTTCCTCTGGTACTGAGTCTCAGCGGGTTGGGATTGTTATGTCGTTGCTTCAGGGTGATCCACAGACCTGGGCGTTTGGGCTAAGAACAGATGATCCTGCCTTGTTATCAGTAGACGCCTTTTTTAAATCTTTAGGCCTGCTATATGATGACCCAGATAGAGAGGCGTCAGCTGAGAGTCACCTGCGTGCTATTAAGCAAGGTAAAAATCCAGCAGAGGTGTATTGTACCGAATTTCGCCGTTGGTCGAACGACTGTGGCTGGAATGACCTGGCCCTGCGCAGTCAGTTTCGCCTCAGTTTGTCTGAAGTTATTAAAGACAGTCTCCTTCAGTACCCCGCTCCTGAGACTCTCGACAAACTCATGGAGCACGCTATTAAAATAGATCGTCGTCTCCGAGAGCGGAGGGCTGAAAGAGGAACAACTTTTAGGCCTAATCCTTGTGTTTATACCTTTCCTGAGGATGTCGAGGAGCCCATGCAAATGGATCTCTCCCGGCTGTCCCCAGAGGAAAGAACCAGAAGATTAAGTTCTGGTCTTTGTTTGTATTGTGGTGGTAAGGGACATATTGCTCGTAACTGCTCGAACAAGTCAGGAAACGCTCTGACCAAGTGAATTGTGAGGGGGTTCACTTGGGTCTGCAGCTAATCTCCTCTAATGATTCTCTATTAGTTCCTGTTAAGATTTCCTTTGGCAGCCTCAGTTCGTTGGTGTCGGCCTTTGTCGACAGTGGAGCTGCAGGAAATTTTATGGATTTAGCTTGGGCTAAGGCTTTAGGCATTCCACAGATACGTTTATCTAAGGGTATCACCATGCACGGCTTGGATGGAGGTCCGCTTTCCAATGGGATAATTACTCACGCACACCTCCAGTATTGCTGACAGTGGGGGCCCTACATTCAGAAGATATAGAATTCTACCTTACACATTGTCCGGCAGTTCCAGTAGTTTTGGGTCACCCCTGGCTTGCCTTTCATAATCCCACCATTGATTGGCGGTCTGGGGAGATTTCCCAATGGGGTCCTTTTTGTGTTAAGGAATGTATTTCCCATCCAGTCCGGGTTGCGGCAGTCATCCCAGAACTTATTCCTGTGGAATATCAGGATTTTGCCAATGTTTTCTCCAAAGGCAATGCGGACGTTCTGCCTCCCCATCGCTCCTATGACTGTGCGATAGATTTAGTTCCAGGTGCCACTTTACCTAAGGGGAGATTATATGCCCTGTCCGGGCCAGAAACCACGGCTATGGATAATTACATTCAGCAGAGCCTGAAAAAAGGCTTTATTAGGCCTTTGAAATCTCCATTGAGTGCAGGTTTTTTTTTTTTTGAGAAAAAAGATGGGTCGCTCAGACCATGTATTGATTTTCGGCCTCTGAATAAAATTTCTGTTAACACCTACCCTTTGCCATTGATTTCAGTACTTTTTGATCAGTTATGCTCTGCCGTTATCTTCTCAAAAATCGATCTTAGAGGAGCTTACAACAACCTCATCCGAATGAGATCTGGGGATGAGTGGAAGACGGCTTTCAGCACTCAGTCGGGTCACTATGAATACCTGGTGATGCCGTTTGGGCTGTCAAATGCTCCTGCGGTATTTCAAGACCTCATCAATGATGTTCTTCATGACTTCCTTGGGAAGTTCGTAGTCGTTTATTTAGACGACATTTTGATATACTCTGAGTCTATGGAACAACATATTACCCAGGTGCGTCTGGTCCTTCAAAAACTACGGGAGAATCATTTATACACTCAGCTTGAGAAATGTGATTTTCACATCACAAAAGTGTCCTTCTTAAGGTATATTATTTCTCCCCAGGGATTTTTCATGGAACTGAAAAAACTACAGGCCGTCCTTAATTGGGCGCAACCCACAAATTTAAAAGCTATTCAGCGCTTTTTAGGGTTTGCTAATTATTATAGGCGGTTCATTCATACCTTTTCTGATCTGGTCGCTCCTATTGTAGCATTGACTAAAAAAGGAGCGGATCCTTCCAATTGGTCGCCTGAAGCTGAGTCTGCCTTGCGGGCCTTGAAGCAGGCCTTTGTCTCGGCTCCTGTCCTCAGACACCCTAATCCGGAGCTCCCCTTTATTGTTGAGGTTGATGCCTCAGAGGTAGGAGTGGGGGCTATCCTTTCTCAGGAAGAACCGGAGCAACTGGGGATGCCGTGCGCGCTGAGACGCCGGGTCCATAGCAACGGGGACGCCACAGGCGGACCGCGTTCCCCGTTGCAGTAATTAATTATTCACACATGTTTTCTCTGATCGTGCAGTAAGGCAGCTGCACGACATTTTGTGTAATTAGGCTCTGTACTCTTATTGGAGGGTTCCCTGTTATATGCCTCCTCAGTGCCTCACACAAACGCCGGTGATAGCTTCCTGTTTGCTGTTCCTGCCTTGCAGAGCTTTGTTCCTGTCAGCTGTATTTGGTGGATCTTGCTCCCTGCCCTCTTGTACCTTGGAGATCTGAAGCCGGTGCTGGGAATCCTTCTACTAGTCCTTGTGAACCTGTTGCTGTCATCTGGGGTTCTCGCCCGGTTTTGTGAGTAGCGGCATCAGCCGCGTGTTGCGGCCTATGCCGCTTAGCATTTACTTCTTTGAATTGGTGCATTTGCGGAGGTTTCCGCTTTCACTGTCCTCCCCAGAACTCGGCGGTGCCGTGTGGGGGAGTGGACAGTGTTTTTCTTTGTAGTTCTTTTCCTTTGGCGGCGTGCCGCACATACGTTTAGTTTTTAGGTAGTTGTTATGCACACCAGTGCCTGCAGGAAAGTACTGGTGTCAGAACTGTTATGCACTCCAGTGTCTGCAGGAATGTACTGGTGTTTGAACTGTTATGCAAAACAAATGGACTCACAGACAAACTGGGGAATATGACATAACGTACACAGAAGGTGATAGGGTAACAAAATACACACAAAGTGAACAGAGAAGCCCAGAGGCTAAGGAACTGGGTATCTCCCTTGTATTAGAACTGCTAGGATGGAAAAAGCAAGATGTTGTGTTTTAATACGTAGAGAACCCGAAATGCTGTTGCTAAGGGCAACAGCAAAACCCTAAAGGGTTACCAACGGGTGTGGCAGTAAACTCCTTGGTCAGAGATGGAATGATAGACACAAGGAGAGTCTCCACAATCCTAATTCTCACTTGCCGTGCACAGGTTTTAGCTTACTGCCACTAAACTGACCCCTGACACCTAGCACAGTGAAACAGGATTAGACAGGCAAGTCTTAGAATACAGCCGCAAACTTGCTAAGTTCACAGAGTAGTAACAGAACCCCAGCAAGCTAAACGACTGACTCCAGTCTTACTGCTAGGTCTGGATTGGCAGAGTGTAATACCAAATCCCCAGGCCTATTTGCAGTAAGCAACAAACAAATACAAAGCTACACAGTACTGGCTAACTTTCATGAACTGACTAACCAACAAAGATTCAGCAGCATCTGCTTACTCTGAAAAGAGGCCTTATAAAGCAGGTGCTGTCCACGCTCCACTCAGACCTCACAGACTGTGAGCACAAAAACCAGCACCGGATCCCCTGCCGTGCACAGAGCCTATAACCACTGCACAGCAAAAGACCCGAACCGGAGTATCAGCTGCGCTCAGGTTACTCCACTAGCACTTGTCTCCCGGTTGCCATGACGACGTGGCAGCACAGGGCAGGAGACCCTAACAGTAGTTTATAGCCCCTAGCTTGGTTGTTTCAGTTAGAGGTCCCCTTGTTGTTACCCTGTCTCAGTTCACGCTTTGTCTCTCTTTAACACCTGAGGGGGCATCGGAGTTGGGCAGACCTAATCCGCCCTTCAAACGCAGCTGCCATGGGCCCAAGAAACCATAGTCGTTCAGGCATGAATTGATAACACGGGTAAGACAACGGAGGTAGGGTGCTAGGGGCTATTTCCTTCCCATTTCCCAATCCCAGCATTCCGTCCTGGTAATCAGGTCTCACCGTATAAGACCTCCCCTGTCCTGAGCATCAGGATCATAACAGGTACGGGAAGTCGTCACTCACGGATACGCCATATTCTTCAAGACACGTCCCCCTCCTCACTTTTGCCTGACAGACATCCCTTCGGATCAAGTGAAGGCAAAAACTCTTTGTTTAGTGGTACAGTCCCTCCTGGACACAGGACTGGTAGTACCAGTGCCTCTGGCTCAGAGGGGCAGGGGGTACTATTTCATGCTGTTCCTAGTTCCCAAACCGAATGGTTCCTCCCGGCCCATTCTCAACCTCAAGTCTTTGAACAAGTTTGTGAGGGTCTCCAAGTTTCATATGGAAACTCTTTGCTCTATTGTTCTGGCTTTGGAGCCAGGGAACTATATGGTTTCCCTGGATATACAGGATGCTTACCTGCATATTGCTACTGCCATGTCACATCAGCAATACCTGCGGTTTTCTATTCGCAACCTCCATTACCAATTCCGGGCCTTACCTTTTGGACTGACCACGGCTCCTCGAATCTTCACCAAGGTCATGGCGGTGATGATGGCTCTGCTCCGCCGTCAGGGCTTTAGGATCCTACCGTATCTGGACGACTTGCTGATCCTGGCGAATTCCCCAGAAGTTCTCCTCCGTCATCTGGATCTGACGGTCCAGTTTCTGCAAGCCCACGGGTGGCTCATCAACTGGAAGAAATCATCCCTGGTCCCTGCCCAGAGCATGATGCATCTAGGGGCGTTGTTGGACACACACAACCAGAGGTTGTTTTTGTCACAGGAAAAAGTCCTGAACCTTCAGGACAGGATATGTTGCTTCCTCTCTCGTCCGCGTGTGTCGATACACTCGGCGATGAAGGTACTAGGCCTCATGGTGTCGGTGGAGTACGCTCAATTTCATTCCCGCCCTCTGCAGAAACAAATTCTTGCCAAGTGGGACGGCCTGCCTCACCGGATCAGGTCTCAAATGATCTCCTTGTCTCCGGAGGTTCATCTGTCACTGAGCTGGTGGCTACAGGAACAACGATTGAGAAGGGGTCGTCCCTTCTGAATCTCCAACTGCGTCGTCCTGACGACAGATGCCAGTCTGAGAGGTTGGGGCGCGGTGTTGGAGCAACACTCTCTCTTCAGGGTCGGTGGACCAGGGAGTAGTCTCTCCTACATATAAATATTCTGGAATTGCGGGCGGTGTTCAATGCTCTGAAACTGGCCCAGCATCTGATACAGAACAGGCCTGTTCAAGTACAGTCAGACAACGCCACCACGGTGGCATACATAAATCATCAAGGCGGCACTCGAAGCCGCATGGCAATGACGGAAGTGTAAAAAATTCTTCAATAGGTGGAACGCCATCTGCCAGCTATATAGGCAGTGTTCATTCCGGGGGTCCTCAACTGGGAAGCGGACTTCCTCAGTCATCAGGACGTACATGCCGGAGAGTGGAGCCTTCATCCAGAAGTATTTCAACTCCTAGTGGACAAGTGGGGCCTACCAAATGTAGACCTGATGGTGTCTCGACACAATCACAAGGTTCCGGTCTTCAGAGCAAGAACAAGGGATCCTCAAGCAGCGTTCCATGGAACTTTCAGCTGCCGTACGTGTTCCCTCCGGTGTCACTCCTGCCCAGGGTAATAAGGAAGTTCAAGCAAGAAGGAGGAATCCTACTTCTGACCGCTCCAGCGTGGCCCAGGCGGCATTGGTTCTCAGACCTACAGGGTCTCTCGTTAAAGCATCCTCTTCTGCTTCTGCAACGTACAGACCTCCTCGTTCAGGGCACTTGTGTCTGTCAGGATTTGGCCCGGCTGGCTTTGACGGCGTGACTCTTGAAGCTTCAGTTCTGAGGGCCAAAGGATTTTCTGAGGCGGTCATTCAGACTATGTTGAAGGCACGTAAGCCGGCTTCTGCTCAGATTTATCATAGGGTCTGGAATTCTTACTTTGCTTGGAGCGCATCTAACAATCGTGACGTTTACAAGTTTAGTACGGCCAAACTTTTGGCATTCCTGCAACAGGGCTTGGACTTGGGCCTTCGTCTGGCCTCCCTCAAGGTTCATATTTCTTCCTTGTCGGTATGGTTTCAGAGAAAAATTGCGACTCTGCCTGATGTTAATACATTCACTGAGGGTGTTTTATGGATTCAACCTCCCTATGTTCCGCCTGTGGCTCCTTGGGATTTGTCGGTGGTTCGGGAGACCTTGCAAGAATCTCCGTTTGAACCTCTTGCATCTGTGGACCTTAATTGGCTTTTTCTTAAGGTCTTGTTTCTGCTGGTCATTGCCTGTGCTAGACGGGTCGAAGACTTGGGTGCCTTATCATGTAGGTCTCCCTATCTGATTTTTCACCGTGAACGGACGATTCTTCGAACTCGCCCTGGTTATTTACCTAAGGTGGTGTCTTCTTTCCACCTTAACCAGGAGATTGTGGTTCCGGCCTTTGTCTCTCCTGAATTGTCCTCCAAAGAGCGGTCTTTGGATGTGGTACAGCCTCCATTAGGAAGTCTGATTCTCTCTTTGTACTTTTTGGTTTTCACAAACGTGGCTGGCCTGCGAATAAACAGACCCTGGCCAGATGGATTAGAATGGTGATTGCACATGCTTATGTACAGGCTGGTCTTCCAGCTCCTGCTACCATTAAAGCCCATTCTAGTCGGTCTGTTGACCTTCTGGGGCGGCCCGCCGTGGTGCATCCCTTGAACAGTTGTGCAAGGCGGCTACGTGGTCCTCTGTGAACACGTTCATAAGGTTCTATGCCTTCGATACTTATGCCTCCCAGGATGCTTCCTTTGGACACCAGGTTCTTGTGCCCGCTACAGTGCGTCCCCTCCCTTGAGGAACTGCTTTAGGACATCCCCGATGTTAGGAATACAGTGTACCCCGCAGCAGAAAAGGAGATTTATGGTAAGAATTTACCTTTGTTAAATCTCTTTCTGCTAGGTACACTGGATTCCACAGGGTGCCCACCCTGACGCACTTAGCTTCTTGGGATGGGATGGCATTAGCTGCTGCTGCCTTCTCCTGTCGTGTGAATGTGTTGTCTGTGGCTACTAATTGTTGTCGTCTCTTTTACCTGCTACTGCATTGGACTGGGTAACAAAACTAAGCTCCAGTGCCTGGAGGTGGGGATATAGAGGAGGCGGTGCTATGCATCCTGGGAACAGTCAAAGCTTTTAGCCTGTTGGTGCCTCGGATCAAGATCCTACTCTGCACCCCCCCCCCCCCTCCGATGTTATTCCCTGTGGAATCCAGTGTACCTCGCAGAAAGATTTAACAAAGGTGAGTTCTTATCATAAATCTCCTTTTTTTTCGAGTCCAAGCCTCCAATTCCAGATATATCCGTTTTCCGTTTTAACTAAATGATCACGTAAATTACGTGAACGCGAATAGCATGCCATAAGTTCAGTGTTTTGAAGACCTAAGTCTTTATCTGATTTAACAAGAGGCCAATGAGATTTTGAAATGCGATTAATGGCCGGAGACAATTCATTATATTGAGTCACCCATGTATGCTAATGAATCGTAGTAGTCTGCTCAAGAAGAAGATCCCCCTTAATTCTAGTCATAAACCTACATGGGTGACTCAATAAAATGAATTTGTGTAGACGTAATTTACTTCTGGATTCATAAATTAGATGTCATTTATCCTAAGGGTCTTAATGAATTGCTCCCTTTAGCATGTTTCTCTTAATAATATAGTCATTTTAGTCCTGATTGTATTTTATTAACATTAATATTACTGTGTAACATTATCATATTATGTGATACATTAGCTTTACATCAGATAATAGGTGATATGGTGTTATTATTCTGTGTTTATATACCTCTGCTATGTATATTTAAAGATTCTATTTCTATGATGTTGCATTATACATTATGATGCCTGTTTGCCATTCAGCTCCGTCAGATTGTGTATTTCCTGCCGTTGTCATGGGGATGGGGATCACGTGGTGTGACGTTCGTCGTGTAGAGTTACGGTGATGTCATCATCAGGAGACGCGGCCGGCGGGTGTCCAGGACTAGCATCACACGTGTGTTCAGTGAGGGGTACAAGTAGTCGTAAGTTGTCTTTCTCATTTTTATGTATCCTGACGAAAATCTTAAGTGATTGAAACGTTGATACCAATGCTGGCTGCGTCTGTGTCTTGCTTTATTGAGATCCGTGAGTGCCGCATTAACATTTTTATATATATATATATATATATATATATATATATATACTGCTCAAAAAAATAAAGGGAACACTAAAATAACACATCCTAGATCTGAATGAATGAAATATTCTTATTAAATACTTTGTTCTTTACATAGTTGAATGTGCTGATAACAAAATCACACAAAAATTATCAATGGAAATCAAATTTATTAACCCATGGAGGTCTGGATTTGGACTCATACTCAAAATTAAAGTGGAAAAACACACTACAGGCTGATCCAACTTTGATGTAATGTCCTTAAAACAAGTCAAAATGAGGCTCAGTAGTGTGTGTGGCCTCCACGTGCCTGCCCGGCACTCCAACTACAACAACACAAGTCCGGGTGCCCTCCGCAGCAGATGATACAGTAAAGAACAGAAAAAAGGCAGCGGCACTCCGTCAAAATCCAAAACCGTGTATTGAATCACAAAAAGAGTGGTCACATATCAACCAACGTTTCGGGACCCTAAGATCCCTTTGTCAAGGCGTGAACAGTGGAATAGAAGAAGACCCCTTACCTTTATAGCACCCGGTGCACACCCAGTGCACGTGGAGGAGAGCGGGGCCTGATGCCGTCAATCACGGGGATTGCCGGAAGCCCTCCGGCGTCTCCAGGAAGTGACGTGGTGTCGGGTTCGTGACGCGGCTGCCATGGCAAACAGCGTCACTTTCCCCTGTCACCCGCGCCGGCCCTGCAATGACAATAACAGAAGAGTGTGAAGTGTAGCTGCAGCATGGAGAATAAGTGAAACACTCTAGGGGCAACTGTTGTAATTGGTGTGGAGTTTGACAGTGTGGGCAATCTGTATGGGCAAGTAACGCACTGGACGGGGGTTGACAAGCTGAGTGTGTGTGAAACGTTTGAAAAGTGTGGGATCACGTTGGAGAAAGTGGTGAAAGCATGGGACTTGCAGAATAAAGGGAATAGAGTAGAAATGTCGGTGGAGAAGAGAAACGGAGGAAATGAAGAAAAGTAGTGTGTGAAGAAGAATGAAAAAACAGTGTGTAGAGGGGGGAAACGGAAAAAGGGCAGGGAAAGTGGAAGGAGAGAAATTGTCACAAGGCTAAGAAAGGGAAAGGGGGAAAGAGAAGGGGACAAAGATCTGGTGGAGTGGTGACCGTGGTGTGAACAATGTTGGGAAGGTTGCCGGACGGGAGTGCGATGTGCGCTAAGTGACTTAAACGAAAAAGAATACACCGTGAAGAGAATAAGACGTGTCTATTGAATGTGAGCTGTATAGCTGAAAAAACAAGTTAGAAGGAGAGGGAAAAGAAACCCCCATTGTGTAGAAAATAGGAGAAGTGTAGGGGAATCTATGTGCAAACCTCTGTCGCCACCTCTTAGATTAGTGGGAACATGGTCGATTACCATATGTTTCAGTTGAGCTATTGAGTGTCCTATGGTTGCAAAATGATGCGCCACTGGTTGTTCGGAACTCCCCTTCCTGATTGCTGCGTTGATGGCCGATCTGTGCTGGGCCAACCTGGTTCTGAAACTGGTGATAGTTTTGCCGACATACCCTAGCCCGCATGGGCAAATTATAAAATATACCACGTGAGTGGAGGTGCAAGTCAGCACATGTTTTAATCTAAACGTGAGGTCTTTAGTTGGATGTTTGAAGGAGGGTCCAATGATCATATTCTTGCAGGTGGTGCTGCCCAGGCATTTGTAACAGCCTGGCTGCTTGGTGAGGAAGTTGGAGGGTGTAGGGCTGGAGAAGCCAGTGATGTCCACATGCACAATGGTATCCTTAATGTTTCTGGCCCGTATGAAGCAATTCATGGACCTTTTATTGCTGAAACATGTAAGTTTATTGTCAGTGGCCACTATGGGCCATAACGCTCGAGTGGCCCGTTGGACCACCGGGCTGAAAGTGCAGAACTGGCTCATCCAGGGCATTATGTTGTCTCTCCTCCTTCCTGAAGGGTGTAGTAATGCCTTCCTATCTATCTTCATGACCTCTTGTTTGTGTTTCAGTAAGTCGGCCTCATTATAACCTCTCTGGAGGAATTTGAGGATCACTTTGTCCAATTGGATCTCCAGGGAGTCATGGGTGCTGTGAATCCTGGCTGTACGGATCAGCTGGGAGCGGGGTAGCCCTCTGATGAGTGGTTTAGGATGATGGCTGCTTGCCAATAGCATCGTGTTTTTGTCTGTGGGCTTAGTGTATACAGTGGTACAGATGTTATTATTGCAGATGGTGACCTGCCAATTCATACTACGGTGCACAGTTGCGCCACTACATCAGGTAGAGCCCCTTTTACACATTACGGCAGACAGTCCCCCTTTTTACACATTACAGCAGACAGCGTCCCCTTTTTTACACATTACAGCAGACAGCGTCCCCTTTTTACATATTACGGCAGACAGCGTCAGGGCCGTAACTACGTGTGTGCCAAGTGGGCTTGGCACATAGCGCAGTTGCCCTGAGGGCGCAACTGCCAGCGGCATGTAATGAGTCAAATTGACTCATTACATGCCGCCTCTGCTCTGCGCCGTGCGCCGTGCTGGAGGGAGAAGAGACCAGCGCCGGGCAGCGGAGAGAAGGAGGAGGAGGGAGGGAGAGCAGGGAGCCGCAGCAGCGCTATTTGATTGGTAGTAAGCGCCGCTGCAGCAGCCCCCTCTCCTTCTGTATTGGCTGCCCGGCGCTGCTATGGATGCTGGGATGCGGTTCCTTCATCCCAGCACCCACAGCAGCGCCAGGCAACCAATACGGAAGGAGAGGGGGATGCTGCAGCGCTGCTTACTACCAATCAAATAGCGCTGCTGCGGCTCCCTGCTCCCCCTCCCTCCTCCTCCTTCTCACCTCACTGCCTGCACCGAGAGGGAGATGCCAGCACGAGGAGCCTGTCAGCGGGGAGAAGGTAAGTATATCTCTCTTTCTCTCTCTCTCTCTCTCTCTCTCTCTCTCTCTCAGGGGGACACCGTCTGCCGCAATGTATAAAAAGGGGGCCTGGCTGCCGCAATGTGTAAAAAGGGGGCCTGGCTGCCGCAATGTGTAAAAAGGGGGACTGGCTGCCGCAATGTGTAAAGAGGGGGCCTGGCTGCCGCAATGTGTAAAAAGGGGGACTGGCTGCCGTAATGTGTAAAGAGGGGTCCTGGCTGCCGCAATGTGTAAAAAGGGGGCATGGCTGCCGCAATGTGTAAAAAGGGGGACTGGCTGCCGCAATGTGTAAAGAGGGGGACTGGCTGCCGTAATGTGTAAAGAGGGGGCCTGGCTGCCGCAATGTGTAAAGAGGGGGCCTGGCTGCCGTAATGTGTAAAGAGGGGGCCTGGCTGCCGTAATGTGTAAAGAGGGGGCCTGGCTGCCGCAATGTGTAAAGAGGGGGCCTGGCTGCCGCAATGTGTAAAAAGGGGGACTGGCTGCCGCAATGTGTAAAAAGGGGGACTGGCTGCCGTAATGTGTAAAAAGGGGGATGCTGTCTGCTGTAATGTATAAAAGGGGCTCTACCTGGTGTAGTGGCGCTACAGTGCAGCGTAATTTGAATAATGCAGACTACTGTGCACCGTAGTATGAATTGCTGCTATTTTGTGGCCACGCCCCTTCCCCGTGAAGCCACGCCCCTATAAATTTTGCGCGCGCCTACGACGCGCACTGCCCCTATCTTACATGGGGGGGGGCCCCACTATAGTTTCTTGCACACAGCGCTAAAATGCCTAGTTACGGCACTGGACAGCGGCCCCTTTTTTACACATTACGTCAACCAGCGTCCCCTTTTAACACATTACGGCAGCCAGCGTCCCCTTTTTTACACATTACGGCAGACAGCGTCCACACACACACACACACACACACACACAGAGCCTGTTCACCACCAGTCTCTACACACACACACTGTCTGTCCCCTCCAGTCACCGCACACTTTACCTCCAGGGTGAATGGCAACAGGAATAGTCAAAAGGTGATAGCACACCGATCAGGTAGGGCTGCACACAATCTGCCCAGGCACCAGGCCAAGTCGGGGGCGTGGCCTAATCTCGGATCTCCGCGACCACGCCCCTTTTTTAAAACCATTTCCGACCTATAGAGCAGGCACCTCCTTCCACACACTTTTAACTTATACCAGTTTCAGACCGCAAATGCCGGCTCCTACCCGGTAAGACAAACGTGTACTTACCGGGTGGGATCCGGCATTTGCGCTCCGCTGCTGGCTTTTTCGACCCGGCAATATACCGGGTCGGTTTCCATAGCAGCGGAGGGAGCAGCAGCAGCGGGGGCGGGGGTGGAGGCGGCGCCGGGGGATGAGCTCATCTCCTGCGCCGCCTCTCCCTATGCTGTGAATGGGAGCCGTGTCGCATCGACACGGCTCCCATTCACACCGCATCTGACCCGGTAATCAACCCGGGTAAAACCCTTCTTTTTTACCGGGTTGAATTACCGGGTCAGGCGACCCGCTAATTCAGCCAGTGTGCTTTTACATCGCACACTGACCCGGGTCGACACGGCAATATTCCGTGTCGATACCGGGTTACTTGTGCGATGTGAAAGGGGTATTACCTTCCCTGGCAGGATGTGGCTAGGGGAGGAACCTCCAGGACATTGGACGTTAGCTTCCCCTTGCATGATTTCTTATCCCACAGGCTTGGGCAGTGTGGAGGAGGCTGGGTTGCTGGGGACATGAAGGTAAACATAATTGGATCAGGCGACACCAGTCACCGCTAGCAGAACATGTATCACATGTAGCAGCGCGTTGTGGTTAATGGATCTTTTTCAACTTGGACTGAAGTGCTAAGTGGTGTGCCGCAAGGCTCAGTATTAGGACCGCTATTGTTCAATATTTTCATTAACGGAAGGTCTAGAGAGCATGGTGTCAATTTTTGCAGATGATACCAAATTGTGTAAGGCTATAAATACAGAGGAGGATGCCGAGTCTCTTCAGAACGACTTAGTTAAATTAGAAGCATGGGCAGCCAAATGGAGAATGCGCTTCAACACAGACAAGTGTAAGGTAATGCACTGTGGTAACAAGAACAAAAATTACACCTACCTACTAAATGGGGTAAAATTAGGGGATTCTGTACTGGAAAAGGACTTAGGTGTCCTCATAGATAGCAAGCTAAGCAGTAGTACCCAAAGTAGGACTGCAGCAAAGAAGGCTAATAAGATATTAGCATGCATAAAACGGGGTATTGATGCTAGGGACGAGAGTATTATACTCCCGTTATATAAATCACTTGTGAGGCCACACCTTGAATACTGTACAATTCTGGGCACCGTACTACAAAAAGGATATCCTGGAGCTAGAAAAGGTACAGAGGAGGGCGACCAAACTAATTAAGGGCATGGAGACGATGGAATACAAGGAAAGGCTTGAAAGACTAGGCATGTTTACATTGGAAAAGCGGAGACTAAGAGGGGATATGATCAACATCTACAAATATATAAGGGGACAATACACAGAGCTTGCGCGGGACCTGTTTTTGGTTAGATCAACACAGAGGACTCGTGGACACTCACTCAGGTTAGAGGAGAGGAGATTCCGCACAATACGGCGTAAAGGCTTTTTCACGGTAAAGACAATATGTGTTTGGAATTCCCTGCCCGAGGGAGTTGTAATGGCGGAATCTGTCAACACCTTTAAGAATGGGTTAGATAAATTCCTATTGGATAAGGATATCCAGGGGTATGGTGCATAGTCATGCATTATAGTTACTATAAATAGGGATAAAATGCAATGGCTGACAGCAGCATCAGTCAGAAATTTTAGTCAAATCATCATGCATAGGAGACCACAAATAGGTTGAACTCGATGGACAATTGTCTTTTTTCAACCTCAGATACTATGTTACTATGTTACTGTGTATCACAGCGGGTGCCTGGCAATTCGGCTTCCGGCAGTGGCAGCAGCTGCTAACCTTGGTGGGTGGTCTGGCAGCCTTCCCCCCCGCAGCACGCCCCCTCTCCTTTACAGACAGCGCGAGCCGATGTTAGATGCTGAGGCTGAGCCGCGCTGTTTGACACACAGCAGGCACAGCCCAGCCCCAGTGTTCACCTGCTCCAGTGATGCTGCTGACTGCCTCTCCCATCTGATGACCCCGCAGACGGATATGCGCGTTCCCACAGCGGAACACAACACACTTCTCCTGCACAGCGGGGGATTCAGTGCTACCACTATGGAACACAACAGAGCAGCCAATCGGGGGGTCAGCGCACAATGCGCCTCTATCACTAGTGCGCTGTGTGCAATGCCCACTCTGCACACACGTAGGTACGGCCCTGAGCATAGGGCCCTTATACTACTGGGGCCCTTGGGCAAGTGCCCATTGAGCCCATATGAAAAGACGGCCCTGCTCGTGGGTGTCCACGACACCCATAGAGTGGGCATAGAATCACAGTGTGCCTGCAAGAGGACTTATAGCTGTTAGGGTATGTTAACCTATTCAGGTCTGGTCTATAAACTCTCTGCAGTCATCAGTCAGAATTCTGTTTCTTTTGCAACCGGTTGGAGATCAGTGAATGAAAAGGTGACACAGGATCATGTGTAACCTAAGCAGACCATAGTTGACCTGGCTTAGGGGCCATATAAGGTTTATTTTATAGCTGGAGGACAAAGGATTCATGTTTGCCAATACATTTAGCCAATCAGAATACACCATGTATGTCTCAAAAACTGTAATATATCAATTGTCATACAAGATTATAATTAGCAATTAGAACATTCTAGAAAATGGTTAGTGCTTCGTTTATCAGTCTTTCGGACATAAACTTCTTTCCAATTAGCCTTGGATACATCTGGCGTTGCCTTGTCCTTGAACACGTCATACTTTAAAACAAGATATTCGAGGTATAAAGTCTGAATATATCTGTCCAATATTTTTAAGGGCACATGAATCCATTTTGTGATTAACAGTAAATATCTTAATCAATGCAAAAAAGCGTGAATCAATATATTTGCTGTACTGCGGAAGCTCCTACACCATCATTTCCCCTCTTTTTTATTCCACTTTTTCTCCCTATTCTACCTACACTAGGCCTGAACTATTCCCTTTCAGTAAACCAGTCCCCTGGACTTATAGTCCAAACCTTGGGGATTACCCCTAACAACAACCAAAGGATAAGCAACTTCATTCTTCTGGCTGGAGAGTCACTGTCAACTTCTTCGAGTGGGATGCATGTAATCAGGTATCACGACCTTTCACCTTAATTTAAGGTAGACATGGTTAGCAGCACTTGATATGGACCATCATATCTTGGTTCTAAGGTCTTTCTCACATGTCCCTTTAAATAGACTCAATCTCCTGGATTTAGCTTATGCGTAGCTGATCCTTCTGGGTCTGGAATGGAAGAAAACACTCGGCAATGGAGGTTAGTCAATGTTCTACAGACCTCCTGTACATAACCTGTTAAATCACCATGATTATGTTGTAATTGTTGTGGATAATAACAACCTGTTCTTAGAGCTGACCCAAACAATATTTCATATGGAGTCAGTTTACTAGGTCTCATGGGTGTGGTCCTAATATTGAACAAGACTATAGGTAGGCATTCTGGCCAATTTCTTTTGGTTTCTGTCATCATTTTCTGTAGTTTTAGCTTAAGGTCAAAGTTCAGATGTTCCCCCTCCCACTCGCCTGGGGGCGGTAAGGCACGTGGAAGGCCTGCTGTACCCCCAAATCTTTCATTATATGCTGCATGACTTCTAATGTGAAATGTGTACCTCTATCTGATTATATAACCTCAGGTATCCCAAATCTACATACTACTTCTGCTATCAGTTTCTTTGCAGTGGTTTTTGCTGTGGCTTTGCTTACTGGCCAGGCTTCGGCCCAGTGACTAAACATGTCCGTTGTTACTAGTACATATTCATATGGACCGCGTCGTGGCAACTGTATATAGTTGATTTGTAGTCTTTGAAATGGGTAAGAGGCTTTGGGCATAGTTCCTAGAGGTGTCTTGGTTCTTTGTCCTGGATTGCTGATTCCACAGATCCAGCATCCTGCTACAAAGTTTGTTGCAGCTTTATTGAAGCCTTGAGCTTTCCAATGCTCTTGTACTCTATTCACCATAGCTTCCTTTGAATGATGTACTTGTCCATGAGCTACTTGTAACATAGGTGGAAATACAGCTGCTGGTAGACAGTACTTTAATTCTCTTGACTTCCAAAGTCCATGTTCATCTTCTTCTGCCCCCAATCGTCTCCATTTCTCCTTTTCTCCTTGTGTTGTTTGTTGTTGAATTTTGATCAACTCCTTTTCACTGGGCATTTGCTTCACATCTTGAGCTACTAAGACTTGCTCAAGTTCTTTTGATTGTAAGGCAATTCTCTTGGCTTCTGCATCTGCAAATGCATTTCCTTTAGCTTCCATGGTTTGGCTCTTAGTATGTGCTTGTACCTTGATTATGCCAATCCTTTTAGGTAGTTCCAATGCTCTGAAGAGTTCCATAATCAAACTGGCATGTTTGATAGGTTTTCCGTTTGCACCTTTGAAGTCCCTACTTTTCCAAATAACAGCGTAATCCTGGGACTAGATATTAGCTGTCATGTTTTCAGCATGTATGCAGGCTCTGGTCATTGCTATGAGTTCTGCTTCTTGTGCTGTCATTCTTGGTAGCAATGGTCCAGAGTCTATGACTTCAGTTTCAGTTGTTACTGCATATCCTGTCCTTGGAGATCCATTATCATAATATCTTGATCCAGGTTCATGTCTGGATTGTCCAGTGGTGTATCTTGGACATTAGGAAGAGGTAAAGTCTCTAATTCCATGAGGGCTAGGCAATCAGGTGGAAATGTTTGTGCTGTATTTTCTGTGTCTGTAGCAGCATTTTCCTCCTCATCTGACAATTTACCATCATTTACCATTTCCCCCTCTCCTCCCCTCTTTTGAATCGTTGATGGGAAGGAGTGTAGCTGGGTTTAGTACAGTGCATCTTGTGATGGTGACATGGGAGGCGCTTAATAGTGCTACTTCATGTTTGGCAAGTCTGGCTGCAGAAAGATGCTTGCTTTTTTCTTGACTTAGGCCCTCATTCCGAGTTGATCGGTCGCAAGGCGAATGTAGCAGAGTTACACACGCTAAGCCTACGCCTACTGGGAGTGAATCTAAAGTTCTTAAATGTGCGACCGATGTATGCGCATTATTGCGATCACAAACGAGTTAGCAGTTTTAGAGTAACTCCAGACTTACTCTGCCTGTGCGATCAATTCAGTGCTTTTCGGTCCCGGCTGACGTCATAAACACACCCAGCGTTCGCCCAAGCACTCCCACCGTTTCTCCAGACACGCCTGCGTTTTTCCCGGAAACGGTAGCGTTTCTAGCCACACGCCCCTAAAACGCCGTCCATCCGCCCAGTAACACCCATTTCCTGTCAATCACAATGCGATCGCCGGAGCGATGAAAAAGCCGTGAGTAAACTTACTTTCTTCTAAGTAAAGTTACTTGGCGCATGCGCAGTGCGAACATTACGCATGCGCACTAAGCGGATTCTCACTGCGATGCGATGAAAAATAACGAGCGAACAACTCGGAATGAGGGCCTTAGTATTTCTGTTACAGCGTGCGGTACTTGTATACACAGTGGGTGATCAAGCACAATGATGTCTGTCACCTTTTCCTTCAGTATTGATGCTGCTGCAATTGCTCGGACACAGGATGGTGCTCCTCTGATAATCGGATCCAGCTGGGCTGAACAGTATGCCACTGGTCTTTGTTTTGGTCCGTATTTCTGGGTGAGCACCCCTAAAGAATGCCCTCTGTTTTCATGGCAGAATAGGTTAAAAGGCTTTTTGTAATCAGGCAATCCCAATGCTGGGGCTGTTATTATGGCTTGCTTTAGTTTTCTTACTGCTTCTTCAATGGTGTCCCTGTTTTCTGCTGACGCCTCCTTTTTTGTTAATTCATATAGGGGTTGCATCAGTAATGAGGCTGAGGGTATCCATTCTCTGCAATAACAAATAAGGCCCAGAAAAGCTCTGATTTCATTTAATGTTCTTGGGGTTTTTGCTTGAGTTATTGTTTTTGTTCTTTCATCAGTAAGATGCCTTGTTCCTTGGGATATGCAGTGTCCTAAAAAGATAACTCTTTTCTGTACTAGCTGTAGTTTGGCTTTTGACACTCTGCAATCTTCTTCTGCCAAAAAGATGAGCAGTGATGCTGTTTTCCTTTTTTCACTTCTCTTCTGTCTGTGCAGCAATAAGCAGATCATCGACATATTGAACTAACTGGGTGTCTGTAAAGTGCGGTCTCCATTTCTGCAGGATTAATGCCATTGCCTCTGAGAAATCTGATGGACTGTGTGGCCGGAGAGACCAACCAGCCACACGTGTAATGGCGGCTGCGGCACTGAAGGTGTTAACCCTCGTGCCTGGCGCCATATTAAGGGACAATGGGCGCTGGGGTTCACTGTTAAACGTACTTACGGCGCTGGGCACGGACTGTTTAAAAGTTTGTTTAATGATGTGTTTTAACATGTCATATGTAGTGCTCTATGCACAATTGCAGGAATGCATGTTTAACTGTATTTTATATTCAAGATGTGGTCATCTGTATATTTAAAGAGGAAAATGCACTTACTATTATAGATGTCTGAATAATCATTTCTTATCCTCTGGGAATAGGACAGGGCCCTTAGCATGCCACTTCCTATCAGAGAGGTGTGAAGGACAATACCTTTTGATGTGTAAGTTCCTTAGAGAGAGATGCTAATCACTGGGTTTATGGGCTTGGAACTTGTTTCATGTACCTGATTTAATTGACATACGAACGACCTATGCAGGAAGGAAGACTGTTTGTATTGTAGCCTTCCTGTTGAATCTCAGACACTGGGTTTGCCTGGAGATGTGAATGAGACAGAAACATTGTGTTTTGAAGCTATGTGATAAATTTATCAATAGTGAATGTTAACCTGATACCAAACGTCTGTGTCAGAGGAAGGAGGATATTGTTTTATTGCACTTATATCCTTGTAAAATGTGATTTATTGGTATTTTGTAAAATAACCTGATTGGTTGGAGAAGACAGGGAGGGCTTACCCCCCTGTGATACTGTGTGGAAAACTGACATAAAAAGGAGACCTGCGTGCCTCCAGAGTTGTAGTTGTACCATCTTTATTCTGCTGAAACATCTGATTGTATGCTGTTGCCCCTAGCAATAGGGAAGGGTTCTCTTTAGAACTATTGAGCAAATAAACATCTTTGCCTCAAGAAGACTGCTTTATCTTGTGACCAACAGGGTTAGGCCAAACCTAGCCCCGTCCTCCGGCTGTCCAGGGAAGCACCTAGCGTCTCCAAGCTCCGCCTTTCGCCAGCTACCGGTAGAGGCCTAGCAAGTGGCTAGTGGGGATTCGTCAGCACCACACAGCTGTGGTAAGGCAGTGCGTCGGCACATACAGAGCAGAACCGTGGTTCCAAACGCCACGGCAGGTTAGGAGTTTGGTGGTGGCAGCGAGAACCCGCCCACAACGCAGTGGGTGGAGTCAGTAATAGGCGGTTACTGACGGTAAGCGGGAATCCCCTATGTGGTCAGACCTCGTGCGGCTTGACCTTCCATTCTGTGCGCAGTCGACGGGACCCGGCAAGCGGCCAGTGCTTCCGTACGGTACCGTCCTGTCACAGAAATTGGTGGCATAGTGGTGGGATAATCCCAGGCGGCTTTTCATCACCTGATCGGAGAAGCCGAGTTACTCAGGAGAGGAGTAACTGCAGCGCAGGAGGACGCACAAGATGGCGGAATTCAGCGGAATGTCCAAGGAGGATCTGGAGATCGTATGCCAGGGAAAGGGTGTGGATATCCCTTCCAACGCGTCCAGAAGCGTCATGAAGGCGGCGCTCAGGAGCGTGGAGGAGTCTCATCGGGCGGAGGTGGAAAGCACTGACGGCGTCAGCATCGCAGAGGACGGCCCAACAGTGGACCTTCGTAAGGAACCGGTGAGAACCACAAGCCCCGCCCTCTCTCACAGCAGCAATGTTTCCCAGCAATCCCTAGCAGGGCCAGGATCCCAACGTCCCAGGGGGGGCGGCCCGGATACCCTAGCAGATCGGCTAGCGGAATTGGGGGAAAGGGCAACGGAGCAAGAGCGCTTAATCATCATCCAGATGTGGCGTGATGAGCGGGCACCACAGGCCGTGGTACCCCGGGAGCCGTTGTCAGCTGTTGTACACAGATCAGGACGAGTTCAGTTTGCCAAGTTTGCAGACAGTGATGGGGACATTGATGGACATTTGCAAGTTTTTGAAAGGACTTGTAAACTACACGATCTACCCAAGTCAGAGTGGGTGAGACACCTTGTGCCCACTCTGCATGGAGAGGCCTTGGAGGCCTATCGAGGAGTGGCGACGGAGGACTGTGGGAACTACGACGAAGTCGCGAAGGCCCTCCTCCAGCGATTCTTCATCACTCCCGAGTCTTACAGGAAGAAATTCAGAGACTTGCCTAAGAATCCTAGCAGCACCCATGAGCAGTTCGCCACCCAGCTGCGGCAGTACGTGGTGAAGTGGGTGAAGGATTCGGAAGCCACTACATGGGACGCACTGATCGACCTGATCTGCAGGGAGCAGTTCTACCGCAGGTGCGCCCAAGAAGTGAAGGAGTGGGTGCTAGATCGGGAGCCACCCAGCTTAAAAATGGCTGCCCAATTAGCCGACAAATATGTGGCAGTTCGGCCACGGGGGCAGAAGCGCCCCGCCAGCAGCCAGCTCCAACAGACTGTACCACCAAGGGGACCCCCCTCTTCAGCTCATCACCCCCAAAGACAAGTATCTTCCAACCCGGGTGCTCTTGGCCAGCAACCGCACCGCAGCGTCCCTGCAACTGATCAGAGATCATCGGTGCCACGACTGGAGAAGAAGTGCTATGGCTGTGGGAAAATCGGACATCTGAGGATGAACTGTCCTGCATCTCAAGCACCCCAGACTCGTGCCCCAAATCCGAGTGCTGGAGCCTGGATCGCTTGTTTGACGAGAGGAGATGAGCCTACAGAGACTGTTTCCCCTCCAGTCAGTCCGATGGAGTGTGGCGAGAGACAGGTGCACTCTGCAGAGAGAGTCCCCTGCATGGCCAAACAGCCCCTACACAACATGTGGAGGCACCTGCAGCCAGTCCACGTGGGACCCCTGCAGGGAGAAGGCCTAAGAGACTCTGGGGCCTCAATCACTGTGGTGAGCCCCCACCTCATAGATCCTGCTGCAGTATTGCAGGGTCGCACTGCCACGGTCACCCTGGCAGAAGGAACAAAGAGAGCGGTTCCCATAGCAAGAGTCTACCTGGACTGGGGAGCTGGACCAGAGTTGCGAGAAGTTGCCGTCATGGATGGTCTCCCAACTCATGTGGTCCTAGGAAATGATCTGGGTGGTGGGATCGTCACTATGTTTGTTGGTGCCATTCCCCGGAGTCAAGTTCCAAAACCACCGTTGACATCAGCTACTCCAGCACAGCCCAGCCCAGAGGAAAAGACTACAGCTGCTAGACAACTGCCAGCACAGCCAACCACAGCCAGGGCCGGCGCCACCACTAGGCAGCTTTAGGCAGCTGCCTATGGGCGGCTGTCACTGGAGGGCGGAGCCGCACGCTGCAGATGAATGCTTCCTCTATTCTTTCATTAGCTGAGCTGAGCTGCTCTTCTTCCTTAAAAGACGAGGAGCAGGGATGTCACCAGATAGCACAGTAAGTGTAAGCCATCGGTTTTATGCAGATAAAGTAAGCAGCATGCTGGTGATAGGTTCTCCATACATTTGAACTACGACACTCACTGTAAGATCCTCTCTCTGCAATCACCCCTCCACCCCTCTCTCCCTGCGATAGCATCCGCATATTCCCTCCCCGCACCACGACAACAGCACCCTCCTATTCACCCCTCCGTGATCTCATCCCATGTTACCTGCCCTCCACAATTGCATCCCACACATTACAACCCATCTCACCCACAATTACACCCCCCAAACTTTGCTGCACACACCCTGCCGTGAGGATGGGTCAGGCTGGGCAAGTGAACTCGGTGGCAGTGCAAGGGGGGGAGGGGGGGCACCTATACGGAGACATGGTGAGGCTTACTACAGGATGGAGATCATTACATGAGACTGGCTGTGTTGTCGGCTGCTTCAGTGAGTGAGTAACCTGATCTCTCCCTGTTTGCAGATCGCATGCTGGGAGTGAGGGACAGTCTGCAAAGTACTTGCCACTTTATAAGTGTATTCAAACAACTTTGAAGACACTTGTATATTGATAAGTAGTTGCAGACTGTCCCTCACTTCCAGCATGCGTGAGACCTCACAGACAGGGAGAAATGAGTCCAGTAGCTATCTCTACCAACAATGTACACCAATGGGGGACCTATATTTTGTAATGATTGCTGTGTGCTGCACCCTTTGTTTTGTAATTAATGGTGGCAGGCAGGGCCGGATTGGCCATAGAAGTCACCGGGAGTTTCCCCGGGGGGCCGATTGGGCCGTGGGGCCGCCTGTCCTACGCGGCCCCGCCCCCCGCGCGTCACCAGTCACCCCCCCCCCCCCAGCAGCTTATTCAGTGTGTGTCCGCGGGCCGCTGTGAGAGCTCAGCTGTGTGTGTCAAAAGTGCTGCCCAGTCAGCGCGTCACCAGTCACCCCCCCCCCCGCCAGCAGCTTATTCAGTGTGTGTCCGCGGGCCGCTGTGAGAGCTCAGCTGTGTGTGTCAAAAGTGCTGCCCAGTCAGCGCGTCACCAGTCACCCCCCCCCCCCCCCGCCAGCAGCTTATTCAGTGTGTGTCCGCGGGCCGCTGTGAGAGCTCAGCTGTGTGTGTCAAAAGTGCTGCCCCCTCCCCTCCCTCCCCCCCCCCCTCCCCCCCCCACCGCCGCACTTCACCACTTCATGCTGGGTGTTCTGTGTGCGAGCATTGTATGAGGTGCTGGGCCGGCCGCCCCCCCCCCCCCCCCCCCCCTACGTCACGTCTTTATGTTGCCACCTCCACCCACCCCCCAGCAGCTTATTCCTGTTTCAGGAGAGCTGGCCCGGCAACTCCCACCCCCCGCACGTCAGTAGTTTATGCTGCCCCGTCTCCCCCTCCTGTGTGGGCACTGCAGCTGCCAGTGAGCGGCTCCACCCCCACCCACCTGACCTGAAGAGGAGGTACGCGCGCCAAACGTCTCAGACGTCATCAGCGCGGACCGTGCAGGAAGGGGATTCACATGATTCTGCAGTAAGAGAGGTGAGTCTTCTGCAGAAGAGTGAGTCTCTAAATGCATGTTCCTTTCATGAGGTAAGGTGCCTCATGTCATGAAGGGGGGGGGTGAGGTGCACTTTTATTTCCGGGGGGGGTGAGGTGCACTTTTATGTCTGGGGGGGTGAGGTGCACTTTTATGTCTGGGGGGGTGTGAAGTGCACTTTTATGTCTGGGGGGATGAGGTGCACTTTTATGTCTGGGGGAGAGGAGTCATTTTATGTTTCAGGGGGGAGGCGTCATTTTATGTCTGGGGGGGTGTGAGGTCTAATTTTATGTCAGGGGTGGGGTTGGTGTGAGCTGTAATTTAATGTCTGGGGGGAGGTGTAATTTTGTCGGGTGGGGTGTGAGGTGCAATTTTTTACATCTGGGAGAGGTGTAATTTTATGTTGAGGGTGTGTGAGGTGTAATTTTGGGTTCCGGCTGACTCGCTGACATGAAGAATGCAGACAGCGAAAAGACCGACAACAGAAGACAGAAAGAAACTAGTCAGACAATAGTGATCGACCGACAGTTAAAAGTCAGACAAAGTTAAAATAAAGACAAAGGTAAGCCCGACCAGACCAACAGTCCGACAGAACAAAGACCGACAGTTCAGAAGTTAGACAACAGTCACATCGAACACCTCTAAACCGACATTGCATAAATCGACACCATAACAGACCGACAAGTCCTTCATCAGACAATATTTAGACCGAAAAACAACTGACCGACAGTATATATACAGACACACAAAAGACCGACAAAACACAAGTCAGACGTGCATTTGACCGACATGACTAAAACCAGACAGTGCATACATAGACAGTAAAAAAGACCGACAATTAATCAAACAGACCTCGATAATATTGACAAGTAAAAGACCGACAGTGTATGCATAGACAGGCAAATGATCGACAAATCATAAAACAGACAGCAATAATACCGACACATCAAAGACCGACATCATATACCTAGACAATACATACATATAAAAACTATAAAATAATACCGGCACGCAAAACACAGACAGATTATTAGGACAGGGGCCAATATATCGATATCAAAGACATCTGAAACTTTCATTTCCCCAAGACTACCCTCCTACATACATGTCACCGCGTACACACCTGTACCCTCAGCTCCAAATAGGTTAGGCGGGTGGACGGTGGTAACCCCAACAGCCCATGGCGCTACCCTCATCCGTGGAACTACAGGTCCCAGCCACACCTGTCAGCCTTACAGCTACCAAGCCCAAACCGTACAGGCCAAAGTCAGGAGTGCAAGGCCAATCCCCACACACCCCCACCTTTCCCCGCAAAGCACCCCATCCCTTCAGTCACCCCTCTTCCGTCCCCCCGCGATGTCTGGGCGCCCTGTCCTGGACGCCTCCATCCTCACCCCAGCAACGGCACCATGCCGTCTAACCTCCGACGCGCCACCCCCGGCGCTACCCTCATCCGTGGAACTACAGGTCCCAGCCACACCTATTAAACTATACTACTTAAATTGTTCTTGGCAATATTCCCCCTACACCCTCAAACACACCTCATACACTATGTCATTTACATGTGCCTAAAAATGTAACCTACTACCCAGGGACATGATATCTCCCCCCAAAAATAGCAACCAGGTGACTAATGCTATTATCCAATTTTTTTTTATTAAAAACTAATTAATTATCCTCCTATCAAAACATTTCTTACCAACTTGTCTCTTTTTTTAAAATCTCTTTCCTAAACCTCTTAGTCATGAAAAAAAAAACATTCAACTCCAGATAGCCCTTTAGCCCCTTAAAGCTTACTTACGTGATTTATGATTGACATTATATATAGTAGCCTGTGCATGACTATATTGTCTACCCTATTAAAATCAAATGTGTAAAAGTCATGGTGCTTCCCTATTAATAGCTGTACTCCCGCATACAACTTCTAATGATTGAACTATATGTCATAGCTAGCCAATAATTTAATCCATTATTTTTCTGCACTGAATGTAAGACCCAACAATCAACCTGCAACACTTGTCCTAAATTCATGATCACCTCTTACCCTAGCACCTTCATTGCTCACCTTCTCCATCTCCTCTCTTCCTTCCTCCTTTACCACATAATATATTTTGCCTTGTTCTAGAGTAACGGTCACCACAAGCAATAGCATTTTGTTTTGGCAAAGGAGATGCAACGCAAATAGCGTAACCCAATTGCGCAAATGTAGTATTTTTAACTACAATTCACCGCATGGACTTTCCGAGGTCATAATCTCATTTTTAAACCCATAATGCAAAATGTATTTTCTGTTTCTAAACAGTTCCGCATTCCCCCTACCTTTACTCACAGTAGCGCACTCCTCCATTTTCCCTCCTCATACCTCCCCGCTATTTCTATGCTGCTAGATTCATTATCTCACCCTCAAAATGTATCCATCTACATATCATAATAAATGTATTATGTTTTATGCCCAAAATTCTAATTCATCTTGTACCAACACCCTCCAAAAAGAACATCTTATAAATTTGATTTTAATCTTCCTATCCTATGTAATCTTACTGTCCTACAGTCAAATTATATCCCCACCACAACTTTAGAACCAGGTCTTAGAAATTCACTAGTAAACTATTTTTAGACCAATCCAATTAGTTTTCATCTTAAAAAAAACAATTCAAATCAACATGTATCTTGTCTCCTTTTTTCTGTGATCTAAACCCCTGACTCATAAAACACACATTCAACTCCAATCAACCCTTTTGCTAATAAAAGGTCACTAGATTTATGGCTGACTTTATCTTTCTTCTACATGACTATCTTCTATACCCTTTAAATCAATTGTGTCTGAACTCTTAATAGCTGTAACCCTGCATCCAACTCCCCACAGTTCAACTACATGCCACAGCTAACTTTAAATATTATAATTTATTTTGCTGCTATTAATTCAAACTACAAACAGTGAACAATTTGACTCTATTTATCTTCACCCACATTCTTAGCATCACATATCTTATTCACCCCCGTCAACCCCTCCCCTCTGAACATTTACTAGGACACATCATCCCTCAATAATATTAAATAATTATAAGTTTAAATGTTTCCTATATAGTATGTCCCTCCACCACTTTTCCCGCCATGTGAAAATACCTCAATTTTTTGCATGTCCTACAGTATTTACAAAGTATTTAACTTATAAAAAAATTCCAAAAATGTACCCACTTTAATACCATTGTATTTATATTTTTTTATTAGCGTAAAACACATTTTTCACATTGTATGGACCAAAATAAACGTAGACATTCACCATAAATAACGAACAAATGTAAAAATAGAATATAAAATATTTAGTATCTATTTTAAAGTTATTATGTAAGATACAAAAAGTCTCTCTAATTAAACCACCTGAAGTAAACTAAACCACACCTAGAAATGTCAAACAATAATTTTAAATTGCTAACATCTTGTATCATTGTTCTTCTCAGTGTTTTTGCTTAGTTTACTGTCTTACTATCCTTTAAGAATTTCCACTAAGAATGTAAAATAAATAATTAGAAATATTTTTGTCCTGAACTATATTGATATTTTGAAATGTGAATTTCTTCGAAAGGATTCCTTGTAGGCTGGGCCCTTGTACGCTTGTGTCTTTCTCTCCACCCCGGATAGTCCAAGTCTCCTGGCCTGTGGCCTTAAGCAGTATCTTCTAACAGAGCTAGGGAGAGAAAAACATGTTAGATCACACAATCCTGACACCTGTGCCTCCAACACTGTCCCTATGTCAATGCATTGCCATTGAATGCCTCTGCTGCAAGTCACTGTCCCTAATGCCACCTAGGAAGTGTCACCCCAACAAACACAGCAATCCACTTTGCACTTACCAACTTAGTTCCACTCTCCAAGCTCTATGCCAGCTTCAGGTAAAGGATTCCTTGTAGGCTGGGCCCTTGTACGCTTGTGTCTTTCTCTCCACCCCGGATAGTCCAAGTCTCCTGGCCTGTGGCCTTAAGCAGTATCTTCTAACAGAGCTAGGGAGAGAAAAACATGTTAGATCACACAATCCTGACACCTGTGCCTCCAACACTGTCCCTATGTCAATGCATTGCCATTGAATGCCTCTGCTGCAAGTCACTGTCCCTAATGCCACCTAGGAAGTGTCACCCCAACAAACACAGCAATCCACTTTGCACTTACCAACTTAGTTCCACTCTCCAAGCTCTATGCCAGCTTCAGGTAAAGGATTCCTTGTAGGCTGGGCCCTTGTACGCTTGTGTCTTTCTCTCCACCCCGGATAGTCCAAGTCTCCTGGCCTGTGGCCTTAAGCAGTATCTTCTAACAGAGCTAGGGAGAGAAAAACATGTTAGATCACACAATCCTGACACCTGTGCCTCCAACACTGTCCCTATGTCAATGCATTGCCATTGAATGCCTCTGCTGCAAGTCACTGTCCCTAATGCCACCTAGGAAGTGTCACCCCAACAAACACAGCAATCCACTTTGCACTTACCAACTTAGTTCCACTCTCCAAGCTCTATGCCAGCTTCAGGTAAAGGATTCCTTGTAGGCTGGGCCCTTGTACGCTTGTGTCTTTCTCTCCACCCCGGATAGTCCAAGTCTCCTGGCCTGTGGCCTTAAGCAGTATCTTCTAACAGAGCTAGGGAGAGAAAAACATGTTAGATCACACAATCCTGACACCTGTGCCTCCAACACTGTCCCTATGTCAATGCATTGCCATTGAATGCCTCTGCTGCAAGTCACTGTCCCTAATGCCACCTAGGAAGTGTCACCCCAACAAACACAGCAATCCACTTTGCACTTACCAACTTAGTTCCACTCTCCAAGCTCTATGCCAGCTTCAGGTAAAGGATTCCTTGTAGGCTGTTGTTGCTTAACTTTTGTATTTGTTATTTTATTAAGTTGATGTTCCTCAAGCTGTGTTGTTTATTTATTCTCCTCATGTTTTTTTAATTTTTTTTTATCATTTTGTGTCTCAATTTTTCCTTTGGATACTCATGTTGCCGTCATGTTTGTAGCACAAATTTTCAATGTTTTTGCTGGTCAGATTGCTTTGTTCCTTGATGCCACTCAGGTTGTGATGTTTCTGGCTGCTCCTGTTCACTAGTTTGCTGCTCTGGTTGCGCTCTTTCTGTCTGCTCCTCCTCTGGTATTTCCTGCACCATTTGACGTCTTTCTTCTTCTTCAGCATATCTTCTGATTTGCCAATTCGCATATTCCAGTCTGGCTCGCATTTCCAAGAGCTCATTGTATGCTATTGATTCAGTATTTCCTGAGGTTGATGTTGATGGGTCAGTTGGTCTTTGCATGTTGGATTCCCATTGTGGAGGTACAGTTGTGTTCAATCGTCTACCTTCTTCCGTCAACAGCTGCAGGGTGTTTGCTATCATGCGTGTGTTGGTCACTGACTCGTACTGGCCCAGCACCATCTGTTGTATGTTTTCATGAACTTGTTGGCTCAGGGAAGTGCTCAAAGCTTGGTTTTGGGAAATATTATCAAAGAATGAACCTATTGCAAGCAGTGCATTTCCATGTGCGACCTGTGTTGTCCTTATTTGATTCAACATCTGCTGCATCTGGTCATAATGATTGTCCAACCTCTGGACATCTTGTATCCTTCGTTGCTCCATACCTTTTAATGCTTCAAGGATTGTATCTAGGCTTGTGACTGTATCCAGAGCTGTTGCTTCCATCCCATGTGCCTTGGTAGATGTCTCCATCAATGCCGTCACCCGTGCCTCGCCTGGCGTCTCCCGTGACTCGCCTGGCATCTCCAGTGCCTCGCCTGGAGTCTCCCATGCCTCGCCTGGTGTCTCCCGTGCCTCGCCTGGAGTCTCCCGTGCCTCGCCTGGAGTCTCCCGTGCCTCACCTGGCATCTCCAGTGCCTCGCCTGGCGTCTCTCGTGCCTCGCCTGGCGTCTCTCGTGCCTCGCCTGGCGTCTCTCGTGCCTCACCTGGCATATCCCCTACCTCGCCTGGCATATCCCCTGCCTCGCCTGGTGTCAACATCAATGCCATCTCATGCAATGTGTCGGCCTTCTCCTGTGTCTCATCCGCTGTTTCCAACGATGCCATCACATGCACTGTAGATGCCGTCTCCTCTGGAATGCCTGCTGTCTCTACTACCTCTGCTGCCATTTCATGGGGTGTGTCTGCTTCTCCCATCACGGACGTGAAATGCACTGGTGCCACCTCCTTTTCCACGGCTGCTGCCTCATGTGGCTCGGTTGCCAACTCCTGTGCTGTGCAATAGTTGTCATCTCCACCTTCTTGATCTGACTCCTGTCTATTTTCAAATGACACTCTTCTTGGTCTCTTTCTTCCAGAATCTAGAACTAAAAAGAGTAATGTTAATGACGTCTAGCCTAAAAACTTCTTTTTTATACATCAACCACATTAAACCATCCCTCACCTTCTGTTTCCTGTAGTGTTGTGGATGATTGAAGCTTTGATGTTGAATGCTTCCTTAACATTCCATGCCTTTGTGGAGTTGTTTCCTTTGCTGTCTCCAGTGCTGTTTCTAAGGTTTATACATCACATAAGTTAGGTATAAATTACTAATAGATAACATCTAATAATTGTAAGCAAATGTTAAATATATCTATTTACCCGCTGTCTTTTGCATTGCTGAGGGAGATTTCTTCATTGGTGTACTAATTTTTTTGGTCTTATCACCCTTTGTTGGTGTTGTGTCCTTGATTTTAGTTTTATTTGTTGTCGCTGTTTAAGAAATGTTATTAATATTTTTTTATGTTAGTAAAATATTAATCAAAATAAAGAACGTAAAAATAAAACACAATGAAAACAATAAATGCACCCAAGTTTACCTGTAGCACTTGTTCCGGGCATGTCTGCGTCTCTGACAAGCTGAAAGTAGTCCTGGAACTTATTCTCCCATTCCTTATATAGCTTGTTTCCTTCTTGAATTTTCTTATTAGTCACCCTCTTGCAATCACGCAGCCTTTTCTTGCAACTTGCAACACTCCGTTTTGTAGTGCCAGCTGAAGAAACTTTGTTTGCTATCTGCTCCCACGTTGTATTCTTGAATTGGTGATGTACATTCCTTGCCTGTGTACCAAATAGTTGACAGGTTATTGTACTAACATGATCAATGAGAGCTTCTGTCTCCTCATCAGTGAATTTGGGTGCCCTTGTACTGGTCCCTTCTCCTGCAGAATCATCTTCATCATGTGAACCTCCAGTCACATGCTCCTGTGGTCTTGATTCCTGGTCTTCCCCGCTATGTGTACTTTGTGGCTGTGAACTTTCTTCATCACCTGTGAAGGAGAGCGAACGTTGTCTACCTCTACCCTCAGCCATTCCTAAGAAATTGTAAAGAAAACCATGAATTATATTACCAAAATTTAAAAAATATTATTTATATAAGTAATCTATAAAAACATGTACTTACAACAATTCAAAAATCTTATATAAATATGCCTTAACAACATTATTCTGCATAAAATTCATGTTTCACTGAATGCCTCAGTAAGAGTTTTGTCATACCTGTATTCATCAATATTAATATATAGATACACATAAATACACACAAATATATATAAATATATATATATATATATATATATATATATATAGATATGACAAAAATTATAGACTGAACATAGAAATCACATTTTTGACACTTCTTTTAAATTTACAAACACAGTGCAAGGTGTCTTGTGTCCGAATATAAGCTCTAAGGTATGTGTCAGATATACCTTAAACCTAGTGCCCATATTGCCAGTTATATTATGGTTGATACAGTTGACATTTTTAAATTTTAATAACTCTGGAACAGTTTTGGATATTCAAGAAGGTGTGGTACCTTTACCAGCTATTTGAAGTATTTCATTGGACAATTCACTAACAAAACAAACATCATTTTTTTTTGGAGGTTGTGAGAAGTGAGCTATCTGTGAGGAATACTTTATTATCAAATTTTAAATACCCGTATATACTCGAGTATAAGTCGACCCGAATATAAGCCGAGGCACCTAATTCTACCACAAAAACCTGGGAAAACTTATTGACTCGAGTATAAGCCTAGGGTGGGAAATGCAGCTCTAGCCGTACACAGCACACATAGTGCCAGATATGCCCCACAGTGCCAGATATGCCCTCATAGTGCCAGATATGCCCCACCGTGCCAGATATGCCCCCACAGTGCCAGATATGCCCCACCACAGTGCCAGATATGCCCCACCACAGTGCCAGATATGCCCCCACAGTGCTGCCAGATATGCCCCCACAGTGCTGCCAGATATGCCCCCACAGTGCTGCCAGTTATGCCCCCACAGTGCTGCCAGATATGCCCCCACAGTGCTGCCAGATATGCCCCCACAGTGCTGCCAGATATGCCCCCACAGTGCTGCCAGATATGCCCCCACAGTGCTGCCAGTTATGCCTCCACAGTGCTGCCAGTTATGCCCCCACAGTGCTGCCAGATATGCCCCCACAGTGCTGCCAGATATGCCCCCACAGTGCTGCCAGATATGCCCCCACAGTGCTGCCAGATATGCCCCCACAGTGCTGCCAGATATGCCCCCACAGTGCTGCCAGTTATGCCCCCACAGTGCTGCCAGTTATGCCCCCACAGTGCTGCCAGATATGCCCCCACAGTGCTGCCAGTTATGCCCCCACAGTGCTGCCAGATATGCCCCCACAGTGCTGCCAGATATGCCCCCACAGTGCTGCCAGATATGCCCCCACAGTGCTGCCAGTTATGCCCCCACAGTGCTGCCAGATATGCCCCCACAGTGCTGCCAGTTATGCCCCCACAGTGCTGCCAGATATGCCCCCACAGTGCTGCCAGATATGCCCCCACAGTGCTGCCAGATATGCCCCCACAGTGCTGCCAGATATGCCCCCACAGTGCTGCCAGATATGCCCCCACAGTGCTGCCAGATATGCCCCCACAGTGCTGCCAGTTATGCCCCCACAGTGCTGCCAGGTATGCCCCCACAGTGCTGCCAGTTATGCCCCCACAGTGCTGCCAGGTATGCCCCACAGTGCTGCCAGGTATGCCCCACAGTGCTGCCAGATATGCCCCCACAGTGCTGCCAGTTATGCCCCCACAGTGCTGCCAGATATGCCCCCACAGTGCTGCCAGATATGCCCCCACAGTGCTGCCAGATATGCCCCCACAGTGCTGCCAGATATGCCCCCACAGTGCTGCCAGATATGCCCCCACAGTGCTGCCAGATATGCCCCCACAGTGCTGCCAGATATGCCCCCACAGTGCTGCCAGTTATGCCCCCACAGTGCTGCCAGTTATGCCCCCACAGTGCTGCCAGTTATGCCCCACAGTGCTGCCAGGTATGCCCCACAGTGTTGTTACTTACCCCTCCATCGATCCCGCGCTGTCTTCTGGAGGGACACGGAGCGCGCACAGCACGCGCCTCTCCTGTGTTCCCTCCTGCATCTTCGGCGGCCGCGGCGGGTCTATTAAAGGAAGTACCAGTTCGTGATCAGAGGTCACGAACGGGTACTTCCTGTAATAGAACCGCCGCTGCTGCCGCCGGAGATGCAGGAGGGACACAGGAGAGCCGCGCGCTGTGCGCGCTCCGTGTCCCTCCTTCACACTGCTCTGCCTCTGCCTCACTGACTCGAGTATAAGCCGAGGTGGCTTTTTCAGCACAAAAAAAAGTGCTGAAAAAGTCGGCTTATACTCGAGTATATACGGTAATAAGTTAGTTGGCTATGTGCTACAACCACACCACACTATTAGTGATGAGTGCAGACATTGCACCACACATCTTGGTTTGCGAGTGCTGTTGTTATATATATATATATATATATATATATAATATATATATATATATATATATATAAATTCAGCACTCACCATGGCAAGCTCACTTATCATCACAACATAAATAAATACATGATGCGTGTGTTAGTATGTGAATTGGCCAATGCACACACACATATATCTATCTATATATAGTTATATATATATATATATATATATATATATATATACACACTAACACACAATCAATAAAAAAAAAATACAGATCGAAATGAAGGAAAATAAGAAATTCCTATACCCCATCATTAATACAATAAACTTAGTCGTAAAATGTATATAGACACATTAATTGTAACCGCACATTGATATGGGACAAAAAATATCTAGAATAAAACATGAGCAACATTATCATTAATATAACTATATAAGCTTTTTTAAATTAATAAAATGTGTATTAATTAACCAAAAATCATAAAGATGGTATTATCAGAGATTGCAAACACAAGATCAATAAAAGTAGAATCTGATTTTTTCCATTTCAAAAATGTAAAAAAAAAAAAAAAATGTAATTAAAATAGTAAGGACAACCATTCTATTGACAATTTTTTAATTTGCATGTGTTTAACAAACACGTGTGCCTTTCATAAAGCACAAAAAATTTTCCGAAAACATTTATAAATCATGGTTAAACAAACACTAGTTGTTTTACATTTCATAATTTTGGCATATTTTATTCAACGTAATGTTGTTTTGGAAGGTATAATGAACATATCTCAAGACGTCACCGTGGCACAATCAGCACACATGGCGCTGTGCTGAGCGGTGTGAAATATGTTTGGGGACCGGTTAAAGCAGCACACATCTCTCGCCAGATATGTCCTTGAATTAGAGACATACTTACGTTTGAAAGGTACAGGAAATCCAATGACGCGTCAAAGCAGAAATGGATCGTTCAAAAGAAGCAAGATGAGTGTTGATCACTATCACTTTCTTCCTCCGATTTTGAAAGCCAATTCCAACACGATGTCACTGTCAGTGTCAGGATCAGAGAAATGAAAATGGCGATTGAGCTAGGGCGGTACTTACAAATAAATACCAAAAAAAAGTGCGGGAAAATGAACACAGTGGCATTTCTTGAAATCCTCTGCTGGGATTGGTTTAGGAAAATGCACCACTAAATGTAATTAGAGGCTGAACACTCTACGTAATCAGAGGAGGAACTTTGAGAAGAAGGGGGAGTGAACCTGCTTTACGATAATTTTTCATATAGTTAATCACAGATGTGTTGTAGACTTTTTTTGGTCTATTGTGCTATAATAAAATCTTTCAGGAGGAACACCATTTTTTTACTATAATTATAGAGAGAGACAGTGTGGTGAGGTGAGATTGAATATGGTGCAGCTTTACTTTTGCGCGCTTGAATGTAGCCTCGCTGACCGATGTGGCTGGGACCTGTAGTTCCACGGTAGAAAGTTGTGCCGTTGGCTATGCTATTAGCCTAGGCGCGTCTTATCATAGACCCCATGCTATTGATGGGGTGACGATGGGTGCGTCCAATACAGGGCGCCCAGAAACAGCCATGTTAAGGGAGAGAGAGTGTTGAATGAAGTGAACGGGTGCGCTGTAGGGTCTGGGGGGAGGTGTGGTGGTGGGGGGGGGGGGTTTGCGCGCTTGAATGTAGCCTCGCTGACCGATGTGGCTGGGACCTGTAGTTCCACGGTAGAAAGTTGTGCCGTTGGCTATGCTATTAGCCTAGGCGCGTCTTATCATAGACCCCATGCTATTGATGGGGTGACGATGGGTGCGTCCAATACAGGGCGCCCAGAAACAGCCATGTTAAGGGAGAGAGAGTTGAATGAAGTGAACGGGTGCGCTGTAGGGTCTGGGGGGAGGTGGGGGGGGGGGGGGGTTTGCGCGCTTGAATGTAGCCTCGCTGACCGATGTGGCTGGGACCTGTAGTTCCACGGTAGAAAGTTGTGCCGTTGGCTATGCTATTAGCCTAGGCGCGTCTTATCATAGACCCCATGCTATTGATGGGGTGACGATGGGTGCGTCCAATACAGGGCGCCCAGAAACAGCCATGTTAAGGGAGAGAGAGTTGAATGAAGTGAACGGGTGCGCTGTAGGGTCTGGGGGGAGGTGTGGTGGTGGGGGGGGGTTTGCGCGCTTGAATGTAGCCTCGCTGACCGATGTGGCTGGGACCTGTAGTTCCACGGTAGAAAGTTGTGCCGTTGGCTATGCTATTAGCCTAGGTGCGTCTTATCATAGACCCCATGCTATTGATGGGGTGACGATGGGTGCGTCCAATACAGGGCGCCCAGAAACAGCCATGTTAAGGGAGAGAGAGTGTTGAATGAAGTGAACGGGTGCGCTGTAGGGTCTGGGGGGAGGTGTGGTGGGGGGGGGGGGTTTGCGCGCTTGAATGTAGCCTCGCTGACCGATGTGGCTGGGACCTGTAGTTCCACGGTAGAAAGTTGTGCCGTTGGCTATGCTATTAGCCTAGGCGCGTCTTATCATAGACCCCATGCTATTGATGGGGTGACGATGGGTGCGTCCAATACAGGGCGCCCAGAAACAGCCATGTTAAGGGAGAGAGAGTGTTGAATGAAGTGAACGGGTGCGCTGTAGGGTCTGGGGGGAGGTGTGGTGGGGGGGGGGGGTTTGCGCGCTTGAATGTAGCCTCGCTGACCGATGTGGCTGGGACCTGTAGTTCCGCGGTAGAAAGTTGTGCCGTTGGCTATGCTATTAGCCTAGGCGCGTCTTATCATAGACCCCATGCTATTGATGGGGTGACGATGGGTGCGTCCAATACAGGGCGCCCAGAAACAGCCATGTTAAGGGAGAGAGAGTTGAATGAAGTGAACGGGTGCGCTGTAGGGTCTGGGGGGAGGTGTGGTGGGGGGGGGGTTTGCGCGCTTGAATGTAGCCTCGCTGACCGATGTGGCTGGGACCTGTAGTTCCACGGTAGAAAGTTGTGCCGTTGGCTATGCTATTAGCCTAGGTGCGTCTTATCATAGACCCCATGCTATTGATGGGGTGACGATGGGTGCGTCCAATACAGGGCGCCCAGAAACAGCCATGTTAAGGGAGAGAGAGTGTTGAATGAAGTGAACGGGTGCGCTGTAGGGTCTGGGGGGAGGTGTGGTGGGGGGGGGGGGGTTTGCGCGCTTGAATGTAGCCTCGCTGACCGATGTGGCTGGGACCTGTAGTTCCACGGTAGAAAGTTGTGCCGTTGGCTATGCTATTAGCCTAGGCGCGTCTTATCATAGACCCCATGCTATTGATGGGGTGACGATGGGTGCGTCCAATACAGGGCGCCCAGAAACAGCCATGTTAAGGGAGAGAGAGTGTTGAATGAAGTGAACGGGTGCGCTGTAGGGTCTGGGGGGAGGTGTGGTGGGGGGGGGGGGGGTTTGCGCGCTTGAATGTAGCCTCGCTGACCGATGTGGCTGGGACCTGTAGTTCCGCGGTAGAAAGTTGTGCCGTTGGCTATGCTATTAGCCTAGGCGCGTCTTATCATAGACCCCATGCTATTGATGGGGTGACGATGGGTGCGTCCAATACAGGGCGCCCAGAAACAGCCATGTTAAGGGAGAGAGAGTGTTGAATGAAGTGAACGGGTGCGCTGTAGGGTCTGGGGGGAGGTGTGGTGGGGGGGGGGTTTGCGCGCTTGAATGTAGCCTCGCTGACCGATGTGGCTGGGACCTGTAGTTCCACGGTAGAAAGTTGTGCCGTTGGCTATGCTATTAGCCTAGGCGCGTCTTATCATAGACCCCATGCTATTGATGGGGTGACGATGGGTGCGTCCAATACAGGGCGCCCAGAAACAGCCATGTTAAGGGAGAGAGAGTGTTGAATGAAGTGAACGGGTGCGCTGTAGGGTCTGGGGGGAGGTGTGGTGGGGGGTGCATCACTTTAGGCACGACACATGTATGATGTCTGTATACTGCCTGTATTCTTCACATAACGTAATGATATATATTATGCACATATACTAAGAATTTCCATCTACCATTTTTAAAATAACTATTTCCGGTCTAAACTTTGCATTCTTTAAGCGCCAAACCCGTTTTTTGAATAGTAAAATGTTATTGGTCATGATATTGTAATCTTCGAACTGAACTCCTCCCATTTATAAACACTTATATACAAAGGTGCACGGAATGTGGATACAGAACGTACTTGGATTTAGGAGTTGAGGAAGATATATTTGCTTTTATCGCTTTTTCTTTCTCGAAATCTTTGCGTTAAGAATTAGATAATGGCTGATCAGGCTTGCAGATTAGTACCATCTCAGAGAGGATTTCTTTTAAATGTGGATGGCTATCTTCTAGCAAAAAATAAGCAGCGGGGAGACACTTTTTATTGGCAGTGTACTGAAAGAAAAAGTGGACCTTGTGGATCTTATGCCAAAACCACTTTAGTGGGCGGAGAACATCGTCTGCAAAGTCATTCTGAACATACACATCCACCAAAACCTGACAAAACAGACGTCGCCATTGCAAAAGCTGCAATAAAACAAAAGGCACGTACTACTAATGACCCTCCTTCAGCAATCATTCAAAGCGTAACAGCGGATATGCCCTCATGCAGTGCTGTGAGTATGCCCAATAGGGAATCTCTTCGGAACATGGTAAAGAGGGCTAGGAGAGAAGACTGTCCTCCCGAACCCACTTCATTAGATGAAATTCAAATACCATCTAATTTAGCTGATATCAACGGAATGAAGTTTTTGGGAAGGGACAGTTCTTTTCATAACGATAGAACACTGCTGTTCAGCACAAAGGACAACCTGCAGAAGCTACAAGAGTCTCCATATTGGGTGATGGATGGCACCTTTAAGACTTGCCCAACATTATTTAGACAAATATATACCATCCATGGTTTGGTTGGCACAAATGTTGATACCCAACGGTTATTGCCACTAGTGTATGGTCTCCTAAGCAGCAAAACAGAGGAATGTTATTTACGCTTTTTTGAGGATCTTCAGGACTATGCCTCTGATTTTAACATAGATTTGGCACCATTATTCATTCTGACAGACTTTGAGATTGCTGCTATTCAGGCAGCCAAACGCATCTTTCCAGCCTCTACCCATAAATGTTGCCTTTTTCACTTGGGACAAAATATTTGGAGGAAGATACAGAGTTCGGGATTGGCAACCCAATATGGGAGAGAGAATGATTTTAACCTTAAATTAAGACATCTTCAGGCATTGTCCTTTCTACCTCCTGATGAAATCCCTGCTGCTTTTGAAATTTTAAAAGCAGAAATGCCTGCCAATGCTGCACCGGTCATGACTTACTTTGAGGAGACTTATGTATTGGGTCGGATAAGAGACCGTACACGAAGCCAAGGCAGAGTTCCTCCAATGTTTCCACCTTCTATGTGGTCTGTTAACGAAAATATAATAGGTGGAATACCAAGAACCCAAAACAGGCTGGAAGGTTGGCATAGACGATGGAACATGCTTCTTGGTGAAAAGAAGTGTGGAGTTTTTAAAATAATATTTTTTTTCCAAAAGGAGCAGCAAGTGACTATTAGACATATAGAAAGAGTCACTGCAAATGTCTTAAAAACACCTACAAAGCGTGACACACGAGATCATGAGGAGGCACTAATGAGATGTATGGGACAAAAAGATACCGTTGAGGTTATGGAATTTCTGCGTGGGATTGCATTCCATATGCATTAATTTTAAACACCAACTATTTGTCTGATAATTTCTTTCCTCATTGGTTAAATTAGGATTTTGAACATTTTTCGCTAAGTTGGGCGAAATAGTTTTGAAGAGTTATTTAAGTCGAAGTTCCAGTTAGTTTACCTTTTCAAACATTCTATTTAGTGGATTTAGATCATTACTATCTGTGTAATGGTAAGTTCATGATTAAAAGTTAAATCTTTACAACCTAATTCTAATAACTTTTAATGTCATTTCAGTACTGATTGAGACTATACTTTGTTTTTAATAATTACTAAAAAAAAAATTATTTTTTTCTGGACATGTTTTAATTAAAATTCTATTATTATATTTTACTATTACTGTTAGAGAGTAAACTTATGATTATATGACAAAATAAACAATATGCGTAAACTAAATAGCCTCAAAACATCATTATATTAAATAATAGGCATAGTTTATTTTTTATAATATTTATTTTGTGTATTATTAACTTCACTTTAATGATTGTTAAAGTTTTTTGATACTTCATATTAGATTGTTTTATTATATAGATATTATCATTAAAACACAGAGACTATAAAGAATCAGATTGTAATACTTATTAAGTAAATTTGGGTATTCCTTTTTATTTAGAATTTAATTAATAAACTTCACACATAATAAATATGTAGTTAATACAATCTTTCTATTGTAATCCAAATTTTTGTTTTAAATGCACAGTATTATATGAATTAATGAATGAATTAAAAATTATAACATTTTACAAATAATTAAAATAATTCTCTTTTTATCCATAGATATGTCAAGAGAAAAGTTGAAAATAATTATTAAATAAAATATATTATAATGAAAATGGAGAAGATTTTTCAAAACAACAGATGTTATGCATTGGTAAGGCTAATGTATATATGTGATAATTTTGCTTTTCATGCTAAATTTTAATTAACGATATATTTTTTATTATGGTTACAAATAGTTAATTGCTGTATGCTTAATGATACCAAGTTTTTTTCTGACGTTAACTCTTGTTCTTCTCTTTTTTCTTCCAGAGAATCTCTACATATAATTGTGAAAAAAATTAAATATGTTCAGTTTCAATAAAGATATATTAAAAACAATATACGATTATTTGGTTTTGGTTATTATGAAATTTAGAAAAATAAATAAAATGTAAATTAATTTAACAAAATGTATAGAAATGTATAGGGGAGGCAGGGAGCGGAATATGAATGTTACTAATTATTAAAGTTTCTGTGTGGGGTGGAGCTGGAATTTCATCTTTCTCTAATTACAATATAAGGAGGTCTGACTATTTAGCAACATATAAATTAAATAGTATATGGAGTTTACTCAAATATAAATAAAAAAGCGAAGAATAATGACGCCATAACTGAGTGTACAGGGGTGGTTAGGAGAACTACAAGTCTCAGGACAGATGATAAGGGCCTGTGTTGAAAACATTAAACATGCACAGTGTTCATGTTCACTATTTTATTGATGCTCTGGTGTGGCGGGGTGAACCATACCACCCCCCCCCCCCCACACACACACACACACACACACACACACACACACACCCCCCTCAGTAGCTATTGCTGGCGACGGGGGGCCGTCCAAGACGAGACGCTATGAGTCCCGTCCACCCGCAATAGCTATTGAGAGCGTGGCGTCTAGGGATGGTGGCGACGCCGTGACTGAGTGTACAGGGGTGGTTAGGAGAACTACAAGTCTCAGGACAGATGATAAGGGCCTGTGTTGAAAACATTAAACATGCACAGTGTTCATGTTCACTATTTTATTGATGCTCTGGTGTGGCGGGGTGAACCATACCACCCCCCCCCCACACACACACACACACACACACACACACACCCCTCAGTAGCTATTGCTGGCGACGGGGGGCCGTCCAAGACGAGACGCTATGAGTCCCGTCCACCCGCAATAGCTATTGAGAGCGTGGCGTCTAGGGATGGTGGCGACGCCGTGACTGAGTGTACAGGGGTGGTTAGGAGAACTACAAGTCTCAGGACAGATGATAAGGGCCTGTGTTGAAAACATTAAACATGCACAGTGTTCATGTTCACTATTTTATTGATGCTCTGGTGTGGCGGGGTGAACCATACCACCCCCCCCCCCCCCACACACACACACACACACACACACACCCCTCAGTAGCTATTGCTGGCGACGGGGGGCCGTCCAAGACGAGACGCTATGAGTACCGTCCACCCGCAATAGCTATTGAGAGCGTGGCGTCTAGGGATGGTGGCGACGCCGTGACTGAGTGTACAGGGGTGGTTAGGAGAACTACAAGTCTCAGGACAGATGATAAGGGCCTGTGTTGAAAACATTAAACATGCACAGTGTTCATGTTCACTATTTTATTGATGCTCTGGTGTGGCGGGGTGAACCATACCACCCCCCCCCCCCCCACACACACACACACACACACACACACACACACCCCTCAGTAGCTATTGCTGGCGACGGGGGGCCGTCCAAGACGAGACGCTATGAGTCCCGTCCACCCGCAATAGCTATTGAGAGCGTGGCGTCTAGGGATGGTGGCGACGCCGTGACTGAGTGTACAGGGGTGGTTAGGAGAACTACAAGTCTCAGTTATGTGTAATATTATTTTTTGATAATGAATGTTTGTCGGTCTTGAGCTTATCTGACTTATGTCCTGTCGGACTTAAAAATGTCTACATATGTTTTGTCGGTCTTTTGTTTGTCGGTCTTGAGCTTATCTGACTTATGTCTTATCGGACTTAAAAATGACTACATATGTTTTGTCGGTCTTTTGTTTGTCGGTCTTGAGCTTATCTGACTTAAGTCCTGTCGGACTTAAAAATGTCTACATATGTTTTGTCGGTCTTTTGTTTGTCTGTCTTGAGCTTATCTGACTTATGTCCTGTCGGACTTTAAGATTTCTATATTTGCTTTGTCGGCCTTCAACAGTGTCTGTGTAATACGTATCTAATTGATAATTGTCGTGGGGTTTTAATGTCTGCATACACGCTGTCGATCTTCGAGAGGTCTGTTTACTTTCATTGTCTAACTTATCTATGTCGAGGTATGATTAATGTAGAACAATAGTTTGTCGGTAAAACTAAATTGTCTGACAATCACTGTCGGACTAATCTTTGTCGGGAAAAATAGATTCGAACCGCTATACCACACCCGTAATTTTATGTCGGGGGTGTGTAAGGTGTAATTTTATGTCTGGGGGAGAGGTGTTTATGTTTTGGGTGGAGGCGTCATTTTATATCTGGGGGGGTGTGAGGTGTAATTTATGTCGGGGGTCGGGGTATGAGGTGTAATTTTTTGGCTGGGGGTGTGGTGTGAGGTGTAAGTTTATGTTGGGGGGTGTGAGGTGTAACTTTTATGTCGGGTGTGTGTGAGGTGTAATTTTATGTCTGGGGGGAGTAAGGTATAATTTTATTTCTGGGGAGGGGTGTGAGGCAGTGGCGTAACTACTGCCCCCGCAGTCCTCGCGGTGGCTTGGGGGCGAGGGGCTGCGGGGGCGCCACTGATTACAGCAGACTGACATGCGGACGAACGTCCGCATGTCAGTCTGCTTTATTGGAGGGACACGGAGGGCGCAGCGTGTGCCTCTCCTGTGTCCCTCCTGAGCCCTGCATCATCTCCGGCGGCCCGCGGGTCTAATAGGGGGAAGTGCCGTCCGTGAGCCAATTAGAGCTCACGGACGGCACTTCCCCCTATCAGACCCGCGGCCGCCGGAGATGATGCAGCAGGAGGGACACAGGAGAGGCACACGCTGCGCCCTCCGTGTCCCTCCAACAAGCGGCGGCGGCGGCACTGGGGCATATCTGGCACTGGGGGGGGAGGGTGTCTGGCACTGGGGAATATATGGCACTGGGGGGGGGGATGTCTGGCACTAGGGGGTTATCTGGCACTGGGGCATATATGGCACTGGGGGGGGGGTATCTGGCACTAGGGCATATCTGCCACGGGGGGGGGGGGGATATCTGGCACTAGGGCATATCTGGCACGGGGTGGGGGGGATGTCTGGCACTGGGGGGGATATCTGGCACTGGGGCATATATGGCACTGGGGGGGGGATATCTGGCACTAGGGCATATCTGGCACTGGGGGGGGGGGGATGTCTGGCACTGGGGGGGGTATCTGGCACTGGGGCATATATGGCACTGGGGGGGGGGATATCTGGCACGGGGTGGATATATGGCACTGGGGGGGGATGTCTGGCACTGGGGGGGAATATCTGGCACTGGGGGGGGGGATATCTGGCACTGGTAGGGAATATCTGGCCCTGGGGCATATATGACACTGGGGGAGAATATCTGGCACTGGGGGCATATATGGCACTGGGGGGGAATATCTGTTACTGGGGGGGGGGATATATGGCACTGGGGTGGAATACCTGGCACTGGGGGCATATATGGCACGGGGGGCATATCTGGCACTGGGGGCATATATGGCACTCGGGGGGAATATCTGGCACTGGCGGCATATCTGGCACTGGGGGAATATCTGGCACTGGGGGCATATGTGGCACTGGGGGGGTATATGTGTACCTGGCACATGGGGGGGGGGCTATATTTGGCACCGGGGGCATGTGAGTACCTGGCACCGTGGGGGAATATCTGGCACTGGGGACATATGTGGCACTGGGAGCACAGCCCTAGCAACAAGGACTACCTCCTAGCAACGAGCATGACACCCAGTGCATGAAACACCTGACAACGAGCATGACACCCAGTGCATGAAACACCTGGCAACGAGCATGACACCCAGTGCATGAAACCCCTGACAACGAGAAGGTAATTGAAAAGTAATTAGAAGCCTTACTGTAGGACTTAATGTGTAATGGGCATTACGGTGTGTGGCATAATGTATCACGGACATTGCGGTGTGTGTCATAATGTGTCACAGGCATTACGGTGTGTGGTATACTATATCACGGGCATTGTGGTATGTGGTATAATGTCTCAGGGTCATTGCAGTGTGGCATAATACATAACGGGCATTGCGGTGTGTGGCATAGGGTATAACGGGCAGGGCATTGCGGTATGTGTCACAGGCATTACGGTGTATGGTATACTATATCACGGGCATTGTGGTATAATGTCTCAAGGTCATTGCGGTGTGTGTCATAATGTGTCACAGGCATTGTATGTGCTATAATGTATCAGGGGCATTGCAGTGTGTAGCATAATATATAACGGGCATTGCGATTCCTGTCATAATGTGTCGGGGGCATTACGGTGTGTGGCATAATGTGTCACAGGCATTACGGTGTGTGGCATAATGTGTCGGGGGCATTACAGTGTGTGCATATTGTGTCATGTGCATTGTTGTGTGCGGCATAATGTCTAAGGGCCATTGCAGTATGTGGCATAATGTATACTGGGCATTACTATAAGGAGGAAAAATGACAAATAATGTAAGGGGCATGAATCAGGATTATTTTTCTTTCCTGTGGTGGCTAACGTCTGGGCGTGCAGGTTGCAAAACTGGGGTATAAGGTAGTCTTTTCCTGCAATACCACGCCCCTTTACGAGAAACCACGCCCATTTCAACAAAACCACGCCCCTTTTTTTGCTGCGCGCGCCGAAGGCGCGCGCATATTTATCCCTTTCTTGCTCCTAATTATGCGGCGGGGGGGGGGCGCCAAAAATTTTTTGGCTTGGGGGAGAAAAATTTCTAGTTACGCCACTGGTGTGAGGTGTAATTTTATGTCTGGGGAGAGGTGTAATTTTATGGCTGGGGGTGGGGTGTGAGGGGTAATTTTGTTGTTGTTGTTTTTTGTTGGTGTAACTTCATGTACGTTATATTTTGAAGTATTAATCCCGCCTACTTTGGTATTGGCTCCACCTACAGTTCATTTGGTGCCGCCCACATGAGGCCACTTTAAGAATTTTTTCCAGGGCCACTTTTGTTTCCCAATCCGTCCCTGGTGGCAGGACCCACGACAGCAGCCCTATGCGTCAGATAATACATTTGTCCATCCTTCCTATTTCCTCCCCATCCATGTTTCTTTCCATATTGCATTCTGTACACCCCTCCCCTTTGTCAGCCACGGCAACAAGGTACCAAGGAACCCTGAGTCTAGGTACAAAATGCTTAAGGGTTGCTAGGTGCCAGTGTCAGCATGTATTACCAACACCAGGTGTGTAAAAAATGTTTATTTAAATGTTTTTCGCTGTGCCGCAGGCCCACACCATCTCTGGCGGCTACGGTGATGTATGTGTTAACGCCTTGCAAGCTGCACCAGGAGGCGGTTTGTAGGAGGCCGCTGCAGCCGGGACCTGGACTGCAATGCTATGTACGAGAGCAGTGCTGCCTGCAAGGGGACCAGGAACACCTCCTCCCAAAGCAGCGATTCGACAGCTCTGCAGGCAGACAATCAGATTTACCCCCAGTGCGCTGAACAAGTGAAATTCAGTTGCCACATACTGGTGAGACCGGTATAACCAGCTACTATTGTTACAATACAGTACGGTGGCACCAAGTTTAAATGCACCAATTGGCGCTTCGTGTACAGTGAAATGTCAGGTCCAGAGGATGTGGGCTGTGTAATGGGAACCAGTAGCGCTGGGATACCAGGGAAGGCAGCACTGAGTAGACACAGCAAGCTAAGCACTGCAGTCAGGACCGAGTTCCACAGCTGCAGTGACTCATGCTGTTAACACCTGATGCACCATTAAATAGACCCAAATATACAGTATAAAGGGCATGATGACGTGCAGCTCTGGTGCTTCACTGTCCCTGCCTGTTTGGATCCCGCTGCCTAGAAGTAGCTGAGCAACCACCGCTGCACTGCCGGATGATTGCCAGCTGCCACAGCACATCAGCTATAGGTGGTCTGGGGAAGGCGTGCATGGGTGGGAGTGCTGGGTTGAGATAGGGGGCACCGAAGACATCAGTATACTTGGCTCCATGATCTCTGTCACTGGCCCTGCCTTTTTATCTAAATGGCAGGGGTCCATCACCTAGTGGAATGCTGCTGCACTATGGCTCCTCCTATACGTGACAGCCCAGGCAGATCAGTGAGTAACCAGCAGAGCTAACCTGACAGTAGATGCTAGAATCAAGTGGGCTAAGGGACCTTTTCTGTCTGGGGGATGAGTCACAACACAAGGGGGAGGAGCTAGGCCAGCGGGATAGTTCCTCTACTATCCACGCCACCAACTATTACCTTTAGTAATCAGGTGGCAAGCGAAGCGGAGCGGAGCGAGCCACCAAGCCCGAAGCATGGCGAGCCCACGAGGGTACTTTTCGGGTACCCTGTTCGCCCGTAGCTCCTCCCCTGGTGACGTGTCTCCTCCCCTAGATACGTCAGAAGGTCCCTTCTCCCACTCTGAAATAGAACCAACCCTAACCTGACTGAAGAAAGCAGTGTAGATAGGATTTCCCAGCAAGTATTAAGGTAATGTACCCCCTCCCCCTGAGAATGTTGGATACTTTAAGGGGGGAATCCAATTAAAGGTGAAGGGTACAAGTTGCTGTTGCAGTGGTGTTGAAATGCCGGCAGCGGCACTGCATCTCGCACCTCTCTTGGCCTATTCTCATCCCGCATTAGTACGTTTATGCAGGGGCAGTATTATGTAGCTTTGCCTAGGGTGACTAGCAACCTTGCACCGGCCCTGACCACAGCATCAACAAGCCCAGAGGAAAAGATCACAGCGGCTAGATCAGTACATCGACCCCGCATGCCTTTTGCCTCTGGTATGCCTACGTCCCCTAGCAACGCAGAGGATGTCGGTTCCAGCTCGTGTGATCCTGTGGGGGTGCCCAATGATGCTCCTGACCCAAGTGGTTTGCCAACTCCGGCGGTGAGTATGAGAAACCACACTGACTTTTCCATGACTGACCCCTACCAGACTGACCCTAGTAGTCCCCACCTAGATCCCCCTGTAGAGTGTCCCAATTTAGGAGAGATTGAGGGCCACAGGCAGGAGTTTAGGGAGGCTCAACTCTCTGACCCATCCCCGAAAGGCATGAGGCGCCACTCTGGCAGCGGCCTTGACAGGGTTGGGGCGGGGAGGTTGACCTGGCGGGAAGGGTTAAGGTACAGGGTAGCCAGGAAAGTGGGAGGGGATAGACCAGATAGGGAATGTGTCTAACTGGTCCCCCCAGGGAACTTTCCTGTGCAACCGGTGTCGGTTGCCAGCGAAACCCCTTTGGACAGTAACCCGGAGACAGACCGTACCCTGAAGTGCCTGACACAGAGCTTACCCTGGTCTGGAATGTCGGATGACGCCCAGACCAACTGTAAGGCTGGTGCCATGCGTTGGCAGCCGGGGCACTCCAGCGGTTGTGTTGTCTCTGGGCCTCTGCCCATAGGAGAACCCTTGCAGCAAGTTGCTGTGGACATAGCAGGTCCCCTGCCTGTGCACAGTAGATCGGGGAAGACACGCAGCCTCCCTGTAGTGGATGCCACACAGGATCCAGAGGCTGGTGGTCTGGCCGCCATCACTGTGGCACAGGTAGCGGACGAGGAGGAGGGAGTAGACCTAGGTGACAGAGTAGGTTTCCCAAGTCATAGGTCGACAGAAGAGGATTGGAGGGCAGGTCTGACAGTTAGGGCAGACAGTTGCCAGATAGGTATGACGAAGGTGCAGTGCCTGGAGCACCATGTGGGAGGAGACAGGGGTAGGCCCAACACAGAGGGTGTGGAGGCAACCAGAGGCTGTCCCCGGCCCACATCACCCAGACCGGTACTGACCTTAGAACCTGTAAGGCCCTACGGACATGTTGTCATTGACTTTAGTCCTGTAGTGAACCCCTTGACAGAGATGGCTAGGAAGGGCATTCCCAAGTCAGTGGACTTTGCACCCGCTTGCGAGTTGGCATTCCAGTCATTGAAGGAGGCTTGGGTACCCGCTCCAGTGCTGATGGCACACATTCTTGACCAGGACTGTGTGTTACGAACTATTGCGCCACTGCACGGACTGGGAGCTGTACCGAGCCAGAAAGAGCCATATGGGCAGGAGCACCCTGTGGCCTGGTTGAGCAGTATACTGCTATTGTGGGAGGTGGGGTATGCCACAATTGGGACACCTTGGGTGGCACTGGTTTGTAACCAGCCCCCCGCCGTGGTGACTTACCACCCACCTGTTAGGTGGCTGCAACCTACCTTGGGGAAATTTGACAGACTTTTGTGGTGGAGCCTTGAACTTGGACTTCAGGTGGCCTATTTGAACATTGTGCTCCCACGAAGAGAGGCCCACTACACTATGGATGAACTGTCTAGGCCAGAGCCTACACATCCCAGGTAGCGTCCCCTTCACCCCAACGGACTGCGGGACCAGGACCCAAATCGTTGGGACATGGGTCCCTGGTTGACCCGCTTGAATGGGGGAGGAGGAGTGTGGCCGGAGAGACCAACCAGCCACACGTGTAATGGCGGCTGCGGCACTGAAGGTGTTAACCCTCGTGCCTGGCGCCATATTAAGGGACAATGGGCGCTGGGGGTCACTGTTAAACGTACTTACGGCGCTGGGCACGGACTGTTTAAAAGTTTGTTTAATGATGTGTTTTAACATGTCATATGTAGTGCTCTATGCACAATTGCAGGAATGCATGTTTAACTGTATTTTATATTCAAGATGTGGTCATCTGTATATTTAAAGAGGAAAATGCACTTACTATTATAGATGTCTGAATAATCATGTCTTATCCTCTGGGAATAGGACAGGGCCCTTAGCATGCCACTTCCTATCAGAGAGGTGTGAAGGACAATACCTTTTGATGTGTAAGTTCCTTAGAGAGAGATGCTAATCACTGGGTTTATGGGCTTGGAACTTGTTTCATGTACCTGATTTAATTGACATACGAACGACCTATGCAGGAAGGAAGACTGTTTGTATTGTAGCCTTCCTGTTGAATCTCAGACACTGGGTTTGCCTGGAGATGTGAATGAGACAGAAACATTGGGGTAAATTTACTAAGATTCGTATTTTTCGGAAAAAGGTCAAAGTTCAATCACGAATGACATCGAAAGTGTAAAACTGCAACTTTTTGAATTTATTACGACTAATTTACTAAGCTGTCGTATTCGGGTTTTTCTTTTGTTCCGATGTCGATGTCATTCGTGTTTTTTTTTTTTTTTTTTTTACGGCAGTGATTAGCAAAACACTGCCGACTTTTTTTACAATGAATCTCGGCCGGATTTGTGTGATCCGTGCTGGGGGTTCATTTTTTTTTTTTTTTAAATTAAACAATGAGAAATCATTAAAAAAAAATGCGTGGGGTCCCCCCTCCTAAGCATAACCAGCCTCGGGCTCTTTGAGCCGATCCTGGTTGCAGAAATATGGGTTTAAAAATGACAGGGGTTCCCCCATATTTAAGCAACCAGCATCGGGCTCTGCGCCTGGTCCTGGTTCCAAAAATACGGGGGACAAAAAGAGTAGGGGTCCCCCGTATTTTTAAAACCAGCACCGGGCTCCACTAGCTGGACAGATAATGCCACAGCCGGGGGTCACTTTTATATAGTGCCCTGCGGCCATGGCATCAAAAATCCAACTAGTCACCCCTGGCCGGGGTACCCTGGGGGAGTGGGGACCCCTTCAATCAAGGGGTCCCCCCCCCCCAGCCACCCAAGGGCCAGGGGTGAAGCCCGAGGCTGCCCCCCCCCCCCATCCAATGGGCTGCGGATGGGGGGGCTGATAGCCTTTGTTGTAAATGAAAAGATATTGTTTTTAGTAGCAGTACTACAAGTCCCAGCAAGCCTCCCCCGCATGCTGGTACTTGGAGAACCACAAGTACCAGCATGCGGCGGAAAAACGGGCCCGCTGGTACCTGTAGTACTATTACTAAAAAAAATACCCAAATAAACACAAGACACACACACCTTGAAAGTACAATTTTATTACATACATACACACAAACATACATACATACTTACCTATGGCCCCACGCAGGTCGGTCCTCTTGTCCAGTAGAATCCAAGGGTACCTGTTGAATAAATTATACCCACGAGATCCAGGGGCCCAGGGTCCTCGTCGTATCCAAGTGTAATCCACGTACTTGCATAAAAAAACAAAACGCTGACCCGAGCCACGAACTGAAAGGGGACCCATGTTTGCACATGGGTCACCTTTCCCCGAATGCCAGAAACCCACTTTGACTTCTGTCTAAGTGGGTTTCTTCAGCCAATCAGGGAGCGCCACGTTGTAGCACTCTCCTGATCAGCTGTGTGCTCCTGTCCTCACTGACAGGCAGCACGCGGCAGTGTTACAATGTAGCGCCTATGCGCTACATTGTAACCAATGCTGGGAACTTTCTGCCCTGCGGTTGACCTAAAGTGACGTCACCGCTGAGCAGAAAGTTCCCAGCATTGGTTACAATGTAGCGCATAGGCGCTACATTGTAACACTGCCGCGTGCTGCCTGTCAGTGAGGACAGGAGCACACAGCTGATCAGGAGAGTGCTACAACGTGGCGCTCCCTGATTGGCTGAAGAAACCCACTTAGACAGAAGTCAAAGTGGGTTTCTGGCATTCGGGGAAAGGTGACCCATGTGCAAACATGGGTCCCCTTTCAGTTCGTGGCTCGGGACAGCGTTTTGTTTTTTTATGCAAGTACGTGGATTACACTTGGATACGACGAGGACCCTGGGCCCCTGGATCTCGTGAGTATAATTTATTCAACAGGTACCCTTGGATTCTACTGGACAAGAGGACCGACCTGCGTGGGGCCATAGGTAAGTATGTATGTATGTTTGTGTGTATGTATGTAATAAAATTGTACTTTCAAGGTGTGTGTGTCTTGTGTTTATTTGGGTATTTTTTTAGTAATAGTACTACAGGTACCAGCGGGCCCGTTTTTCCGCCGCATGCTGGTACTTGTGGTTCTCCAAGTACCAGCATGCGGGGGAGGCTTGCTGGGACTTGTAGTACTGCTACTAAAAACAATACCTTTTCATTTACACAAAAGGCTATCAGCCCCCCCATCCGCAGCCCATTGGATGGGGGGGACAGCCTCGGGCTTCACCCCTGGCCCTTGGGTGGCTGGGGGGGGGGACCCCTTGATTGAAGGGGTCCCCACTCCCCCAGGGTACCCCGGCCAGGGGTGACTAGTTGCATTTTTGATGCCACGGCCGCAGGGCACTATATAAAAGTGACCCCCGGCTGTGGCATTATCTGTCCAGCTAGTGGAGCCCGGTGCTGGTTTTAAAAATACGGGGGACCCCTACTCTTTTTGTCCCCCGTATTTTTGGAACCAGGACCAGGCGCAGAGCCCGATGCTGGTTGCTTAAATATGGGGGAACCCCTGTCATTTTTTCCCCCATATTTTTGCAACCAGGATCGGCTCAAAGAGCCCGAGGCTGGTTATGCTTAGGAGGGGGGACCCCACGCATTTTTTTTTTGAGAAAATAAGCACTTTCCCACCCCTTCCCACTGATAGACATGCACGGATCTCATGGATCCCTGCATGCCTATGCAATCACGGCTCAAAAAAGCAGGTCTGCTTTTTTTTAGCACTTTTTTGCGATTTGTAATTTTTCACGGCAGTGTTTTCCTCTTTGGAGATTTGCACTTTTTAGTAAATGACCGAGTTCTACTAATTTGCTGGCGTATTTTGACCGATGGTGTAATCATTCGTATTTTTTTACAACTACTTGCAAAAAAATACGAATGCCCTCATCTCTGCCGTGATTTGAGTTTAGTAAATGACCGAGATGACACTTTGAAGAAAAAACGGCATCTCGGTCAAAATCGGGACCTTAGTAAATTTACCCCATTGTGTTTTGAAGCTATGTGATAAATTTATCAATAGTGAATGTTAATCTGATACCAAACGTCTGTGTCAGAGGAAGGAGGATATTGTTTTATTGCACTTATATCCTTGTAAAATGTGATTTATTGGTATTTTGTAAAATAACCTGATTGGTTGGAGAAGACAGGGAGGGCTTACCCCCCTGTGATACTGTGTGGAAAACTGACATAAAAAGGAGACCTGCGTGCCTCCAGAGTTGTAGTTGTACCATCTTTATTCTGCTGAAACATCTGATTGTATGCAGTTGCCCCTAGCAATAGGGAAGGGTTCTCTTTAGAACTATTGAGCAAATAAACATCTTTGCCTCAAGAAGACTGCTTCATCTTGTGACCAACAGGGTTAGGCCAAACCTAGCCCCGTCCTCCGGCTGTCCAGGGAAGCACCTAGCGTCTCCAAGCTCCGCCTTTCGCCAGCTACCGGTAGAGGCCTAGCAAGTGGCTAGTGGGGATTCGTCAGCACCACACAGCTGTGGTAAGGCAGTGCGTCGGCACATACAGAGCAGAACCGTGGTTCCAAACGCCACGGCAGGTTATGAGTTTGGTGGTGGCAGCGAGAACCCGCCCACAACGCAGTTTGTGGAGTCAGTAATAGGCGGTTACTGACGGTAAGCGGGAATCCCCTATGTGGTCAGGCCTCGTGCGGCTTGACCTTCCATTCTGTGCGCAGTCGACGGGACGCGGCAAGCGGCGAGTGCTTCCGTACGGTACCGTCCTGTCACAGACTGGTTGCTCCCCCTTGGGGTAATCGTGTCCAACAATATTGTTTACCTTCGTGAGTGAATGTTAGAAACTTCTGGCTTTCCCATTCATCAGTAGATAATCTGTTTTTCCCTCCTTTTGAATCTTGAGATTCAACACCTTTATTGATTAATCCTAGAAAAGGGTTGCTGAGTTGAGGGTAATACATCGTCTGATGGTTACTTGTCGCACTTTGGCAGTGCTACTTCATACATGGTCAGCCTTGCCACTGACAGGTGTTTGGTTCTTGCTTGTTGAAGCTTCTCTGTACCTGCATGTGGACCCTGGATGATAAGTTCATGATTCAGCACTATGCCTGTGCTCTTGTCCTCTTCTAGGACTTCTGATTCATCACTGTGTCTGTGCTCTTATACTCTTCTAGGACTGTTGCTGCTATCACTGCTCTGATGCCGGTAGGTGCTCTTTGATTACCGCTGTCAAGCTTGCTTGAGTTGTAGGCCACTGGTCTTCACCTCAGTCCATGATTTTGCATAAGGACTTCTATGTATGGCCTCCTTCTTTAATAGTCAGGTAGTTCTAGGTCTTGAGATGAGGCAACTGCTGTTTCCAATTGTTCAATAGCTGAATTCATCTGTTGCTGTATGTAGGATGCGGACCCTCCTCCCTTTCAGTGTTGTCATACAATGCTTGCATGTAGACTGGTGCTAGAGGTATCCGTGTTCTGTAGTGTCCTACTAGGCCCAGCAATGATCATCTGACTTGCTTGACACTAGTTGGCATCTTAGCTTGCAGTCTGAATCTTTTCCTTCTCACTTTTGTTAGATGTCGGGTTCCTTGGGATTCCTAGGAAGATGACCTCTTGCTTGACTAGCTGCAATTTCTCCTTCTGAGGCTTTGCAGTCTTGGTCTTCCAGAAACTTCACTAAGGACACTGCCCCTTCTTGGTACTTCTTTTAGTGGTGGTGGCAATCAGCAGTTCATTCACATCCTGTATTTAGCTGTGTGTTTTGTGGATAAATCACTTGGTGATATAGCCCCTCCACATGGCTATCCTGGTCCAGTAGTATTGCTTCCTTTCTTCTACAACTGGTACTGCGGGAATGAGCCAATACTGAACTTCTGTTTTAACTTGCTTCTAAATGGCTTTTTGTTCTTTCCTTTGATAAGTTGCTGGAAAGTTAAACTTCTGCTGGTGTGTACTGTATTCTCCTTGGATAAGCTTAAGTACATTGTGCTTCAGCAAAGTCACTGGACATGTACTCCGAGGTTAATAACTGGGCTGGTATTGGTGACTGTATTTCTTTCATCTCCTGTCCTTTTAAGAATTTCTGATATCATCAGTTCTTGTGGTATCTCCCTCTGCTGTCTTCTGCGTGTGCTGGCTCCAGTATTCATTAGGCACAGACGTATTTCTCCAGTGGGCAAGGTGACTGTAATCATACCTTCTGCTGTTTCCTGGGGAGTACCTGAAGAAGCTTGTACTTCATATTGGCAGAAGAAGCATCATTCATTTGTCTTCTGGAACTTTTTCTGTCTTGTTCCTTATTATTTGTTTAAAACCCCGGAGCTTCTGTTGCTTTAAATCATGGCATTATCTCTGTAATCTTGCCATGTAGTACTGACCACTTGTCAAATGTCTTTCTTTGTCCTTCTTAAAGCAGACTTCCTTTAGTCTCCAAACTTTCATGCGGCCTTCATATTGTTTCTCAACTTTTCTTTTTCCAATCACCTCTCTTTATGATTCATTCATTATTCTTCATACTTTGTCCTTTCTTTACTTGCATATTCTTTCTCACTGCTGCTGGCATGTCATCTTCTTAGTCCAAGTCCACCCAGGCTGGTGTTTAACATAATGATGTTTATGCTGGGACTTGTTGTTCCTCTTTGTCTTATTTTTTCCTGTGAGAGATAGTCTTGTATAGCAGCTTGTATTTCAGGTTACATTTTTGCTTTCTTGCAGGGGTAGGGCTTAACCTCCCAATCCAGTCGTTGTAATGGCTTGATCTGTAAGTAAACGTAGAGGAATCTGGTTGTGCATAAAAACAGCTCTTGAAACCCTTGGGTCTCCTGTGGGTAAAGTCACTTTTATCGAACTGCTGTTAGGCGCCGGGGTCCGCTCGTCGGTGCGGCCCGGGGCCTAGCAACCAGGGACGTCGTACGCGGACAGCCACCGGCTCCCTGGCAACGCTGGACGCCGGGCGCGCTGAGCCGCACGGACCCTAGCAACGGGGACGCCACTGTCGGACCGTGTTTCCCGTTGCTAGGCTTTAAAGAGTTAATGTATTCTCCTGCTCTCTGGCCTTGCAGCAAGGCAGCTGCACGGCATTTATTCTAATCAGCCTTTTGGCAGCTGATTGGAGGACTCCTTGTTAAATACACTCCCAGGGCTTCTCACAGACGCCGGTAATAGCTTCCTGCATGCTGTTTCTGTTTGCTGAGAGTCTGTTCCAGTCTTGCTGTATCCGGTCATTCCTGTATTCGGAAGTCCTGAACTCGGAAGTTTGTCATCTTATTCCTGGAGTCCTGACTAATCACCATATAACATCCAGTGGTGTTCGTAAGTCGCGGCCTTGCCGTGTGTTGCGGCTTGTCCGCTTTATCATTTATTATTTGTGTTTTGGAGCATTTTGCGGAGGGTTCCGCTTCCACAGGTCCACTCTGGTATCCGGCAGTGCTGGGTAGGAGTATTGGACAAGTGGATTTTGGTTGTCCTTTTCCCTGGGTTTCCGCACATACTTCTGTTTTTGTTAGTTAGCTTGTTGCCCCTGGCCTGTTGTCAGTCAGAGGTCCTCTTGTTATCATCCTGCCTCGGATTTCCCTTTGTCTCTCACTAAGACCGGGGGGCACCGGAGTTGGGCAGACATAATCCGCCCTTCAAACGTGGCTGCCAGGGGCTCAAGAAACCATAGTCTCACAGGGGATTTCCGATAGCACGGGTGAGACAATAGAGTTAGGGCGCCAGGGGCAACTAGTCTTTCCTGCTCCCGTTACCTGCATTCCATTCCAGCGCTCTGGTCCTTGTCATAAAATCTCCTCCGGTCAGGAGTGCTGGAATCATAACATTATTACCGGCCATACCAAAACTTAAAATTAAACGGAGTTTAATTTTTTCTTATTCAGTTTTTGTAAGAAATTGTCGGCCTCATGAATCCAACAGGGTTAGGACCAAATCCTGGTCAGCTCTTAGTCAGTCAGATTCAAGAACTTACTCAGATGGTTCAGGATCTTTCCCTTCGGGTGAAGTCGCAGGAAGATCTTTTACGAACTTCCCCGAGGGTAGTTCCTGAACCAAAAATGCATTTGCCTGACCGTTTTTCTGGGGATAGAAAAGAGTTTTTTAATTTTAAAGAATCCTGTAAACTTTATTTTCGTTTAAGACCGATCTCCTCGGGTACTGAATCTCAGCGGGTCGGGATTATTATTTCTTTGCTCCAGGGGGATCCCCAGACTTGGGCATTTGGTTTAAAAGCAGATGATCCGGTGTTGTTGTCAGTAGACGCTTTTTTTGGGTCTTTAGGACTGTTATATGACGACCCTGATAGAGAGGCATCCGCTGAAGGTCAGTTGCGTGCTCTCAGACAGGGTAGGAATCCCGCAGAGGTTTATTGTACGGAGTTTCGCCGGTGGTCGAACGACTGTGGCTGGAATGACCCAGCCCTGTGCAGTCAGTTTCGCCTCGGCTTATCAGAATCTATTAAAGACAGTCTCCTCCAGTATCCCGCTCCTGAGACTCTCGATAAACTCATGGAGCTTTCTATTAAGATTGATCGTCGTCTCAGAGAGCGGAAGGCTGAAAAAGGAGCATCGGTTAGGTCATCTCCGTGTGTATATTCCATCCCTGAGGACATAGAGGAGCCCATGCAGATGGGTCTCTCCCGGTTGTCTCCTGAAGAGAGAGCCAGAAGGCAAAACTCTGGTCTTTGTTTGTACTGTGGGGGTAAGGGACATTTTGCTCGTAATTGTCCGAATAAGTCGGGAAACGCCTTGACCAGGTGAATTGTGAGGGGGTTCACCTAGGTCTGCAGCTTATCTCCTCGCATAACTCCCTTTTAGTCCCAGCTAAGGTTTCCTTTGGCAGCCTCACTTCCTCGGTGTCGGCTTTTGTCGACAGTGGAGCCGCAGGAAACTTTATGGATTTAACTTGGGCCAAGGCCTTAGGCATTCCTCAGTTATCTTTGGGTAGGAGTGTCACCATGCATGGTTTAGATGGGAGTCCACTGTCCAATGGGGTTATTTCCCTCTGTACACCCCCTGTACTACTTACGGTAGGAGCTCTTCATTCTGAAAAGATCGAGTTCTTCCTTACCCATTGCCCAGCAGTTCCAGTGGTTCTGGGTCACCCTTGGCTGGCCTTTCACAATCCCACCATTGATTGGCGGTCAGGGGAGATTTCTCAATGGGGTGCCTTCTGTGATAAGGAATGTATTTCGTTTCCAGTCAGAATAGCTGCTGCAATTCCTGAACTCATTCCCGTGGAGTACCAGGAGTTTGCTGATGTGTTCTACAAGGGCAATGCAGACATTCTGCCTCCCCATCGGCCTTATGATTGCACCATTGAGCTAATTCCTGGTGCCGCATTGCCAAAGGGAAGGTTATATGCTTTATCTGGGCCAGAAACTGCGGCCATGAATGACTATGTTAAAGAGAGCCTAGGGAAAGGATTTATTAGGTCATCTAAATCTCCTTTAAGTGCAGGCTTCTTCTTTGTGGAGAAAAAGGATGGCTCGCTCAGACCTTGCATTGACTATAGAGCCTTAAATAAAATCTCAGTTAAAAATACTTATGATTTCTGTCCTCTTTGATCAGCTGCGTTCGGCTGTGATTTTCTCCAAAATCGATCTAAGAGGAGCGTATAACCTCATCCGAATCAGGTCCGGAGATGAGTTTAAGACAGCCTTCAGTACTCAGTCGGGTCACTACGAGTACCTAGTGATGCCGTTCGACTTGTCTAACGCTCCAGCAGTTTTCCAGGACCTCATTAACGATGTGCTCCGTGACTTCCTAGGGAAATTCGTGGTCGTTTACTTAGACGACATCCTGATTTATTCTGACTCTATTGAACAACATGTTACCCAGGTGCGTCAGGTTCTTCAAAAGTTACGTGAGAATCAGCTATATGCCAAACTGGAGAAATGCGAGTTTCATGTCACGGAGGTATCTTTTTTAGGATACATTATTTCCCCTCGGGGATTTTTCATGGAACCAAAGAAGCTTCAGGCCATCCTTAGTTGGGCGCAACCCACCAATTTAAAAGCAATTCAGCGCTTTTTAGGGTTTGCGAATTATTACAGGAGGTTCATTCATTCCTTCTCCGACCTGGTTGCTCCCATTGTGGCCCTGACAAAGAAAGGAGCGGATCCTACCAACTGGTCGCGTGAAGCGGAGTTGTCCTTTCGGGCCTTGAAACAAGCTTTTGTCTCGGCTCCAGTCCTTAGACATCCCAATCCAGGATTGCCCTTCGTTGTGGAGGTTGATGCCTCGGAGGTTGGAGTAGGGGCTATACTATCTCAAAAGGATCCAGAGTCTCAGGAACTACATCCTTGTGCCTTTATGTCTAGGAAATTCTCCTCCGCTGAATCCAACTATGACGTTGGTAACCGGGAACTACTGGCAATAAAATGGGCTTTCGAGGAGTGGAGGCATTGGCTGGAGGGAGCAACACATACCATTTCAGTATTGACTGACCATAAGAATCTGCAATACATCGAATCAGCTAAGCGGCTGAATGCACGGCAGGCTGGCTGGGCTTTGTTCTTTACTCGTTTCAAGTTTATTATAACTTTCAGGCCAGGTTCCAAGAATACCAAGGCAGATGCTCTGTCACGCAGTTTTCTTCCGGTTCATGATAACAGTCCTGTTACTCCCATACTTCCATCTTCAGTCATTTGGGCAGGCCTCACACAAGATTTATTTACCCAGTCAAAACAGCTTCAACACCAAGCTCCTGGAAATTCTTCTGCTGGTCGTCTTTACGTCCCTGAGTTCCTGAGAGCTAATGTTTTGACTGAGTTCCATGATAACAAAGTTCCGGGCATCCAGGGATCTCTAAGACATTGGAGTTAGTCTCCCGCTCAGTATGGTGGCCTGGTCTTTCTAAAGACGTTAAGGAATTTGTTTCTTCATGTCAGGTTTGTGCACAGCATAAGGTTCCTCGTTCCTTGCCTATCGGGCAACTTATGCCCTTGAATGTCCCTCTCAGGCCATGGTCTCATATTTCCATGGATTTTGTGGTGGACCTTCCCCTTTCAGCTGGATGCAGAGTCATTTGGGTGGTAGTAGACCGTTTTAGTAAGATTGCTCATTTCATTGCCCTTCCCCGACTGCCATCTGCCCAAGGATTGTCAGTGTTGTTTCTCCGCCATATTTTCAGACTTCATGGGTTGCCCACTGATATTGTTTCTGATCGGGGTCCACAATTCGTTGCACAATTCTGGAAGTGTTTTTGTGCTTCATTAAAGATGAGATTGTCATTAACATCTGGTTACCACCCACAGTCCAACGGGCAAACCGAGCGAGTTAACCAATCATTGAAACAGTATTTGCGTTTGTACTCAGCCAAACTCCAGAATGATTGGTCTGAGTTTCTTCCATTGGCAGAGTTTGCTTACAATAATTCTTGTCATTCCTCCACCAACGTGTCTCCATTCTTTTCAGTTTTTGTTTTTCACCCCAGAGCTAATTCTTTTTTTCAACATTCCTCAGTTTCCTCGCTAACCTTAACCTCCCATCTCAGAGCCATTTGGAAAAAAGTGCACCTTGCTCTCAGAAAAGCGGCCTTTCGTGAGAAAATTTTTTCTGACCGGCTCCGACGTCCTTGCAATTTTAAGGTGGGAGATAGGGTATGGTTGTCGACTCGTAACATTAGACTTCGACAATCTTCAGCTAGGTTAGGACCCAAATTTATTGGACCATTTCATATCATTAAAAAAGTTAACCCAGTTGCTTTCCGGTTACGTTTACCAAAATCTCTTCGGATTGGTAATACGTTTCATTGCTCCCTGTTGAAGCCATACATTTCTTCCAATAAATTTCCTCGGAAGATCTCTCAGGGAAGGTTCTCGATTCCAAGTTGTCCAGGGGCCGGCTTTATTTTCTGGTTCACTGGAGAGGTTATGGTCCAGAGGAAAGGTCCTGGGTCCTGGATAAGGATCTTCATGCCCCAAGGCTCAAGAGGGCATTTTTTCGGGAGTTTCCTTGGAAGCCTGGCTTTAGGGGTTCCTTGACCCCTCCTCAAGGGGGGGGTACTGTTAGGCGCCGGGGTCCGCTCGTCGGTGCGGCCCGGCGCCTAGCAACCAGGGACGCCGTACGCGGACAGCCGCCGGCTCCCTGGCAACGCTGGACGCCGGGCGCGCTGAGCCGCACGGACCCTAGCAACGGGGACGCCACTGTCGGACCGTGTTCCCCGTTGCTAGGCTTTAAAGAGTTAATGTATTCTCCTGCTCTCTGGCCTTGCAGCAAGGCAGCTGCACGGCATTTATTCTAATCAGCCTTTTGGCAGCTGATTGGAGGACTCCTTGTTAAATACACTCCCAGGGCTTCTCACAGACGCCGGTAATAGCTTCCTGCATGCTGTTTCTGTTTGCTGAGAGTCTGTTCCAGTCTTGCTGTATCCGGTCATTCCTGTATTCGGAAGTCCTGAACTCGGAAGTTTGTCATCTTATTCCTGGAGTCCTGACTAATCACCATATAACATCCAGTGGTGTTCGTGAGTCGCGGCCTTGCCGTGTGTTGCGGCTTGTCCGCTTTATCATTTATTATTTGTGTTTTGGAGCATTTTGCGGAGGGTTCCGCTTCCACAGGTCCACTCTGGTATCCGGCGGTGCTGGGTAGGAGTATTGGACAAGTGGATTTTGGTTGTCCTTTTCCCTGGCGGATTTCCGCACATACTTCTGTTTTTGTTAGTTAGCTTGTTGCCCCTGGCCTGTTGTCAGTCAGAGGTCCTCTTGTTATCATCCTGCCTCGGATTTCCCTTTGTCTCTCACTAAGACCGGGGGGCACCGGAGTTGGGCAGACATAATCCGCCCTTCAAACATGGCTGCCAGGGGCTCAAGAAACCATAGTCTCGCAGGGGATTTCCGATAGCACGGGTGAGACAATAGAGTTAGGGCGCCAGGGGCAACTAGTCTTCCCTGCTCCCGTTACCTGCATTCCATTCCAGCGCTCTGGTCCTTGTCATAAAATCTCCTCCGGTCAGGAGTGCTGGAATCATAACAACTGCCAGTGGTGACTGAGTACACTGTTGCCGACACAGGAGTTGCACACCTTCATATTCTATCATCTTGTGTGTCGTATAGTGACTTTATCATAGTAAGTTCTGATGGACTCAGTCTTTTCCTGTTTCAATGCTGGGGCTGCTGGTGCCCTGAGTGTCTGTGCATGACACCATCTCTTAAGTCTTGTCATGTACATCTTTCCACTTTCAAACGTTGTTCTATTTTTCTCTGTCGGAACGTCTGTTATGGCTGGGCAATCATCTACTGCATCTGCTTTTAACATGGTGCTTATTGTTTGGGCAGTTGCTGGTCCTAGTATAGCCTCACACAACTGGTGGTAGTCGACCCATGCCGGTGTCCATATGGTTTGAATTCTTTCCATATAGGCATAAAATGCTGTTGTTTTTTTTTTTGTTTGTTTGTTTTTTTCTAGGATCTGGGGACTCTGCAACTATATTTGCGAGGTCATTGCCATACCATGGTTTGTGGTGTTGGCTCTGTACGATGTATGGTTCGTTCGTCCTGGCTGCATTATCTGGGTTGTGTATTCTCTGTACTTGTGCTGGATACAGAGAAACAGGCAATGATGACCGTCTTTCAGTATTTCTAGTCGCATAGATATCTTGGCATGGTGGTTCATGGGGTGAAATCCAGTTTCCACAATTTGGGCAATGTTCATATCCTTCTGGAACGCAAAACTGACATACCGAACAAAATCTTTCTGGAAAATATGTCAGTTTATTCTGTACATTATGCACCTGGGCATGAAAAGCTGTAGAGGCTGTGTCTTGACCCCTTGCTTCTCCTCTTTACCTGATTTGCACCCTTTCGCCTATAGTTCCTGATTGTGGACAATTGTTTACTGGACTCATAGCTTGATTCCAGGTGTCCACCACTCGTTTAAACATGAGGGGAGCTTTAGGTGGCTAGTTTCTTTGGTTGGTCTTGTTGGGGTTTCTTGTGATAAAGTATCAGGACACTGGGGCATATTCTGTACACATAGCTCAGGTAAATCATTCGGATTTTCAACCACAGATCCTTTCAAGATATGGCTGATTATTCGTCACTCTTTTCCTGGTTCATCTCTTTTCAATTTCACTGTTAGTGAGCTTGCAGATGATTCAATTCTGTTCATACTAGGGGTACCTGGGTGTGCATGCATGTCTGGGTATAGGGGTGGGGTATAGTGTGGAGGTGCTGTTGCTGGACTAGGTCTCAGTGGTCATTAATTCACTTGGTACCTCTTGCTGCTTTAAAATTGTTCGGCTTGCTCCCGAGTCTATAATGCATTGATATTGGTGACCTGTTGGCAGTACAAGGGTCACTTGATCATTTTCTTGTTCAGATGGTGTTTTGGCAGGGAGGTACCTCGGGAAGCCACTTCTTCATGCTTTAGGTTTTTCTTGCTGGTTTTCACACCATTCCTTGTATTTTTTTGCAATTCTTCTTGAAATGTCCTTTTTGCTTGCAGAAATAACACTTTCTGTCATCTTGCTTGGTCCCTTCTTTTGAGTTCCTTCCTGTGGCCCCTTGCGTTGGGCTTCTGATTTTCCACTTGCTTTGTTCCTGGACAACGTGAACTGTTACCTTCGGTATGGCATTCTTTTCTTTGGCTTTTCTTATTTTTTTTTTTCATTTTCTCTTTCTTGTGCTACAGTGATCCAGATGGATACTTGATCTCTACAATTATGCTTAATTATCCAACTCTTGTTACAGGAGGCAAGTTTTTCCCATTTCTCTAAGTCTAGTGTCCCTTCTGACGGAAAACCTGCTCTTTTGAAAATTTTACTTATTCCTTTCAAAGCTTTCCTCCCCTCCCTGTTACTAACAATATCCACGGGTTTGTCGGGCCCTGACATCTTTACAGACCGCGCTCCCATGCCTGGGTGAACGTGCGCGGAACCCCTCCTGATGTGGTATTTTAGTAACTGTTATGCACACCAGTGCCTGCAGGAAAGTACTGGTGTCAGAACTGTTATGCACTCCAGTGTCTGCAGGAATGTACTGGTGTTTGAACTGTTATGCAAAACAAATGGACTCACAGACAAATTGGGGAATATGACATAACGTACACAGAAGGTGATAGGGTAACAAAATACACACAAAGTGAACAGAGAAGCCCAGAGGCTAAGGAACTGGGTATCTACCTTGTATTAGAACTGCTCAGATGGAAAAAGCAAGATGTTGTGTTTTAATACGTAGAGAACCCGAAATGCTGTTGCTAAGGGCAACAGCAAAACCCTAAAGGGTTACCAACGGGTGTGGCAGTAAACTCCTTGGTCAGAGATGGAATGACAGACACAAGGAGAGTCTCCACAATCCTAATTCTCACTTGCAGTGCACAGGTTTTAGCTTACTGCCACTAAACTGACCCCTGACACCTAGCACAGTGAGACAGGATTAGACAGGCAAGTCTTAGAATACAGCCGCAAACTTGCTAAGTTCACAGAGTAGTAACAGAACCCCAGCAAGCTAAACGACTGACTCCAGTCTTACTGCTAGGTCTGGATTGGCAGAGTGTAATACCAAATCCCCAGGCCTATTTGCAGTAAGCAACAAACAAATACAAAGCTACACAGTACTGGCTAACTTTCATGAACTGACTAACCAACAAAGATTCAGCAGCATCTGCTTACCCTGAAAAGAGGCCTTATAAAGCAGGTGCTGTCCACGCCCCACTCAGACCTCACAGACTGTGAGCACAAAAACCAGCACCGGATCCCCTGCCGTGCACAGAGCCTATAACCACTGCACAGCAAAAGACCCGAACCGGAGTATCAGCTGCGCTCAGGTTACTCCACTAGCACTTGTCTCCCGGTTGCCATGACGACGTGGCAGCACAGGGCAGGAGACCCTAACAGTACCTCCCCTCTGACGAGGGGTCAAAGAACCCCTACCACCGGGTTTATCGGGGAACTGCGAGAAGAAAGAGCGTATCAGTCTGGGGGCATGAAGATCACAACTGCGCACCCACGACCGCTCCTCCGGGCCATACCCCTTCCAGTGCACCAAAAATGACAGCCGACCCCGAACCACCTTGGAGTCAAGAATCCTTTCAACAACAAACTCCCTCTGGCCACGTATCAGAAGAGGGGAAGGTCTTCCACTGGAAGAAGGATTACTAATCGCCCGTTTTAAAAGGGAACAATTAAATGTTTTATTGATACCCAAAGAACGGGGCAGATCTAACTGAAATGCCACCGGATTGATAACCCTGGTGATCTTATAAGGGCCGATGAACCGGGGGCCTAACTTATGAGATGGCTTTCTCAACTTCAAATTCTTGGTAGACAACCAGACGAAGTCTCCTAATTTGAAGCTGCAGGGTCTTTTCCGCTTATCAAAAACCCTTTTGGTCACTAATGACACAGACACAAGGGCTTTCTTCACTTTCCGCCAAATACCTCTAAGGACCAAAACCACAGAGGAACCACCAGGCGTGGAGTCCAGGGGGTCAAAAGAATTGGCCTTAGGATGATGCCCATACACACAAAGGAAGGGAGAGATCCCTGTAGCAGAGTGAGCCGCGTTGTTATAGGCAAACTCCGCCATGGACAGATGAGCAACCCAGTCAGTCTGACACTTGGAGACATAACACCTGAGGAACTGCTCCAAGGACTGGTTCACCCTTTCAGTCTGCCCATTAGACTGCGGATGGTAGCCTGACGACAAGCTGACAGAAATCTGGAGATCGGAACAAAATGCCCTCCAGAATTTGGCCACAAACTGGGATCCGCGGTCAGAGACCACATCAAGTGGCAACCCGTGGAGACGCACAACATGCAGCATAAATAATTCAGACAGGCGTCTGGCTGATGGCAGCCCAACCAGTGGAACGAAGTGCGCCATCTTCGAAAACCTGTCAACGACAACCCAGATGGCTGTCATCCCCGAGGATTTGGGCAAGTCCACCACAAAATCCATTGAAATGTGGGTCCATGGCTTAGATGGGATAGAGAGTGGATGTAATGGGCCAACAGGAACCCCTCTAGGAGTCTTATTTCGGGCACAGATGTCACATGCCCGAACCCACTGATCCACATCCTTAGCCACCGAGGGCCACCACACCGCCCTAGATAGCAACTCCCGAGTTCTGGCAATACCCGGGTGACCTGCCGACTTCTTGGCATGGAATTCCAGGAACACTCGCTGTCTTAACCTAGGAGGCACAAACAAAAGACCTACCGGAAGGTCTGGAGGAGCCTGCTCCTGTGCTCTAAGGACTAATGATAAGAGGTCCTGGGTAATGCCCACTTTAATACATGATGGGGAAACAATGGGCAACGGCTCCTCGGTGGTCTCCTGGATTGGAGCAAAACTCCGCGAGAGCGCATCAGCCTTGATGTTTTTTGACCCAGGGCGATATGTTATCAAAAAATTAAAGCGAGCAAAAAACAAAGCCCATCGTGCCTGCCTGGCATTGAGACGCTTCGCTGACTCTAAATATGCCAGATTCTTATGGTCAGTGAGAATTGAGACCACAAACTTAGCCCCCTCAAGCCAGTATCTCCACTCCTCGAGTGCATCCTTAATAGCCAACAATTCCCGGTTACCCACGTCATAATTCATCTCGGCAGGCGAAAATTTACGGGAAAAGTAAGCACAGGGATGAAGGCGATTATCAGACACTCCCATCTGAGAAAGCACTGCCCCAATACCCATCTCAGAGGCATCCACCTCCACCACAAAAGGATGCTCTGGATCTGGGTGTCGCAGCACCTTGGCCGAAACAAATGCCCTTTTGAGACGGGCAAAAGCCGCTTTAGCCTCACAAGACCAGTGAGCAACATCCGCCCCTTTCTTAGTGAGTGCCACCAAGGGCGCCACTATAGACGAAAATCCAGCGATAAATCGTCTATAAAAATTCGCAAAGCCCAGGAAACGCTGAAGCGCCTTCAAACTAGTGGGCTGCACCCAATCCAGGACTGCCTGTACCTTGGAACCCTCCATTTGGAAACCTTCTGGGGAGATAATATATCCTAGAAATGCGATTTGCTGAACTTCAAATTCGCACTTCTCCAGCTTCGCCCCAAGCCGGTGGTCTCTGAGTTTCTGGAGGACCAAGCGTACATGCTTCCGATGTTCCTCCAGGGAATGGGAGAAGATTAGGATGCCATCTAAGTATACAACTAAGAATCTATCCAAATATTCCCTGAGCACATCATTCATGAAATCCTGGAAGACTGCCGGGGCATTACAGAGCCCAAAAGGCATCACCAAATATTCATAATGCCCTGAGTGGGTATTAAAGGCAGTCTTCCATTCATCCCCCTCTCTTATTCGGATTAGATTGTACGCACCGCGTAGGTCAATCTTAGAAAAAATGGTGGCAGTACGAAGCTGGTCAAACAAGACCGAAATGAGAGGCAGTGGGTATGAGTTTTTAATCGTGATACGGTTCAATTCCCTGAAGTCGATGCAGGGTCGCAACGAACCGTCCTTTTTACCCACGAAGAAGAACCCCGACCCAACTGGAGACTGTGAAGGTCTGATAAATCCCTTAGCCAAGTTCTCCTGAATGTACTCTGCCATAGCCTGAGTCTCAGGACGTGACAGGGAGTACAACCTGCTCTTGGGAAGCTTAGCATTTGGCAACAAATCAATGGCACAGTCATAGGGGCGATGGGGAGGTAGTACCTCTGCAACTTTTTTGGAGAACACGTCCGCAAAATCTGCATAACACCCTGGCAATCCTGGCAAACTTAGCTGCGAGAGCCTGACTGGAAGGCTCAAGCAACTCCTGAAACAATCAGTACCCCAACTAAGAATCTCCCCAGAGACCCAGTCAAATTGAGGATTGTGGGCCCTTAACCAGGGTAACCCCAACACCAATGGGGCAAAAGTACAGACAGTCACATAAAAGGACAATTTTTCAGAGTGTGTGGCTCCAATAAACAAAGAAATCTGGCTAGTGCAAGAGGTAATTTTACCTTGGGATAATGGTTCCCCGTTTAACCCACAAATCTCAATTTCCGATGCCAAGGGTACTAAGGGAACAGAGTGTTTCAGGGCGAATTGGCGGTCCATAAAAACCCCGTCGGCCCCACTGTCCACAAAGGCCTCAGTCTTGACAGTTTGACCGAGGATCTTCAAGGTCACCGGAATGATAAAAGTCTTCTTGGGAAATTCTGACTTCTGGCCTGACAGGATATTTCCCATCACCCTCAGGCCCTGAAGTTTTCCGGCTTTTCTGGGCATGATACTACCACATGACCTTTATTCCCACAGTACAAACACAACCCCTGCTGTCTCCTCCGCGTCTTCTCACGCGAGGAGAGGCGGGTAACCCCAATCTGCATAGGCTCCTCAGAAAATTCCTCAGAGTCTGAGGTTCCCTTGGGAAGGAAGGAAATCTCAGTATCCCTTTCAAGCCTACGCTCTCTCAGCCGTCTATCCACCCGGATGGATAACTGCATGAGCTGATCCAAGCTATCAGGCAAGGGATATTGTACCAGTTGGTCCTTTATCTGGTTAGAAAGACCTCTTCGGTACTGGTGTCTCAGGGCTGGGTCATTCCACTGGGTATCATGGGCCAACCTCCGAAACTCCGTACAGTAAACCTCAACTGGCCTTCGCCCTTGCTTAAGGATCGAAATCTGAGCCTCGGCTGAGGCCGTCTTGTCAGGGTCATCATACAACATGCCCAGTGCCGTAAAAAAAGCATCAACACTTTTAAGCGACGGACAGTCAGGCTGCAACCCATATGCCCAGACCTGTGGGTCTCCTTGTAGCAAGGAAATCACTATGCCCACCCGCTGAATCTCCGACCCAGAAGACTGAGGCCTAAGCCGGAAGTATAGCTTGCAGCTCTCCTTGAAACAAAAGAACTGCGAGCGATCTCCAGAAAAACGATCCGGGAGATTTACTTTCGGCTCCTTAACCCCTGCAGGTGCTGCTGCTGCGGGAGCTCCGCCAGCAGCCTGGGAGGTGTGCATTTTAATGGACAAATCATTAAATTGTCGAGTCAGGACCTGCACCTGATCGACCACCTGTTGCAACGTATTTTGAGGGGTATGCTCCATATTCCCACAAAATTTCAACAGGAGTATTAGGTTGCTGAATATGTTATGCACACCAGTGCCTGCAGGAAAGTACTGGTGTCAGAACTGTTATGCACTCCAGTGTCTGCAGGAATGTACTGGTGTTTGAACTGTTATGCAAAACAAATGGACTCACAGACAAACTGGGGAATATGACATAACGTACACAGAAGGTGATAGGGTAACAAAATACACACAAAGTGAACAGAGAAGCCCAGAGGCTAAGGAACTGGGTATCTCCCTTGTATTAGAACTGCTCAGATGGAAAAAGCAAGATGTTGTGTTTTAATACGTAGAGAACCCGAAATGCTGGGGGTCATTCCGAGTTGTTCGCTCGGTAATTTTCATCGCATCGCAGTGTGAATTCTCTTAGTGCGCATGCGTAATGTTCGCACTGCGCATGCGCCAAGTAACTTTACTAAGAAGAAAGTATTTTTACTCACGGCTTTTTCATCGCTCCGGCGATCGCATTGTGATTGACAGGAAATGGGTGTTACTGGGCGGATGTACGGCGTTTTAGGGGCGTGGAGTGCTTGGGCGAACGCTGGGTGTGTTTCTGACGTCAGCCGGGACCGAAAAGCACTGAATTGATCGCACAGGAAGAGTAAGTCTGGAGTTACTCTAAAACTGCTAACTCGTTTTTGATCGCAAAATTGCGCATACATCGGTCGCACATTTAAGAAGTTTAGATTCACTCCCAGTAGGCGGCGGCTTAGCGTGTGTAACTCTGCTGAAATCGCCTTGCGAGCGAACAACTCGGAATGAGGGCCCCTGTTGCTAAGGGCAACAGCAAAACCCTAAAGGGTTACCAACGGGTGTGGCAGTAAACTCCTTGGTCAGAGATGGAATGACAGACACAAGGAGAGTCTCCACAATCCTAATTCTCACTTGCAGTGCACAGGTTTTAGCTTACTGCCACTAAACTGACCCCTGACACCTAGCACAGTGAGACAGGATTAGACAGGCAAGTCTTAGAATACAGCCGCAAACTTGCTAAGTTCACAGAGTAGTAACAGAACCCCAGCAAGCTAAACGACTGACTCCAGTCTTACTGCTAGGTCTGGATTGGCAGAGTGTAATACCAAATCCCCAGGCCTATTTGCAGTAAGCAACAAACAAATACAAAGCTACACAGTACTGGCTAACTTTCATGAACTGACTAACCAACAAAGATTCAGCAGCATCTGCTTACCCTGAAAAGAGGCCTTATAAAGCAGGTGCTGTCCACGCCCCACTCAGACCTCACAGACTGTGAGCACAAAAACCAGCACCGGATCCCCTGCCGTGCACAGAGCCTATAACCACTGCACAGCAAAAGACCCGAACCGGAGTATCAGCTGCGCTCAGGTTACTCCCCTAGCACTTGTCTCCCGGTTGCCATGACGACGTGGCAGCACAGGGCAGGAGACCCTAACAGTAACTCCTTTTGAGGGACTTAAAATCTCCTTTTAGAGCTTTCCTCCCCTCCCTGTTACTAACAATATCCACGGGTTTGAACCCATCCTGTTGTGGTATTTTAGCAACTCCTTTTGAGGGACATAAAATCTCCTTTTAGAGTTTTCCTCCCCTCCCTGTTACTAACAATATCCACGGGTTTGAACCCATCCTGATGTGGTATTTTAGTAACTCCTTATGAGGGAATTAAAATCTCCTTGTGAGACGCTGACTCTGAAGAATCTCTTCTATCCTTGTACCTAAAAAGCTCCTTAAATCCGTCTGTGGACAAATGACTGGGGTTGTAGTGTTGTCCCTTCCTCCCTGTGTTGGTGGAAAATCTGTTAGTACTGCTCCCCAAGTGAGACTTGCATAATAGATTATTTCTTCTGGATCACTGAGATGCATCCCTAATATTATTGTTAAGTCACTCCAAGGGTCTATCCCTCTGCCTATATAGACTCCTGCTTGTACCAATACCCCTGTTGTTCCTTGTGTTCTTGGTAAACTCCCCACTATTCTTGGAATACGTTCACCTTGTGTCTCTTTCAGACAGTAGTTGTTCTTTATTACAGATCCAATCCTACCCCTTAACTGTCTTGCATAGGGACATACAATATATACAGTACAATGTGTGCAGGAGAATCTAGTTACTGACACTGGTTTCATTATTCAGCAGACAACCCGACTCCCCCCCACCTTTTCAAAAGCATATTGGCAGAGTACATACAACAGTGCAAGGATACAAAAACAAGGATGACAGTAAATGCTATATCTGTTATCTGTGTGCACGGCAGCTGTTTGAGGCTGCACGGGCAAATGGGTCTTAGACCTGGGATTATGTGGTTCCTAGGCCAATAGGTTATGATGTTAGATCAATCATTCTTAATGTAATGTTCCAACAATTCCCTTTTTCAAAATGACAACCTATTGTACAATAAAATTCATCATCATTTTCCACATAACCAAATGAGACTTCAGTGCTTGTAATTGCCACCAATCTCGGTGCTACGGACCCTTTGTATTTTCTTAACACAACAACACAGGTACAAGATTTGCATATACCTCTTTGGTTATTTCTCAATTCAAACTGTTTATCAGCATTAGAATACACCTTGGCCATACGCCACCTTTTAAAAATGTAAAATTTTTCTGGATATTTGATTAATTCCCCCTGTACACTTGTGACAAATTAGCTGAAGATATTTACCCACAATTCAACAATATAACATAAATGTATGGTACCTTAAAAAATTTCTTCTGACTGACACTGGGCTCTTTAAGATATTCTCTGACCTTCCCGACTGGACTTCCGCAGATTCATTCAAGAAACGCTGAGTTCAAGTGAGCAGGTAGAAATCTACACATTAAATCTCAATTACCGGTTTTTGTTATCAGCGGTTCCTGAAAGATCAGAGGATTTGTTGCCAGTGGAGGAGATGCTGGAATATCCCGGACGAGCCCCCAAATGTTAGGGTATGTTAACCTATTCAGGTCTGGTCTATAAACTCTCTGCAGTCATCAGTCAGAATTCTGTTTCTTTTGCAACCGGTTGGAGATCAGTGAATGAAAAGTTGACACAGGATCATGTGTAACCTAAGCAGACCATAGTTGACCTGGCTTAGGGGCCATATAAGGTTTATTTTATAGCTGGAGGACAAAGGATTCATGTTTGCCAATACATTTAGCCAATCAGAATACACCATGTATGTCTCAAAAACTGTAATACATCAATTGTCATACAAGATTATAATTAGCAATTAGAACATTCTAGAAAATGGTTAGTGCTTCGTTTATCAGTCTTTCGGACATAAACTTCTTTCCAATTAGCCTTGGATACATCTGGCGTTGCCTTGTCCTTGAACACGTCATACTTTAAAACAAGATATTCGAGGTATAAAGTCTGAATATATCTGTCCAATATTTTTAAGGGCACATGAACCCATTTTGTGATTAACAGTAAATATCTTAATCAATGCAAAAAAGCGTGAATCAATATATTTGCTATACTGCGGAAGCTCCTACACCATCATAGCGGATGCCCCACTGATGTCATTCTGGTGGGTGGGATGCTGCTGTCGGGATTGTGACAGCCGGCATCCCACCTGCCGGTATATTATACGGAACTTATATAAATATATACTGTGTATAAATATATAGAAATATATATATATATATAGAGAGAGAGAGTATAGTATAATTTTGTGTACCCCCTTATGTAGTTTTTGTTGATCATCCCCCCACCCCTTATATACGTTGTGCCAAACACACACACACACACACACACACACACACACACGTCCCCTTCCTTTATATAAATTATACCTATCAACCCTTATGTAGTTTAATATCATGATGCCATACACAATTTTCATTTACTTATTTTGATGACTGGGGCTGGCGGGACTTTTTGTCATAGATGTGCGCTTCCATGGCAGCGCTCCATCGCTCCTCTCTGCACACAGAACTTGCAGGGGCAGGAGGTGGAGTCAGGCAGATACAAGGGACCCAGGAGAAGGTGGGCGGGCGCCAGCAGCTTCTTTCAAATGGTGGGCGGCTGTGGAAGCATGGAAGGCTGGGGCCAGTGACCGGACCTCCCTGCATACGGGTTTGAGAGGGGACGCAGGAGGACAAGATAGGAGAAAACAATGATCCTGCTGCCTGTCTGACCAGAAGAGAGACACAGCAGCATAGCACAGCAGGCCATCTGTCAGCCTCTGACAGTCAATAAGGGTGGCTCCAAATGCTTTAAGTGTACCGCAGCCTGGCTGAGTTCTTTCATTAGGTGTGGCAGAGGTGAGCGGGAGCCGCAGCTGTTCCAGCTTGTTGCCAGGCGGTTGTGTCCAGGCCGGGGTCCGTCAACAGAGGGGGCGCGGCAAACGCAGTTCACCCTGGCCGGTGGTGAGGGTGACTGACAGCGACGGCTGGCCAGACCCGTGCCGCAGCAGCCACCAGGATTGCCCAGCACAACATAATTTTTAAGTAAATCTGGTTCAGCAGGAGCCTGCCGCCCTCCAGCGGCCGGCGCCCATAGGCAGCTGCCTAATGGTAGTGCCGGCCATGTCTGCAAGTACAGCAGCAGTGGGAATTCAATGGTCGGGGCATCTGACAGCCGCTGGCAGTGTCAAGCCTGTTGGTCACCAGCCGATCCTCTGGTCCTATTTTCATAGGGTTGCCTGGAGCTGCTGCTCCACCTACCCCATTTTTAATCTGGCCATGCTCACTGGTAACACACCGCCACATTATTACATGGGGGGTGAAGTGGTATCAGCGCACATAACGTGTACTATACCACTTCCCCCCATAACGCCATGTAATACATTCACCACTCAGTGAGTGTATTAAGTTGTAGTTTGCAGATGGATGATGGGCAAAACTCAACCCCACCATAGCAGAGGGTGGAGCTATGAGGGATATTCCCAGCCCCCCACCCACCTGGATAGTCTGACTGTACCAAACTTAGGAGGGTCCAGGTGATTCAAAGAATCATGTCATTGCAGAATTTTGCTGTGGAGAGTGGGCCCACGATGACACAAATTGCATCATCAAGTCTCTGGGGTGAAGCCCGTCTGGGATCTGGAATAGGGCTCTTAAAATTTGTGAGTTTTTCCAGAAGATGTTACTGGGAAGTGATGGCGCCTTGGAGGAGTAGGGACCCACTTATGTGTGACTTATATAAGTTACACAGCCACCATTTTGGAAGTACAGCTAGGATGCTTCTTTCAGAGACTTCCTTTTTTTTGTGATATGCAGACTCAGCAGCCCCTCCCCTCCCAGTAAGGTCCAAGTACTCACTCAGCATCAGCAGCACAGACGGTGTAATGGTTAGCATTACGGCCCCACAGCACCGATTTCATGGGTTCAATTCCCACCTTGTCTATAACTGTGTGGAGTTTGCATATCCTCCCTGTGCTTGCACGGGTTTCCTCCCACACTTCAAAAATATATCCAGTATCCAAACAAAAATTAACCCTAGAATGAATGTGTTTGTGTGTACATGTGGTAGGGAATATAGATTGTAAGCTCCACTGGGGCAGGGACTGATGTAAACAGGGCTGTTTCTAGACAATTTGGCTCCCAGTACGAGATTTGAAAATGCGCCCCCCCCCCCTTTGCTATAAAAAAAAAAAAAACTGCGTCCCCCTCCCCCCATATAGCTATAAAAAGAAAATGCATGCGCTCGCCGAAGGCGCGCGTTCTCCCGACAAGGGTGTGTGGCCTGATTAAAATGGGTGTGGTCTCATTAAAGTGGGCATGGCCTCATCTGATATCATCACGCCCACCACAGGGGGAGAAAAATAAAAATAAAAAGTCCCCATTTTACACATTACAGCAGGCAAGTGTCCCAATTTAAACACAGTGCGGCAGGCAGGCATCCCAATTTAAACACAGTGCGGCAGGCAGGCGTCCCCATTTTACACAGCGCGGCAGGCAGGCGTCCCCATTTTACACAGCACGGCAGGCAGGTGCCCCCATTTTACACAGTACGCAGGCAGGTGCCCCCATTTTACGCAGTACGCAGGCAGGTGCCCCCATTTTACACAGTACGCAGGCAGGTATCCCCATTTTACACAGTACGCAGGCAGGTGCCCCCATTTTACACAGTACGCAGGCAGGTGCCCCCATTTTACACAGTACGCAGGCAGGTGCCCCCATTTTACACAGTACGCAGGCAGGTGCCCCCATTTTACACAGTACGGCAGGCAGGTGCCCCCATTTTTCACAGTGCGGCAGACAGGTGTCCCCATTTTACATAGTGCCGCAGACAGGTATCCCCATTTTACATAGTGCGGCAGACAAGTATCCCCATTTTATATAGTGCGGCAGACAGGTATCCCCATTTTATATAGTGCGGCAGACAGGTATCCCCATTTTATATAGTGCAGCAGACAGGTATCCCCATTTTACATAGTGCAGCAGACAGGTATCCCCATTTTACATAGTGCAGCAGACAGGTATCCCCATTTTATATAGTGCGGCAGACAGGTATCCCCATTTTATATAGTGCGGCAGACAGGTATCCCCATTTTACATAGTGCAGCAGACAGGTATCCCCATTTTACATAGTGCGGCAGGCAGGTATCCCCATTTTACATAGTGCGGCAGGCAGGTATCCCCATTTTACATAGTGCGGCAGGCAGGTATCCCCATTTTATATAGTGCGGCAGACAGGTATCCCCATTTTATATAGTTGCGGCAGACAGGTATCCCCATTTTTCACAGTGCGGCAGGCAGGTATCCCCATTTTATATAGTGCGGCAGGCAGGTATCCCCATTTTATATAGTGCGGCAGACAGGTATCCCCATTTTATATAGTGCGGCAGACAGGTATCCCCATTTTTCACAGTGCGGCATGCAGGTGTCAAGTGGGGGGGAAGGAAGAGGGAGAGAGATTATACTTACATGTTCCCGCTCTTCAGGTCCGGCCGCCTCCTCCTTCCACGCTTATCTTCTCTCCTCCCTCTTCCCGAGCGCTCCTGCTCGGGGGGCGGAGTTTTGCGGAATGACGCGTTTGCGTCGTGACGTCACGACGCAAACGCGTCATTCCGCAAAACTCCGCCCCCCGAGCAGGAGCGCTCGGGAAGAGGGAGGAGAGGAGAAAAAGACCCACGAAGTGCCGCGGCGGGTGCCCCGTGCAGTTGCACGGCTCGCCCGCCGCTAGAAACGGCACTGGATGTAAATAAATGGCTAAATATTCTCTGTAAAGTGCAGTGGAATATGTGTGCGCTATATAAATAACTGGTAATACATAATAAATAAATTAAATAACACAGGTCTGCAAAATGTAAGGTATTGAAAGCTTTTTTAATAATACTTTTATATTCTTAATTTCTCATACGTCCTAGAGGATGCTGGGGTCCACTTCAGTACCATGGGGTATAGAGGGTTCCGCAGGAGTCATGGGCACTTTAAGACTTTTCAGAGTGAACTGGCTCCTCCCTCTATGCCCCTCCTCCAGACCTCAGTTTAGAAAATGTGCCCAGGCAAACTGGATGCACTCCAGCGGAGCTCTACTGAGTTTCTCTGAAAGATTTTATGTTAGGTTTTTTATTTTCAGGGAGACTGATGGCAACAGTCTCCCTGCTTCGTGGGACTTAGGGGAAAGAAGTAGGAACCAACTTCCTGAGTAGTTTCATGGCTCTGCTTATTGTTGACAGGACACCATTAGCTCCTGAAGGGTACTGAACACTAGCTGCGCAGGGACGTGCAGTCAGGGGAGGCAGGGGAGGCAGTGCCTCCCCTGTCATTCTCCCCTGTTATTAACGATTTCATTACAATAATATAAAGAAGATACTTCTGACACATATTCTGTGTCCTAAGTATATGCTTTATATTATTTTAGTCATTTCTACATTTTCAAACTGTTTAATTTGTTTTTAGAGGCACCGAGAGCGGTGCCTCCTGTAGATAATGACAAAGGTCCGGAAGCGGGGGGCGGGCAGGGGGCTGGGCCAAGGAGAGGGCTGTAAAAGCCCATTAAAAAAAAACAGGAACAGCGGCATCAGTGTGAGTGCCTCAGTGACAGGGGCGTGCCTTCTGCCCATATGAAAGCACGCCCCTGCCTCTGAGACAGATATGATTGGGCACTGTTTGATCTCTGATCCTCCTTCCTCCGGCCAGACCCGCATCACCCGCACAGTCACATCGCCGGCGCCGCTCATCACCCTCGCACCCTCCCCCGCTCGTTGGTGCAGCGATGACCTCTCCTCCTGACCAGGCGGCCGCGTAGAGCGCTCTGCGCCGCTAATCACCCGCACACCACCGGCGCCGCTTATTCCCCCCTCCCGCTCACCTGATGCTGCTCATCCAAACACCCCCCCCCCCCCCCGCCCGCTCACTGTCAGTGCTACCCTCACCTGCAACCACCGCTGGCTCTCAACTCATGGTGTGCTGCTTATTCCCCCCCCCCCCCCCCCACTGTCAGTGCTGTTCATCTCTTACCCCCCCGCCCCCCCTCACCGTCAGTGCTGCACATCTCTCCCCCCCCCCTCACCGTCAGTGCTGCACATCTCTCCCCATTCCCCCCCCCCCCCCCCCCCCTCAGTGCCAGTGCTGCCCATCTCTCCCCCTCTACCTCCCCGCTGGTGCTGCTCATCTCGCCCCATCCCCCCGCTCACCTGGTGCTGCTCATCATCTTTTCCCTCCCCCTCCACTCACCTGATGCTGCTCATCTCCCCCACACCATCAGTGCAGCTCATCTCTCCCCCCCCCCAACCACCGTTGGTGCTTCTCATCTCCCCCCCCCCCCCCCTGCTCAGTGCTGCTCATCTCTCCCCCCCCCCCACCCTGCTTAGCTGGTGCTGCTGATCATGCTGATCATCATCTCCCCCCCATCCCCCGCTCACCATCACTGCAGCTCATCTCTCCCCCCCAACCACCGCTGGTGCTTCTCGTTTCCCCCCCCCCGCTTGGTGCTAGTGCTGCACGTCTCTCCTCCCCCCCCCCCCCCCCCCGCTCACCTGGTGCTGCTCATAACCCCCCCACCCCACGCTCACCATCAGTGCAGCTCATCTCTCCGCTCATCTCCCCCCCTCCCCCTGCTCAGTGCCAGTGCTGCTCATCTCTCCCCCCCCACTCACCATCAGTGCAGCTCATTTCTCCCCCCCCAACCACCGCTGGTGCATCTCATCTCCCCCCGCTCACCTGGTGCTGATCATCATCTTCTCCCCCCCCCCCGCTCACCATCAGTGCAGCTCATCTCTCCTCTCATCTCCCCCCCCCCCCTCTGCTCAGTGCCAGTGCTGCTCATCACCTCCACCCCACTCATCTGGTGCTGCTCATCTCCCCCCCCTCCCCCACCACCCACTCACCGTCAGTGCTGCTCATCTCCCAACCCCCCCACCCCCCATTCAACCGCTGGTGCTGCACATCCCCCCCCCCCCCCCTCAGTGCCAATGCTGCTCATCTCTCCCTCCCCACTCACCGCCAGTGCTCATCACCCCCCCCCCCCCCTGCTCGCCGCCAGTGCTGGTCATCCCCCCGCTCACTGCCAGTGCTGCTCGTCTTCCCCACAGCCCCCACCTCTCCTTCCGCTCACCACCAGTGCTTACACTTCCCACCCCGCTCACCACCAGTGCTTCTCACTTCCCACCCCGCTCACTGCCAGTGCTGTTCATCTTCCCCACAGCCCCTCCCCGCTCACTGCCAGTGCTGCTCATCTCCCCCCGCTCACTGCCAGCGCTGCTCATCTTCCCCACAGACTCCCACCCCTCCCCCTGCTCACTGCCAGTGCTGCTCATCTCCCCCCTCCACCTCACTACCGCCCGCCGTTTGCTTGCCAGCTGAGCTGAGCTGGGCTATCACCTGGATGGAGCGCAGGAGAAGTTGCAGAGGCTTGGCCGCAGCATCTGGGAATATGTGAGAGACCACAGCCGCTATTGACAGACACCGGTGACTGGTGAGTAGCTTGTAAATTCCCAAACTCCCCCCACCCAGTGGCGCCAATCTATCTTTTTGCTGGTGGGTGCCGTGACATACTTATGTCGCCGTGGCTGCACACGCAACAGACCAGGAGGCTGACTGTGAGCTGGGGATGGAGCCGCAGGTTGAGGAATTTACTGCCCATGGCTCCACCCTCAGCTCACAGTCAGCCTCCTGGTTTCTGGGGTATTGGGCGGCTGGGGGAAGCTGTAGTGCCAGCCTGTGCCCGGGGCTTCACTGAAACTATCCTGCGCTCACCCCCCGCTGGTGGCTCATTGAGTGTCGGCCGGGGGAAGCTGCAGTGCTGTGCCTAGGGCTCCGCTGAGACTGCTGGGCTCACCCCCGCTGGCGACTCATGTGATGTATGTATTCACCACATGAGCCACCAGTGGGGGTGATCGCAGCATAGTCATACACCAGATGTGAATTTTGCCTCATTCAGTGTGCTACAATGTGAATTTTGTCTCATTCAGTATGCTACAATGTGACTGTCGGCTCATTCAGTGTGCTACAATGTGACTGTCATCTCATTCAGTGTGCTACAATGTGACTGTCAGCTCATTCAGTGTGCTACAATGTGACTGTCAGCTCATTCAGTGTGCTATAATGTGAATTTCGGCTCATACTGTGTGCGACAATGTGACTTTCGGCTCATTCAGTGTGCTACAATGTGACTGTCGGCTCATTCAGTGTGCTACAATGTGACTGTCGGCTCATTCAGTGTGCTACAATGTGAATTTTAGCTCATCATCTGTGCTACATTGTGAATTTCGGCTCATTCAGTGTGCTACAATGTGACTGTCGGCTCATTCAGTGTGCTACAATGTGACTGTCGGCTCATTCAGTGTACTACAATGTGACTATCGGCTCATTCAGTGTGCTACAATGTGACTGTCGGGTCATTCAGTGTGCTACAATGTGACTGTCGGCTCATTCAGTATGCTACAATGTGACTGTCGGCTCATTCAGTGTGCTACAATGTGACTTTCGGCTCATTCAGTGTGCTACAATGTGAATTTCGTCTCATTCAGTGTGCTACAATGTGACTGTCGGCTCATTCAGTGTGCTACAATGTGACTGTCGGCTCATTCAGTGTGCTACAATGTGACTGTCGGCTCATCAGTGTGCTACAATGGGACTGTCGGCTCATTCAGTATGCTACAATGTGACTGTCGGCTCATTCAGTGTGCTACAATGTGAATTTCGGCTCATTCAGTGTGCTACAATGTGACTGTCGGCTCATTCAGTGTGCTACAATGTGAATTTCAGCTCATTCAGTGTGCTACAATGTGAATTTCGGCTCATTCAGTGTGCTACAATGTGAATTTCAGCTCATTCAGTGTGCTACAATGTGAATTTCGGCTCATTCTGTGTGCTATAATGTGACTGTCGGCTCATTCAGTGTGCTACAATGTGAATTTCAGCTCATTCAGTGTGCTACAATGTGAATTTCGGCTCATTCAGTGTGCTACAATGTGAATTTCGGCTCATTCAGTGTGCTACAATGTAACTGTCGGCTCATTCAGTGTGCTACAATGTGAATTTCGGCTCATTCAGTGTGCTACAATGTGAATTTCAGCTCAATCAGTGTGCTACAATGTGACTATCGGCTCATTCCGTGTGCTACAATGTGAATTTCAGCTCATACAGTGTGCTACAATGTGAATTTCAGCTCATACAGTGTGCTACAATGTGAATTTCAGCTCATACAGTGTGCTATATTGTGAATTTCGGCTCATTCTGTGTGCTATAATGTGACTGTCGGCTCATTCAGTGTGCTATAATGTAAATTTCAGCTCATTCAGTGTGCTACAATGTGAATTTCAGCTCATACAGTGTGCTACAATGTGAATTTCGGCTCATTCAGTGTGCTACAATGTGAATTTCGGCTCATTCAGTGTGCTATAATGTAAATTTCCGCATATACTGTGTGTTATAATGTGAAATGGGCACAAGTACTAGACAGTATAAGGGGTTCTACTATTGTGGGGTATATGGTGTGGTAAACTACATGGAAGGACACGCGCCCTTTGTGAGTGGCCACGCCGCCTTATCCGGAGCGCATGCGCCTTCGGCGCGCACATAATTGCAACCTTCACTTTTCCATATCCCCACTTCAAAATTCCACTTCAACCAGTGTGAGGGATGGTATCAGAATCCTGGCACTTGAGATAACGATGGTCAGAATACCGACAGTGTCATCCCGATGTGCAGGATCCCAACAACCCCCCCAACCCTCCCTGCCTGCAGCCTGTTCTTAAAATGCGCCAGGTAGAGCCCATTCCTAGACTGGTACTGCTGGCCAGAGATGACTCTACTTGTCTCCAGCCTCCATCACAAGCAGCAGCGCAGCTGTTGGGAGACCTGCTGCTGCTGCTGGAGGAGAATGGAGGAGAGCAGAGTCTGTCCCCATGCTGTCCGAGAGGAGGCTCCGGAATCTGCCCCCTACTGCTGTAGTGCAGGTAGAAGGAGACACAAGCACAGCAGGCACAGCCAGGGGCTGTGATGACATGATATAGTGCTATGGATTGTATGAGGAAGGGGGCCCCAAATCCGTGTGTTGCTTAGGGCTCCATGAGGTCTAAACTCGCCTCTGGCAGCGGACATAGTGGTGGCTTTAGTGGGCATGCCTCACCAGCCACTGACCTCACTGCACGCCACTGTAGCTGCGGCTATGCGCTCACTCCCACAGCACGCCGTCAAACCCCTTACAGAGCCAGAAGACAGGTGAGTGTACAGAAGAGAGATCTTCAGTCATTGTGATGGCTAAAAGGTACCACGCAGCGGGCGGGAACGCTGCGCGCCATGCTACCCATCAACACAGGCACAGCAAGGTGCAGGGCGTGGGGGGGGGGCGCCTTGGGCAGCATGAAACCTACTTTAAACTGGCTATCAAGGGGACAACGCGCCATTACAGGGGCGGGGCTTCCTCCTCAGTCACCCAGCACACTGCTTAGCGCCATTTTCTTCCAGCAAAAAGCATGGGAAGAAATGCTGATCCTCCTCTCAGTGTCTGTTTTAGTATCAGAGTACAAAGAGGGGGGGGGGGGGGGGGGAGTGTATATTGTGATATTATGGCAATATAGGTATATATTTATAGAGCGGAAAGTCTCTGTGTACAAAGTACACGACACAGGGATTTTTTATTTAAGCGCTGAGTTGTGGACTGTCAATTCATTTCTGTGTCCCTCTGACAGATTTTACTGTGGGTCTGTCCCCTATAAGCCCGGAGTGTCTGTGGTGTGATTGTGCACGTGTGTGACATGTCTGAGGCAGGGAGCTCTTCCTCTGTGGGAGCCATGTTAGGGACACAGTTGTAATATGACACCAAGAGCCTGACTGGGTGAAAGGTTACGTGATAGTGTGAATCATATCAGTAAAGGGTTGGACTGAATCTCATGCAGAAAACAGAAAACTGAAAATAATCTGTTGAAGATGTGATTTTTAATAGTTCTGCCTTTCATCCACAGGGACCCCTCTGGGTCACATACAAATTTGCACAAGTAGTACAAACTTATACCGACACGGACTCTGATTCCTGTGTCGACACTAGTGATTCCAGGGGAATAGGTTCTAAGTTAGCGAAAAGCATTCAAAACATGTTTTAGCTATAAAGGAGGTGTTAGAAGTTACGAAGCCCCCTCTTTTACCACAGGAGAGGGTTTACTTTAGTAAAGAAATAATGTAATATTCCCTCCACCTCAGGAGTTGAACAGTCTCTTGGAGGGAGTGTGATTTAACCTGAAAAGAAATTTCAGATTCCCAAAAGGAATTCAGGCAGCTTACCTTTTTTCCAAAAGGTGGGAGTCGCCCCACATTTTAGACAGGGCCCTGTCATAAAAAAAAAAAGGTGTTTCTCCCTGCACCTGGAATGGCTTCACTTAAGGAGCCGACAGACCGCAAGTTAGTGAGGTGATCTATTGATGTGGCCAATGGGCCAGTACTCAGGCCTACCATTGTCTGTGCGTGGGTGAGTAGTGCTATTGAAAAGTGGTCAGAAAACTTGTCATTAGACATTGACACAATAGATGGAGACGAGATACTCCTAACGTTAGGTCATATCATAGACGCTGCTGCGTACATGCTAGAAACCATGAAAGATATTGGTCTCTTGGGATCAAGAACCGCTACCGCCAAAAGGAATATGGAGGCTCTCCCATATAAAGGTGAGGCCTTATTTGGAGATGGGCTGGATGCCTTAGTTCTGCGGCTAATGCAGGTAAAGTCGACATTCTTGCCTAATGCTCCTGCGCCGACGTTAAAGACACATCACTCTCAGATGCAGTCTTTTCAACCCAATAATTAAAAACAGGGTAAAGGCCCCCTTTTCTTTGCGGGTAAAGGAAGGGGAAAAGGAAATAAAGGGGATCATTCTGAGTTGTTCGCTCTTTGCCGATTTTCGCTATGCTGCGAATTGCTGCTAACTGCGCATGCGCATGGCACGCAGAGCGCATGCGCTTAGTTATTTAACTAAGAACTTACTAGATTTACAAAAGCTCGAGTGAAGCTTTTTCAATGCTCGAGTGATCGTAGTGTGATTGACAGGAAGTGGGTCTGGGCGTCTACTCAGCATTTTCACGGCGTTTGCTAAAAAACGCAGGAGTGTCAGGGAAAAACGCGGGAGTGGCTGGAGAAACGGGGGAGTGGCTGCCCGAACGCAGTGCGTGTTTGTGATGTCAAACCAGGTACGAAACTGACTGAACTGATCGCAAACTGTGAGTAGGTCCTGAGCTTCTCAGAAACTGCAGGGAATTATTTAGTAACAGTTCTGCTAATCTTTCGTTCGCAATTCTGCTATGCTAAGATACACTCCCAGAGGGCGGCGGCCTAACGTGTGCAATGCTGCTAAAAGCAGCTAACGAGCAAACAACTCGGAATGAGGGCCAAAGTCCACAGTGTCTCACAGGAGCAGAAATCAACCTCTGCTTATGCCAAATCTTCAGCATGATGCTGGGGCTCCCTTGCGGGAGTCCGCTCAGGTGGGGGCACGTCTGAAACTCTTCAGTCAGTTCTGGGTTCAATCTGGCCTAGACACGTGGGCCCTACAAATAGAGTCCCACGGGTATAAACTGGAGTTTCATGACATTTCCCCAGGCCGTATTTTCGAATCGACCTTACCAGCTTCTGTCCCGGATAAGGAAGTGGTAGCAGCAGCAATACAGTGATTGTGTCAGGATCATGTCATTGTCCTGGTTCCCTTGTCTCATCAAGGAGAAAGGTTTTTTTATTCAAGCCAATTTGTAGTTCCGAAGCCGGACGGCTCGGTCAGACCATTTCTAAACCTGAAAAATCTGAATCTCTACCTGCAAAGGTTCAAGTTCAAGATGGAATCTCTGAGGGCAGTGATTTCCAGTCTGGAGGAGGGGGAGTTCATGGTGTCAGTGGACATAAAAGATGCTTACTTACATGTTCCCATTTATCCTCCGCATCAATCTTATCTGAGATTTGCAGTACAGGATTGTCATTACCAGTTTCAGACGTTGCCTTCCGGACTCTCCACGGCACCGAAGGTATTCACCAAGGTAATGGCGGAGATGATGGTCCTCCTTCGACTGCAAGGAGTCAATATAATTCCTTATCTGGACGATCTCCTGATAAAAGCGAGGTCCAGGAAAAAGTTGATGCAGAACATTCCACTCTCCCTGACAATACTCCAACATCACGGTTGGATCATAAATTTTCCAAAGTCACAATTGGAACCGACGACAAGATTGTCCTTTCTGGGGATGATACTGGACACAGAAGTACAGAGGGTATTTCTTCCAGTAGAAAAGGCTCTGGAAATCCAGAGAATGGTCAAACAAATTCTGAAACCAACAAGAGTGTCGATTCATCAATGCATTCGGTTGTTGGGAAAGATGGTAGCGGCCTTCGAGGCCATACAGTTTGGCCGATTCTATGCCAGAGTATTCCAGTGAGACCTATTAGACAAGTGGTCCGGATCCCATCTACACATGCATCAGAGGATAATCCTGTCATCCAAAGCCAGAATTTAGCTCCTGTGGTGGCTACACAGTTATCACCTCCTAGAGGGACGCAGGTTTGGGATTTAAGACCGGATCCTGGTAACCACGGATGCAAGTCTCCGAGGCTGGGGAGCAGTCACACAAGGGGAGAGCTTCCAAGGAAGATGGTCAAGTCAAGAAACTTGTCTTCACATAAACGTTCTGGAGTTAAGAGCCATTTACAACGCCCTTCTACAAGCGGTACATCTTCTTCAAGATCAACCCATACAGATCCAGTCGGACAATGTAACAGCAGTCGCATACATAAACTGTCAGGGCGGAACGAAAAGCAGAGCGGCAATGGCAGAGGTGACAAAGATCCTCCGCTGGGCAGAAAGACATGCAAGAGCTCTGTCGGCAATTTTCATTCCGGGAGTGGACAACTGGGAAGCAGACTTCCTCAGCAGACACAATCTCCATCCAGGAAAATGGGGCCTCCACCAAGAAGTCTTCTTAGAGGTGACAGGTCTTTGGGGAGTTCCTCAAGTAGACATGATGGCATCTCGTCTCAACAAGAAGCTTCAGAAATATTGTTCCAGGTCGAGAGAACCTCACGCAATAGCAGTGGATGCACTAGTGACCCAGTGGGTGTTCCGGTCGGTATATGTCTTCCCTCCACTTCCACTGATACCAAAAGTTCTCAAAATCATAAGGAGAACAGGAGTTCGAGCGATCCTCATGGTCCCAGACTGGCCAAGGAGGGCTTGGTATCCAGATCTTCAAGAGTTGATCATAGAAGATCCTCGGCCTATTCCTCTTCGCGAGGACCTGCTACAGCAGGGACCGTGCGTGTATCACGACTTACCGTGGCTACGTTTGACGGCATGGCTGTTGAACGCCGGATCCTAGCCCGAAAGGGTATTCCCAAAGAAGTCATTCCCACTCTTATTCAGGCCAGAAAAGGAGAAATGTCTAAACATTACCACCGTATTTGGAGAAAATAAGTGTCTTGGTGTGAAAACAAGAAGGCTCCAACGGAAGAGTTTCAGTTAGGACGTTTTCTCCATTTTCTCCAGGTGGGTGTGGATGCAGACCTACGATTGGGTTCAATCAAGGTCTAGATTTCGGCTTTGTCCGTTTTCTTTCAGAAACAATTGTCCTCCCTTCCAGAAGTTCAGACTTTCGTGAAAGGGGTGCTACACATCCAACCTCCATTTGTGCCTCCTGTGGCACCATGGGATCTTAACGTGGTGTTACGATTCCTTCAATCGGATTGGTTTGAACCTCTCCAGGAGATAGAGTTGAAATTTCTCACTTGGAAAGTGGTCATGCTGTTGGCCTTGGCATCAACAATTTCTTCCAAAGGTGGTTTTCTTCTTTCCATATAAACCAACCTATTGTGGTGCCAGTGGCTACTGACACCATCGCTGCTTCAAAGTCCCTTGATGTGGTCTGGGCTTTGAGAATTTATGTCGCAAGAACGACTCGGATAAGGAAAACAGAGGCTCTGTTTGTCCTGTATGCTCCCAACAAGATTGGGTGTCCTGCTTTTAAGCAGACTATTGCGCGCTGGATCAGAGGTACGATTCAGCACGCTCATTCGACGGCAGGATTGCCGGTACAGAATATGGTGACTGCCCATTCTACTAGAAAGGTGGGCTCGTCCTGGGCGGCTGCCCGGGGGGTCTCGGCATTACAACTTTGCCGAGCAGCTACTTGGTCAGGGGCAAACACGTTTGCTAAGTTTTACAAGTTTGACGCCTTGGCCGATGAGGACCTACAGTTTGGTCAATCGGTGCTGCAGGGTCATCCGCACTTTCCCGCCCGTACTGGAGCTTTGGTATAACCCCATGGTACTGAAGTGGACCCCAGCATCCTCTAGGACATATGAGAAAAGGATTTACCGGTAGGTATTAAAATCCTGTTTATACTCCTGTGTACTTCAAGAAATAGTATATACATTTTTTTTTTTTACCACATCACATTTACCTATAAGGGGGTTACATACATTTTTAAGAAAAACACAAGAAGTTAAATTGTTCTTGACATATTTATTGTGAAATACGAAGAAGTGTAGATTATATCATTGTGTTTTTGTCTTAATTACATAATAAAATAACAATAAAATCAAACAATAGAAACAAAACCATAATTATTGAAAAAATCGTTAATATCTTGTTTTATTTATCTTTAAACTTCGTTTTGTCGCTTTTCGCTTATGTTTTTTCTGTGTCGTCTCTGTGTATCATCCAGCAGTTGTCAGCCATCATGCTGACATCCCAACAACCCTGGTATCCTCTTTCTACATCTTTAACGTCTTGGTGGAACCACTCACCCTCTTCTTCATTGTAGTCTCCGAGATTATTCGGGAAATGCTCAATATGGGAATTCAAAAAATCTACCTTCAAACTCATAATGCAGCCAAGGTTTCTGTAACTATTAAGCATTTCCCTGACAATTTCTTTGTAGTTTGGATCCTTGACATTGCCTAAAAACTTTGAAGCCCATGCCGAAAGTTCCACAATATGTGTACTGTAAAGGAGGGTAAACATGGAGAGATCCGTGCTTAAATTCTATGCAATCTGACTAGATTGCTTTGAAATTAAGCACGGATCTCTCCGTGTGTATGCCACACAGCAATAGCGATGCGTGGCCCTGCGCGTTGCGCTCGCTAGCAGTTTTTAGCAGCCGTGCAAAGGCTATGCCGCCGCCCACTGGGAGTGTATCTTAGCTTAGCAGAAGTGCGAACGCTTGTATCACAGAGCGGCTCCAAAATTATTTTGCGCAGTTTCAGAGTAGCTTCAAACCTACTCAGCGCTTGCGATCACTTCAGAGTATTCAGTTCCGGATTTGACGTCACATTTTTCCTGGCATGCCTGCGTTTTTCCGAACACTCCCAGAAAACGGTCAGTTGACACCCAGAAACGCCCACTTCCTGTCAATCACTCTGCGGCCAGCAGTGCGACTGAAAAGCTTCGCTAGATCCTGTGTTAAACTATATCGTTTGTTGTGCCCGTACGTTGCGCGTGCGCATTGCGCCGCATACGCATGCGCAGAACTGCCTTTTTTAGCCTGATCGCAGCGCTGCAAACAAATGCAGCTAGCGATCAACTCGGAATGACCCCCACAGTGCGATGTGTGCTGAGCGAGGGGGGCGGGGGTCCTCCATCCCTTACCACTGGAGACATACCCTGCTGTCATACCGCAGCCACATCAGCATACTGATAAGTACCGCCAATACACTGTGTTACACTGTATAAGGGGACCAATTGCCTACTATTGCAGCATACACAAGTCACCTGTGTGTATTACAAATAAACCTGCTTGTTATTAGCTCATTAAGTGTGTAGACTAACGTAACTACATCAAGCACTGCAATACTCTGCCAACAGGTTGTGGGCCCAGCTTCGCGTGCTTGAAGATTAACCCCTACGTGTGTGAGTGATAGCACAGAATAAAAGAACACACAGATAAAGTTAAAAGTGACATTTTATAGAAGCGCAGAGAAGATGCATAGCACAGAGCACAGTATGAACTTTGCTAAGCTGAAATGTTCAGAGAACTTCACTACATAGAAGTTTGCCATGGAGATGCAGCTTAAGTGAGAAAAGTTGTGGAAGGTCACAATAGACCCAGGAGCAGGTGCTAACCCAGATGATGTAGACAGAGCCATCGGGATGATAGGCTTAGCTGTGGAGCAGCATGTCTATTCAATAATCAGTGGGAAAGTGTCAGCTAAGGACATGTGGACAGCCCTGCAAAATGCGAATGAAGACAGAGGTCTGATGAGAAGGATAAGTTTGAGGCGCATGCTATATGGAATGAACCTGAGTGCCTGCAAGGACATGAACGATTATATTGATAAGATATTGTCGTTGGCTCAGCATTTGGCATATGTGGGGGCTCAGGCGGATGAGGAAGTGGCAATGGCGATGTTGCAGAATCTGATGCCAGAATTTTTTGGTGGTTGCTTTAGAGTCAATTGATACTAAGCTGACAACAGAGATTGTAAGGGCCAATCTACTACAGTTCCAAGAATGTATTCCTGTCGAGACATAACTGAGGGTTCTGCCTTGGTCACAAAGGGCACAAAGTCTAAAATGCACAAGTTCAAGTGTTTTGTATATCACAAGATAGGACATAAAGCTTCAGATTATAGGATGAGAAATTCCAGTGGTGCGCAGAAGCAGCGTGACAAGCCAAAGGAGTCAGCACTGAATGTAGCAGACAGTCACAGGAAGGATTTCTGGTACATGGAATTAGGGGCCACTAGGCATTTCAGTTGCAATCAGCATTGGTTCAATTCTTTAACACCATGTGTACCCACTACAGTTACAGGGATTGGAAATACAGTCCTTACTGCATCACAAGCTGGGACAATCACTGTGCTTTTAAGAATTGGAGAAGACACAGTTGTTACAGATATCCAAGATGTATTGTTCGTGCCAGATTTGGGAAGTAACCTCATTGCTATCAGCGTCCTAGAGAAAAAAGGCTACAGAGTCCAATTTGAGAAGAGCAAGTGTATGGTGCAAAATAAAACGGGACTGTTATTGCTTCAGCAACCCGGTTCAACCAATTATATGTTCTGGACACTGAGGAGTGTACTGCAATGATGGCTTCTGATACAAACCAGTCAATGGAGCTGTGGCACAAAAGCTTGGGTTATCTGGGATATAACATCCAGAAACTGCTAGATGGAATGATAACAGTGATCACCGTGAGCTACGATGAAAGACCCATGTGTGAGAGTTGCATAAATGGCAAGCAAACTCGCAACCCATTTCCAAAGTCAGTTAGTAGAGCAGAGACACCACTAGCTCTAGTACACACCAACGTATGCAGTCCAATGTAGGTTGAATCAATTAGTAGCTACAAGTATTTCATGACACTCAATGATGCCACAAGAATGACACGTGTATTTCATTAAAGAAGAGTGAAGTTGTCAACAAAATTGTGGAATACAAAAACCTGGTGGAGACTCAGACGGGACTGAAACTAAAGATCCTGAGATCAGACAACGGTGGAGAGCATGATAACAAAGCCTTAGCCGCATTCCTAAGGAAATATGGCAAAAGCATCAGCTAACAATTGCCTACACAACACACCAGAACAGAATGGCGTGAGTGAGCGAGCAAACCGCACAATTGTTGAAAGAGCACGGACTATGTAAGTGATGCTGGCCTGGAAAATAAACTTTGGGCAGAAGCAGTATCTACTGCAGCATATCTAAAGAATCGTGCACCTACAGTGGCCGTCAAAGGCAAAACGCCACTGGAGGCATGGTCCAGAGAAAAGCCAAGTGTCAGTTATCTTTGTGTCTTCGGGAGCAAAGCTTTTGCAAATATACCAAAGGAGAAAGTTAGAGCCAAAATCCATAGAATGTATAATGCTCAAATACTGTGAAGAAAGCAAAGGATACAGACTTTGGGATATTACAGACAAATGTCTTCTTAAATCCAGAGATGTGGTATGCTATGAGACAGCACCACAGACTGGGGCAGTGGAGCAAGAAGAGAATATATTATTAGATGCACAGGCAGCAGATAGCGTGTCTGAATCTGAGAGTGTTAAAGTAGACAACAAATCAGGGAACAGAAGTTCTATGAGGAGCAACAAAGGTGTTCCAGCCAAGAAATACAGTGAGGAGTATGCAAACATAGATTACTGTGAACCTCAAAACACACAAGAAGCAAAGTCAAGCAGGGATTGGACAGAGTGAAAATCAGCATCTGATACAGAACTGTCAGCACTGGATGATAATAGTACATGGACTATAGTTGATAGGCCAAGTAACCGTAAAACGATCAAGAACAAGTGAGTCTTCTGCAAGAAGTTGAATGCAGATGGGACAATAGCTCATTACAAAGCCTGCCTTGTTGCCAAGGGATATACCCAGAAGTCCGGAATCGATTACGGAGAGATTTATTCACCTGTCGCAAGGTACAGCACCTTAAGGTTAGTGATTGCTATTGCTACACTACATGATCTACTGTTATACCAGCTAGACTTTTATTTCTGCATTCCTAAATGGAGAGTTAGTTGAGAAAATGCAAGAAATCCCTTATCAAAATGCTGTTGGTAGTTTGATGTATGCAAGTATTGGGACACGTCCTGACATCACAGGTGCAGTGAGTCGGGCAAGCCAGTTTGCAAACAATCCTGGGAGACAACACTGGATTGCAGTAAAGAGAATCCTAAAGTACCTCAAAGGTACAAGTTAACCAAAGCTGAGATTTACAAAATCAAAAGACACCAGCTTGAAAGTATTCTGTGATGCCGACTAGGGGTCAGATGAGGACGACGGATGTACCTACACTGGATACCTGTTTGCACTAGCAGACGCAGCAATCAGCTGGGAAAGTAGAAAACAACCCACAGTTGCTCTTTTTACAACAGTGGCAGAGTATATGGCGCTCACAGAAACTTCAAAGGAAGCACTTTCGATAAAAGAGACTTTATGCGAGTTAGGTCTTCTTAATCACAGTGAGATCATCAACATAGGGTGTGATAACAAGGGAGCAATATATCTTTCTTGTAGCACAAAGCATCATTGACAGGCTAAGCACATTTTTATAAGACATCACTTTATCCGTGAATTAGTGGAAAATAAATCCATCAGCGTGGAATATGCTGCAAGTGAAGTAAATGTTGCCAACATGTTGACAAAAGGACTGTCATCACACCTGTTACATGCATTCCTGAAGGAATGTGGACTGTAATATATTTAATGTTGATTTATTCTTACTGTTTTTTGCTTCATAACCATGTTTTCGGTTACAGGTATGACTTTATAGAAAAATGTTTGATAAAAGGTTATGTTCTTTTATATGTGACATGAGACAGTCTTGAGTGAGGGGGAGCGCTCTGTACCTGTCTCCTGTACATAGGATCTCATGGGTGCATCCCCTAGTGTTTATCCCTCTAGTGCCAGAGTGTCTCAGGGAGGCGGAGCTGAGTGTATGCAGCTCCTCCATCTTAGAGTGTGTGTGAGCGGAGACCGGATGAGTAGCTCAAAGAGTGAGAGTGTGAGACTTACAGCGTTACACGTGTTCTGCAAGTACCGCGCCTCTGGAGTACACTGAGAGCCAGGTGGTGCATTACTTCTCACAGCGGGAGCCAGACTGTACGGGCGTGCAGTCCTCCATCCCTTACCACCGAAGCCATCCCCTGTTGTTATACCGCAGCCACATCAGCACACTGATAAGTACCGCCAATACACTGTGTTACACTGTATGTTATAAGGGGACCACTTGCCTACTATTGCAGCATACACAAGTCACCTGTGTGTATTACAAATAAACCTGCTTGCTATTAGCTCATTAAGTGTGTGGACTAACGTCACTACATCAAGCGCCGCAATACTCTGCCAACAGTATTTGGTGCCACCTTCACCAGCTCACCTTGTAGTTGTGTGTGTGCAATGTTCCTTTAGAAAGTATGGGGTTTAGGCCCTTTGTAAATTTCAACTCCAGGCTCATGTGGATCTTAATCTGCCACTGGGAGGGGGGGTGGTGGGGGGGGGGGGGGTTTATGACATGAACTGAATTGCAACGTTCTATACTACCGACTGAATTTATTTAAGACAATGTTTTATAATAAATGTAGGCAGAATATATTTGTTACTTTAATGAATATGAAAAATATTACTTATTCATAAATACACGTGTTCAGAAGCTAAAAATCTATAAGTAATACATAAATTTGTTAAAAAAGCTTTTTAATAGCAGACCCAGACCCTCCAACATGACCCGCCCCACTAGGTACAAAATGCTCTGCTCCTGGACTTCCCTCTTAATTTATTATTGCCATCACCTGTGAAGAAACAGCTTTCTTATCATTTAACTAGTTCAACACAGGTGCTGGAAATCATAAATTAAGAGGGAAGTCCAGAAACAGAGCATTTTGTACCTAGTGGGGCGGGTCATGTTGGAGGGTCTGAGACCTGTGTAATCAGCCTCCCCCTCCCTGTATTTGTTAGATTTTCGTATGAGGAGACAGAAAGCAGCAGGTCTATAAATGATCTCTCCCTAGTAACAAGTGATGAATGGAGCCTGTGTTCTGATTGGCTCTTTTGCGAAAAATTGTCCAATCATAACACTTACAGAGAGAGTCTCCTAGATGTTACTGTAATAATATTATATGCTTTGTGTGTACTGTGTAATTTGTCACAGTAGCCGTTGTATAGTTGTGAAGAGCTGAAAATGACAAGAAACCAGATGGGCGCTGTCTTCTGTATTCTGTCAGTCCTATTACTTCTGAGATCTGACTTCATACACTGTGACTATTCAGTAGGTGAGTGACCTCCTCATTTATATCTGTCTCTGATCTTAAAAATTCTTTCCAAAACCATTAAAAAATATACAATGATAGACTTCACAAATTAAACATTGGGAGATATTTGCATATTGAAAATATTGCTCCGTCTGTAAAGGTGGGTACACACTAGGCGATGTGCTTGTCGCCTAGTGTTTCTCTTCCCGGGCCGCACGACAGCAGGCATACACACTGTGCAATATTTGCTTTCCTGTTTGATTATTTATGTACTCTGTAATTGGGCGCTGCGGAACCCTTGTGGCGCCATATAAATAAAGGATAATAATAATAATTTGAACGATGAGTCCAAATTGAGCTGCATGCACGGCCGAGACCGAGGGTCATTATTGACCCGCGGGGCCATGCATCGCTCATTGTCAGCGGCATACACACTGGACGATATAGTAAACTATATCGCTCGGGACCAGGAAAATGAACGATATCGTTTACTATATCGCTAAGTGTGTAGGCACCTTAAGAAATAAAAGCATCTTAATAAATATCATAATTTCTTCTTTCATAGAATGGTATTGCAAGATGGAAATTTAATATCAAAATTAATATGTTAAAATAGTTACGCTGTTATATAACAACAAAGTGACTCATTTGTTAAATGTGTAAAATTTTATAATTTAAAAGAACCCTAAATGTGATATGTAAGTGCTGCCCCCATCTGGTGGACTATGAACAAGTACAATTTAAGACAGAAATGTTTGAAATACACATTTTTAGAGCATTATAGATTTCCCTAATTCTCAGTTAACTATTTTACTTAATTTGAATATAATGGTGCAGTAATTTAAAAATGTCTACTTTTCTAATTTTTTAATAGGCTGTATAAATGACTAACACTAAACCTTTATAGTGTTAAAAGCGATAAATATGGCAATTTCATGTGTATTGTGTAACACGTGTAGTGACAGTCGTGTGTGTGTGTGTGTGTGTGTGTGTGTGTGTGTGCTAGTGCTATGTAGTGAAGTGAATGATGCTGTGATCTGATCCTACTTTTACCATAGGTTGTCAGCCTATGCGAAAAGCTCCTAACTGCCATGTTACAGGCTGAGGGGCAGATGTATTAAGCCTGGAGAAGGGATAAAGAAGTGATAACGCAGTGATAAGTGCAAGCAGAGGCAGAACTCTGGGAGGCAACGGAGTCATCTGCCGCCGGGCTCCTGCTCTGAAGTGGGCACCTCTCCCATTCTGTGACACCATTAATTCAGTAGCCAATTGTCTCACTGGTCCCTGTACCTTACAAATCACACCCTTTTTATTATACTTTAGATACGCATTTTACAAGTATCACACCCAGGATTAGAAACTACAACCTATTACACTGGAAGCAGACACCTTACTGATGAAGCTGTTTGCTCCTGTATAGGAAATATGAGAATTCTAACTACATGAAGTTACTTCTCTGACAATTACACGTTACTTCATATTGTTAGAATTCTCATGCTTCCTCTACAGGAGCAAATACCTCCATCAGTAAAGTGTTTGCTGTCAGTGTAACAGGTCACGGCTTCTAATCCTGGGTATGACTGCTAAGAAATGTGTGATTTAAAATAAAAGACAATGAAATGTATATATACAGTATATATGTTTTTTTTTCCAGAACACTACACACACACACACACACACACACACACACACACACACACACACACACACACACACACACACACACACACACACACACACACACACACACACACACACACACACACACACACACACTTATCTAAATATAGGGGGGGGACACCAATATTTATCTCGCCTCCGGGCTACTTGGACGAACTTACGCCACTGAGTGCAAGGTGATAACACACCAGCCAATCAGCTCCTACCATGTTACAGGCTGAGACTGAGTTTGAAAAATGACAGGAGTTGATTGGTTGGTACTTTGGGGACTATTCATGTAGCAGTGAAAAGTCCTTTACCAGTGATAACAGGGCTTTCTCTGACGTCCTAGTGGATGCTGGGAACTCCGTAAGGACCATGGGGAATAGCGGCTCCGCAGGAGACTGGGCACAACTAAAAGAAAGCTTTTAGACTGCCTGGTGTGCACTGGCTCCTCCCACTATGACCCTCCTCCAAGCCTCAGTTAGATTTTTGTGCCCGGCCGAGCTGGATGCACACTAGGGGCTCTCCTGAGCTCCTAGAAAGAAAGTATATTTTAGGTTTTTTATTTTACAGTGAGACCTGCTGGCAACAGGCTCACTGCAACGAGGGACTAAGGGGAGAAGAAGCGAACCTACCTGCTTGCAGCTAGCTTGGGCTTCTTAGGCTACTGGACAACATTAGCTCCAGAGGGATCGACCACAGGACCCGTCCTTGATGTTCGTTCCCGTAGCCGCGCCTCCGTCACCCTTACAGAGCCAGAAGCAAGAAGAGGTCCGGAAAATCGGCAGCAGAAGACTTCAGTCTTCACCAAGGTAGCGCACAGCACTGCAGCTGTGCGCCATTGCTCCTCATGTACACCTCACACTCCGGTCACTGATGGGTGCAGGGCGCTGGGGGGGGTGCCCTGAGCAGCAATATTAAGACCTTGGCTGGCAAAATCATCACAATATATAGTCCCAGAGGCTATATATGTGATAAATACCCCTGCCAGAATCCATAAAAAAGCGGGAGAAAAGTCAGCCGAAAAAGGGGCGGAGCTATCTCCCTCAGCACACTGGCGCCATTTCTCCCTCACAGTTCCGCTGGAAGGAAGCTCCCTGGCTCTCCCCTGCAGTCTGCAACTACAGAAGGGTAAAAAAGAGAGGGGGGGCACTAAATTTAGGCGCAGTATAAAAATTATAGCAGCTATAAGGGGATATAATTCAGTTAGTCCCTGTATTATATAGGGCTCTGGTGTGTGCTGGCATACTCTCTCTCTGTCTCCCCAAAGGGCTTTGTGGGGTCCTGTCCTCTGTTAGAGCATTCCCTGTGTGTGTGCGGTGTGTCGGTACGGCTGTGTCGACATGTTTGATGAGGAGACTTATGTGGAGGCAGAGCAGATGCCTATAAATGTGATGTCACCCCCTGCGGGGCAGACACCTGAGTGGATGGACTTATGGAAGGAATTACGTGCAAGTGTCGACTCCTTACATAAAAAATTTGACGACATGCCAAATGCGGGACAGCCGGCTTCTCAGCTCGTGCCTGCCCAGACGCCTCAAAGGCCACCAGGGGCTCTAAAGCGCCCGCTACCTCAGATGGCAGACACAGATGTCGACACGGATACTGATACCAGTGTCGACGACAAAGAGTCTAATTTAATGTCCACTAGGGCCATTCGTTGCATGATTGAGGCAATGAAAGAGGTATTACACATTTCTGATATAAACCCAGGTACCACAAAAAAGGGTATTATGTTTGGGGAGGAAAAACTACCAATAGTTTTTCCCCCATCTGAAGAATTAAATGAAGTGTGTGAAGAAGCGTGGGCTTCCCCCGATAAAAAATTGGTAATTTCTAAAAAGTTACTAATGGCGTTCCCTTTCCTGCCAGAGGATAGGTCACGTTGGGAAACACCCCCTAGGGTGGATAAAGCGCTCACACGTTTGTCAAAAAAGGTGGCACTACCGTCTCCGGATACGGCCGCCCTGAAGGAGCCTGCTGATAGAAAGCAGGAGGCGATCCTGAAGTCTGTATATACACACTCAGGCATTATACTTAGACTAGCTATTGCTTCAGCATGGATGTGCAGTGCTGCAGCTGCGTGGTCAGATTCCCTGTCGGAAAATATTGACACCCTAGACAGGGACACTATTCTGCTAACCATAGAGCATATAAAAGACTCAGTCTTATACATGAGAGATGCACAGAGGGAGATCTGCCGGCTGGCAGCTAAAATAAGTGCATTGTCCATTTCTGCTAGGAGAGGCTTATGGACTCGGCAGTGGACAGGGGATGCAGATTCGAAAAGGCACATGGAAGTTTTGCCTTATAAGGGTGAGGAGTTATTCGGGAATGGTCTCTCAGACCTAGTTTCCACAGCAACAGCTGGGAAGTCAGCATTTTTGCCCCATGTTCCCTCACAGCCTAAGAAAGCGCCGTATTATCAGGTACAGTCCTTTCGACCCCAGAAAACAGGCGGGGGAAAAGGCGGGTCCTTTCTGTCCAGAGGCAGAGGTAGGGGAAAAAGGCTGCAACAAACAGCAGGTTTCCAGGAACAAAGGTCCTCCCCCATTTCTTCCAAGTCCGCCGCATGATGGTGGGGCTCCACAGGCGGAGCCAGGACCGGTGGGGGGCCGCCTCAAAAATTTCAGCGATCAGTGGGCTCGCTCACAGGTGGATCCCTGGATCCTTCAAGTAGTATCTCAGGGGTACAAGCTGGAATTCGAGGCGTCTCCCCCCCCCCGCCGTTTCCTCAAATCTGCCTTGCCGATAACTCCCTCAGGCAGGGAGGCTGTGCTAGCGGCAATTCACAAGCTGTATTCCCAGCAGGTGATAGTCAAGGTGCCCCTACTTCAACAAGGACGGGGTTACTATTCCACACTGTTTGTGGTACCGAAACCGGACGGTTCGGTGAGACCCATTTTAAATTTGAAATCCTTGAACACATACATAAAAAAATTCAAGTTCAAGATGGAATCGCTCAGGGCGGTTATTGCAAGCCTGGACAAGGAGGGTTACATGGTATCTCTGGACATCAAGGATGCTTACCTGCATGTCCCCATTTACCATCCTCACCAGGAGTACCTCAGATTTGTGGTACAGGATTGCCATTACCAATTCCAGACACTGCCGTTTGGACTGTCCACGGCACCGAGGGTGTTTACCAAGGTAATGGCAGAAATGATGATACTCCTTCAAAAAAAGGGAGTTTTAATTATCCCGTACTTGGACGATCTCCTTATAAAGGCGAGGTCCAAGGAGCAGTTGTTGGTCGGGGGTAGCACTATCTCGGGAAGTGCTACAACAGCACGGATGGATTCTAAACATTCCAAAGTCACAGCTGGTTCCTACCACACGCCTACTGTTCCTGGGGATGGTTCTGGACACAGAACAGAAAAAAGTGTTTCTCCCGATGGAGAAAGCCAAGGAGCTGTCATCTCTAGTCAGAGATCTCCTGAAACCAAAACAGGTATCGGTGCATCACTGCACACGAGTCCTGGGAAAAATGGTAGTTTCCTACGAAGCAATTCCATTCGGCAGGTTCCATGCAAGAACTTTTCAGTGGGACCTGTTGGACAAGTGGTCAGGATCGCATCTTCAGATGCATCGGCTGATAACCCTGTCTCCAAGGACCAGGGTATTTCTACTGTGGTGGCTGCAGAGTGCTCATCTTCAAGAGGGACGCAGATTCGGCATACAGGACTGGATCCTGGTGACCACGGATGCCAGCCTTCGAGGCTGGGGGGCAGTCACACAGGGAAGAAATTTCCAAGGACTTTGGTCAAGTCAGGAATCGTCCCTACACATAAATATTCTGGAACTGAGGGCCATTTACAATGCCCTAAGTCAGGCAAGGCCCCTGCTTCAAAACCAGCCGGTTCTGATCCAATCAGACAACATCACGGCAGTTGCCCATGTAAACCGACAGGGCGGCACAAGAAGCAGGATGGCGATGGCAGAAGCCACAAGGATTCTCCGAAGGGCGGAAAATCACGTCTTAGCACTGTCAGCAGTGTTCATTCCGGGAGTGGACAACTGGGAAGCAGACTTCCTCAGCAGACACGACCTACACCCGGGAGAGTGGGGACTTCATCCAGAAGTCTTCCAACTAATGGTAAACCATTGGGAAAGGCCACAGGTGGACATGATGGCATCCCGCCTCAACAAAAAACTAGAGAGATATTGCGCCAGGTCAAGGGACCCTCAGGCGATAGCTGTGGACGCTCTAGTGACACCGTGGGTGTACCAGTCGGTTTATGTGTTCCCTCCTCTGCCTCTCATACCAAAGGTACTGAGAATAATAAGAAGACGAGGAGTAAGTACGATACTCGTGGTTCCGGATTGGCCAAGAAGAGCTTGGTACCCAGAACTTCAAGAAATGATATCAGAGGACCCATGGCCTCTACCGCTCAGACAGGATCTGCTACAGCAGGGGCCCTGTCTGTTCCAAGACTTACCGCGGCTGCGTTTAACGGCATGGCGGTTGAATACCGGATCCTAAAGGAAAAGGGCATTCCGGAGGAAGTCATTCCTACGCTGATAAAAGCCAGGAAAGAAGTAACCGCAAACTATTATCACCGTATTTGGCGAAAATATGTTGCGTGGTGTGAGGCCAGGAAGGCCCCAACAGAGGAATTTCAGCTGGGTCGATTTCTGCACTTCCTACAGTCGGGAGTGACTATGGGCCTAAAATTGGGTTCCATTAAGGTCCAGATTTCGGCTCTGTCGATTTTCTTCCAGAAAGAACTGGCTTCACTGCCTGAAGTTCAGACATTTGTAAAGGGAGTGCGGCATATTCAGCCCCCTTTTGTGCCTCCAGTGGCACCTTGGGATCTCAACGTGGTGTTGAGTTTCCTAAAATCACATTGGTTCGAGCCACTTAAAACCGTGGAATTGAAATATCTCACGTGGAAAGTGGTCATGTTATTGGCCTTGGCTTCGGCCAGGCGTGTATCAGAATTGGCGGCTTTGTCTTGTAAAAGCCCTTATCTGATTTTCCATATGGATAGGGCAGAATTGAGGACCAGTTTCTCCCTAAGGTGGTATCAGCCTTTCACTTGAACCAACCTATTGTAGTGCCTGCGGCTACTAGGGACTTGGAGGATTCCAAGTTACTGGACGTGGTCAGGGCCTTGAAAATTTATGTTTCCAGGACGGCTGGAGTTAGGAAAACTGACTCGCTGTTTATCCTGTATGCACCCAATAAGCTGGGTGCTCCTGCTTCTAAGCAGACTATTGCTCGCTGGATTTGTAGCACAATTCAGCTGGCGCATTCTGTGGCGGGACTGCAGCATCTTAAATCAGTAAAAGCCCATTCCACGAGGAAAGTGGGCTCATCTTGGGCGGCTGCCCGAGGGGTCTCGGCTTTGCAACTTTTGCTAAATTCTACAAATTTGATACCCTGGCTGAGGAGGACCTTGAGTTCTCTCATTCGGTGCTACAGAGTCATCCGCACTCTCCCGCCCGTTTGGGAGTTTTGGTATAATCCTCATGGTCCTTACGGAGTTCCCAGCATCCACTAGGACGTCAGAGAAAATAAGATTTTACTCACCGGTAAATCTATTTCTCGTAGTCCGTAGTGGATGCTGGGCGCCCATCCCAAGTGCGGATTGTCTGCAATACTTGTATATAGTTATTGCCTAACTAAAGGGTTATTGTTTTGAGCCATCTGTTCGAGAGGCTCAGTTGTTATTCATACTGTTAACTGGGTATAGTATCACGAGTTGTACGGTGTGATTGGTGTGGCTGGTATGAGTCTTACCCGGGATTCAAAATCCTTCCTTATTGTGTCAGCTCTTCCGGGCACAGTATCCTAACTGAGGCTTGGAGGAGGGTCATAGTGGGAGGAGCCAGTGCACACCAGGTAGTCATAAAGCTTTCTTTTAGTTGTGCCCAGTCTCCTGCGGAGCCGCTATTCCCCATGGTCCTTACGGAGTTCCCAGCATCCACTACGGACTACGAGAAATAGATTTACCGGTGAGTAAAATCTTATTTTTAACTGTTTTGTCCTATTCACAGAAAGGGTGTCCCTGATTTGTGTAGATATCACTTCCCTATACAATAGCATGGGGAGAATGATTCAGACAAGCATGGAAAGCCATAGCTTTCTCATACGTCCTAGAGGATGCTGGGGTCACCATTAGAACCACGGGGTATAGACTGGATCCGCAGGAGTCATGGGCACTTTAAGACTTTCAAAGGGTGTGAACGGGCTCCTCCCTCTATGCCCCTCCTCCAGACTCCAGTTTTAGAATTGTGCCCAGTGAGACTGGACGCACTACAGGGGAGCTCTACTGAGTTTCTCTGAAATAGACTTATGTTAGGTTTTTTATTTTCAGGGAGGCTGCTGGCAACAGTCTGCCTGCTTCGTGGGACTTGGGGGAGAGAAGTATGACCAACTTCTAGTGAGTTCAAGGGCTCTGCTTCTGGCTGATTGGACACCATTAGCTCCTGAGGGTGCTGATCGCTGGGTACGCCTAGATGCTCACTCCCACAGCCTGCTGTCACCCCCTTACAGAGCCAGAAGTCAGAAGACAGGTGAGTAGCAGAAGAAAAGAAGACTTCTTCTTCAGTGTCGGCATTCTGAGGTACCGCACAGCGGACGGAGCGCTGCGCGCCATGCTCTCACACACACAGCACTGCAGGGTGCGCGCGGGGGGGGGGGGGGGGCGGCGCCCTGGGCAGCAATAAAAATCCTCAATTTCCACTGGCAAGAGGGGACATTAGTGCCGAGGCACTGTCCTAACCCCCGCCAGCATAATTATTTATTAAAATAAGCGGGACAGAAGTGCACCGTTAAGGGGGCGGAGCTTCTTCCTCACAGCTCACTCTCAGCTCTGCGTCATTTCCTCTCCAGGACTGCAGAGACGCTGGTCCTTCCTCACACTGCTGACATGTATCAGGGTGCACGGGGGGGGATGGCACAGTATAATTTGGTGCAGTATAGTTGATATTTAAAGCGCTACAGGTCTGGGGCATTTGTTAGTGATTTCAGACCCGTTAATTTGGCGCTGGGTTGTGAGCTGGCAAATCCCCTCTGTGTCTCTCTGACAGACTTTACTGTGGGTCTGTCCCCTATATGCCCGGTGTGTCTTTGGGTGTTTGGTACACGTGTGTCGACATGTCTGAGGCTGAGTGCTCTTCCCAGGAGGAGGCTGTATGAGGGACACAAACGGCTGTGGGGGTGACCCTGTCGGCACTGCCGACTCCTGATTGTGTAAATGTTTTGAATGCTTTGAATGCTAATGTGGCTCTTATTAGTAAGAGATTAGATAAGTCTGAGTCTCAGACTCAGGCATGGAAGAAATCTGTGGAGGATGTGTTATCACAAGTACAGGACCCCTCGGGGTCACAAAAACGTACTTTTGCCCAGTTGGCAGACACTGGTACTGACACGGACACTGATTCCAGTGTCGACTATAATGATTCCAGATTAGATCCAAAATTGGCAAAGAGCATTCAGTACATGATTGTGGCAGTTAAAGAGGTATTACATATCACTGAAGACCCTACTGTTCCTGATATTAGGGTCTGTGTGTATAAGGAAAAGAAACCTGAGATAACATTTCCTCCCTCTCATGAATTGAACACTCTATTTGAAAAAGTCTGGGAAAGCCCTGACAGGAAGTTTCAGATTCCCAAAAGGATTCCAGTGGCTTATCCGTTTCCCTCTAAGGATAGGAAAAAGTGGGAGTCACCCCCCATTGTAGACAAGGCCCTATCACGTTTGTCTAAAAAGGTGGCTCTCCCGTCACCTGGCACGGCAGCCCTTAAGGACCCTGCAGATCGTAAGCAAGAAACTACGTTAAAATCCATTTATGCGACCACGGGTACGCTACTCAGACCTGTCATTGCATCTGCGTGGGTGAGTAGTGCTATTGAAAAGTGGGCAGATAACTTGTCATCTGATATAGATACCCTAGATAGGGATAGCATCCTCTTGACGCTGGGTTATATCAAGGACGCTGCAGCGTACCAAAAGGAAGCTGCGAGAGATATTGGCCTTTTGGGATCAAAGGCCAGTGTCATGGCAGTCTCAGCTAGGAGAGCATTTTGGATTCACCAATGGAATGCTGATGCTGACTCCAAGAAAAGTATGGAATCTCTACCATATAAAGGTGGTGCCTTGTTTGGTGACGGCCTCGATGATTTGGTATCTACGGCTACCGCGGGTAAGTCATCCTTTTTGCCTTATGTTCCTCCACAACAAAAGAAAACACACCACTATCAGATGCAGTCCTTTTGGCCCAATAAATACAGAAAGGGGCGAGGTTCTTCCTTCATTGCTACTAGAGGAAGGGGAAGAGGTAAAAGATCACCAGCCGTATCAGGTTCCCAGGATCAGAAGTCTTCCCCGGCATCTGCCAATTCCACCACATGACGCTGGGGCTCCTCTGCGGGAGTCCGCAACGGTGGGGGCATGTCTCAAACTCTTCAGTCAGTTCTGGTTTCGTTTGGACCTGGACCCATGGGTTTTACAGATAGTATCCTAAGGGTACAAACTGGAGTTTCAAGACGTTCCCCCTCGCCAATTTTTCAAATTGGCCTTACCAGCTACTCTTCCGAACAGGGAGGTAGTATGCGACGCAATACAAAAGTTGTGTCAAAATCAGGTCATTGTCATGGTTCCCCTGTCACAACAGGGAGAAGGCTTTTATTCAAGCCTGTTCGTGGTCCCGAAGCCGGACGGCTCGGTCAGACCAATCCTAAACCTGAAATCCCTCAATTTCTTCCTAAAAAAATTCAAATTCAAGATGGAGTCTCTCTGAGCAGTGATCTCCAGTCTGGAGGAAGGGGATTTTATGGTGTCGGACATAAAGGATGCCTACTTACATGTTCCCATTTATCCTCCGCATCAGGCTTACCTGAGGTTTGCATTTCAAGATTGTCATTACCAATTTCAGACGTTGCCGTTTGGTCTGTCCACGGCTCCGAGGACTTTCACCAAAGTTTTGGCGGAAAGCAAGGATTCACGGTTATCCCGTACTTGGACGATCTCCTGATAAAGGCGAGATCCAGAGACCAGTTGGTGCAAAATATTGCACTCTCCCTGACAGTTCTTCAACAACATGGTTGGCTCCTAAACTTGCCAAAATCACAGTTGATTCCGACGACGCGGTTGTCGTTTTTGGGAATGATACTGGACACAGAACTACAGAGAGTTTATCTTCCAGTGGAAAAGGCTCTGGAACTTCAGAGTCTGGTCAAACAAATTCTGAAACCAGCAAGAGTGTCAATCCATCAATGCACTCGTATGCTGGGGAAGATGGTTGCGGCCTACGAGGCCATTCAGTTTGGCAGATTCCATGCCAGAGTGTTTCAGTGGGACCTGTTGGACAAGTGGTTCGGATCCCACCTGCACATGCACCGAAGGATAATCCTGTCTTCCAAGACCAGAATCTCACTCCTGTGGTGGCTGAACAGCTCTCACCTCCTAGAGGGGCGCAGGTTCGGGATCCAGGACTGGATCCTAGTAACCACGGATGCAAGTCTCCGAGGCTGGGGAGCAGTCACACAGGGGGAAAACTTCCAAGGAAGATGGTCAAGCCAGGAAACTTGTCTCCACATAAACGTTCTGGAGTTAAGGGCCATTTACAACGGCCTTCTACAAGCAGAACATCTTCTTCGCAATCTGCCCATACTGATCCAGTCGGACAATGTAACAGCAGTAGCGTACATAAACCGCCAGGGCAGAACAAAAAGCAGAGCGGCAATGGCAGAAGCCACAAAGGTTCTCCGCTGGGTGGAAAAGCATACAAGCGCTTCATTCCAGGAGTGGACAACTGGGAAGCAGACTTCCTCCGCAGACACGATCTCCATCCAGGAGAGTGGGCCCTCCATCAAGAGGTCTTCACAGAAGTGACAAGTCATTGGGGAATTCCTCAAATAGACATGATGGCATCTCGTCTCAACAAAGCTTCAGAGATATTGTTCCAGGTCAAGGGACCCTCAATCAATAGGAGTGGATGCACTGGAGACACCATGGGTGTTTCAGTCGGTGTATGTATTCCCTCCACTTCCTCTCATTCCAAATGTTCTAAAGATCATAATAAGAACAAAGGTTCAAGCGATCCTCATTGTCCCAGACTGGCCAAGGAGGGCTTGGTATCCAGATCTTCAGGAATTACTCATAGGAGATCCCTGGCCTCTTCCTCTACGCGAGGACCTGTTACAGCAGGGGCCATGCGTGTATCAAGACTTACCGTGGCTACATTTGACGGCATGGCGGTTGAACGCCAAATCCTAGACCGAAAGGGTATTCCCAGTGAAGTCATTCCCACACTTATTCAGGCCAGGAAGGGAGTAACGTCTAAACATTACCACCATATTTGGAGAAAATATGTTTCTTGGTGTGAATCCAAGAAGGCTCCTACGGAGGAATTTCAGCTAGGACGTTTTCTCCATTCTCTACAATCAGGTGTTGATGCAGGCCTTAAGTTGGGTTCACTTAAGGTACAGATTTCAGCCTTATCGGTTTTCTTTCAAAAACAATTGGCCTCCCTTCCAGAAGTTCAGACCTTCGTGAAAGGTGTGTTGCACATCCAACCTCCATTTGTGCCCCCAGTGGCACCATGGGATCTTAACGTGGTGTTGCAGTTCCTTCAATCACATTGGTTTGAACCTTTACAGACGGTGGGGTTGAAACTCCTCACTTGGAAAGTGGTCATTCTGTTGGCCCTGGCATCTGCAAGGCGGGTGTCTGAGTTAGCGGCCTCGTCTCACAAGAGCCCTTATTTGATCTTTCATGAAGATAGGGCAGAGTTGAGGACTCGTCAGCAATTTCTGCCAAAGGTGGTTTTATCTTTCCACATGAACCAACCTATTGTGGTGCCAGTGGTTACTGACGCCTTAATTGAGTCAAAGTCTCTGGATGTGGTCAGAGCTTTGAAAATTTATGTCGCCAGAACGGCTCAAACTAGGAAAACGGAGACTCTGTTTGTCCTGTATGCTCCCAACAAGATTGGGTGTCCTGCTTCCAAGCAGACTATTGCACGCTGGATCTGTAATATGATTCAGCATGCTCATTCCACGGCTGGATTGCCGTTACCGAAATCGGTGAAGGCCCATTCTACTAGAAAGGTGGTCTCGTCCTGGGCGGCTGCCCGGGGGGTCTCGGCATTGCAACTTTGCCGAGCAGCTACTTGGTCGGGTTCTAACACTTTTGCAAAGTTTTACAAGTTTGATACCCTGGCCGAGGATGACCTCAAGTTTAGTCAATCGGTGCTGCAGAGTCATCCGCACTCTCCCGCCCGTTCTAGAGCTTTGGTATAACCCCATAGTTCTAATGGTGACCCCAGCATCCCCTAGGACGTATGAGAAAAGGGGATTTTAATACCTACTGGTAAATCCTTTTCTCTTAGGGGGGTATATGCAATTGCGGTCAAATTCCCGAAAAAGTCGAAAAACTGGACTTTTTCGCCCAAAAAAAAAATCGTCCCTGCAATTCAGTACTTTTCGTAAAAAAAACAGACTTTCAAAATTCGACTTTTTAAAATTCAACATTTGACAAATTCGACTTTTCTGCAATGGTACAAATGCGGCAATTCGACAAAAGTATATTCAATTGAAGTTTGGAAATTCGACAACAGTGCTTTTAGACAGTAAATTCGTCATTTTCAATCCGCCACACTTTGTTGGCGGAATCTAATAAAAAAATGTAAAAACATGTTTTTTTTGGTGTTTTTTTTTGTTTTGGTAATAGCATATCTATTTATATTAGAAGGGATTAGGTACTTGGTTTGTCTTTTTTGGAGGAACAAGTATTATTTATATATTTTTAAAAAGAATATATATATATTTTTTAAATGGAATGGGAAAAACCCGAAAAAAAAATTGCGTGGGGTCCCCCCTCCAAAGCACAACCAGCCTCGGGCTCTTCGAGCCGGTCCTGGTTCTAAAAATCCGGGGAAAAAACGCACACGGGATCCCCCGTATTTTCAAAACCAGCACTGGGCTCTGCACCTGGTGCTGGTGCAAAAAATACGGGGGACAAAAAGAGTAGGGGTCCCCCGTATTTTTTACACCAGCATCGGGCTCCACTAGCTGGACAGATAATGCCACAGCCGGGGGTCACTTTTATACAGTGCCCTGCGGCCGTGGCATTAAATATCCAACTAGTCACCCCTGGCCGGGGTACCCTGGGGGAGTGGGGACCCCTTCAATCAAGGGGTCCCCCCCCCCAGCCACCCAAGGGCCAGGGGTGAAGCCCGAGGCTGTCCCCCCCATCCAAAGGCTGCGGATGGGGGGCTGATAGCCGTGACAAAATTGAAAGAATATTGTTTTTTCCAGTAGTACTACAAGTCCCAGCAAGGCTCCCCCGCAAGCTGGTACTTGGAGAACCACAAGTACCAGCATGCGGGAGAAAAACAGGCCCACTGGTACCTGTAGTTCTACTGTAAAAAAAATACCCAAATAAAAACAGGAGACACACACCATGAGAGTAAAACTTTATTACATACATGTCGACACACACATACTTACCTATGTTCACTAGAGATGAGCGCCGGAAATTTTTCGGGTTTTGTGTTTTGGTTTTGGGTTCGGTTCCGCGGCCGTGTTTTGGGTTCGACCGCGTTTTGGCAAAACCTCACCGAATTTTTTTTGTCGGATTCGGGTGTGTTTTGGATTCGGGTGTTTTTTTCAAAAAACCCTAAAAAACAGCTTAAATCATAGAATTTGGGGGTAATTTTAATCCCAAAGTATATTAACCTCAAAAAACATAATTTCCACTCATTTTCAGCCTATTCTGAACACATCACACCTCACAATATTATTTTTAGTCCTAAAATTTGCACCGAGGTCGCTGTGTGAGTAAGATAAGCGACCCTAGTGGCCGACACAAACACCGGGCCCATCTAGGAGTGGCACTGCAGTGTCACGCAGGATGTCCCTTCCAAAAAACCCTCCCCAAACAGCACATGACGCAAAGAAAAAAAGAGGCGCAATGAGGTAGCTGACTGTGTGAGAAAGATAAGCGACCCTAGTGGCCGACACAAACACCGGGCCCATCTAGGAGTGGCACTGCAGTGTCACGCAGGATGTCCCTTCCAAAAAACCCTCCCCAAACAGCACATGACGCAAAGAAAAAAAGAGGCGCAATGAGGTAGCTGACTGTGTGAGAAAGATAAGCGACCCTAGTGGCCGACACAAACACCGGGCCCATCTAGGAGTGGCACTGCAGTGTCACGCAGGATGTCCCTTCCAAAAAACCCTCCCCAAACAGCACATGACGCAAAGAAAAAAAGAGGCGCAATGAGGTAGCTGACTGTGTGAGAAAGATAAGCGACCCTAGTGGCCGACACAAACACCGGGCCCATCTAGGAGTGGCACTGCAGTGTCACGCAGGATGTCCCTTCCAAAAAACCCTCCCCAAACAGCACATGACGCAAAGAAAAAAAGAGGCGCAATGAGGTAGCTGACTGTGTGAGAAAGATAAGCGACCCTAGTGGCCGACACAAACACCGGGCCCATCTAGGAGTGGCACTGCAGTGTCACGCAGGATGTCCCTTCCAAAAAACCCTCCCCAAACAGCACATGACGCAAAGAAAAAAAGAGGCGCAATGAGGTAGCTGACTGTGTGAGAAAGATAAGCGACCCTAGTGGCCGACACAAACACCGGGCCCATCTAGGAGTGGCACTGCAGTGTCACGCAGGATGTCCCTTCCAAAAAACCCTCCCCAAACAGCACATGACGCAAAGAAAAAAAGAGGCGCAATGAGGTAGCTGACTGTGTGAGAAAGATAAGCGACCCTAGTGGCCGACACAAACACCGGGCCCATCTAGGAGTGGCACTGCAGTGTCACGCAGGATGTCCCTTCCAAAAAACCCTCCCCAAACAGCACATGACGCAAAGAAAAAAAGAGGCGCAATGAGGTAGCTGACTGTGTGAGAAAGATAAGCGACCCTAGTGGCCGACACAAACACCGGGCCCATCTAGGAGTGGCACTGCAGTGTCACGCAGGATGTCCCTTCCAAAAAACCCTCCCCAAACAGCACATGACGCAAAGAAAAAAAGAGGCGCAATGAGGTAGCTGACTGTGTGAGAAAGATAAGCGACCCTAGTGGCCGACACAAACACCGGGCCCATCTAGGAGTGGCACTGCAGTGTCACGCAGGATGTCCCTTCCAAAAAACCCTCCCCAAACAGCACATGACGCAAAGAAAAAAAGAGGCGCAATGAGGTAGCTGACTGTGTGAGAAAGATAAGCGACCCTAGTGGCCGACACAAACACCGGGCCCATCTAGGAGTGGCACTGCAGTGTCACGCAGGATGTCCCTTCCAAAAAACCCTCCCCAAACAGCACATGACGCAAAGAAAAAAAGAGGCGCAATGAGGTAGCTGACTGTGTGAGAAAGATAAGCGACCCTAGTGGCCGACACAAACACCGGGCCCATCTAGGAGTGGCACTGCAGTGTCACGCAGGATGTCCCTTCCAAAAAACCCTCCCCAAACAGCACATGACGCAAAGAAAAAAAGAGGCGCAATGAGGTAGCTGACTGTGTGAGAAAGATAAGCGACCCTAGTGGCCGACACAAACACCGGGCCCATCTAGGAGTGGCACTGCAGTGTCACGCAGGATGTCCCTTCCAAAAAACCCTCCCCAAACAGCACATGACGCAAAGAAAAAAAGAGGCGCAATGAGGTAGCTGACTGTGTGAGAAAGATAAGCGACCCTAGTGGCCGACACAAACACCGGGCCCATCTAGGAGTGGCACTGCAGTGTCACGCAGGATGTCCCTTCCAAAAAACCCTCCCCAAACAGCACATGACGCAAAGAAAAAAAGAGGCGCAATGAGGTAGCTGACTGTGTGAGAAAGATAAGCGACCCTAGTGGCCGACACAAACACCGGGCCCATCTAGGAGTGGCACTGCAGTGTCACGCAGGATGTCCCTTCCAAAAAACCCTCCCCAAACAGCACATGACGCAAAGAAAAAAAGAGGCGCAATGAGGTAGCTGACTGTGTGAGAAAGATAAGCGACCCTAGTGGCCGACACAAACACCGGGCCCATCTAGGAGTGGCACTGCAGTGTCACGCAGGATGTCCCTTCCAAAAAACCCTCCCCAAACAGCACATGACGCACAGAAAAATAAAAGAAAAAAGAGGTGCAAGATGGAATTGTCCTTGGGCCCTTCCCACCCACCCTTATGTTGTAACTATAAACAAAACAGGACATGCACACTTTAACCAACCCATCATTTCAGTGACAGGGTCTGCCACACGACTGTGACTGAAATGACGGGTTGGTTTGGACCCCCACCCAAAAAGAAGCAATTAATCTCTCCTAGCACAAACTGGCTCTACAGAGGCAAGATGTCCACCTCATCATCATCCTCCGATATATCACCGTGTACATCCCCCTCCTCACAGATTATCAATTCGTCCCCACTGGAATCCACCATGTCAGCTCCCTGTGTACTTTGTGGAGGCAATTGCTGCTGGTCAATGTCTCCGCGGAGGAATTGATTATAATTCATTTTAATGAACATCATCTTCTCCACATTTTCTGGATGTAACCTCGTACGCCGATTGCTGACAAGGTGAGCGGCGGCACTAAACACTCTTTCGGAGTACACACTTGTGGGAGGGCAACTTAGGTAGAATAAAGCCAGTTTGTGCAAGGGCCTCCAAATTGCCTCTTTTTCCTGCCAGTATAAGTACGGACTGTGTGACGTGCCTACTTGGATGCGGTCACTCATATAATCCTCCACCATTCTATCAATGGTGATAGAATCATATGCAGTGACAGTAGACGACATGTCCGTAATGGTTGTCAGGTCCTTCAGTCCGGACCAGATGTCAGCATCAGCAGTCGCTCCAGACTGCCCTGCATCACCGCCAGCGGGTGGGCTCGGAATTCTGAGCCTTTTCCTCGCACCCCCAGTTGCGGGAGAATGTGAAGGAGGAGATGTTGACAGGTCGCGTTCCGCTTGACTTGACAATTTTCTCACCAGCAGGTCTTTGAAACCCAGCAGACTTGTGTGCGCCGGAAAGAGAGATCCAAGGTAGGTTTTAAATCTAGGATCGAGCACGGTGGCCAAAATGTAGTGCTCTGATTTCAACAGATTGACCACCCGTGAATCCTTGTTAAGCGAATTAAGGGCTCCATCCACAAGTCCCACATGCCTAGCGGAATCGCTCCGTGTTAGCTCCTCCTTCAATGTCTCCAGCTTCTTCTGCAAAAGCCTGATGAGGGGAATGACCTGACTCAGGCTGGCAGTGTCTGAACTGACTTCACGTGTGGCAAGTTCAAAGGGCATCAGAACCTTGCACAACGTTGAAATCATTCTCCACTGCGCTTGAGACAGGTGCATTCCACCTACTATATCGTGCTCAGTTGTATAGGCTTGAATGGCCTTTTGCTGCTCCTCCAACCTCTGAAGCATATAGAGGGTTGAATTCCACCTCGTTACCACCTCCTGCTTCAGATGATGGCAGGGCAGGTTCAGGCGTTTTTGGTGGTGCTCCAGTCTTCTGTACGTGCTGCCTGTACGCCGAAAGTGTCCCGCAATTTTTCTGGCCACCGCCAGCATCTCTTGCACGCCCCTGTCGTTTTTTAAAAAATTCTGCACCACCAAATTCAAGGTATGTGCAAAACATGGGACGTGCTGGAATTTGCCCAGATGTAATGCACGCACAATATTGCTGGCGTTGTCCGATGCCACAAATCCACAGGAGAGTCCAATTGGGGTAAGCCATTCCGCGATGATCTTCCTCAGTTGCCGTAAGAGGTTTTCAGCTGTGTGCGTATTCTGGAAACCGGTGATACAAAGCGTAGCCTGCCTAGGAACGAGTTGGCGTTTGCGAGATGCTGCTACTGGTGCCGCCGCTGCTGTTCTTGCGGCGGGAGTCCATACATCTACCCAGTGGGCTGTCACAGTCATATAGTCCTGACCCTGCCCTGCTCCACTTGTCCACATGTCCGTGGTTAAGTGGACATTGGGTACAGCTGCATTTTTTAGGACACTGGTGACTCTTTTTCTGAGGTCTGTGTACATTTTCGGTATCGCCTGCCTAGAGAAATGGAACCTAGATGGTATTTGGTACCGGGGACACAGTACCTCCAACAAGTCTCTAGTTGGCTCTGCAGTAATGATGGATACCGGAACCACGTTTCTCACCACCCAGGATGTCAAGGCCTCAGTTATCCGCTTTGCAGTAGGATGACTGCTGTGATATTTAATCTTCCTCGCAAATGACTGTTGGACAGTCAATTGCTTGGTGGAAGTAGTAAAAGTGGTCTTACGACTTCCCCTCTGGGATGACCATCGACTCCCAGCAGCAACAACAGCAGCGCCAGCAGCAGTAGGCGTTACACGCAAGGATGCATCGGAGGAATCCCAGGCAGGAGAGGAATCGTCAGAATTGCCAGTGACATGGCCTGCAGGACTATTGGCATTCCTGGGGAAGGAGGAAATTGACACTGAGGGAGTTGGTGGGGTGGTTTGCGTGAGCTTGGTTACAAGAGGAAGGGATTTACTGGTCAGTGGAGTGCTTCCGCTGTCACCCAAAGTTTTTGAACTTGTCACTGACTTATTATGAATGCGCTGCAGGTGACGTATAAGGGAGGATGTTCCGAGGTGGTTAACGTCCTTACCCCTACTTATTACAGCTTGACAAAGGGAACACACGGCTTGACACCTGTTGTCCGCATTTCTGGTGAAATACCTCCACACCGATGAGCTGATTTTTTTGGTATTTTCACCTGGCATGTCAACGGCCATATTCCTCCCACGGACAACAGGTGTCTCCCCGGGTGCCTGACTTAAACAAACCACCTCACCATCAGAATCCTCCTGGTCAATTTCCTCCCCAGCGCCAGCAACACCCATATCCTCCTCATCCTGGTGGACTTCAACACTGACATCTTCAATCTCACTATCAGGAACTGGACTGCGGCTGCTCCTTCCAGCACTTGCAGGGGGCGTGCAAATGGTGGAAGGCGCATGCTCTTCACGTCCAGTGTTGGGAAGGTCAGGCATCGCAACCGACACAATTGGACTCTCCTTGTGGATTTGGGATTTCGAAGAACGCACAGTTCTTTGCTGTGCTTTTGCCAGCTTGAGTCGTTTCATTTTTCTAGCGAGAGGCTGAGTGCTTCCATCCTCATGTGAAGCTGAACCAGTAGCCATGAACATAGGCCAGGGCCTCAGCCGTTCCTTGCCACTCCGTGTGGTAAATGGCATATTGGCAAGTTTACGCTTCTCCTCCGACGATTTTATTTTATGTTTTGGAGTCCTTTTTTTTCTGATATTTGGTGTTTTGGATTTGACATGCTCTGTACTATGACATTGGGCATCGGCCTTGGCAGACGACGTTGCTGGCATTTCATCGTCTCGGCCATGACTAGTGGCAGCAGCTTCAGCACGAGGTGGAAGTGGATCTTGATCTTTCCCTAATTTTGGAACCTCAACTTTTTTGTTCTCCATATTTTATAGGCAGAACTAAAAGGCACCTCAGGTAAACAATGGAGATGGATGGATTGGATACTAGTATACTATATATACAATTATGGACGGACTGCCACGGTTAGGTGGTATAAAAAAACCACGGTATAAAAAAACCACGGTATAAAAAAACCACGGTATAAAAAAACCACGGTATAAAAAAAACCGCACTGTACACTGGTTGATAAAGAGATAGTAGTATACTCGTAACAATTAGTATGACACTATGACGGTATAAAGAATGAAAAAAAACCCACGGTTAGGTGGTATATAATAAATAATACAATTCTGGTCGGACGGACTGCCTGCCGTGTGCCGACACAGAGGTAGCCACAGCCGTGAACTACCGCACTGTACACTGGTTGATAAAGAGATAGTAGTATACTCGTAACAATTAGTATGACACTATGACGGTATAAAGAATGGAAAAAAAACCACGGTTAGGTGGTATATAATAAATAATACAATTCTGGTCGGACGGACTGCCTGCCGTGTGCCGACACAGAGGTAGCCACAGCCGTGAACTACCGCACTGTACACACTGGTTGATAAAGAGATAGTAGTATACTCGTAACAATTAGTATGACACTATGACGGTATAAAGAATGAAAAAAAACCCACGGTTAGGTGGTATATAATATAATAAATAATACAATTCTGGTCGGACGGACTGCCTGCCGTGTGCCGACACAGAGGTAGCCACAGCCGTGAACTACCGCACTGTACACTGGTTGATAAAGAGATAGTAGTATACTCGTAACAATTAGTATGACACTATGACGGTATAAAGAATGGAAAAAAAACCACGGTTAGGTGGTATATAATAAATAATACAATTCTGGTCGGACGGACTGCCTGCCGTGTGCCGACACAGAGGTAGCCACAGCCGTGAACTACCGCACTGTACACACTGGTTGATAAAGAGATAGTAGTATACTCGTAACAATTAGTATGACACTATGACGGTATAAAGAATGAAAAAAAACCCACGGTTAGGTGGTATATAATAAATAATACAATTCTGGTCGGACGGACTGCCTGCCGTGTGCCGACACAGAGGTAGCCACAGCCGTGAACTACCGCACTGTACACTGGTTGATAAAGAGATAGTAGTATACTCGTAACAATTAGTATGACACTATGACGGTATAAAGAATGGAAAAAAAACCACGGTTAGGTGGTATATAATAAATAATACAATTCTGGTCGGACGGACTGCCTGCCGTGTGCCGACACAGAGGTAGCCACAGCCGTGAACTACCGCACTGTACACACTGGTTGATAAAGAGATAGTAGTATACTCGTAACAATTAGTATGACACTATGACGGTATAAAGAATGAAAAAAAACCCACGGTTAGGTGGTATATAATAAATAATACAATTCTGGTCGGACGGACTGCCTGCCGTGTGCCGACACAGAGGTAGCCACAGCCGTGAACTACCGCACTGTACACTGGTTGATAAAGAGATAGTAGTATACTCGTAACAATTAGTATGACACTATGACGGTATAAAGAATGAAAAAAAAACCACGGTTAGGTGGTATATAATAAATAATACAATTCTGGTCGGACGGACTGCCTGCCGTGTGCCGACACAGAGGTAGCCACAGCCGTGAACTACCGCACTGTACACTGGTTGATAAAGAGATAGTAGTATACTCGTAACAATTAGTATGACACTATGACGGTATAAAGAATGAAAAAAACCCCACGGTTAGGTGGTATATAATAAATAATACAATTCTGGTCGGACGGACTGCCTGCCGTGTGCCGACACAGAGGTAGCCACAGCCGTGAACTACCGCACTGTACACTGGTTGATAAAGAGATAGTAGTATACTCGTAACAATTAGTATGACACTATGACGGTATAAAGAATGAAAAAAAACCCACGGTTAGGTGGTATATAATAAATAATACAATTCTGGTCGGACGGACTGCCTGCCGTGTGCCGACACAGAGGTAGCCACAGCCGTGAACTACCGCACTGTACACTGGTTGATAAAGAGATAGTAGTATACTCGTAACAATTAGTATGACACTATGACGGTATAAAGAATGTAAAAAAAAACCCACGGTTAGGTGGTATATAATATAATAAATAATACAATTCTGGTCGGACGGACTGCCTGCCGTGTGCCGACACAGAGGTAGCCACAGCCGTGAACTACCGCACTGTACACTGGTTGATAAAGAGATAGTAGTATACTCGTAACAATTAGTATGACACTATGACGGTATAAAGAATGGAAAAAAAACCACGGTTAGGTGGTATATAATAAATAATACAATTCTGGTTGGACGGACTGCCTGCAGAGTGCCGACACAGAGGTAGCCACAGCCGTGAACTACCGCACTGTACACACTGGTTGATAAAGAGATAGTAGTATACTCGTAACAATTAGTATGACACTATGACGGTATAAAGAATGAAAAAAAAACCACGGTTAGGTGGTATATAATAATACAATTCTGGTTGGACGGACTGCCTGCAGAGTGCCGACACAGAGGTAGCCACAGCCGTGAACTACCGCACTGTACTGTGTCTGCTGCTAATATAGACTGGTTGATATTTAAAGAGATAGTAGTATACAACAATACTATACTGGTGGTCAGGCACTGGTCACCACTCCTGCAGCAAAAGTGTGCACTGTTAATTAATATAATATTATGTACTCCTGGCTCCTGCTAACAACCTGCAGTGCTCCCCAGTCTCCCCCACAATTAATTATAAGCTTTTATACATTGATGACTGTGCAGCACACTGGGCTGAGCTGAGTGCACACAGACTGAGTCACACTGTGTGACTGACTGTGCTGTGTATCGTTTTTTTTTTCAGGCAGAGAACGGATATAGCAGAGAACGGATATATTATATTAAATAAAAGTTAACTAGCAACTGCACTGGTCACTGACTGTGGTAAACTAACTCTGTCTGCGACTCTGCAGTCTGAACAATCTCTCTCTATCTATCTATTCTAATGGAGAGGACGCCAGCCACGTCCTCTCCCTATCAATCTCAATGCACGTGTGAAAATGGCGGCGACGCGCGGCTCCTTATATAGAATCCGAGTCTCGCGAGAATCCGACAGCGTCATGATGACGTTCGGGCGCGCTCGGGTTAACCGAGCAAGGCGGGAAGATCCGAGTCGCTCGGACCCGTGGAAAAAAAAGTGAAGTTCGTGCGGGTTCGGATTCAAAGAAACCGAACCCGCTCATCTCTAATGTTCACACGCCGACATCTGTCCACTTGTCCAAGTAGAATCCACGGGTACCTGAAAATAAAAGATAATTATACTCCCCTAAATCCAGGGTCCAGATTATAATCCACGTACTTGTCAAAACAACAAACCGAACACCCGTACCAGACGGACTGAAAGGGGTGTGCACTGGCTCCTCCCTCTATGCCCCTCCTCCAGACCTCAGTTAGATCTTGTGCCCAAAGGAGACTGGGTGCACTACAGGGGAGCTCTCCTGAGTTTCTCTGAAAAATAATTTTGTTAGGTTTTTTATTATCAGGAAGCACTGCTGGCAACAGGCTCCCTGCATCGTGGGACTGAGGGGAGAGAAACAGACCTACTTAAATGATAGGCTCTGCTTCTTAGGCTACTGGACACCATTAGCTCCAGAGGGATCGGAACGCAGGTCTCCCCATGCCGTTCGTCTCAGAGCCGCGCCGACGTCCTCCTCGCAGAGTCGGAAGATAGAAGCCGGGTGAGTATAAGAAGAAAGAAGACGTCTAAGGCGGCAGAAGACTTCAGATCTTCACTGAGGTAAGCGCTGCGCGCCATTGCTCCCACATGTTACACACACGGCAGGCACTGATGGGTGCAGGGCGCAAGGGGGGTGCCCTGGACAGCAATATATACTTCTCTTTTTGGCATGTTAGACACATATGGGCTGCGGAGTCGGTGAATATGTTTATCCCCCGCCATTAATTGTAAATTTGAACGGGACCGAAGCCCGCCACTAGAGGGGGCGGAGCTTGGTCGCACAGCACTAACAAGCGCCATTTTCTCCACAGTGTGCTGAAGAGAAGCTGTCTCCCCGGACTCTCCCCTACAGAACGGTGATACAGGGCTGAAAAAGAGGGGGGGGGGGGGCACATTTTGGCGCAGTGAGTGTATTACACGATTAACATAATATAAAAGCACTATATCTGGGAATTGTTTCCAGTGTCAGTTGGCGCTGGGTGTGTGCTGGCATACTCTCTCTCTGTCTCTCCAAAGGGCCTTGTTGGGGACCTGTCCCCTTATAGATAGATCCCTGTGTGTGTGAGGGTGTCGGTACGCGTGTGTCAACATGTCTGAAGCGGAAGGCTCATCCAAGGAGGAGGTGGAGCAGATGATTGCAGTGTCTCCGTCGGCAACGCCGACTCATGATTGGTATGATATGTGAAATATTTTAAATGCTAATGTGACCTTATTACATAAGAGAATGGACAAAGCTGAGTCCAAGGAAACAGCAGGGAGTTAATCCGCGGATTTGGCTGGGTCACAGGGCCCATCAGGGTCTCAAAAGCGTCCCTTATCACAAATAGTAGACACTGATACCGACACGGATTCTGACTCCAGTGTCGACTATAATGAGGCAAGGTTGCACCCTAAGGTGACCAAAAGTATTCATTATATGATTGTGGCAATAAAAGATGTTTTGCATATTACAGATGACCCCTCTGTTCCTGACACGAGGGTACACATGTTTAAGGGGAAGAAACCTGAGGTAACGTTTCCTCCATCTCATGAACTGAACAAATTATTTTCTCTGACGTCCTAAGTGGATGCTGGGGACTCCGTAAGGACCATGGGGGATAGCGGCTCCGCAGGAGACTGGGCACAACTAAAGAAAGCTTTAGGACTACCTGGTGTGCACTGGCTCCTCCCTCTATGACCCTCCTCCAGACCTCAGTTGGAATTTTGTGCCCGGCCGAGCTGGATGCACACTAGGGGCTCTCCTGAGCTCCTAGAAAAGAAAGTTATATTTAGGTTTTTTATTTTCAGTGAGATCTGCTGGCAACAGACTCACTGCTACGAGGGACTTAGGGGAGAGAAGCGGACCTACCTGCTTGCAGCTAGCTTGGGCTTCTTAGGCTACTGGACACCATTAGCTCCAGAGGGATCGAACACAGGCCCAGCCTCGGTCGTCCGGTCCCGGAGCCGCGCCGCCGTCCCCCTTGCAGAGCCAGAAACAAGAAGATGTTCCTAAAAATCGGCGGCAGAAGACTTTGGTCTTCATTAAGGTAGCACACAGCACTGCAGCTGTGCGCCATTGCTCCCCATGCACACCACACACTCCGGTCACTGATGGGTGCAGGGCGCTGGGGGGGGGGGGGGGGGGCGCCCTGGGCCTGCAATAAGAGTACCTTACTGGCAAAATAACACATAATATAGTCATTAAGAATTTAAGACTATATATGTGTAAAATCCCCTGCCATATATTCCATAAAAAAGCGGGAGAAGCCCGCCGAGAAAGGGGCGGTGCTATCTCCCTCAGCACACTGGCGCCATTTCCTCTCACAGCTCCGCTGGAAGGACGCTCCCAAGGCTCTCCCCTGCAGTTTCCAGACTTCATAGGGTAAAAAAGAGAGGGGGGGCACTAAATTTAGGCGCAGTATCTGTATATTAATAGTAGCTATAAGGGAAAAATCACTGTATGTATAGTGTGAATCCCTACATTATATAGCGCTCTGGTGTGTGCTGGCATACTCTCTCTCTCTGTCTCCCCAAAGGACTTTGTGGGGTCCTGTCCTCAGTCAGAGCATTCCCTCTGTGTGTGCGTTGTGTCGGTACGGCTGTGTCGACATGTTTGATGAGGAGGCTTATGTGGAGGCGGAGCAGGTGCCGATAAATGTGATGTCACCCCCTGCGGGGCCGACACCTGAATGGATGGACTTGTGGAAGGAATTACGTGAAAGTGTCAACTCCTTACATAAAAGGTTTGACGACATAGCAGATGTGGGACAGCCGGCTTCTCAGCTCGTGCCTGCCCAGCTGTCTCAAAAGCCATCAGGGGCTCTAAAACGCCCGCTACCTCAGATGGCAGACACAGATGTCGACACGGATACTGAATCCAGTGTCGACGACGATGAGACTAATGTACATTCCAATAGGGCCACACGTTACATGATTGCGGCAATGAAAAATGTGTTGCACATTTCTGATATTACCCCAGGAACCACAAAAAAAAAGGGTATTATGTTTGGGGAGAAAAAACTACCAGTGGTTTTTCCCCCATCTGAGGAATTAAATGAAGTGTGTGAAGAAGCGTGGGCTTCCCCCGATAAGAAACTGGTAATCTCTAAAAGGTTACTAATGGCGTACCCTTTCCCGCCAGAGGATAGGTCACGTTGGGAAACATCCCCTAGGGTGGATAAAGCGCTCACACGTCTGTCAAAGAAGGTGGCACTACCGTCTCCGGACACGGCCGCCCTAAAGGAGCCTGCTGATAGGAAGCAGGAGGCTATCCTGAAGTCTGTATATACACACTCAGGTATTATACTGAGACCAGCTATTGCTTCAGCATGGATGTGCAGTGCTGCAGCTGCGTGGTCAGATTCCCTGTCGGAAAATATTGATACCCTAGACAGGGACACTATATTGCTAACCATAGAGCATATTAAAGACGCAGTCTTATACATGAGAGATGCACAGAGGGATATTTGCCGGCTGGCATCTAAAATAAGTGCAATGTCCATTTCTGCCAGGAGAGGATTATGGACTCGGCAGTGGACAGGGGATGCAGATTCTAAAAGGCACATGGAAGTTTTGCCTTACAAGGGTGAGGAGTTGTTTGGGGATGGTCTCTCAGACCTCGTTTCCACAGCGACAGCTGGGAAGTCAGCATTTTTGCCCCATGTTCCCTCACAGCCAAAGAAAGCACCGTATTATCAGGTACAGTCCTTTCGACCCCAAAAAGGCAAGCGGGTTAAAGGCGCGTCCTTTCTGCCCAGAGGCAGAGGTAGAGGGAAAAAGCTGCAGCATACAGCCAGTTCCCAGGAACAAAAGTCCTCCCCCGCTTCCTCTAAGTCCACCGCATGACGCTGGGGCTCCACAGGCGGAGCCAGGTACGGTGGGGGCCCGTCTCAAGAACTTCAGCAATCAGTGGGCTCGCTCACGGGTGTTTTTCCTGGATTCTTCAAGTGGTATCTCAGGGGTACAAGCTGGAATTTGAGACGTCTCCCCCTCGCCGTTTCCTCAAATCTGCCTTGCCAACAACTCCCTCAGACAGGGAGGCAGTGCAAGAGGCAATTCACAAGCTGTATTCCCAGCAGGTGATAGTCAAGGTGCCCCTCCTTCAACAAGGACGGGGTTACTATTCCACAATGTTTGTGGTACCGAAACCGGACGGTTCGGTGAGACCCATTTTAAATTTGAAATCCTTGAACACTTTTATATAAAAAAATTCAAGTTCAAGATGGAATCGCTCAGGGCGGTTATTTCAAGCCTGGACGAGAGGGATTACATGGTATCACTGGACATCAAGGATGCTTACCTGCATTAAAAACTATACATACTATAATAGAGAGCGCAAACATATAATATCATAAACATACACATCTACTAATTGGCTTACTAGCAGTGATCGCATGGTTAAATATATGCTATATGTGTCCCCAGGTGTGCCTCATCGCTACTATCTCCAACTTGGCTGCTTGCCATTTTCCAGTGCCGGTCGGTCCTTGTGCTATAGGACCCGGCACCAACGTTAACATCCACTGCCGCATAGCCGCTACATCCTTGTGCCATAGGATACGGCTTTTCACACTGCACCTTGGTGAGAACTTTTTCATCATCTTGAACACGGCACAGTGGTGTCAAAAATACGTTGTTAAGGAACTTATAATCAATCTATAGTTGGAGAATCTCTTTGTGTGCTATCACATCATAATCATCTTTGTTAATGAGGCAACCTTGAACACCGCAGGTATTTGTCCATAACAACAGGGACTCAGCTGACTGTACGAATTTTTTTTTGGATAATAAGGAACGATAATTATACAATTTTTCACCTTTTGATATACTGGATTTCCTTGATTACAAATAATAGGGGACTATGCATATAATTATTTTCATTCAACATTATATGGTATAAGTAATTGTTCCTACACATCTACTAATTGGCTTACTAGCAGTGATCGCATGGTTAAATATATGCTGTTTTATCTACAATAAATTGTTTTTATGATATTATATGTTTGCGCTCTCTATTATAGTATGTATAGTTTTTAGTGCTTATCAGGTTTAACAGAATACCCCTTTGAGAGCAGCAATTATTAATTATTGTCAAAGTGGTTTTTATTATTTTTTATTTCTAAAGCGCCTGTATTTAATTCCTGATTAGGAATATTCTTTTTTTCTTTACGTGTTTATTCTGTATAAGCTCAGGTTGCATTAGTATGGCATCGCGGAGAAATATTAGTGATAGAAATGCAAGACGTAATACAGTCTTCAGCAAAGCTATGAATAGAGATTTTGAAAATGAAATGGCTAACCCATTGGATATGCATCAGTTATTTGGTAAATTGGAAACTTTGCTGAAGACCGAAACTCGTCATTGGTTAGATAAAAAATTATTGATGAAATATAAAAGTGAAAAAATGATTCCTAGAGGTCTTAGAGTGTTCAAATCATGTTCCTTTAAGAATGATGAAGTACTTACTACCAAATGGAATGATATTTTAGATCAATGTTCATTCTCTTTGATAGATTTACTGATCTCACATAGGGAGGAAATGGTGCAATCTACATCAGTAGAAATCAGTAGCATCCAGCAAATGTTAGAACCCTATAGTGTGAGAGTTGATTATAGAGATCAAGATTACATTGTTAACTGTAAAATTGAAGAGTATGAGCAGCTATTGATAACGTCCAAAAATAAAAAATTCCAGAGAGATCAGTTTGATTATAAACAAGGGCAAGTGAGGACATACAATAGGTCCTCAAGAATTGAGGGATATAGACCCAGAAATTCATCCACCAGGTCGGGATCAAATAGTAGATCCAGATCTCGTGGTGTCCATCAGAATAAAAATACACAACAGTCATATAGAAGTAACTTCAATTCGAAAAGGAATATAAATAATGACTTTCAACCACAGAGAAATGGGACAAAGAGGAGGATGGCAGCAGTCAACTCCCCGTCTAAATACCAACATGGTAGTGTTAATACACAAAATCATATAAATAGTGAGGGAGCAAGACCGAAGATCCAACAGACTTCCAAAAAATCTAACTCAGGTCATTTTTTAGAACAAGAGGTGTATCCTATATGGAAACACAAAAACAGGTTCCAAACACTCCAAATAGAATCCCCAAAGAGAAAAGAATTAGAACTAGAGGAATCAGAGGAGGCAGAAGGAAACGCCTCCAAGCGCGCAAGAAGTGCCTGAGGGAAAAGGGGCTATTCAATCTGTCTTCTCGTGTCCTCACTGAAAGTGAGAAGGCCATAATATCTAAAGGTCTCAAATTTGCTCCAACCCAGAAACCGGATCTTTTCGGTCTCTTTGTGGAATTAAATAGATACACGAGAGATTTATGTAGGAAGCGTTATTTTATACAGAAGGATCTGAAAAAACAAAATTAGGTAGGAATCCCGATCACATTGGATCATAATGATGAAATTGGACTTGAGATACTGTCGGAATTAAGAAAAGAGAGTGGTAATGTAGAAGGCACAAATATCAAATTATTTGATCTAGATAGAAACAAGGAGAGAGATTCGCCTTTTAGAAAAAGATCAGAATTCTATCCCTTACAACATATGAGCGGCAATATAGAGGCTTTTTATAACCTCACATTAAAGGATTTCGAAGCACTTTGTGCAACTTCTAAGTCAAAATTACATAAGAGGGATAATTTACATCCGAGAGAGAGAACAGCACTCAGGAGCCTCACTAGTGATAAGAGTATTATTATAAAAGCGGCAGATAAGGGGGGAGGAACCGTAATACAGAATCGTAGTGATTATTGTTTAGAAGCATATAGGAAATTAAAAAATCCTAAATTCTATACAACACTCAAGTCCGATCCTACCACCAAATATCAAGTGGAGATAAAAAGGTTCCTAGATACTGCATTGTTGAAAGGGATTATATCCAAAGATCAGCACGCATTTTTGTTTACAAAGTTTCCTGTTATCCCTACCTATTATCACCTCCCTAAGATACACAAGTCCCTGCACGCACCCCCTGGGAGACCTATTATTTCTGGTGTCGGGTCCCTCACATCCAATTTATCGGCTTTTGTTGATTCCTTTCTACAACCTCACGTTCATAATTTGAAATCATACATTAGAGATTCCACTCAATTTTTGAATATGATTAAAGATGTTAAATGGAAAAAAGAATATATCTTTCTAACTTGTGACGTAGAGTCACTGTATAGTAATATTTCACATCAAAAGGGTTTGGAGGTGATCGAAACTTATTTAGAGTCTGATGATTGTATAGATGGCCCCCTCTGCCAATTTATTATTCAAGCTATTAAGTTTATGTTGTCCCATAATTATTTCACTTTTGATGGTCAATTTTTTCTACAGGTCCTCGGTGTGGCGATGGGTGCCAGGTTCGCCCCTAGTTTCGCCAATCTTTATATGGGTCGCCTCGAGGATTCTCTCATATGGGGAGGTCCATATGGGGCGAACCTGGTACTTTATGGTCGCTACATCGATGACCTGTTCTTTATTTGGGATGGGGATTTAGTATCCACTTCTTCTTTTGTATCACACCTTAATTCTAATAATTATGGTTTACGGTTCACTAGCACTGCGCACAATTCACATATCAGTTTTTTGGATATTGGATATTAGTATTAAGGATAATAAACTTGTTACTTCCACTTATCATAAAGATGTTGATACTAACAATTTTCTGAATTATCATAGTTGCCATTTTCGTCCGTGGGTAAATAATATACCGAAAAGTGAATTCTTAAGAGTACTCCGTAATTGTTCCCAATCAGAGCAGTTTGAGGTACAAGCTGCGGAACTTTCTACTGCCTTTAGAGATCAGGGATATCCAGCGACATTGATTGAGACAGCCTTAACAGACACTCGCTCTAGAGAAAGAGGATCACTATTGGTATCGAAACCAGTGATTAAACAATCATGTATTGATTCACAACAACCTAGATGTATTTCTAAGTTTAATATGTGCTCAGGAGAACTACGCAATATAATAAATAAAAATTATCCTATTTTAAAAACAGATAGGCTGCTCTCGACATTTTTGGATGACAAACCATGTGTTACTTATAAAAAAGCGTCAAATCTACAAACTCTCCTGGCTCCAAGTCATTATAAATCATTTCATACTGATACAATAGATACCAAGCAGAAAAAAACTTGGTTACATAAATGTGGAGAACAAAAATTAAATGGATGTTATAAATGCAGGAGAAGTAGGTGCATTACTTGTCAATTTATGTTGGATAAAGTAAATATAATTTGTTCACATACTTATGGGACTCAGTTTGAAGTAGTAGGTAGCATTAATTGTCAAACCAGTTATGTTATTTATGTGATTAACTGCGCATGTGGGATCCAATATGTGGGTCGAACCACACGAGCACTACGTTTGCGATTCTTAGAACATAAGAACAATATACTGAGGGGTACTAGCCAGCACAGTTTAGTTAGGCATGTAATCACCAAACATAAAGGTAACATTGAGAATATTAGACTACAGGGTGTAGAACATATTGAGTCCACCATTAGAGGAGGTGATAGATATAATCTTCTTTGTAAACGAGAAGCTTTTTGGATATTTTCTTTGGGTACCTTATCTCCAAATGGTCTTAATGATTGTATTGAAATGAACAATGTTTAATGTTCATTTGAATTGAGTTCTTTATTCCATTTTGGCTAAATTAAGTGGCCTTATTTTAGAAACAAATCTAGAGATGCATTATTATATAATATATAGTGATATAATCTTTTCAGGTTTTCTCTTTGTATGCGCTCACTTGTGTATAGAGATTATAAATGATACACCCTGGAACACTGATTCAAGAATTATTACAATCTAAGCTTATGTATTCTTGTTACAGAGTCCAACCTTCTCGTCCTCCTAGGGTGATGAGAATGTTGGTCAGTATTGTTAATTTATTGATCATTCTAAGGAGTTAGGAAGCTGTATACTGATATAGATATGATGACCAATATATGTTTATTTAACAAACGTTAATTAAATAAAAATAATAGATTAAAAAAATAAATCTGGGATTGGTGGGGTTTGAACCCAGGACGCTGCAATTAGTAAACCTGACGACTAGTGTGGTGCGCCACTAGCAATTGTGTAATACATTGGTCTGAAAAACATATATATATCTTAGCATAGAGCTGATCACTAAAGAGAGTTTTTTAAATAAATAGGTTCTCCGCGATGTCATTAATAGATTATGAGCAATTATTGCTTTTTTATATATAAGAAAAATGTATTTTTATGTATAATATATATTTAATAATGTTTATGCGAGTGTATGTTTAAATAGTTATGAAGGCATACTTGCTAGAGACCACATCAGCTGAACAGCATAATATCGACACCTGGTACAAATCAGGTGTATAATTATACTGAATATGGATTGGTGGATGTTCCTTTATATACCATATTGGACTGATTACCAGACACACCTTCTGAGGAAACCGGCATGATTTAAGCCGGAGAAACGCGTCAAGGAGTTTAAAATACGGTACTGCTGAGCCGCAAGATTAATATACCATTGGTCCCAGGACATTTACATTCAGCTGTACGAGTGACCTGCCAGTGTCCCCAGGTGTGCCTCATCGCTACTATCTCCAACTTGGCTGCTTGCCATTTTCCAGTGCCGGTCGGTCCTTGTGCTATAGGACCCGGCACCAACGTTAACATCCACTGCCGCATAGCCGCTACATCCTTGTGCCATAGGATACGGCTTTTCACACTGCACCTTGGTGAGAACTTTTTCATCATCTTGAACACGGCACAGTGGTGTCAAAAATACGTTGTTAAGGAACTAATAATCAATCTATAGTTGGAGAATCTCTTTGTGTGCTATCACATCATAAGCATCTTCGTTAATGAGGCAATCTTGAACACCGCAGGTATTTGTCCATAACAACAGGGACTCAGCTGACTGTACGAATTTTTTTTTGGATAATAAGGAACGATAATTATACAATTTTTCACCTTTTGATATACTGGATTTCCTTGATTACAAATAATAGGGGACTATGCATATAATTATTTTCATTCAACATTATATTGTATAAGTAATTGTTCCTACACATCTACTAATTGGCTTACTAGCAGTGATCGCATGGTTAAATATATGCTGTTTTATCTACAATAAATTGTTTTTATGATATTATATGTTTGCGCTCTCTATTATAGTATGTATAGTTTTTAGTGCTTATCAGGTTTAACAGAATACCCCTTTAAGAGCAGCAATTATTAATTATTGTCAAAGTGGTTTTTATTATTTTTTATTTCTAAAGCGCCTGTATTTAATTCCTGATAAGGAATATTCTTTTTTTCTTTACGTGCTTACCTGCATGTCCCCATTTACCATCCTCACCAGGAGTACCTCAGATTTGTGGTACAGGATTGTCATTACCAATTCCAGACGTTGCCGTTTGGTCTGTCCACGGCACCAAGGGTATTTACCAAGGTAATGGCCGAAATGATGATACTCCTTCGAAAAAAGGGAGTTTTAATTATCCCGTACTTGGACGATCTCCTGATAAAGGCGAGGTCCAGGGAGCAGTTGTTGGTCGGGGTAGCACTATCTCGGTAGGTGCTACAACAGCACGGTTGGATTCTAAATATTCCAAAGTCACAGCTGGTCCCTACGACACGTCTACTGTTCCTGGGGATGGTTCTGGACACAGAACAGAAAAAAGTGTTTCTCCCGGAGAAGAAAGTCAAGGAGCTGTCATCTCTAGTCAGAGGCCTCCTGAAACCAAAACAGGTGTCGGTGCATCACTGCACGCGAGTCCTGGGAAAAATGGTAGCTTCCTAGGAAGCAATTCCATTCGGCAGGTTCCATGCAAGGACTTTTCAGTGGGACCTGTTGGACAAGTGGTCCGGATCGCATCTTCAGATGCATCGGCTGATAACCCTGTCTCCAAGGACCAGGGTGTCTCTGCTGTGGTGGCTGCAGAGTGCTCATCTTCTAGAGGGCCGCAGATTCGGCATACAGGACTGGGTCCTGGTGACCACGGATGCCAGCCTTTGAGGCTGGGGGGCAGTCACACAGGGAAGAAACTTCCAAGGACTATGGTCAAGCCAGGAGACTTCCCTACACATAAATATTCTGGAACTGAGGGCCATTTACAATGCCCTAAGTCAGGCAAGACCCCTGCTTCAAAACCAGCTGGTACTGATCCAGTCAGATAACATCACGGCAGTCGCCCATGTAAACCGACAGGGCAGCACAAGAAGCAGGATGGCGATGGCAGAAGCCACAAGGATTCTCCGGTGGGCGGAAAATCACGTGTTAGCACTGTCAGCAGGGTTCATTCCGGGAGTGGACAACTGGGAAGCAGACTTCCTCAGCAGGCACGACCTCCACCCGGGAGAGTGGGGACTTCATCCAGAAGTCTTCCAGCTGATTGTAAACCGTTGGGAACGGCCACAGGTGGACAAGATGGCGTCCCGCCTCAACAAAAAGCTAGAAAGATATTGCGCCAGGTCAAGAGACCCTCAGGCAATAGCTGTGGACGCTCTAGTGACACCGTGGGTGTACCAGTCGGTTTACGTGTTCCCTCCTCTTCCTCTCATACCCAAGGTAATGAGGATAATAAGGAAAAGAGGAGTAAGAACTATACTCATTGTTCCAGATTGGCCAAGAAGAGCTCGGTACCCGGAACCTCAAGCAATGATCTCAGAGGACCCATGGCCTCTGCCGCTCAGACAGGACCTGCTGCAGCAGGGGCCCTGTCTGTTCCAAGACTTACCGCGGCTGCATTTGACGGCATGGCGGTTGAACGCCGGATCCTGAAGGAAAAGGGCATTCCGGAGGAAGTCATCCCTACACTGATTAAAGCTAAGAAAGAAGTGACCGCAAACCATTATCACCGCATATGGCGAAAATATGTTGCATGGTGTGAGGCCAGGAAGGCCCCAAAGGAGGAATTTCAGCTGGGCCGTTTTCTGCACTTCCTACAGTCAGGGGTGACTGTGGGCCTAAAATTGGGTTCCATTAAGGTCCAGATTTCGGCTCTGTCGATTTTCTTCCAGAAAGAACTGGCTTCACTGCCTGAAGTTCAGACATTTGTTAAGGGAGTGCTGCATATTCAGCCCCCTTTTGTGCCTCCAGTGGCACCTTGGGATCTCAACGTGGTGTTGGATTTCCTAAAGTCACATTGGTTTGAGCCACTTAAAACCGTGGAATTAAAATATCTCACGTGGAAAGTGGTCATGCTGTTGGCCTTGGCTTCGGTCAGGCGTGTGTCGGAATTGGCAGCTTTGTCATGTTAAAGCCCTTATCTGATTTTCCATATGGATAGGGCAGAATTGAGGACTCGTCCCCAGTTTCTCCCTAAGGTGGTATTAGCCTTTCATTTGAACCAACCTATTGTGGTGCCTGCGGCTACTAAAGACTTGGAGGATTCCAAGTTGTTGGACGTAGTCAGGGCCCTGAAAATGTATGTTTCCAGGACAGCTAGTGTCAGGAAAACTGACTCGCTATTTATCCTGTATGCACCCAACAAGCTGGGTGCTCCTGCTTCAAAGCAGACTATTGCTCGCTGGATCTGTAGTACGATTCAGCTTGCACATTCTGCGGCTGGACTGCCGCATCCTAGATCAGTGAAAGCCCATTCCACGAGGAAGGTGGGCTCTTCTTGGGCGGCTGCCCGAGGGGTCTCGGCTTTACAACTTTGCCGAGCAGCTACCTGGTCGGGGTCAAACACATTTGCTAAATTCTACAAGTTTGATACCCTGGCTGAGGAGGACCTAGAGTTTGCTCATTGGGTGCTGCAGAGTCATCCGCACTCTCCCGCCCGTTTGGGAGCTTTGGTATAATCCCCATGGTCCTTACGGAGTCCCCAGCATCCACTTAGGACATCAGAGAAAATAAGATTTTACTCACCGGTAAATCTATTTCTCGTAGCCCGTAGTGGATGCTGGGCGCCCATCCCAAGTGCGGATTGTCTGCAATACTTGTATATAGTTATTGTTTAACTAAAGGGTTATTGTTGAGCCATCTGTTGAGAGGCTCAGTTATTTTTCATACTGTTAACTGGGTATAGTATCACGAGTTATACGGTGTGATTGGTGTGGCTGGGATGAGTCTTACCCGTGATTCCAAATCCTTCCTTATTGTGTCAGCTCTTCCGGGCACAGTATCCTAACTGAGGTCTGGAGGAGGGTCATAGAGGGAGGAGCCAGTGCACACCAGGTAGTCCTAAAGCTTTCTTTAGTTGTGCCCAGTCTCCTGCGGAGCCGCTATCCCCCATGGTCCTTACGGAGTCCCCAGCATCCACTACGGACTACGAGAAATAGATTTACCGGTGAGTAAAATCTTATTTTAAAAAGTTTGGGAAACTCCAGACAAAAAACTGCAGATTCCCAAGAGGATCCTTATGGCGTATCCTTTCCCTACAAAGGACAGGGTACGTTGGGAATCCTCACCCAGGGTGGACAAGGCATTAACGCGTCTGTCCAAGAAGGTGGCATTACCGTCTCCAAACACCGCGGCCCTTAAGGATCCTGCGGATCGTAGACAGGAGACTACCTTAAAGTCTACTTATGCACATACAGGGGCTTTACTCAGGCCGGCAATAGCATCGGCATGGGTCTGTAGCGCTGTTGCAGCATAGACAGATATCTTGTTGGATGACATGGATACCCTGGACGAGGATACCGTTGTCCTGACTTTAGGCCACATTAAGGACGCAGTCTTGTATATGAGAGACGCTCAGAGACGTGGGGCTGCTTGGTTCCAGAGCCAACGCCATGGCAGTTTCAGCAAGGCGAGCTCTGTGGACCTGCCAACGGTCGGGTGATGCTGACTCAAAAAAGCATATGGAGGTTTTACCTTACAAGGGTGAAGTTTTGTTTGGGGATGGTCTCGCGGACCTGGTTTCCACAGCTACCGCGGGTAAATCTACATTTTTGCCTTTTGTTCCCCCACAGCAAAAGAAAACCCCACAATATCAGATGCAGTCCTTTCGGTCGCATAAGTCCAGAAGAGGTCGGGGTTGCTCTTTCCTCGCCAGAGGTAAGGGTAGAGGTAAGAGTACACCTGCTTCGGCTAGTTCCCAGGAGCAGAAGTCCTCCCCGGCCTCTGCTAAATCCACCGCATGACGCTGGGGCTCCACGGAGGGAGTCCGCACCGGTGGGGGCACGTCTTCGACTCTTCAGCCAGGTCTGGGTCATATCGGGCGTGGATCCTTGGGCGTTGGAAATTGTATCCCAAGGTTACAAACTGGAGTTCGAAGAGGTGCCCCCTCGCCGATTTCTCAAGTCGGCTTCGCTAACTTCTTCCCCGGAGAGGGGAGTGGTATTATATGCAATTCAAAAGCTGTGTCAACAGCAAGTGATTGTCAAGGTTCCCCTAGGCCAACAGGGAAAAGGGTACTATTCAACAATATTTGTGGTCCCGAAGCCAGATGGTTCGGTCAGACCAATTTTGAATCTAAAATCACTATGTCACTGACCTAGGTTGGGGGTATTGTGAACTCGGGGGTTCTCCCGTTGGTAGGGGAGATGAACCACAGTTAGGTCGGAACAGGGATGGCTTAATATAGGTCTTCCTCATACAGGACTCTGACCGTAAAGCTTGGTGAAAATATTAAAGAACTTAATTACAGGAATAGAGCAACACAATGTCACATAGCAGAGCAGAAACGTATGGGGGAATGTCCAGGCCTATAGGAGAACTTGTAAGCAATGTTTTTAAAGACACTGGTGATTTGAAGAACTGGTGAACAGTGGTTAAAGACTCTGATGATTTGAAACACTTGTGAGCGGTGGTTAAAGACACTGAGGATTTATGTGACTTGAAAGCGGTGACTAAAGATACTGATGATTTCTGAAACTTGAGAGCGGTGGTTAGAGCCGCTGATGATTTGTAGAACTTGAGAACGGTGACCAAAGACACTGGTGATTTGTAGAACTTGAACGATGATTAATCACATTCTCAATTTCTACAAATCACCAGTGTCTTTAAAGACACTGGTGATTTGTAGAACTTGGGAGCGATGGTTGAAGACACTGGCGACCTGCAAAACTTGGGAGCGGTGGTTAAAGACACTGATGACTTGTATGACTTGAGAGCGGTGATTAGCCCGCAGCACACGCTGACTCCAAGAAGCACTGGTGACTGGATTGCAGAGAAACACACCAGCCGCAGTATACGCTGAACTGTGCAGCAACTGGCACCTGGAAGTGCCGGAGACACTGGGGTACGACTGCAGAGAGATATGTCGGGAACTAGAGCACTGGCACCCACATCAGGGGAAAAGACGATACTCAGGCGCCGAGGCTCTGCCCGGCGTCTGACTTTGAATCTCGCGCCTCCGCTGGATTGGCGGAACAGTCTGATGACGTCACCTGCTCCCCGCCCACGTGATGCCGGGTGTCATGGCGGCACCCCTGCCCCGGGGAACCGCCGGGAGCCGCGCCAGCCAGACGCCGGAGCCCATGGACCACCAAAGACGGAGGCTGCAACACAGACCAGCAGGCACGCAGGGGCAAGCACGGTGAACGCCGCCTATGGCGTGTGACCCATTAAACCTATACTTGAAAAAATTAAAATTCAAGATGGAATCACTCCGGACTGTGATATCCAGTCTGGAAGCAGGGGATTTTATGGTGTCGCTGGACGTGAAGGATACCTACCTTCATGTCCCCATATTTCTTCTTCATCAAGAATACCTACGTTTCGTGGTACAGGACTGTCATTACCAGTCTCAGACGTTGCCGTTTGGGCTTTCCACGGCCCAGAGGATTTTCATCAAGGTAGTGGCAGAAATGATGGTGCTCCTGCGCAAGCAGGGTGTCACAATTATCCCATACTTGGACGATCTCCTGATAAAGGCGAGATCAAGGGATCAATTGCTGGAAAGCGTGTCACTCTCCCTGAGAGTGTTACATCAACATGGTTGGATTCTCAATCTGCCAAAGTCACAGTTGCTTCCAACGACTCGACTATCATTGCTAGGCATGATTCTGGACACGGAACAGAAGAGGGTTTTTCTACCAATAGAAAAAGCCCAGGACATCCAGAACATGGTCAGGTACCTGCTAAAACAAAAAAGAGTGTCAGTGCATCAATGCACTAGAGTTCTGGGAAAAATGGTGGCAGCCTACGTGGCCATTCCCTTCGGCAGGTTCCATGCGAGGACGTTTCAGTGGACCTTCTCGACAAATGGTCGGGTTCCCATCTACACCTTCATCAAAAGATAAGCCTGTCCCCCAGGGCCAGGGTGTCTCTCCAGTGGTGGCTGCAGAGTGCTCACCTTCTGGAGGGTCGCAGGTTCGGCATTCAAGACTGGGTTCTGGTGACCACGGACGCGAGCCTCTGAGGATAGGGAGCAGTCACAAAGGGTCTGGGACTGAGGGTCGACAGCAAAAAGGTCGACACACCTTAGGTCACCGCCAATTGGTCGACACACCTTAGGTCGACATGGACAGAAGGTCGACATGGACAAAAGGCTGACAGGAACAAGGTCGACATGGAAAAAGGTCGACATGAGTTTTTTATGTTTTTTGGGGTGTCGTTTTCTTCGTAGAGTGACCGGGAACCCGCTTAGCTCGCCATGCTTCGGGCATGGTGCCTTCGCTCCGCTACCGCTTCACTCGGCACAGATTACCATTCCACAGATTACCGTAGTCCACATGGATCGTTAAGTATGAAAAGGTTCCAAAAAAGAAAAAAATTGTGAAAAAGTCATGTCAACCTTTTCCCATGTCGACCTTTTGCCCATGTCGACCTAAGGTGTGTCGACCAATTGACGTCGGCCTAAGGTGTGTCGACCTTTTTGCTGTCGACATAGAGTCCGGATACCGTCACAAAAGGAAGAAATTTTCAGGGGGTATGGTCAAGCCAGGCGGCTTGTCTACACATCAACGTACTGGAATTGAGGGCCATATACAACGGCCTGCGACAAGCGGAGTATCTTCTTCGCGACCTACCGGTTCTGATTCAATCAGACAACATCACAGCAGTGGCTCATGTAAACCGCCAAGGCGGGACAAGGAGCAGAGTGGCAATGGCGGAAGCCACAAGAATTCTGCGCTGGGCAGAAAATCACGCAAGTGTTCTGTCAGCAGTCTTCATACCGGGAGTGGACAACTAGGAAGCAGACTTCCTCAGCAGACAAGATCTCCATCCAGGGGAGTGGGGACTTCATCAAGAGGTCTTTGCAGAGATAGCATGTCTTTGGGGTCTTTCTCAAATAGACATGATGGCGTCACGCCTCAACAAAAAGCTTCGGTGGTATTGTGCCAGGTCAATGGACCCTCAGGCAGTAGCGGTAGACGCCCTAGTTACACCATGGGTGTTTCAGTCAGTCTATGTGTTCCCTCCTCTTCCTCTCATCTCAAAAGTGTTGAGAATCATAAGACGAAACAGAGTACAAGCAATACTCGTGGTTCCAGATTGGCCTCAAAGAGCGTGGTATTCGGATCTTCAGGAAATGCTCACGGAAGATCCGTGGCCACTTCCTCTCAGGGCAGACCTGTTACAGCAGGGGCCTTGCATGTTCCAAGACTTACCACGGTTGCGTTTGACGGCATGGCGGTTGAACACCGAATCCTAGCAAGGAGAGGTAATCCGGAGGAAGTTATCCCTACTCTGATAAAGGCTAGGAAGGAGGTAACGGCGAAGCATTATCACTGTATCTGGAGGAAGTATGTATCTTGGTGTGAAACCAAGAATGCTCCTACGGAAGATTTCCATCTGGGCCGTTTTATCCACTTCCTACAGACGGGAGTAGATATGGGCCTAAAATTAGGCTCCATTAAGGTACAGATTTCGGCCCTATCTATATTTTTTCAAAAAGATTTGGCTTCTCTCCCAGAAGTCCAAACTTTCGTGAAGGGAGTGCTGCACATCCAGTCTCCTTTTGTGCCACCAGTGGTGCCATGGGACCTTAACGTTCCTTAAGTCACACTGGTTTGAACCTCTTCAAACGGTGGAATTCAAATTTCTCACCTGGAAGGTGGTTATGTTATTAGCCTTGGCATCTGCACGGCGGGTGTCGGAGTTGGCGGCCTTGTCTCACAAGAGCCCCTACTTGATTTTTCATGTGGATAGAGCAGAGTTGAGGACTCGTCCTCAATTTCTGCCTAAGGTGGGCTCTTCTTTTCTTTTGAACCAACCTATTGTGGTGCCTGTGGCTACGGCTGACTTGGAGGACTCCAAGTCCCTGGATGTGGTCAGGGCCTTGAAAATTTACGTAGCCAGGACAGCTAGGGTTAGGAAAACAGAGGCTCTGTTTGTCCTGTATGCAGCCAACAAGATTGGCGCGCCTGCTTCTAAACAGACTATTGCTCGCTGGATCTGTAAAACGATTCAGCAGGCTCATTCTACGGCTGGATTGCCGTTACCTAATTCGATAAAGGCCCATTCCACTAGGAAGGTGGGCTCTTCTTGGGCGGCTGCCCGAGGCGTCTCGGCATTGCAGTTGTGCCGAGCTGCTACTTGGTCGGGTTCAAACACTTTTGTTAAATTCTACAAGTTTGATACCCTGGCTGATGAGGACCTCGCGTTTGCTCAATCGGTTCTGCAGAGTCATCCGCACTCTCCCGCCCGGTTTGGAGCTTTGGTATAAACCCCATGGCCCTTACGGAGTCCTCAGCATCCTCTAGGACGTAAGAGAAAATAAGATTTTAAACCTACCGGTAAATCTTTTTCTCCTAGTCCGTAGAGGATGCTGGGCGCCCGTCCCAGTGCGGACTAAATCTGCAAGACTTGGATAAAGTTGTTTGCCTACATAAGGGTTATGTTACAGTTGGAATCAGTCTTTGACTGATACTGTTTTTTTCGTTCATACTGTTACCTGGTTGCGTATATTCTAAGTTTTATCTGGTATGATTGGTGTGGGATGGTAGGAATCTTGCCCTTAGATTTACAAAATCCTTTCCTCGTATTGTCCATCTCCTCTGGGCACAGTTTCTCTAACTGAGGTATGGAGGAGGGGCATAGAGGGAGGAGCCAGTGCACACCCATACTAAAAGTTCTTTAGAGTGCCCATATCTCCTGCGGAGCCCGTCTATACCCCATGGTCCTTACGGAGTCCCCAGCATCCTCTACGGACTAGGAGAAAAAGATTTACCGTTAGGTTTAAAATCTTATTATTTCAACCTGCACCCCCAGACATTGGCCACCACAGGGGAAAAAAATTGTGATTCATGCCCTCTACATCTACATTATTTGTCATTTTTCCTCCTTATAGTAATGCCTATTACACATTATGCACCACACTGCAATGCCCCGTCACCATATTATGCACCACACAGTAATGCCCTTGACACCGTATTATTCCCCCAGTTATGCCCTACAAGTTACGCCCTACACAGTTATGCCCCTGACACCATATTATGTCTCACACAGTAATGCCCCTGTCACCATACTATACTCCACACAGTAATGCCCCTGACAGCATATTATGCCCCACACAGTAATGCCCCTGACACCATATTATGTCCAACACAGTAATGCCCCTGTCACCATACTATACTCCACACAGTAATGCCCCTGACAGCATATTATGCCCCACACAGTAATGCCCCTGACAGCATATTATGCCCCCACAGTTATGTCTCTGTCACCACATTATGCCTCACACAGTAATACCCCCGACACCATATTATGCCCCACTCAGTAATGCCCCAACAGCGTATAATGCCCCAGACAGTAATGCCCCTGACAGCATATTATGCCCCCACAGTTATGTCTCTGTCACCACATTATGCCTCACACAGTAATGCCCCTGACACCATATTATGCCCCACTTAGTAATGCCCCTGACAGCATATTATGCCCCCACAGTTATGTCTCTCTCACCACATTATGCCTCACACAGTAATTGCCCCTGCCAGCATATTATGCCCGCATAGTTATGCCCCTGTCACCACATTACACCCAACACAGTAATGCCCCTGACACCTTATTATGCCCCCACAATTATGCCCCTCTCACTACATTATGCCCCACACAGTAATGCACCTGATAGCATATTATGCTCCCACAGTTATGCCCCAAACAGGAATAATACTTCATTAGTTAGAATAATGAATTCTCAGGTAATGCCGTGGCGGCATTCCATACGCGCACGCATGGGGGGGGTCCGAGTACCTAGAAACCCCCCCATCCTGGCCGCCGATCTATCGTGGAGGAGCTGCACAATATTTTTCTCTCTGGTCGATCTGGAGCTCAGCCTCGCCTGCTCGTCTCGAGGATGGCGGCTGAGGCTGGCGCGTAAGGAGAGCAGCTCTTCTCAGGCTGCTCTCGTAGCGTGCGACTGGTGCAGCAACATTATTGCGTCGCTGCTAACAGCGTCACTCCTGGCCAGCGGGCAGGCACTGACTCTGTGGAGCAGAGCATACAGGTGAGACATATGCTGGGGGGCAGGCGCCGGTACACTTGTAATAGGTATAAGTTTGACCAGGGGGAATGACAATACACATGTGCTGTCCGTCTATGAAGGAGGAATGATGCTGCTACGCTGTCTATGGGGAGGGGAGAATGTTGGAGCTCATTGTGATGTCTGTCTATTGGGGTGGGGGTGGGGGGGATATTGCTGCTGTGTCTGTTTATGGAGGGAAGGGGGGGAGGGTTGCTGGGGGGAACAATGGTGCTTTGTCTGTTTATGGAGGGAAGGGGGGGATGTTACTGCTGTGTCTGTTTATGGAGTGAAGGGGGGGGGATGTTGCTGCTGTGTCTGTTTATGGAGTGAAGGGGGGGGGGGGATGTTGCTGCTGTGTCTGATTATAGAGGGAAGGGGGGGGGGGGTTCCTGGGGGGAACAATGGTGCTATGTCTGTTTATGGAGGGAAGGGGGGGATGTTACTGCTGTGTCTGTTTATCATTGCTTACCTACTTTGCCCCCCAGCGTTGTAGGTGTATGGGGGGCGTGGCCGGCAGCAGGATAGGCGGGTCGGGGGCGGTGCCGGCAGCAGGATGGGCGGTCCTGGGGCGTTCCATCACGGTCGCGTCATCGTGACTCCGCCCCCCGCTGTGCTGTGCCGATAAAAGAGGCACTGCATAGCGGGGGGGCAGAGCTACGATGACGCGATTCAGCGCGAATCGCGTCATCGACCCACTCGGGCCGCCCGCTTGTTCTCTGTTGCGGGCGGCCGAGGGGGAAAGCGGGAGGCTTGCCCACCTTTCCGGGGGGCCGGGAGGGTCACCCGATTTTCGGGAGCCTCCCGGCCATTCCGGGAGGGTAGGCAAGTATGCTGTTTATGAAGGGAAGGGGGGGGGGGGGGGTTGCTGGGGGGAACGATGGTGCTGTGTCTGTTTATGAAATGAAGGGGACATTGCTGGGGGGAACGATGGTGCTGTGTCTGTTCATGGAGGGAAGGGGTGGTTGCTGGGGGGAACGATGGTGCTGTGTCTGTTTATGAAGGGAAGGTGTGGTAGCTGGGGGGAACGATGGTGCTGTGTCTGTTCATGAAATGAAGGGGAGGTTGCTGGGGGGAACGATGGTGCTGTGTCTGTTTATGAAATGAAGGGGAGGTTGCTGGGGGGAACGATGGTGCTGTGTCTGTTTATGAAGGGAAGGTGTGGTAGCTGGGGGGAACGATGGTGCTGTGTCTGTTCATGAAATGAAGGGGAGGTTGCTGGGGGGAACGATGGTGCTGTGTCTGTTCATGAAATGAAGGGGAGGTTGCTGGGGGGAACGATGGTGCTGTGTCTGTTTATGAAGGGAAGGTGTGGTAGCTGGGGGGAACGATGGTGCTGTGTCTGTTCATGAAATGAAGGGGAGGTTGCTGGGGGGAACGATGGTGCTGTGTCTGTTCATGAAATGAAGGGGAGGTTGCTGGGGGGAACGATGGTGCTGTGTCTGTTTATGAAGGGAAGGTGTGGTAGCTGGGGGGAACGATGGTGCTGTGTCTGTTCATGAAATGAAGGGGAGGTTGCTGGGGGGAACGATGGTGCTGTGTCTGTTCATGAAATGAAGGGGAGGTTGCTGGGGGGAACGATGGTGCTGTGTCTGTTTATGAAGGGAAGGTGTGGTAGCTGGGGGGAACGATGGTGCTGTGTCTGTTCATGGAGAGAAAGGGGTTTGCTGGGAGGTATGATGATGCTGTGGCCATCTGTCTATGGGGGGGAGGGAATGATGGTGCTGTGATGTCTGTCTGTCTATGGTGGGCGGTTGCTGGGGGGGCGGGGGAATGATGTGCCTGTGCTGTCACACAATTGAATAGTAGGTTGCACTCATTGCAGGAATAATCAGGCAACAAACGAAGGGTTCATCAACGTTTCAATGTTATTCAGTTCAACATTTCATCAAAGTGAACTGTGATCATGGATTTACTTATATACTCTATCCAGACTGTCCATGGCGCCATCTGCTCACAGGTTCCTGGCGCAGAATGACATCACATGGGGAGGCCACCATCGGCATCACGGAGGGAGCCGGACCACCTAATGTTAAACTAAATAAAATTTAAATGTCGGTGAACTCTGCTGATTATTCCTGCATTGACTTCCGCCTGCTATTTAATTGTATATTCTGGAGACGCTACTCTGGAGTTATTAATGATGGCATCTGCACTTACATTATATTACATACTGAGAGGAGTGCTACTTCATAAAGAGATACACACACACACACACAATCAGATAAGAGCTACTGTACTTGGCCCATCTAGGCTGCTCATGCACACACTTGCACACTAGGGTTATTTGTCTTATTGGGAGCCAATTAACCTACCAGTATATTTTTGGAGTCTGTGATGAAACTGGAGTACCCAGAGGAATCCCATGCAAGTTTTATCCCAAATGGGAGACAGGAGTTTGGGGTGTGTAAGAGTGCAGCAGGGGAGAAAGGGTGGAATACAGCCAGTTCAAGTGTCAGGTTCGTAAATACTGATCTGCCCCAAAGCCAGTCTGTGATATACCGGTACATCGCTGCTCTACTAAATAGGACAGGATCCGGGATTCCCATACCTCCCTCTTCCTGTAATAGCTGCAATCTAGCGTAGGGGACTCTTGGTCGTTTTCCGGCCCATAGAAATCTAGTGAAACATTGTTTAAGGAAAAGGACATCTTTCTCAACGAGGGCAATAGGGAGCATAAGCAGGAAATAAGCAATCTTGGGAAAGATCACAGATTTAATAACTTCTGCGCGACCCATAAGGGATAAGGGCAGGGACGCCCAGTCAGTAAGTATTTTAGACACCTTGGACAAAATAGGACCAAAATTAATCGCATATAGATCCTGGAGGGAGGTAGGGATCTGAACTCCTAAATATTTAAGACTATCTCGGGTCACTGGAAATCGAGACAGGACTGGATGTGATGGAAAGAGGGAAGAGTTCCCTGAAAGGAGGAGGAGCTCGGATTTATATATATTAATCTTGTATCCCGCAAAGGAACCAAATTGTTCAATCAGGGAGACAATCGCAGGGATGGACGTATCAGGATGGGAAATAAATAGCAGCATGTCGTCGGCATACAGTGATAATTTCACCATGGTGTCCATGATTTTTATGCCTGTAAATTCGGGAGAATTTCTCAGGGAAACAGCTAGGGGTTCTAAAGCTAAGGCAAATAATAAAGGTGACAAGGGGCAGCCCTGTCGTGTGCCACTCTGGATAAGGAAAGGGGAAGAGAGAATACTATTCCCCAAAACTTGAGTGGAGGGAGATTCATATAGCCGGGAAATAAGAGAGACAAAGTCCTCAGGTGCACCAAAGCGATGGAGCGTTTCATAGAGATGATCCCAGGTGACCAGGTCGACCGCCTTTTCGGCATCAATAGATAATAATACATTAGTATCAGTGGGTTTAGAAAGCTGAAAGGCCTGCATAACAGTCAAGACCTTTCGGATATTGCTCACTGATTGCCGACCCCAGACAAATCCAGTCTGGTCAGTATGCACTATATCAGGGATTATGAATTTTAGTCTATTAGAGAGGATTTTAGTGAATAATTTATAGTCCGTGTTTAAGAGGGAGATCGGACGATAAGAACTGGGAGACTCAGGATCCCGGCCAGGCTTCGGGATAACCTTTATGACTGCGGAATTAAAATATTGGGACAAGGAAGCACCCTTCATAAAAGAATTAAATAAGACAGAAAGAGGTTCGCTCAGTCTAGTGGATAGAATTTTATAGTAGTCATTGGCGAAACCGTCAGGGCCCGGAGCCTTCCCAGTCTTCAGTCCAGCTATTGCTAGAGAAACTTCTTCAGTGGTGATAGGCGCAAGAAGAGAGGTACAGTGCGACTCTGACATTTGAGGCAGATCAGTAGAAGACCAAAAGCTAGACTTGTGTGTCTGGTTGATAATAGGACGTGCATACAGAGTGGAATAAAAAGACTGTAGCACCTCAGCAATCTCGGCCGAGGTCCGTACTCTGTCCCCACCTTGGGTGAGCAGAGAGTGAATGACCACTCTAGGGTGTCTGCCCTTTAATAAACGTGATAACAGTTTGCCAGACTTGTTGCCATATCTGTAAATGCTACAGTCTCTTGAAAATTAATATTTCGCTTCCATCTGAGAAAGGAGGGTATCGTACAGTGTTTTCTGTGTAAGGTACCGTTCTCTAGTAGAAGGGGAGGGGGAGGATTTAAATTCCTGGAAAGCGAGAGTAAGAGCCGCCTGGGCTTCCAAATATTGTGAATTTAAATCTAAATCCCTTTTTTTACTATAGGAAATAATGTGTCCCCGGATAACTGATTTTGACGCCTGCCAGAAAAGAGCAGGATCGTCACTCATGGTTTCTCCATTGTGCGTATGATAATCCAGCCACGCTGCATCTAATGAGGAGCGGAATTTTAGCGAGCCACTTAAATGAGAGGGGAAGTGCCAGGAGCGGAAAGGGGATTTTTCTGAGAGAAGCATTAATTTCATCCAGCATAGAGCATGGTCTGAAATACAGATATTCTCGATTTTAGAGTCAACCACTTTTGAGAAAAAGGAGTCAGATGACAGCAGATAATCAATCCTCGAGAACGTGTGGTGCGCAGCTGAGAGGCATGTAAATTCCCTTTCTAATGGGTAGCATGCACGCCACACATCTACTAAGGACAGCTGCGAGCAAATATAGGGGATACCAATACGCGGTAACGAGGGGGGAGCGCGAGGTGGAGGGGATTTATCCATGGTTGAAGAAGAATATATATTAAAATCTCCACCCAGTATTATGGGAATTTCAGAGTAACTTAGTAGCTTAGTGACCATGTTCGTATAAAATTGCTTAGAATACTGATTAGGAGCATAAATATTACAAAGTAGGAGCCTGGATGCATACAATGTGACATCTGCCAGTACATACCGACCCTGAGTGTCATCTATAATAGCTTGGACAGAGATAGGGACCGTGTGTCGTGCTAATATAATCACTCCTCTAGCCTTAGAAGAGAAGGAGGAAGAGGCTACCACAGACCAACCCATAGTGTTCAGTTTCACCACCTCATTTGACATAAGGTGAGATTCCTGAATGAAAACTACATCCATCCCCACCTTCCGAAGATAGAGTAAAATCTTTCTGCGTTTAGCTGGGGAGTTGATCCCTCCCACATTCCACGTGCCTACCCTCAGACTAGCCATGCATCAAATGACCTGGGAAAACCTGAAAACATGCACAGTGACCATAATATCTACCGCCGTAGAAAAACGGATACCAAACATACCGGGGTGGACACATAAGGAGAAGAAGGGGAGGGGGAGAAGAAAAGAAGGACTAAAACTTAGAAAACACACAGAATATAACATTAAAATTGTGGGAGAAAGTCCTGCTAAGGACGATCATAACTTCAGAAAACAAGAACAACCGGTTCGAGCAAGCACAGAGGCCGTCATTGAACACCACTGAGCCAGCCAGAATTTGATAACCTGAGAAAAAAGTGAGGGAGGGGGCGCCCTTACCCACCCTCGGCAACATATTATATGGAAAATATATCTAAGAAAAATAACCAGAAAATATCAGAGCACACAGAGCATGTTACAGAAAAAGAAAAAGAAAAGTGCAGCCTGTCACATGAACAAAAAGGGGGAAATATCTCCACTAAGCATATATAAGCATTCTAGAAAGATTGCATTTCCAGGAGAAAACAACAGATGTATAAGAAAAATCTAAAACATAAAACAAAGTAAAATGGTTCGGCCCGTTGTATAAGACCAAAGGCTCTTTTGGGGGGAAAAAACACCTGCAGCAGCTTCTACAGCAATAATTAGATTATATTAGATTGGCGGACATCGCCAAAGACAGAGAAGTCCAGGAGCAATACTCAGCCATCCCTCTCCTGGGTGTCGTCCACTTGAGAGGAGTCGTCATCTGCCTGGGAGGCCTCGGAAACATAAGCCTCTGCATCTGCAAGATTTGTAAAGTCTCGAAAATAATTTCCATCAAACAGACATAGTCTTGCAGGGAAGAGCAGAGCAAATTTTTTATTCGCCTTTACCAAACGAGAGCAAAGGGGGGTAAATTCTCGACGGGCCCGGGAAACCTCCGCGGAGTAGTCCTGAAAAATGGCCAAACGAGCTCCCTCCCATTGTAAATTTCTATGCTTCCTGGATGCCGACCATATTGCCTCCTTATGGAGAAAGTTCAGACATTTAAATATGACCACACGTGGTCTGCTATTAGGTGTAGAGCGTGGGGGACCCAGTCTGTGGGCTCTCTCAATAACTAAGCCAGTGCATTCCTCTTGGATATGAAGTAAATCAAGGAGGGACGTTTGCAAAAACAGAGTCAAATCCGGACCTTTCAGTGACTCAGGAAGCCCCAGTACCCGAAGATTCGATCTCCTCGATCTATTTTCAAGATCATCAACCTTGTTCAGCAGTTGAAAGTGAGATTTCTGGAGCTCATCATATCTGTGCTTAAGATCCCCAACATCCTTAAAAGTCTCCCACAGCCTTTGTTCATTTGTAAGGACAGTCTTGGATAGCTGCTTGATTTGGGATTTTAGATCTTTTACTGCCTGCTGCATTTTAACAGCATGTGCATCCATGATAGGCTCCATGGCATCCCTAACAGCGCATACTACATCAGCATAAGTCACTGGAGAGGCAGGGGTACAGTCAAGTGTGTTTTGCAGAAGTCTGTTTGATGCTGCCAGCAGCCTGCAGACTCGTTTGGGAGTTAGGTGCGGCGGCCATCTTGGATTCTCCCGGCCGTTTTTCAGACCTCGATCTCTGGACTTTAGGGGGCATAGGGGAGGACAGAAATCTTTCCATCCAGCTCTCTACACCTTCCCACTGGTATCGTGCAGCCGGCGCGGAGAAAAGCCGCGATCTGGAGGCGCTGTGTGCTCCGGTTGCCGAGGGTGCAGGAGAGCTGCAGCAATCAGCTTCTCCTCACATGGGCGCCGGAACCGGAAGTCCAGTCTGAATCCCATGCAAGTACGGGGAGAATAGACAAACTCCACACAGTTCCCATGGTGGGAATCGAACCCATGATGTCATTACACCATCCGTACTGCAGTCGACAGGGTTGGCAATGGATATTGCTAATGTGTCTTAGCACTAACGTTAAAAATAGGTTAATCAAGACAGCACTGAACCTAGTAAGTTAAAGCTAGAGAATGGAAACCCCCCTTTCAAAATCCTGCGTTTCCTACTGTATTCTACATGCAATCAGCATGCATAATGTGTATGGGATTGTAATAGAGGATGGTGACAAAGAGGTAATCTATCCTAATAATACTACCTGCCTGGGTTTTGTTACTGGTGGGTTAAGTTTAAGGAGACCCAGATGGGATTTGAGGTTCGATTTGGAGTTTGAGTTGAAATCGAACTTTAGTAAATAAGGGGATTTCATGTTAGTCTATGGAAAAGACATTTGTGTTTTTCAGAAATTCGATTTCTATTGGAACGTGGGTTGAATCTGCCATTAGAATCGATTTGACGTTCAATTTGGTCTTTAGTAAATCTGTTCAATCCAATTCCAATGGAAATCGAATTGAAACAGAATGCCAAATCCCTTTGAATCACCAAAATTGAACTTTGGTAAATTTTGCCCCTGGTTTCAGTTGAGTGTTGAGTTCTTGACTCCAGTCTTAGCTTATCTGGTCCTGAGTTCCCAGTAGCGGGTTCCAGCTCCACAGTCCTGGGATTAGGTTCTGTGGTCAAGTACTCCACAATCGGTTTCAAGTTGCTTTACCTTGGACTCCAGTTCCTGGTCTAAGTGATCTCATCTTTAAACACTGCCAGTGCTACTCCGGTCCTGGTGTCTCCTAGATGAGCAGAAGTCTTATCAAAGCATCATTTCAGCTTCAGTCCAGCTTCAACTAGACCCAAGGATCCCAACATGAATCAGCAAAAACAGACATCCATAACAGGACAATGGGGAGACCATCAGTATTGGGTGGGAGTCTGAGCAAGGATGGGAGTCTGCCAGCGGAGTTCTAGGGGGGCGGGGGGGGGCGGCTCCGTGGAGGTGTGGAGAGGTGCTGGGGAGATGAGGGAGGGTGACTGGCTTAGTGCTGGGAGTAGCAGCAATAAGGCAAGAGTGAAGAAATGTGATTAAGGGCAAGCTGCTGCGACCGCTTTAGCGCCTTTTGCCGCAGTTGCATCTGCACATTTATACTAATACCAGTACAAGCCCTTCCATTATGTACAGAGTATATCTGACTGTGCAAGGACTAAGACACCCAATTTGAGCATCTTTACAAGCACAAATCCCACTTGGGGCGTCTTTAGACTGACTCCAGCCCTATGCTAGGTGCAGAATCTCCATCAAGTTATGGCCTCCAATGTTAGTTATGTACAGGTATATGCAATTGCGGTCGAATTCTGGATGGAATTCGACCGTTTTTAAATTCGACACAATTCGACAGTCACATACCCTCCCTTCGGGACCTGAATTCGACATATTCAATAAAAAATGGATTCGAAAGTCCAGCTGTCGAAAAATGGACCAGCTCTGCTTCCGGTCCTGGTGCAAAAAATACGGGGGACAAAAGACGTAGGGGTCCCCCGTATTTTTCACACCAGCACCGGGCTCCACTAGCTGGAGAGATAATGCCACAGCCGGGGGACACTTTTATATTGGTCCCTGCGGCCGTGGCATTAAATCCCCAACTAGTCACCCCTGGCCGGGGTACCCTGGAGGAGTAGGGACCCTTTAAATCAAGGGGTCCCCCCTCCAGCCACCCAAGGGCCAGGGGTGAAGCCCGAGGCTGCCCCCCCCATCCAAGGGCGGCGGATGGGGGGCTGATAGCCAAGTGAAAAAATAAAGAATATTGTTTTTTGTAGCAGAACTACAAGTCCCAGCAAGCCTCCCCGCATGCTGGTACTTGGAGAACCACAAGTACCAGCATGTGTGGGGGGGAAACGGGCCCGCTGGTACCTGTAGTTCTACTGCAAAAAAAATACCCAAATAAAAACAGTACACAGACACCGTGATAGTAAACTTTATTACATACATGCACGCAGACACACACATACTTACCTATGTTGACACGCCGACTCGGTCCCCTTCTCCAAGTAGAATTCACGGGGTACCTGAAAATAAAATTATACTCACCAAAATCCAGTGTAGATCTGTCCTCTTCTACTTGTAATCCTCGTACTTGGCAAAAAAAACAAAACGAAAATCCCGGACCACGCACTGAAAGGGGTCCCATGTTTACACATGGGACCCCTTTCCCCGAATGCCAGGACCCCCCCTGACTCCTGTCACAGAGGGTCCCTTCAGCCAATCAGGGAGCGCCACGTCGTGGCACTCTCCTGATTGACTGTGCGCGTCTGAGCTGTCAGACAGCGCATAGCACTATGCCGCTCCATTATCTTCAATGGTGGTAACTTTGCGGTCAGCGGTGAGGTTACTCGCGGTCAACCTCTGACCGCATAGTTCCCACCATTGAAGATAATGGAGCGGCATATGCTATGCGCGGCCTGACAGCTCAGACGCGTACAGCCAATCAGGAGAGTGCCACAACGTGGCGCTCCCTGATTGGCTGAAGGGACCTTCTGTGACAGGAGTCATGGGGGTCATGTCATTCGGGGAAAGGGGTCCCATGTGTAAACATGGGACCCCTTTCAGTGCGTGGATCGGGTAATGTGTTTTATTATTTTGACAAGTACGTGGATTACAAACAGGACAGATCCACACAGGATTTTGGTGAGTATAATTTTATTTACAGGTAACTCGTGGATTCTACTGGTGAAGAGGACTGAGTCGCATGTATGTAATAAAGTTTTACTTTCACGGTGTGTGTGTACTGTTTTTATTTGGGTATTTTTTTTGCAGTAGAACTACAGGTACCAGCGGGCCCGTTTCCCCCCTGCATGCTGGTACTTGTGGCTCTCCAAGTACAAGCTTGCGGGGGAGGCTTGCTGGGACTTATAGTTCTGCTACAAAAACAATATTCTTTATTTTTTCACTTGGCTATCAGCCTCCCATCTGCCGCCCTTGGATGGGGGGGGGGGCAGCCTCGGGCTTCACCCCTGGCCCTTGGGTGGCTGGAGGGGGGGACCCCTTGATTTAAGGGGTCCCCACTCCTCCAGGGTACCCCGGCCAGGGGTGACTAGTTGGGGATTTAATGCAACGGCCGCAGGGACCGGTATAAAAGTGTCCCCCGGCTGTGGCATTATCTCTCCAGCTAGTGGAGCCCGGTGCTGGTGTGAAAAATACGGGGGACCCCTACGTCTTTTGTTCCCCGTATTTTTTGCACCAGGACCAGACGCAGAGCCCGGTGCTGGTTGTTCAAATACGGGGGATCCCCTGTCAATTCCCCCCCCCCCCCCGTATTTTTACAACCAGGACCGGCTCAAAGAGCCTAAGGTTGGTTATGCTTCGGAGGGGGGATCCCACGCATTTTTTTTCTTGATTTTTAACCCATTCCCACCCCTTCCCGCTGAAAACCATGCTCTGATCTCTCCATATTATTTTAGTCAGTAAAAAAATAATATTCTTTTAAAAAATATATTAAATAATACTTGTGGCTCCTAATAGACAAACCAAGTACATAATCCCTTCTAATATAAATAGATATGCTATTAGCAATAAAAAAAAACACAAAAAAAAAACATGTTTTTACATTTTTTTATTAGATTCCGCCAGCAAAGTGAGGCTGAATGAAATTGACGAAATTACTGTCGAAAAGCACTGTTGTCGAATCGACATTCTTCAATTGAATATACTTTTGTCGAAAAGCCGCATTTTTACCATTGCAGACATGTCGAATTTCAAAAAGTCGAATTTGAAACGGACGTTTTTTTGTCGAAAAGTACTGTATTGCATTGTCAAATCATTTTTTGTTGTTGAAAATGCCCTGTTTTTCGACATTTGCGGCAATTCGACCGCAATTGCATATGGCCCTAAGCGTCTGAGTTCACAACCAGTCCAGTGACCGCCCTGCAACACTCCCATACCACGCACATAAGATGGACCATCTTCATGCATTTGAGTAGCCCCCTACCGGTCACCAATGGGGAATACCCAGCACATTTCCAGGGCATTTCAGATACTGTGCATCTCAATCGCATCTGTGCCTCTGCCGGGAGCTCTGCTGTGATCTGTAGTTTATGCGTTTATGCAGAGTTTCTTGATTAAAGTGCTGTGCGATGCAGGACCCCGGCACCAATAACAGTGGCTGCTGCTGTGGTCAATGCCAAGCGTCACTGCGCTTGAGGAACTGCTCCGGGGGTGGACACAGGTGCTGCCTCTACAAAAATCTACTCCATGGCTGCAGGTGGCACCACTGGACGGCACCCCTCCTTGGCTGTATCCTGGCCAATGCATAGATATGCCTCTGCCCCCTCCCCATATGGATTTGTGTTTTCGGGTATTATCTTCCTTTTCTGCCCTCTTCGCTTGGAAGTGGGCAGGATGCGGGAGATCCACACATTCTCCTGGGGGCTTCTGGATATCCATCGATGGTACCATTGATTGATAACCTTGATGGTGGGAAATCGATGGTCACCCTTACTTTAGTATTGAGTGAGTTGCTGGCCAATCAGGGGGCATGGCATCGCGAGTGCTGGGGTTGGAGCTATGCTCTGTTTCTCTGACGTCCTAGTGGATGCTGGGAACTCCGAAAGGACCATGGGGAATGGCGGGCTTCGAAGGAGGCTGGGCACTCTAAGAAAGATTTATGACTACCTGGTGTGCACTGGCTCCTCCCACTATGACCCTCCTCCAAGCCTCAGTTAGATTTTGTGCCCGGCCGAGGTTGGATGCACACTAGGGGCTCTCCTGAGCCTTTAGAAAGAAAGTATAGAATTAGGTTTTTTATTTTCAGTGAGACCTGCTGGCAACAGACTCACTGCAGCGAGGGACTAAGGGGAGAAGAAGCGAACTCGCCTGCTTGCAGCCAGCTTGGGCTTCTTAGGCTACTGGACACCATTAGCTCCAGAGGGATCGACCGCAGGTCCAGCCTTGGTGTTCGGTCCCGGAGCCGCGCCGCCGTCCCCCTTACAGAGCCAGAAGCAAGAAGAGGTCCGGAAAATCGGCGGCAGAAGACATCAGTCTTCATCAAGGTAGCGCACAGCACTGCAGCTGTGCGCCATTGCTCCTCATACACACTTCACACTCCGGTCACTGAGGGTGCAGGGCGCTGGGGAAGGGGCGCCCTGAGAAGCAATAAAAACACCTTGGCTGGCAAAAATACCACAATATATAGCCCCAGAGGCTATATATGTGGAAAATACCCCTGCCAGATTATAGGAAAAAGCGGGAGAATAGTCCGCGGAAAAGGGGCGGAGCTATCTCCCTCAGCACACTGGCGCCATTTTTCCCTCACAGCTCCGCTGGAAGGAAGCTCCCTGGCTCTTCCCTGCAGACTACACTACAGAACAGGGTAAAAAAGAGAGGGGGGGCACTAAATTTAGGCGCAGTATACATTATATAGAAACAGCAGCTATAGGGGACATAACTCAGTTAGTCCCTGCATTATATAGCGCTCTGGTGTGTGCTGGCATACTCTCACTCTGTCCCCCCAAAGGGCTTTTGTGGGTCCTGTCCTCGTTTAGAGCATTCCCTGTGTGTCTGCGGTGAGTCGGTACGGCTGTGTCGACATGTTTGATGAGGATAATGATGTGGAGGCGGAGCAGATGCCTTTAGAAGGGATGTCTGCGGGGCAGACACCTGAGTGGATGAGCTTATGGAAAGAGATGAGTGCACGTATAGACTCCTTACAGAAAGAGGTGTTACACATTTCTGATATAAACCCAGGTACCACTAAAAAAGGTATTATGTTTGGGGAGAAAAAACCACCCGTAGTTTTTCCCCCATCAGATGAATTAAATGAGGTGTGTGAAGAAGCGTGGGCTTTCCCTGATAAGAAACTGGTAATTCCTAAGAAGGTACTAATGGCGTTCCCTTTCCCGCCAGAGGATAGGTCACGTTGGGAAACACCTCCTAGGGTGGATAAAGCGCTCACACGGTTGTCTAAAAAGGTGGCACTACCATCTCCGGATACGGCCGCCCTGAAAGAGCCTGCTGATAGAAAGCAGGAGGCGATCCTGAAGTCTGTATATACACACTCAGGCATTATACTTAGACCAGCTATTGCGTCAGCATGGATGTGCAGTGCTGCCGCTGCGTGGTCAGATAAACTGTCAGAAAATATTGACACATTAGACAGAGACACGATTCTGCTAACCATAGACCATATCAAAGACTCAGTCTTATATATGAGAGATGCACAGAGGGAAATCTGCCGGCTGGCATCTAAAGTAAGTGCATTTTCCATTTCTGCTAGGAGAGGCTTATGGACTCGCCAGTGGACAGGAGATGCAGATTCTAAAAGGCACATGGAAGTTTTGCCTTATAAGGGTGAGGAATTATTTGGGGATGGTCTCTCGGACCTAGTTTCCACAGCAACGTCTGGGAAGTCAGCATTTTTACCCCATGTCCCCTCAAAGCCTAAGAAGGCGCCGTTTTATCAGGTTCAGTCCTTTCGGACCCAGAAAAACAAGCGTGGAAAAGGCGGGTCTTTTCTGTCCAGAGGCAGAGGTAGGGAAAAAAAAGCTGCAACAAACGGCAGGTTCCCAGGAGCAAAAGTCCTCCCCCGCTTCGTCTTCCAAGTCCACCGCATGACGGTGGGGCTCCACAGGCGGAGCCAGGTACGGTGGGGGGCCGCCTCAAGAATTTCAGCGATCAGTGGGCTCGCTCACAGGTGGATCCCTGGATCCTTCAAATAGTATCTCAGGGATACAAACTGGAATTCGAGGCGTCTCCACCCCACCGGTTCCTAAAATCTGCCTTGCCGATTGATCCCTCAGACAGGGAGGCGGTGCTAACGGCAATTCACAAGCTATATTCCCAGCAGGTGATAATCAAGGTACCCCTACTTCAACAGGGCCGGGATTACTATTCCACACTATTTGTGGTGCCGAAACCGGACGGTTCGGTGAGGCCCATTTTAAATTTGAAATCCTTGAACACATACATAAAAAAATTCAAGTTCAAGATGGAATCGCTCAGGGCGGTTATTGCAAGCCTGGACGAGGGGGATTACATGGTATCCCTGGACATCAAGGATGCTTACTTGCATGTCCCCATTTACCATCCTCACCAGGAGTACCTCAGATTTGTGGTACAGGATTGCCATTACCAATTCCAGACGCTGCCGTTTGGACTGTCCACGGCACCGAGGGTATTTACCAAGGTTATGGCGGAAATGATGATACTCCTTCGAAAAAAAGGGAGTTTTAATTATCCCGTACTTGGACGATCTCCTAATAAAGGCACGGTCCAAGGAACAGTTGTTGGTGGGAGTAGCACTATCTCAGGAAGTGCTGCGCCAGCACGGCTGGATTCTGAATATCCCAAAGTCACAGCTGGTTCCGACGACACGTCTAATGTTCCTGGGTATGATTCTGGATACAGTCCAGAAAAAAGTGTTTCTCCAGGAGGAGAAAGCCAGGGAGTTGTCTTCTCTAGTCAGAGACCTCCTGAAACCAAAACAGGTATCGGTGCATCACTGCAGGGTCCTGGGAAAGATGGTAGCTTCTTACGAAGCAATTCCCTTCGGCAGGTTCCATGCCAGAATTTTTCAGTGGGACCTGTTGGACAAATGGTCCGGATCGCATCTTCAGATGCATCAATTAATAACCCTGTCTCCAAGAACCAGGGTGTCTCTACTGTGGTGGCTGCAGAGTGCTCATCTTCTAGAGGGCCGCAGATTCGGCATACAGGACTGGGTCCTGGTGACCACGGATGCCAGCCTTCGAGGCTGGGGGGCAGTCACACGGGGAAGAAACTTCCAAGGACTATGGTCGAGTCAGGAGACTTCCCTTCACATAAATATTCTGGAACTAAGGGCCATTTACAATGCCCTAAGTCAAGCAAAATCCCTGCTCCTACACCAGCCGGTGCTGATCCAGTCAGACAACATCACGGCAGTCGCCCATGTTAATCGACAGGGCGGCACAAGAAGCAGGATGGCAATGGCAGAAGCCACAAGAATTCTCCGATGGGCGGAAAATCATGTGCTAGCACTGTCAGCAGTGTTCATTACGGGAGTGGACAACTGGGAAGCAGACTTCCTCAGCAGGCACGACCTCCACCCGGGAGAGTGGGGACTTCATCCAGAAGTCTTCCAAATGATTGTAAATCAGTGGGGTCGGCCACAGGTGGACATGATGGCGTCCTGCCTAAACAAAAAACTAGAGAGTTATTGCGCCAGATCAAGAGACCCTCAGGCGATAGCTGTGGACGCTCTAGTGACACCGTGGGTGTACCAGTCAGTTTATGTGTTCCCTCCTCTGCCTCTCATACCAAAGGTATTGAGAATAATAAGAAAGCGAGGAGTAAAAACAATTCTCGTGGTTCCGGATTGGCCAAGACGAGCGTGGTACCCGGAACTTCAAGAGATGATCTCAGAGGACCAGTGGCCTCTGCCGCTCAGACAAGACCTGCTACAGCAGGGGCCCTGTCTGTTCCAAGACTTACCGCGGCTGCGTTTGACGGCATGGCGGTTGAACGCCGGATCCTGAAGGAAAAGGGCATTCTGGAGGAAGTCATTCCTACGCTTATTAAAGCCAGGAAAGATGTTACGGCAAATCATTATCACCGCATATGGCGGAAATATGTTGCATGGTGTGAGGCCGAAAAGGCCCCAACAGAGGAATTTCAACTAGGTCGATTTCTGCATTTCCTGCAAGCAGGAGTGAATATGGGCCTAAAACTAGGCTCCATTAAAGTACAGATCTCGGCTCTGTCGATTTTCTTTCAAAAAGAATTAGCTTCAGTACCTGAAGTTCAGACATTTGTAAAAGGAGTGCTGCATATTCAGCCCCCGTTTGTGCCTCCTGTGGCACCTTGGGATCTCAAGGTGGTGTTGAGTTTCTTAAAATCACATTGGTTTGAGCCACTAAAAACCGTGGATCTGAAATATCTCACGTGGAAAGTGGTCATGTTATTGGCCTTGGCTTCGGCCAGGCATGTATCAGAATTGGCGGCTTTATCATGTAAAAGCCCTTATCTGATTTTCCATACGGATAGGGCAGAATTGAGGACTCGTCCCCAGTTTCTCCCTAAGGTGGTGTCAGCGTTTCACCTGAACCAGCCTATTGTGGTGCCTGCGGCTACAAAGGACTTGGAGGACTCCAAGTTGCTAGACGTTGTCAGGGCCCTGAAAATATATGTTTCCAGGACGGCTGGAGTCACAAAATCTGACTCGCTGTTTATTCTATATGCACCCAACAAGCTGGGTGCTCCTGCTTCTAAGCAGACTATCGCGCGCTGGATTTGTAGTACAATTTAGCTTGCACATTCTGTGGCAGGCCTGCCACAGCCAAAATCTGTCAATGCCCATTCCACAAGGAAGGTGGGCTCATCTTGGGCGGCTGCCCGAGGGGTCTCGGCTTTACAACTTTGCCGAGCAGCTACTTGGTCAGGGGCAAACACGTTTGCAAAATTCTACAGATTTGATACCCTGGCTGAGGAGGACCTGGAGTTCTCTCATTCGGTGCTGTAGAGTCATCCGCACTCTCCCGCCCGTTTGGGAGCTTCGGTATAATCCCCATGGTCCTTTCGGAGTTCCCAGCATCCACTAGGATGTCAGAGAAAATAAGAATTTACTCACCGGTAATTCTATTTCTCGTAGTCCGTAGTGGATGCTGGGCGCCCATCCCAAGTGCGGATTGTCTGCAATACTTGTAAATAGTTATTGCTAACTAAAGGGTTATTGTTGAGCCATCTGTTGAGAGGCTCAGTTGTTTTCATACTGTCAAACTGGATATAGTATCACGAGTTGTACGGTGTGATTGGTGTGGCTGGTATGAGTCTTACCCGGGATTCAAAATCCTTCCTTATTATGTCCGCTCGTCCGGGCACAGTGTCCTAACTGAGGCTTGGAGGAGGGTCATAGTGGGAGGAGCCAGTGCACACCAGGTAGTCATAAATCTTTCTTAGAGTGCCCAGCCTCCTTCGGAGCCCGATTTTCCCCATGGTCCTTTTGGAGTTCCCAGCATCCACTACGGACTACGAGAAATAGAATTACCGGTGAGTAAATTCTTATTTTCCCCAACACCCAGGAGAGAATTTTATTTTTTTTGATAGCTCTTTATCATCAATAGTGGGAAAAGCATATGGTTCTTCCCTATTGATGGTAAAAGTAGTTGCTATCAGTCATAGACCATCGATGATTTTGAATAATCGATGGTCGATGACCATACCTTCTGCTGGGGACTGCTTGAAAAATCATGAGTCTCTGACACCATCCAGGAGAGTAGGTATGACTCAGGCGCTGCATGGATCTTACTCTTACTACAAACAAGGCAGGCTTCTGCACCACCGCTTGCTGTAGTAAGCCAGATTAATATCATGTCCAGAAGTTCCGGCAGTGTCAATACTGGAAGGCACCAGACAGGTCAGCGACCCTGTCAGTGGCTGTCGATGGGGTAACAGATCAGCAGGGAAGATTATGTATGGGTACTTGGTAATCCTCACTTATGTCAGTATGACACTGGAAATGCCGCAGCTTCTGAACCTGAAGTTCCATTAGGCTACAGAACACACCGTCAATAGTGAATCTATAGAATTGCAGTGAGTGACTACAGCAACAGGGGCTATCTTTCTTTGTATGCATGCATACTACCTTACTGCCAGCAGGGGGAGGTGTTTCACTACCAATAATGCCACGGAGGAGTAATAATGAAGAATGTAGCAGGGCACGGATGTCTATGTCCCGCCCTCACAGCAGTCACATGATCATGTCAGCGTGTTTTGTCGCGCATGTGGCAGCGATTACAGTATGTACTAATCACACAGATGCGCGACGTCCTCGGGATTACACTGTGGTAAAGGAGAGCAGCCCCCGTACACATACTATGTGACAGAGGCCAGCCCCGCATTACTACTGTGCGGTCACTGCCTCATTCACACGGCGAGGAGCGGCCGCTCCCCGGGACTGTCATCTCACGCTCAGCCCTGGACCCCGCCCCCTCACCTGCCGAGACCGCGGATCAAGGGGAGGAGGGAGGGGCGTCTTCTGGTGGGTGTGGCTGTGTATGGTGGGAGTTAGGGCATGCATGGTTGGGGCGGATGGGGATCCGGGATGACGCTGATATTCCCTGTGTGAGTGCGAGGCTCGGGGTGCTGTAACCTGTATATATAATAACCCTCCGATCCTCATCCACAGCTGCCCCGGACTACGTGCTGGACACAAAGGGGGAATGTCACTATCACAACGGCACTCAGCGTGTGCGGTATCTGGACAGATATTTCTACAACCAGGAGGAGTTTCTCTACTTTGACAGTGATGTCGGGTATTACATAGCGAGGACCGAGTACGGGAGACCTGCTGCAAAACAGTGGAATGACGATAAGGAGTTCATAGAGCAGGTGAAGCACGAGGTGGAGAGATACTGCATACCCAACTATGATATTCTACACAGCGTCACTAGTGACCGGAGAGGTGAGTGTCCTGTATACACCTGTATGACACCAGCATATATTACATGTATAATATACAGGAGGAGACACTGTGTAATATAACTATACTATTATACACAGCGTCACTAGTGACCGGAGAGGTGAGTGTCCTGTATACACCTGTATTACACCAGCATATATTACATGTATAATATACAGGAGGAGACACTGTGTAATATAACTATACTATTATACACAGCGTCACTAGTGACCGGAGAGGTGACTGTCCTGTACACACCTGTATTACACCAGCATATATTACATGTATAATACACAGGAGGAGACACTGTGTAATATAACTATACTATTATACACAGCGTCACTAGTGACCGGAGAGGTGAGTGTCCTGTATACACCTGTATTACACCAGCATATATTACATGTATAATATACAGGAGGAGACACTGTGTAATATAACTATACTATTATACACAGCGTCACTAGTGACCGGAGAGGTGAGTGTCCTGTATACACCTGTATTACACCAGCATATATTACATGTATAATATACAGGAGGAGACACTGTGTAATATAACTATACTATTATACACAGCGTCACTAGTGACCGGAGAGGTGAGTGTCCTGTATACACCTGTATTACACCAGCATATATTACATGTATAATATACAGGAGGAGACACTGTGTAATATAACTATACTATTATACACAGTGTCACTAGTGACCGGAGAGGTGAGTGTCCTGTATACACCTCTATTACACCAGCATATATTACATGTATAATATACAGGAGGAGACACTGTGTAATATAACTATACTATTATACACAGCGTCACTAGTGACCGGAGAGGTGAGTGTCCTGTACACACCTGTATTACACCATCATATATTACATGTATAATATACAGGAGGAGACACTGTGTAATATAACTATACTATTATACACAGAGTCACCAGTGACCGGAGAGGTGAGTGTCCTGTATACACCTGTATTACACCAGCATATATTACATGTATAATATACAGGAGGAGACACTGTGTAATATAACTATACTATTATACACAGCGTCACTAGTGACCAGAGAGGTGAGTGTCCTGTATACACCTGTATTACACCAGCATATATTACATGTATAATATACAGGAGGAGACACTGTGTAATATAACTATACTATTATACACAGCGTCACTAGTGACCGGAGAGGTGAGTGTCCTGTATATACCTGTATTACACCAGCATATATTACATGTATAATATACAGGAGGAGACACTGTGTAATATAACTATACTATTATACACAGCGTCACTAGTGACCGGAGAGGTGAGTCTCCTGTATACACCTGTATTACACCAGCATATATTACATGTATAATATACAGGAGGAGACACTGTGTAATATAACTATACTATTATACACAGCGTCACTAGTGACCGGAGAGGTGACTGTCCTGTATACACCTGTATTACACCAGCATATATTACATGTATAATATACAGGAGGAGACACTGTGTAATATAACTATACTATTCTACACAGCGTCACTAGTGACCGGAGAGGTGAGTGTCCTGTATACACCTGTATTACACCAGCATATATTACATGTATAATATACAGGAGGATACACTGTGTAATATAACTATACTATTATACACAACGTCACTAGTGACCGGAGAGGTGAGTGTCCTGTATACACCTGTATTACACCAGCATATATTACATGTATAATATACAGGAGGAGACACTGTGTAATATAACTATACTATTATACACAGTGTCACTAGTGACCGGAGAGGTGAGTGTCCTCTATACACCTGTATTACACCATCATATATTACATGTATAATATACAGGAGGAGACACTGTGTAATATAACTATACTATTATACACAGCGTCACTAGTGACCGGAGAGGTGAGTGTCCTGTATACATCTTTATTACACCAGCATATATTACATGTATAATATACAGGAGGAGACACTGTGTAATATAACTATACTATTATACACAGCGTCACTAGTGACCGGAGAGGTGAGTGTTCTGTATACACCTGTATTACACCAGCATATATTACATGTATAATACACAGGAGGAGACACCTAGTAATATAACTATACTATTATACACAGCGTCACTAGTGACCGGAGAGGTGACTGTCCTGTATACACCTGTATTACACCAGCATATATTACATGTATAATATACAGGAGGATACACTGTGTAATATAACTATACTATTATACACAACGTCACTAGTGACCGGAGAGGTGAGTGTCCTGTATACACCTGTATTACACCAGCATATATTACATGTATAATATACAGGAGACACTGTGTAATATAACTATACTATTATACACAGCGTCACTAGTGACCGGAGAGGTGAGTGTCCTGTATACACCTGTATTACACCAGCATATATTACATGTATAATATACAGGAGGAGACGCTGTGTAATATAACTATACTATTATACACAGCGTCACTAGTGACCGGAGAGGTGAGTGTCCTGTATACACCTGTATTACACCAGCATATATTACATGTATAATATACAGGAGGAGACACTGTGTAATATAACTATACTATTATACACAGCGTCACTAGTGACCGGAGAGGTGAGTGTCCTGTATACACCTGTATTACACCAGCATATATTACATGTATAATATACAGGAGGAGACACTGTGTAATATAACTATACTATTATACACAGCGTCACTAGTGACCGGAGAGGTGAGTGTCCTGTATACACCTGTATTACACCAGCATATATTACATGTATAATATACAGGAGGAGACACTATGTAATATAACTATACTATTATACACAGTGTCACTAGTGACCGGAGAGGTGAGTGTCCTGTATACACCTGTATTACACCAGCATATATTACATGTATAATATACAGGAGGAGACACTGTGTAATATAACTATACTATTATACACAGCGTCACTAGTGACAGGAGAGGTGAGTGTCCTGTATACACCTGTATTACACCAGCATATATTACATGTATAATATACAGGAGACACTGTGTAATATAACTATACTATTATACACAGCGTCACTAGTGACCGGAGAGGTGAGTGTCCTGTATACACCTGTATTACACCAGCATATATTACATGTATAATATACAGGAGGAGACACTGTGTAATATAACTATACTATTATACACAGCGTCACTAGTGACCGGAGAGGTGAGTGTCCTGTATACACCTGTATTACACCAGCATATATTACATGTATAATATACAGGAGGAGACACTGTGTAATATAACTATACTATTATACCCAGCGTCACTAGTGACCGGAGAGGTGAGTGTCCTGTATACACCTGTATTACACCAGCATATATTACATGTATAATATACAGGAGGAGACACTGTGTAATATAACTATACTATTATACACAGCATCACTAGTGACCGGAGAGGTGAGTGTCCTGTATACACCTGTATTACACCAGCATATATTACATGTATAATATACAGGAGGAGACACTGTGTAATATAACTATACTATTATACACAGCGTCACTAGTGACCGGAGAGGTGAGTGTCCTGTATACACCTGTATTACACCAGCATATATTACATGTATAATATACAGGAGGAGACACTGTGTAATATAACTATACTATTATACACAGCGTCACTAGTGACTGGAGAGGTGAGTGCCCTGTATTACACCAGCATATATTACATGTATAATATACAGGAGGAGACACTGTGTAATATAACTATACTATTATACACATCGTCACTAGTGACCGGAGAGGTGAGTGTCCTGTATACACCTGTATTACACCAGCATATATTGCATGCATAATATACAGGAGGAGACACTGTGTAATATAACTATACTATTATACACAGCGTCACTAGTGACTGGAGAGGTGAGTGTCCTGTATACACCTGTATTACACCAGCATATATTACATGTATAATATACAGGAGGAGACACTGTGTAATATAACTATACTATTATACACAGCGTCACTAGTGACCGGAGAGGTGAGTGTCCTGTATACACCTGTATTACACCAGCATATATTACATGTATAATATACAGGAGGAGACACTGTGTAATATAACTATACTATTATACACAGCGTCACTAGTGACCGGAGAGGTGAGTGTCCTGTATACACCTGTATTACACCAGCATATATTACATGTATAATATACAGGAGGAGACACTGTGTAATATAACTATACTATTATACACAGCGTCACTAGTGACCGGAGAGGTGAGTGTCCTGTATACACCTGTATTACACCAGCATATATTACATGTATAATATACAGGAGGAGACACTGTATAATATAACTGTACTATTATACACAGTGTCACTAGTGACCAGAGAGGTGAGTGTCCTGTATACACCTGTATTACACCAGTATATATTACATGTATAATACACAGGAGGAGACACTGTGTAATATAACTATACTATTATACACAGCGTCACTAGTGACTGGAGAGGTGACTGTCCTGTATACACCTGTATTACACCAGCATATATTACATGTATAATATACAGGAGGAGACACTGTGTAATATAACTATACTATTATACACAGCGTCACTAGTGACCGGAGAGGTGAGTGTCCTGTATACACCTGTATTACACCAGCATATATTACATGTATAATATACAGGAGGAGACACTGTGTAATATAACTATACTATTATACACAGCGTCACTAGTGACCGGAGAGGTGAGTGTCCTGTATACACCTGTATTACACCAGCATATATTACATGTATAATATACAGGAGGAGACACTGTGTAACATAACTATACTATTCTACACAGCGTCACTAGTGACCAGAGAGGTGAGTGTCCTGTATACACCTGTATTACACCGGCATATATCACATGTATAATATACAGGAGGAGACACTGTGTAATATAACTATACTATTATACACAGCGTCACTAGTGACCGGAGAGGTGAGTGTCCTGTATACACCTGATTCTCTTTCATCCACTAGGGGACACTGGAGTTCCGTCATACATTAGGGGTGTGAAGCTTGCAAACCGGAGGTGTGGCACAATGTTAAAAAAAAAAAAAAATATTGCCTGCACAGCCGGCTCCTCCCCCTTCACATCCCTCCTCTCTCTGTTTTGAAAATTGTGCTTGGAGGTAGCACATGGAGCTTTGAGCTCCTGACAAAAATCTGAAAATAAGTAGTTGAAGCTGCGTCCATCTAATAAAAGGGAGACGAGGCTGACTTTATTGGGAGACAAAGATCCCTTTTGAAGGGACCTGCATCTCTCATCCTGGAATCCTCATCTAAAAGTGTGAGTACTGGTAATTCATAAGGCCCTGTTAGATACTTAGTTAATTCCTGCTAGGCCTGTTAGCTGAATAGATAAAACCAGCAGTCCCCTCCAGCAGTATAGTGCGGTACAGCGCTGTAAGTAACTTTTACAAGGGGACTCTATCATTGCTAGCGCGGCAGTAGAGCTTCAGCCGCAGGGGGTGAGATCATCATTATTCCCCCTCCTGTATACATAGCGCAAAGGCTCTTCTCAGGCGGCGGGTGGTCCCGGAGCGTGGAGAGAAATAGACGCTGGAGGCTCTGGCGGGCGCGGCGGCAGGGAAGACGCTGCTGCAGGGTTACCAGAAAGGCGGACATAAGACCTTCCCAGGGGCTTAATATAAAATAATGAGGTGAATGAAAAATTGCAGTGTCGGCCATTTTATGATACTCATACTGGCGCCATTATAAGGGGAGGATTTAAACCCTCCCCCCTTAAAAATCACTATCCTCATCCACTGGGAGGGGTTAAACCCTGGCCCTAGTATAATGCAATTTTAATACAGCTATAGCTCCCCCTGCTGGTAGAAATATATATATATATGTATGTAGGCAATGTCCACGGTACTCCCAGGTCCCAAGGATAAGTGTAATCTGCTAGTAATGCCGGTGCCCTCCCAATGGTACTAACAAAGCAGAATTCCTTTATGTATTTATAACCCTTTATGAGGTCTAAGAACACTGTACGCTGATTACGTAAGAAGTACCGTAAGGGTACGCTAGTTGCGTATCGATCGCTTAGTCGTGATCGAGACGCACAGGCGTCACGTTCACTCACGAGTAAGTAATCACAGGCAGGCACGCTATTGGCTACAGACAAACGTAATGATTCGCTATGGCGTAGCAGACGCTCGAGACCACGAGGAGGTCACCAGCGGCGCAGACGCTTACAACACTATACCTTTATATCTATATTTTTAACAATGAAATACACAGTATACCTTAGTGTTGAGACAGGGTGTAAGTGCAACCTGGTGTAACCTGATTAAATACAAAGCTGCTTGAGAGTCACCGACGCTCAAGTGAACACTTAACACTATAAGAAATACACAGATACTTGTTTAGGGTCCAAAGCCTACTATATGTATTATAACTAATATACTTGCAAAAAGGAATCGCAGTACAAATGATACACTACAGTATAACAAAGACTTCCTAACCAAAGAACTACACAATAAATACAATACAATACTGACCTAATACAATACAATACTAGTCAATGGGAGATACGGGAGAAAAGAGAAGGGAGAGAGAGAGACGGAGAGAGAGAAATTGGCTCACAGTAAGACAATATGATTACGGAGAGAAACTTACGCACAAGGGTAACGATCGCAAGCGCTTTCTGGACAGCCAGCTTCCCGATTATCCGCAATGAGAACCGTTTGATGAGAAGTGAAAGCTGGATGCCACAGGCCCGTCTTTTATGCTACTCACACAATGCAATCTAATGGTCCCTACAATCTCATTGTCCATTGGACGCAGGAATTCGGCTTCGCATTATAACAAAGGTCATAGGTTGATTCATACAGGTGGGCTGTATCAGTGGTCTTGGTTATGCAAAACAATGGGTGATAACTAACACATTCCTGTCTTCTGGAGAGCTATTGTTTGGCGAATACAAAACAGAATCCTGTCTGGGTTCTGTTCTATATTCATGATGTCCACTTTCAGTTGAGACAATGACATCTCAGCCCTCATTCTCCTGTATACAAATCCAGCCCCATTTGTAAACACAGGTGTTGGCCCTCCTCATTGAGTCTCAAAGCTCAGTGTAATTAAAGGCTATTGTACTCCGTCTGTGGGAAAGATACTGATTTGGAGTACAATTGATCTTCAATTACTATTCCTGTGCTTACCTTATGCATGTGAAGATATGAGGCCCTCTCAACATGCAAACTATTGTTTGGGGGATCTCTGAGGTCAAAGAGCCATTTGAGACCCACTGATACCTGTCTCCAACTTTTCAGGTGCATGACTAAGTAAGAACAAATAATAATAAATGGACATAACTTCTTATGTCCATAACTATTCGCACGAGCGATTAATCCGCTCCAAACCAACACCGGAATATTGCTATTTAAATACTCTTCCGATGGGTACCAAACACTGCTGTATGACTCCTGTTAGACCCTTCGCACAATACAAAGAGGGATTCCTCCGTTCAGGGACATTCTATATTAACCAAACTTTCAGAATCTATCAAAGGGACCATGATCTATAAAATACATTATTAATGAAAATATGTAACGATTGAGTCGCACGCTATGATTACATAAACTCTACCGTAAATACGCATACCGTGCGCCTGCGGGTGCCTGCGGCTGTGAGTATGTGCACGTACGGGAGAGCGTACGCCTGCGCAGCGCGGACATGAATGAGGTGCAAATATGGCAGTGTGCATAGAGATATTTTTCTGACTTTGACAGTCTACCCTTTGGCAGTCAATAATAACTGCCACCTTCTAAAACATTTCAAAAGGAGAAAAATATAGGTCAGGGGTTAATTCATTTCCATGGTTGGGCAGGGGAGGAGAGAGGAGTAGGTGTGAAGAGGGTATGACCTAGTGAGATAGCAGAAGCGTGTGTGTGTATGAGTCCATGTTTGGGGGGTCATGTATCATCATGCCGTACGTGTTGTAAATCAAGCTTCGAGGTATTGCGAAGTATACATTTGAATTACTTCTTATCCCGTATCAAGGGTCTGTGGATGGGCTGTCAAACTCTACCGAGCTCATTTTGGCTTCTAGTTGTAACAAAATGGGGATGCACATTTTAGTTGATGATACATGAATGGGGGAAGTATGTGGTTGCTGATATCTGTGCCTGTATTCCCTATCGACTATGTGTGTCATTACCTGAGGGTTGTAGAGATGAAGATAAAGAACACTTATGGAAAATGCAATGGTATTCTATGTCAGGTAAATGTACATCTGTCGTTGAAGTTTTGTTCGGTATCAGTTGAAAGTCGTCTTCTTTGCGCTGTTTTGCTCGTTAGGCATGAGCAACAAGCTTTGTCAATGCCATCAGATTTACAAAAAATGTTGGGCTAGCGTGAGTTTAAAAATACTAGGGAAACTGGGGATCCATGGCAAAGTTCATCAAATGTCCATTTCTCAAGTGGTCAAAATCCTTCTTTGGTCTCGTCTGTAGTCTGTATATATATCGTCTCGTCAGCTTCCTCGTCCAAGGGAGTCTTTGTATCTTGGAGAAAAGCAGAAAAACAGGTGAAAGAAACGGACCGTATAATCGCATTTTCATCACATCCTGGTTTCTATCATTGGGTCATAAATCAAATCCAGGTTAATTACAGTTTCCTCGCTCCTCAAGCTCATCACTCTTGTACTTTGTTTGCACCTCATTAAAGCCTGCCCGCATCTAAATATCAATCCAATAAATATAACAACACCTAAGATACATAGGAGAAACTTTCCAACATCCATTATGACTCCTTGAGCCCAGTCTCCCAAACCGGAGAACCAATTTCGCGGGTTCAACCATGACACCCAACCAGTCAGCTCATTACCTACAGCAGCAAGGGTGAGATTGTGTTTTCGGCGAAATTCCCACTTTAATTGGAGAATATCGTCCATCTTTTGGTCTATGACCTCTACTGGATCCTCGGTGCTATTTGTGATATACGTGCAACACTTCACGCCGTACTGCGTTGCCAATGTAACACAATATCCGCCTGTCACTGCTGTGAGGTAATTAAGAACCATTCTATGCTGTACCAGTTCTGTTTTATAGGCTTGAAGTTCTCTTCCAGTATATCTGAACGTGTCATCATACATTTCAGTGACATTATCTAACAAATTGGCGAGTGCGGAAATGTATCTATAATTCATCACTCCTCTAGCGGTGCGAGTGAAATCTAACGCTACCAGAACCTGAATCCCGGTGGATTCATGGATTAGGTCAGAGGCCGGATGCTCTAACCTTTCTGACAGTTGTCTTTTAACTCGGTGCTCGTAATGAGTGTGAGTATAAGGAGCTTGGGCACCACGGTGTATGTCTTTCATTTTGTCATGTGTAACAGTCATCACTTCAGGCAATACTTTTCCAATATAACACAATCCTTCAGAGTTTGGGGCAAGCCACTTGTACGCCTTTCTCCCGCATATGAAATATGCATCATCGGGGAGAACATATGGGACGGAGAAGGACATGACCATATTACAAACCTTCCAGGTGAAATCTCCTGGCCCTAATTCTTCCATCTGCTTAATGCACGTATCAGACTGTACGATATGTGCACAGTATCCTGGTGATACTTCTCCAACTCTAGTAATTCTATTCCCTAAGGTGTACCTATACCGGAAAGATTTTCCTCTACTGGCTATGTGGCGTACAAGCTCTGTATCTGTAGGCATTCTATCTGCTCTGTGTGAAAAGGTCATGGTGTGGTTACTCCATGACACTTCCCAATTTCCCGGCTTTCGGGGATTGGAGATGTTGAAACATAAGAGGGACCTATCCACATGGTATTGGTGGAGCTTCAAGCTAGGAGGGCTGGAGATATTAAACCTCCTGTCCACCGGTCTCCCACCATTTAGCTCAAGTACCTCCCCTAATGCTAAAGGAAATGGTACTAGTCCTGATTTGCTATGCCCTTGAGGTACTTGAGAACATACCCAACAATCTGTCTCATTTAACACGCTACCCACTAAGGAGTGATAGTCACTCAATGGATGCCGGTCCATATGGTTATTAAAACTGGATTGGCATTATTGTTACCGAGCCTACAGATACAGTTTTCTTTTTGAACTAACAATCCTTCAAAGAAAATGTTTACAGATAACATGGTTGTTAGATCGTGCCCGGTACTCGCCTTTGCTTGGTGATTGAGTTGCTATTGGAAATTTACACCTCCGTCTCAGTCATCAGGACCTTTCTGGATCCTTTCTCGACCTCACTGGTACTCTCACCGAAACAGACTGCTCTGGTCAACATCATGGTTAACGGAAAAATCCATATCACAGTCTCTTGGGGCAAGTCCATCTTACAGGAGGAGAAAAGAAGAAATTTGTAAAGGGGGTATAAGAAAACAGTTTGAGGGGGAGAGAACTTGTTACGATAATAAGTTCTCTCGTCTTGTTGTTCTTCTTGTTCTGCTGTCCTCTCAAAGGTGCTGTCTCTCAGTCTTCCAAACGAACATTCTGGTGATGCAATATTCCTTCCCAACCGACGATCTTTCTGTAAGGAGCAAAAATCTGGCATTACCATTGGTCCAACTGAGGGGTGACATAGCATCTTTAAACCATGGAAACATGAGTGGGAAGAGGGAGAGACAACAAAAAAAACAAAAGAGATAGAGAACAATTCATGTGCATATATACATTACATAACTCGACAATAACCATCAATAAGAAAAGAGAAACAAAGCATTTTTAAACATTGTCAACATTAAGAAAACATTGTTAGCATTAGAAAAACATTGTCAGACTTATTAGGCTGTCATATCTATGTGTCTAATGGTCTCCTTGAGCAGTCCCTCCCCACCAGCACCTGCATTACTCCACTGTCTGTATCTGGCCAGAAATACATTGTGGCGGAGGTCATGCTGGGGTTTGGTAGACTTCTGCAAGGACCAAGTGGATATGCAATGTGTGAATTCTTACCACTACTCGTCAGAGATGGGGATAGAGAGAGAGAGAAAAAAAACATTTTTCACAAATACATTTACAACTTTTCACCTGGTCATTCCTGTGTCTTTCAGTGAATGACCTCCCACTTTATTAACCGTTACCTCAGGCTTACCATCAGTTCTAATGTTCACCTTTCCTGACTATATATTATGGTTGTGGCCCAAAATTTTTCCTATATGATCCCTGATTATAATTTGGTGTGTCATAACTTTTGCTCATTTTCATGTCTAGGGGGTCTAACTTTATGTGGGCTGTTACAGTTGCTAGCATAATGCCCTTCTCTTCTACAATGGTAACAGATCCTTGGCTTTCTCCAAGTGTCAGTGAACTGGGGTCTTGGCTGATTTGATGCCTCCTCAAACGCTTGGATGCTCATCACCATCAACCGCTTTCCCTGTACCTACCTGATTCCTTGGATACCATGATTATGTCGTTGTCTAGGGAGTTGATATACCTTCTGTGAATCTTTGATCATACAGTTAGATCTTTCCTAGGATCTGGGTAATCAGACATGATTGATCTCAATTCTGTCCGGGACCAGGGATGGCGCATTGCACTGTCCTTGACGGGAATGGTTCCCTTATCAGCAGTCTTCCCATTGGGGACTGTGATCACCCTGACAGGACTAAACTCAATTACATCACCTTGTTTTGGTCTTACAATATGGGGTACATTTGTTTGTGCGTGATATAAAACATTGTACGTACCTGTGGACACGACCTCACCTGACCCTCCGTTAGGGGGTTTGATTATTGCCTTTACCGATTTGATCGTGTCCACCTGGATGTCTTGTAGGATGGCTTCTGGAAGAGGTGCCGACATTGTTCTGGGCTCACTTTCTTGTTTGTATTCCTGAGGGAAGTTTGACATGGGGTGCAACTTGCATAGGTTAATAGTTGTACATTCAACAGTATTACAATAATCATTGTTACATTTATTACACTTATTCTTATAATCTATACTACAGTTGCTAAGAGCGTTTTTATTGTTCACCCTTGTGCTTTTCTCTCCGCAATCAACTCCTCTCCTGATGCCATGTCTCTCCCCTCAAGATAAGAGTCAGAAAAGTCAATTGAATCTCTTTGTAATTCACCTTCCTGTTGCCATAACTGCAAATAATCATAATGTTTACTTCGTCTCTTTGTTGGTTCAATGAGACATATCCTCCTCCTTAAATTTTGTAACACTTTTGGGCTAAAGCTGCCTATATTTGGGAACTTCTCCCCATCATGTACAGTCATTCTCTCCCATTCATCACATAAAACTTCTGCGTGATTTCCGTATTTCTCACACATGATGTACCTTGCCGACCCGACTGGTCGGTTCTCTGAATCAACCCGAACCGAGGTTGATCGCCCCCTACCTGAACAACTGGCCCCCATAATCTGCAGGTGTTGCTTACTACTCCTTTGATCTTTATATCACGGTCTTCAGCGAACCCTTACAGCAAACCAAATTATTCAAAATAGGCCGGCGGTGGCGGTTTACCGAGTACCCCACTCACTCGCCCACCTCGACCAATACGACCTGATCACACCGATATGGTGCTGGCGTACTCGATACAGGGCCCCTATAGAACCTTCTGTTTACTGGAACATGTGAGGGTTACCCGAAGGACACTTACTCTTTCCAGTAAAGGTGGGGTTGTTAGATAGTTCCTGAGTGACCAGCGAACTTCCCTTCCAAAAATAAAAAATTACACAAATCACTTCAGAATGTACAACTAGCGTTTATGACCTTTGTACGCAAAATGATACTGGTCAGGTTTACTAATGCACACAATGACGTGCGGTACAATCGTTCAGTACATAAGACTACTTCTTATGTACAGAGAGATCAATGGAATCGAAAATTTCGGCTGCGAATTCCTTCAGCCAGAGCTTATATGGCCTATATGGGTTCTGCACCAACACCCCCCGGGGTTGTGCCTCTTCTCTCTATAGCGGACTTCTTTGTCTATTTTACCTGTTTCCTTATGACCTCCTGGTCTGTTACCGTCTGTTAATGACCTCCTGGTCTGTTACCTTATGGTCCGCTATATTCTAATGCTCAAATATTATTTAACCAAGGATGCCTCCCTAGCCACCGTATATGTCACTTACACGTATGTTCCTTGACGAGTACCCGACTTTCTTTGTGGTTCCACCTTAAAGTTGTATAAACTTATGTGATAAAGACACACTCACTCAACACATGTACACTTTTGCTTCTATTTCTATTTCTGCGCAGAAATTTTCTTTAGCCCAGCTGTGTTACCAATTAGGAGCAGGATCTGTTAAACTAAATTTCAGATTTCCAAAAGTAGACTTGCGTTATTTACCGCGTCGCGTTATCTACCGCTTTGCGCTAATTATCCCCTTTGCGTTAATTCAACTTATCGCGATTTGAGCTACGTGGGCGTAACCGGACGCTCCTTTGCGTAATGTACGCTGCGTGCGTCAGCCTTTGGATTGCGTACGCTAGTCTTTGTTAGAGACACGTGTACGCAAAACAAAGATCCACCGTAACACAATATACTTTTATCAATGTAAACGATCCCTGATCATCTACCGCGTACCCCACTGGCTTTGCCTTATCTCCCAGGCAAACCTGTGTGTTTGTCTACACTTTTAACTATTACCTCTATTCTTAAACTATGAAATAACAGCAAGTCTCTTTTTGCACTTTTCTATCAACTATAAAACTGGCAAACAGGATAGTGATATACGAAAAATGAAATACACAGATGGAAAAGAAATGCAGATATATATATGTATGCGTGCGTATATACGCAAGACAGAAGAAAAATAAACAGTTTTAAAAAAAACACAAGCGTTTTGTTCTTACCTCCGGTTCCCGGATTCCTTCAGCACTCTTTATCTAAGCGAAGCAGACGCTTATCCTGTCAGCACTGCGAGACAACCTCCCGCCCTTTGCTGAGGGATAATGTCTGCTGATCTACCTAGTGCAGATATGTGAAGGACTGGACGGCCCCCAATTAACAAAGCAGAATTCCTTTATGTATTTATAACCCTTTATGAGGTTTAAGAACACTGTACGCTGATTACGTAAGAAGTACCGTAAGGGTACGCTAGTTGCGTATCGATCGCTTAGTCGTGATCGAGACGCACAGGCGTCACGTTCACTCACGAGTAAGTAATCACAGGCAGGCACGCTATTGGCTACAGACAAACGTAATGATTCGCTATGGCGTAGCAGACGCTCGAGACCACGAGGAGGTCACCAGCGGCGCAGACGCTTACAACACTATACCTTTTATATCTATATTTTTAACAATGAAATACACAGTATACCTTAGTGTTGAGACAGGGTGTAAGTGCAACCTGGTGTAACCTGATTAAATACAAAGCTGCTTGAGAGTCACCGACGCTCAAGTGAACACTTAACACTATAAGAAATACACAGATACTTGTTTAGGGTCCAAAGCCTACTATATGTATTATAACTAATATACTTGCAAAAAGGAATCACAGTACAAATGATACACTACAGTATAACAAAGACTTCCTAACCAAAGAACTACACAATAAATACAATACAATACTGACCTAATACAATACAATACTAGTCAATGGGAGATACGGGAGAAAAGAGAAGGGAGAGAGAGAGACGGAGAGAGAGAGACGGAGAGAAAGAAATTGGCTCACAGTAAGACAATATGATTACGGAGAGAAACTTACGCACAAGGGTAACGATCGCAAGCGCTTTCTGGACAGCCAGCTTCCCGATTATCAGCAATGAGAACCGTTTGATGAGAAGTGAAAGCTGGATGCCACAGGCCCGTCTTTTATGCTACTCACACAATGCAATCTAATGGTCCCTACAATCTCATTGTCCATTGGACGCAGGAATTCGGCTTCGCATTATAACAAAGGTCATAGGTTGATTCATACAGGTGGGCTGTATCAGTGGTCTTGGTTATGCAAAACAATGGGTGATAACTAACACATTCCTGTCTTCTGGAGAGCTATTGTTTGGCGAATACAAAACAGAATCCTGTCTGGGTTCTGTTCTATATTCATGATGTCCACTTTCAGTTGAGACAATGACATCTCAGCCCTCATTCTCCTGTATACAAATCCAGCCCCATTTGTAAACACAGGTGTTGGCCCTCCTCATTGAGTCTCAAAGCTCAGTGTAATTAAAGGCTATTGTACTCCGTCTGTGGGAAAGATACTGATTTGGAGTACAATTGATCTTCAATTACTATTCCTGTGCTTACCTTATGCATGTGAAGATATGAGGCCCTCTCAACATGCAAACTATTGTTTGGGGGATCTCTGAGGTCAAAGAGCCATTTGAGACCCACTGATACCTGTCTCCAACTTTTCAGGTGCATGACTAAGTAAGAACAAATAATAATAAATGGACATAACTTCTTATGTCCATAACTATTCGCACGAGCGATTAATCTGCTCCAAACCAACACCGGAATATTGCTATTTAAATACTCTTCCGATGGGTACCAAACACTGCTGTATGACTCCTGTTAGACCCTTCGCACAATACAAAGAGGGATTCCTCCGTTCAGGGACATTCTATATTAACCAAACTTTCAGAATCTATCAAAGGGACCATGATCTATAAAATACATTATTAATGAAAATATGTAACGATTGAGTCGCACGCTATGATTACATAAACTCTACCGTAAATACGCATACCGTGCGCCTGCGGGTGCCTGCGGCTGTGAGTATGTGCACGTACGGGAGAGCGTACGCCTGCGCAGCGCGGACATGAATGAGGTGCAAATATGGCAGTGTGCATAGAGATATTTTTCTGACTTTGACAGTACACAGCACGGCTGTATCCAGAGATATGTAATACAAGAACGGGCGGCACTCACGGCGCAAATAAAGACAGACAAGCTAGTCTGATAGATAAACGTTTCAATGTCAAGAGCAACATTTTCGTCATTTTTTTATCCTGACGAAAATGTTGCTCTTGACATTGAAACGTTGATCTATCAGACTAGCTTGTCTGTCTTTATTTGCGCCGTGAGTGCCGCCCGTTCTTGTATTACACATGTGTATATATATATATATATATATATATATATATATATAATATATATATATATATATATATATATACTTATTTTACATGAAGATTCCAGAAAATTTAATTCTATCTTCAAAGGATTTCTATACAAAGATCCTGAAGATAATACTAAGAAGCACGTGAACAACCCTACCATCGTAACTGATTTACAGTTCGGTTTGTGAGGGTTGCAAACCGGCTCGTGAATTTATTTATTTTAATTTCTCTAATTTTTGGTTTTGTCATTTTCCCTCCTTTTACATATTGAAGGGATAAGTTTTCCAGCCGGTTCCAATACTTTCTCTTCCGTCATCCCTCAGTCTTTCCCTTCATATACAAAAGGTGAAAGCGATGAGTAATACCCTACTAGGGAGTTTAAATAGCATGTCTAAAGCACCAGCCAAGACTTCCAAAACCTGCTATGTTTGTACAAAATGTAACAAGAAGAGTACACGAGTTGGCAGCTCTGGAGTGTGTGACTCCTGCTTGGACAAGGACGCTCCACCTAGGAGCAGTGCTCCACCTAGGTCATGGGAAGAAAACCTGACAAAATCTCACAGGAGATGGCGGAATCCCGCAGACAACAATCGTAATGGGCTGCGGGATTCTCTAAGACGATGGAGGAATTTCTCATTAGGTTGACGCCGCGAGCACATGCAGAAACGAATGTGCGCATGGCGGTTAAAAGACCTTTTCCTATCATAACAGAAACAGACGAGGAAGGAGATCCTCTCATGGATACGGAGGAAGGTGAGTTAATTGAATCTACCCTGGACGCAGATTTTCCAGAAGTAGACACGGAAATCTCGGGTATTGAGTCTTTGATTGAAGCAGTGAAAGAGATCCTAGACTTTAAGGCGGAAGACGTCAAGTAACCAGAAGAATTCGATTTATTCGAATCCCAAAAGCCGCGTTCTGCGGTGTTTCCCATTCCTAAATCCCTCCAATCTCAGATGGAGGAGGCTTGGAAACAGCCGGACAAACGCTTTCAATTTCCAAAGAGGTTTCAAGCAACTTATCCTCTGCCCAAGGGTGTCATGGATAAGTGGGAGACTCCACCTGTAGTGGATGCTTCCTTAGGAAGATTATCAAAAAAGACAATATTGCCAATACCTAATGTGACGACTTTAAAAGATGCATCAGAAATGAAGGTAGACACTACTTTAAAGTAAATTTTCATGGTAGCAGGTGCGGCACAGAGGCCTGCGATCGTATGTGCTTGGGTCAACAAGGCCATGGGCGCGTGGTCTGGCCGCATTGTACAAGCTATTGAGGAGGAAAATAGCTTGGAAGAGATTACCCAACTGGCGGACCACATTCAAGAATCTGCTTCATGCTTGTGTCAAGCCTCTCAGGATCTTAGTAGAATAGCTTCGCGAATTTCCGCTTCGGCCATATCCGCTAGACGGATTTTATGGCTCAGAGAATGGCAAGGCGACTCTGACACCAAGAAGGCGGTTGAATCCGTCCCCTTTGGGGGAGAGATGCTTTTTGGTGCTGAGTTGGATAAGTGGATTTCGCAAGCTACAGCAGGGAAATCTACCTTTCTGCCTACTCCATATACGAGAGCCGTTCCACAGGCTAGAAGAGGATATTCGGGACCGGCGTTTAATTCATTTAGATCGCGGTCCTTTCGAGGACGAGGTTTTGGTACACAAGTCCGTGGAGGCAGAGGTAGAGGCCGCGCACAGACAGCTGCCAGACAACAGGATAAACCTGTTGACAAAACCGTGGCATGATGGTCTCCCGGCCCACCTGGGATCTCCCTTGGTGGGCGGCCGGCTGGAGAGTTTTCGGGACATATGGTCCGTCACCTCTCCAGATCTTTGGATCAACGACATAATCTCCCAGGGGTACAGATTAGATTTTCAACTGAGACCTCAGTCAGTTTTTCTCTTTCATCCACTAGGGGACACTGGAAATCCATCTTAGACATTAGGGGTGTGAAGTCTGCGAACCGGAGGTGTGGCACAATCTTAAAAATTTGCATTGACTGCACAGCCGGCTCCTCCCCCTTCACGCCCCTCATGCCTCAGTTTTGAAAACTGTGCTAGAGGTGAAGCACGTAGGAGCAGATAGCTCCTGACTAGATTAAAATTTTATTCAGACAGGCTGCGTCAACCTAGGAAAAGGGGGACAAAGCTTGAATATATGTGAGAGACAAAGATCCCTATTGAAGGGATCTGCATCTCTCCTCAGGAGATCCTCTTTTGCTTCAAAATCGTGAGTACTGGTTGTAACAGGGCCAGTAATATAAACTCCCGGCAGTAACTGTACACTTAAGTACAAGCCGTTTATTCTGATCCCTAATATCTCAACAGAGGGCAGAGAGCAGCTGCGCCAGCTATACAGTCTGCTTAGTTAGCGCCGCGGTCAGAAGTGCACGCAGGGGAGAAAGTCGGGTGGCGCTGCTGGAGCATAACTCTTGAACAGCGCGGCCGGGTCCCGCGTGAGCACGGCGGGTCGCACTGCTAGGTTGGATACTTTTACAGCGCGGGTCCCGCGGGAGATAGAGCGGCGGGTCACGCTGCGGAGTCAGACAGTGCCCAGGTCCCGCATGACAACACACTGCTCAGCCGAGGGGGTATACAAACGGCTCGGTTGTAGGACAGGGAGCCGGGGGATAGAAGCGGGTCACTGTTTAATAGAAAAGGGGACACAGGAGGTACAGAATCTCAGTGTAGTGAAAGACAGGGCGCAGGCATTATAATGAAGTACATTACATTTTTTAACGGCGGCCATTTTAAAATAACAGTATAGGCGCCATAGCTGAGGGGCAGGGAGAGCCCTCCCCCTCTTAGACCTTGTCATATGAGGGAAGTTTAGTTAGGCTCCCCCTGCTGGTAAAAGATGATAGCATAAATAATTAAGGATCTCCTGAAGGAATAATTTATTATTGCTTGTATTTTCAAGGGACTTCTATTCAAAGATCCTGAGGAAAATTCTGAGTACGTGGACAACCCTATCATCGTAGATGACTGACAGCTGGGCTTGTGAGGGCTGCTAACCGGCTGGTGTTTGCTAATTTATTTATTCATTCATTAATTTTTATTATTATTATTTACCTCTCTGAATCAGAGGAGTTATTACAGCCGGTTCCAAACACTTCACTCATGTCACATACTACAAACTTTGTTTTCCTGAATAAAGGGTGAAAGTATAATTTAATTGTCAACTAAAGGGCTAATCATGTCTAAGGCACAAGACATCAAAAACCTATTATTACGTGTATACGAAATGTAATAAGAAAAGCACGAGGATTGGCAGGTCGGGGGTGTGCGACTCCTGCGTAGACAAGGCCGCACAACCACGGAGCAGTGCTCCATCACGGTCATGGGAGGATGTTCTTACAGACAGAATATCCAAAGAAATGGCGGAATCACGCAAGCAACAATCAGAGTGGGCTGCGGGATTCTCAAAGACAATGGAGGAATTTCTCATCAGATTAACGCCACCCGCACAACCAGACACAATTGTGCGCAAGGCAGTTAAAAGACCCCTTCCTGTTGTTCAAGTAACGGAGGAAGAGGAGGGTCTCCTTATGGATACGGAGGAAGGCGAGTTAATTGAACCTAACCTGGATGCTGATTCCACAGAAGAGGATTCAGCGATCTCGGGTATTGATCCTTTAATTGAGGAATTCGACTTATTCGAATCACAGAAACCACGTTCAGCAGTGTTTCCCATTCCTAAGTCCCTCCAAAATCAAATGGAGGAGGCCTGGAAACAACCTGATAAACGCTTCCAATTCCCAAAAAGGTTTCAGGTAACGTATCCTTTACCTAAAGGAAAATCCACCGGTAGTGGATGCTTCCATAGATAGGTTGTCAAAAAAGACTATTTTACCAATACCTAATGTAACGACTTTAAAGGATGTTTCAGATCGTAAAGTTGACACAGCTTTAAAGTCGATTTTTGTAGCAGCAGGTGCAGCACAGAGACTTACACTCATCTGTGCTTGGGTGAACAAGGCCATGGGAGCATGGGCCTCCCGTATTATACAAGCTATTGAAGAGGAAAATAGCTTGAAAGAGATTACTTATCTGACGGAACACATTCGAGACAGCTTCATATTTATGTCAGGCATCTAAGGATGCCAGTAGAATTGCATCGCGCATCTCTGCATCGGCCATATCAGCAAGGAGAATTTTATGGCTTAGAGAATGGCAAGGAGATTCTGACACTAAAAAGGCAGTGGAAGCTATTCCCTTTAAGGGTGACACGCTTTTCGGTCCAGAATTGGACAAGTGGATTTCCCAAGCTACAGCTGGAAAGTCCACATTCCTGCCTACTCCTTATACAAGAACCACTCCACAGGTTGAGAGGTTATTCAGGACCAATGTTTAATTCTTTCAGATCTCAGTCCTTTCGAGGCCGAGGAAGAGGTTTTGGTGGACCAGCACGTCGGGGCAGAGGCCGCTCACAAGCAACGACCAGAAAGCAGGATAAACCTACTGAAAAAAACGTGACATGACTGTCTCCCAGCTCACCTAGGGTCTCCCCTGGTGGGTGCACGACTGGAGAGGTTTCAGGACACATGGGCCAACACCTCTCCAGAGAATTGGATAAACAATATAGTCTCTCAAGGGTACAAGATGGATTTTCAAGAGAGACCTCACAGTCAATTTTTTACAAGTGTTACCTCGGTGCCCTATCAAAGCAAAAGCTTTACTTTCAGCAATTCAAAAATTGCTAGTCAGAGGCCATTGTTCCAGTCCCTACCCCTCAGAGAGAAACGGGATTTTATTCCAGTCTTTTTGTCGTGCCAAAGCCAGACGGAACAGTCACACCGATTTCTAAATTTAAAAGTTTTAAACTAATTTCTAAGAATTTACAGATTCAAGATGGAATCCATACAGTCGGTCATTGCAAGTCTAGAACACAAGGAGTTCATGATATCCATTGACATAAAAGATGCATACCTGCATATCCCAATTTCGTCCCTACACCAAGCTTACCTACAGTTTGCATTGGTGAAGGATCATTATCAATTCAGAGCTCTACCGTTTGGTCTATCTTCAGCCCCACGGATCTTCACAAGATCATGGCGGTAATGGTGGCAGAATTGAGATTAAGGGGAGTCACTAGAATACCTTACCTAGACGATCTCCTCATCAAAGCCTCTTCTCAGGAGAAGCTGATAAAGGATGCTCACACATCTCACCAATTTCTGATTCAACACGGATGGATAGTGAACTTCAAGAAATCCAACCTCATTCCAACGCAAAGGATTCAGTTCCTAGGTCTTATATTGGACACGGTGAAATTGAGAATTTTTCTACCAGAGTCCAAGATTCAGGACATATACGGAAGTTGGTGACTCAGGTACTAGGGACACCAACGGTGTCTCTCCATCTCTGTGTACAACTTTTAGGAAAGATGGTAGCGTAATTTGAGGCTATCCAGTACAGAAGACTTCATTCCCGACCCTTTCAGATGAACCTCATTGCTCAAGGAGCAGGTTCGCATTGGCTAATTCATCGGAGAATCAGACTTCAATATATCCCTCACATGGTGGTTGATGCACAAGAATCTCGCAGCAGGAAAGAGATTCGGCATTTGGGACTGGAGGATTCTGACAACGGACGCCAGTTTCAGAGGTTGGGGTGCCGTCCTGGAAGACCATCAATTCCAGGGAAGGTGGACACCTCAAGAGAGCAGATTACCCTTAAACATTCTGGAACTAAGGGCTGTTTACAACGCACTTCTATTGGCCGAAGACCTGGTCATAGGTCAGTATGTACGGATACAGTCGGACAATGTCATGATGACGGCTTACATAAACCGTCAAGGGGGAACGAAGAGCAAGATGGCGTTGAAGGAATCGACAAAGATTCTGGTGTGGGCGGAAAGGCGAAACATCATACTCTCGAAGATATTCATTCCAGGTGTCGAAAACTGGGAAGCAAATTATCTCAGTCGACAAGACATGTATCCGGGAGAGTGGTGTCTTCATCCGCGGATTTTCAAGATGGTAGTGAGGAGATGGGGTCTTTCACAAATCGACCTCATGGCATCGAGGCAGAACCACCAGCTGCCCAGATATGTATCCAGGACAAGGGATACTGCAGCAGAAGGAGTAGATGCGTTGACACTTCCTTGGGATTACGAAAGGGTGTACATCTTTCCACCTTTCCCTCTCATACCAAGGATACTGAAACGGTTAAAACGGGAAAGAGTGTGGGCAATTCTAATTGCACCAGATTGACCGCGCAGGAGTTGGTACTCAGACCTGCAGGGATTACTGTCAGAAGACCTGTGAAGGTTACCTCAAAGAGAGGACCTACTATCTCAGGGACCGTTTCTTCACCCACAGCTGAACAGACTGCGTTTGACGGCGTGGCTGTTGAAATCCGGATTTTAAGAAACAGGAATACCAAGATTGGATATTCCTATGATGATTGCGGCTAGAAAGCCAGTTACAGCGGGACATTACTACAGAATTTGGAAGAAATATATAGACTGGTGTCAGGAACGTGGATGGGATTCGAAATCCTTCCACTTATCCAGACTTTTACTGTTCCTTCAAGCAGGCCTGACATTAGGCCTGCGATTGTGTTCTCTGAAGGTTCAGGTGTCGGCTCTTTCTATTCTTTTTCAACAAAGGTTGGCATCCTTGCCAGAAGTTCAAACTTTTTTGCAAGGGGTGCTTAGGATACAACCCCCCTTTTCGTACACCCACGGCACCTTGGGACCTGAATTTGATGTTAGATTTTTTTAAATCACCTTTGTTTGAACCGTTACTACGGACAGACCTAAAATATCTGTCTTGGAAGGTAACGTGGTTGTTAGCCTTTGCTTCGGCTAGACGGGTATCTGAGTTGGGAGCCTTGTCGTGTAAATGTCCCTTTTTGATTTTTCATGAAGATCGGGCGGAACTCCGTACTAGAGCAGAGTTCCTTCCCAATGTTGTTTCAAGTTTTCATGTAAACCAACCAATTGTGGTCCCATCTTTCCAGAGTCTAGCAGATGGGGTTGTGTCATTGGATGTGGTACGTGCTTTAAGAGTGTACGTACAAGTTACATCGTCCTTTCGGAAGTCAGATAATTTATTCGTAATGGGCCTAAGAAGGGTTGGCCGGCTTCTAAGCAGTCCCTGTCTCGATGGATTAGACTTGCTATTAGGCAAGCGTATATTTCTAGTGGCAAACAGGTTCCATTGCGGACAAGTGTGCATACTACTAGATCAGTGGGTGCCTCCTGGGCGGCTGCCAGAGGGGTTTCCACTACTCAACTTTGCAGAGCGGCGACATGGTCTTCAGCCCACACGTTCCCAAAATTTTATAAGTTCGATACCTTTGCGTCTGAAGATGCTAACTTCGGATGGTTAGTTTTGCAGGCAACAGACAGCACCCCCTCCCTGGGGGATAACTTTGGGACGTCCCCTAATGTCTAAGTGGAACTCCAGTGTCCCCTAGTGGATGAAAGAGAAAAGAGGATTTTGGTACTTACTGATAAATCTATTTCTCTGAATCCTCTAGGGGACACTGGACGCCCGCCTCTGTGCTGTCAGTCCTGCGGTGTTAATAGTTCTTGTTCATACAGTTCGTACAAACAGCGTTGGTTGTCTTTTAACGATGTTCTTGGATGCTGTTTGGCATGTTGCACGGTTCGGTTCCTCGCCATAGGCTCTCATACGTGTCCTCATCTCTCGGTCCAATTTTCAAAACTGAGGCATGAGGGGCGTGAAGGGGGAGGAGCCGGCTGTGCAGTCAATGCAAATTTTTAAGATTGTGCCACACCTCCGGTTCGCAGACTTCACATCCCTAATGTCTAAGTGGAACTCCAGTGTCCCCTAGAGGATTCAGAGAAATGGATTTATCTGTAACTACCAAAATCCTCTTATTACACCAGCATATATCACATGTATAATATACAGGAGGAGACACTGTGTAATATAACTATACTATTATACACAGTGTCACTAGTGACCGGAGAGGTGAGTGTCCTGTATACACCTGTATTACACCAGCATATATTACATGTATAATATACAGGAGGAGACACTGTGTAATATAACTATACTATTATACACAGCGTCACTACTGACCAGAGAGGTGAGTGTCCTGTATACACCTGTATTACACCAGCATATATTACATGTATAATATACAGGAGGAGACACTGTGTAATATAACTATACTATTATACACAGCGTCACTAGTGACCGGAGAGGTGAGTGTCCTGTATACACCTGTATTACACCAGCATATATTACATGTATAATATACAGGAGGAGACACTGTGTAATATAACTATACTATTATACACAGCGTCACTAGTGACCGGAGAGGTGAGTGTCCTGTATACACCTGTATTACACCAGCATATATTACATGTATAATATACAGGAGGAGACACCTAGTAATATAACTATATACTATTATACACAGCGTCACTAGTGACCGGAGAGGTGAGTGTTCTGTATACACCTGTATTACACCAGCATATATTACATGTATAATATACAGGAGGAGACACCTAGTAATATAACTATACTATTATACACAGTGTCACAAGTGACCAGAGAGGTGAGTGTCCTGTATACACCTGTATTACACCAGCATATATTACATGTATAATATACAGGAGGAGACACCTAGTAATATAACTATACTATTATACACAGTGTCACAAGTGACCAGAGAGGTGAGTGTCCTGTATACACCTGTATTACACCAGCATATATTACATGTATAATATACAGTAGGAGACACTGTGTAATATAACTATACTATTATACACAGCGTCACTAGTGACCGAAGAGGTGAGTGTCCTGTATACACCTGTATTACACCAGCATATATTACATGTATAATATACAGGAGGAGACACTGTGTAATATAACTATACTATTATACACAGCGTCACTAGTGACCGGAGAGGAGAGTGTCCTGTATACACCAGTATTACACCAGCATATATTACATGTATAATATACAGGAGGAGACACTGTGTAATATAACTATACTATTATACACAGCGTCACTAGTGACCGGAGAGGTGAGTGTCCTGTATACACCTGTATTACACCAGCATATATTACATGTATAATATACAGGAGGAGACACTGTGTAATATAACTATACTATTATACACAGCGTCACTAGTGACCGGAGAGGTAAGTGTCCTGTATACACCTGTATTACACCAGCATATATTACATGTATAATATACAGTAGGAGACACTGTGTAATATAACTATACTATTATACACAGCATCACTAGTGACCGGAGAGGTGAGTGTCCTGTATACACTGACAATGCTAAATTCCTATGTCGTATAAACAACCCTTATGAAGCTAAGAACACTGTACGCTGTTTACTTAAGAAATACCGTAATGGTACGCTATTTGCGTAACGATCGCTCAGCCGTAGGCGAGACGCTCAAGCGTCACGTTCGCTCACGGCCCAGCGATCACAGGACACGTTATTGGTTATGTCTAGGGGAATGATTCGCTATGGCGTAGCATACACTCGAGACCACGAGGAGGTCACCAGCGATGCAGACGCTCACAACACTATACCTTGATATTAAACCTTATACCGACGAAACACACAGAATACCTTTAATGTGAGTACAGGGTGTAAATGCAACTTTGTGTAGCCTGACTACCTACAAAGCTGTTTGAGCGTCACCGACGCTCAAGTGAACACTTAACACTATAGTAAATACACAGATACTGTTTTAGGGTTCCAAAGCCTATTATCTGTATTATATCTAGTATACTTGTAAAAGAGTAACACAGTACAAATGATACACTACAATATAACAAAGACTTCCTAACCAAACACCTAACTAAGGGATAAACTACAATACTATCCTGGCCTAACACAATACAATACAATACTATAAAGTTTAGTCTAGGGGAGTTACGAGAGAAAAAGAGAAAATAGAGAGAGAGAAATAGACACAGAGGGAGAGAGAGGAATTGGCTCACAGAAAGACAATGATTACGGAGAGAACTTACGCACAAAGGGTATGATCGCCTGCGCCTCGATATCCAGCTCCCGATTATCAGCAGATAACCGTTGATGAGAGAGTGAGAGCTGGATGTGGTCGGCCTGCCTATTTATGCCCCACACACAATGCAATCTCCTGGTCCTACAATCCTTCAGTTTATTGGACACAGGAATTCGGCCCTGTACTGTAACCAAAGGTCATAGGTTGATTCATACAGGTGGGCTGTGCTGAGTTTAAACGGCTCAGGTGGGTGGGAAACTGGGTTTCCCGCCGCATACCTGAGTATGGGTAAATAATAGAAATGGACATAAACTTCTTATGTTCATAACTATTCGCACGAGCGATTAATACGCTCCGAACCAACACCGGAATATTGCTAATTAAATACTCTTCCGATGGGTACCAAATACTGCTGTATGACTCCTGTTAGACCCTTCGTGCAATACAAAGAGGGACTCCTCCGCTCAGGGACATTCTATCTAAACCAAACTTACAGAAACTATTGAGGGGAACATGATCTATAAACGACATTAATTGTGAACTTTTGTAACGAATGAGTCGCACGCTACGATCACATAAACTCTACCGTAAATGCGCATACTGCGCGTGCGAGTGCACGCTATTGCGGGTATGCGCTTCCACGGGAGAGCATACGCATGCGCAGCACGGACCAGTGTGCGGTGCAAATATGGCAGTGTGCATTGTGACATTTTTCTGACTTCGACAGTCCACCCTTTGGCAGTCAATAATAACTGCCACAAAATATTTAAGGAGAAAAATGTAAGTCAGGGGTTAATTGATTTCCATGGTGGGGAAAGGAGGAAGAATGGAGTAGGTGTGAAGAGAGTATGACCTAGTGAGAAAGCAGGAGCATGTGTGTATGAGTCCATGTTTGGGGGGGTCATGTATCATCGTGCCGTACGTGTGGTAAATCAAGCTTCGAGGTATTGCGAAGTATACATTTGAATTCCTTCTTATCCTGTGGTACAGGTCTGTGGATGGGCTGTCAAACTCTACCGAGCTCATTTCGGCTGTGGTTGTAACACAATGGGGATGCACATTTTAGTTGATGATACATGAATTGGGGGGGTATGTGGTTGCTGCTATCTGTGCCTGTATTCCCTATCGACTATGTGTGTTATTACCTGAGGGTTGCAGAGATGAAGATAAAGAACACTTACGAAAAATGCAATGATATTCTATGTCAGGTTAATGTACGTTCGTCGATTGAGGTCTTGATTGGTGTCGTTTGATTGCAGTCTTCTTCTTTGTGCTTTTGCTCATAAATCGTGAGTAAAGCAAACAACGTCCATGGATTTACAAAAAATGTTGGGCTAGCGTGATTTTAAAGTTCCTAGGGAAACTGGGGTACCCATGGCATTGTCCATAAAATCTTGTATATCAGGTCGTCTGCTCTTCTTCTTTCCACCTTTCCGTTGTCGGCCCCTTGGCTCATCAGGTCCTTCGTCTACGTGGGTCTTTGTACCTCGGAGGAAAACATAGAAATGGGTGAAAGACGGACCGTATACTCATTACATCATTACGTCATGGTTTCTAGCATTGGGTCATAAATCAAATCCAGGTTAATTACAGTTTCCTCACTCCTCAAGCTCATCACTTTCGTACTTTGTTTACACCTCATCAAAGCCTGCCCGCATCTAAATATCAATCCAATAGATATAACAACACCTAAGATACACAGGAGAAACTTTCCAACATCCATTATGACTCCTTGAGCCCACTCTCCCAAACCGGAGAACCAATTTCGCGGGTTCAACCATGACACCCAACCAGTCAGCTCATTACCTACAGCAGCAAGGGTGAGATTGTGTTTCCGACGAAATTCCCACTTTAATTGCAGAATATCGTCCATCTTTTGGTCTATGACCTCTACCGGATCCTCGGTGTTATTTGTGATATACGTGCAACACTTTATACCGTACTGTGTTGCCAATGTAACACAATATCCGCCTGTTACTGCTGTAAGGTAATTAAGAACCATCCTATGCTGAACTAGTTCTGTTTTGTAAGCTTGAAGTTCTCTTCCAGTGTATCTAAACGTGTCATCATACATTTCAGTGATATTATCTAACAAATTGGCGAGTGCGGAAATGTATTTATAATTCATCACTCCTCGAGCGGTACGAGTGAAATCTAACGCTACCAGAACCTGAATCCCGGTGGATTCATGGATAAGATCAGAGGCCGGATGCTCTAACCTTTCTGACAGTTGTCTTTTAACTCGGTGTTCGTAGTGAGTGTGAGTATAAGGAGCTTGGGCACCACGGTGTATGTCTTTCATTTTGTCATGTGTTACAGTCATCACTTCAGGCAATACTTTTCCAATATAACACAATCCTTCAGAGTTTGGGGCAAGCCACTTGTACGCCTTTCTCCCGCATATGAAATATGCATCATCGGGGAGAACATAAGGGACGGAGAAGGACATGACCATGTTACAAACCTTCCAGGTGAAATCTCCTGACCCTAATTCTTCCATCTGTCTAATACATGTATCGGTTTGTACGATATGTGCACAGTATCCTGGTGATACCTCTCCAACTTTAGTAATTCTATTTCCTAAGGTATACCTATACCGGAAAGATTTTCCTCTACTGGCTATGTGGCGTACAAGCTCTGTATCTGTAGGCATTCTATCTGCTCTGTGTGAAAAGGTCATGGTAAGGTTGCTCCATGACACTTCCCAATTTCCCGGTTTTCTAGGATTGGAGATGTTAAAACATAAGAGGGACCTATCCACATGGTATTGGTGGAGCTTCAAACTGGGAGGGCTGGAGATGTTAAACCTCCGGTCCACCGGTCTCCCACCACTTAGCTCAAGTACCTCCCCTAACGTTAAAGGAAATGGTACTAGCCCTGATTTGCTGTGACCCTGAGGTACTTGAGAGCATACCCAACAATCTGTTTGGTTCAACACGTTACCCACTAGAGAGTGATAGTCACTCAATGGATGCCGGTCCATATGGATATTAAAACTAGATTGGCATTGCTTTATGCATCCATCTTCAACCAGATTACCACAGAGCCTACAGATACAATTTTCCTCAGCTAACAATCCATCACAATTTCTTCTATCGGATCGTTTTCTGATACTCGCCTTTGCTTGTTGGATTGGTTGATCTTGGAAAACTACGCCTCCATCATCATAATCGGAACCCATTCCAGAACCTCTCTCGACCTCTATGGTACTCTCGCCGGAACAGACTGCTCTGGTCAACATCATGGTTAACATCAAAATCCGGATCACAGTCTCTTTGGGCAAGTCCATCTTTGAGGAGGAAATGGAGAAGAATGAGAAAGGGGAAAAAGAAATATCAAGGGAGAAGGGATGGGAAGTGGAGAAAAACAATAAAAGGGAGAAGGGAGTCGACAACTGCTTTCGATCTTCAAGGCTCAGGTGCCGCCTCAGTCCTCCTGGAACAGACACTCCAGTGATACAACCTCTACCGTCTGTTCCTTATCACGGGACTTCTCTGGGTCAGCAACCTTCTTGCAGTGGGATGAATGGACCCAAGTCTCTCTCTCAGCAACCTTCAATGCTGTGGTGCTAGTCAATAAGACCTGGTATGGTCCTTCCCATCTATCAATAAGACAACCTGAGCGTAGAAAATTTCGTATCATTACATAATCCCCAGGTTCAATGTCATGACAATTACTATCTGGTAAATCAGGAATCACCAACTTCAGATTATCATTTTGACTCCTCAACTGCTTACTCATGTTAATCAAGTACTTTACAGTTACTTCATTGTTACATTTCAAATCATCCTGAGGGTTAATCATGACATGCGGTTGTCGACCAAACAGAATTTCAAAAGGAGACAGATTAAGAGGGGACCTGGGAGTGGTTCTGATGCTATACAAAACAATGGGTAAAGCTTCTGGCCACGTCAATCCTGTCTCTGCCATTACTTTACTCAATTTATTTTTAATAGTGCTGTTCACTCTTTCGACCTTCGCACTCGCCTGTGGACGGTACGGAGTGTGCAGCTTGCTATCAATTCCCATCAACTTACACATTCCTTGAAAGACATCACCTGTAAAATGGGTACCCCTATCGCTTTCAATGATTCTAGGGATACCATATCTACATACAAATTCCTGCACAATTTTCTTAGCTGTAAACATAGCGGTATTTGTAGCTGCTGGAAAAGCTTCGACCCAATTCGAGAAAACATCTATACAGACAAGTACATACTTTAAGTTTCTACATGGGGGCAATTGGATGAAGTCAATTTGTATTACTTGGAAAGGGCCGCCGGCAGGTGGGATATGGGAGGGTTCTGTAGGTATTGCCTTTCCAATATTCTTTCTCAGACAGGTAAGGCATGACATTGCTCTTTTACCAGCATGAGAGGAGAATCCTGGGGCGCACCAGTATGCTCTTACCAATTTGCACATCCCCTCCTTGCCTAGATGAGTCAGCCCGTGAGCTGCTTCAGCCAGACATGGAAGGTATGCCCTGGGGGCCACTGGTTTACCATGTCCATCCGTCCAGAGCCCTGAGGGCTCCTGGCCATATCCCTTTGCCTTCCAGACTGCTCTCTCTTGAGTGGAACACAAACTCTGCATCTCACACAACTTCTGTGTGTTGATGGTATTAAATACCATCAACTGTGTGGTGTCTGTCCGTATGGGGGTAGCAGCTGCAAGCTTTGCAGCTTCGTCTGCTCGGCTGTTACCAAGGGATACTGGGTCTTGGCTATACGTATGTGCTTTACATTTGATAACAGCCACTCTGTCGGGTTCCTGTATCGCTGTTAGAAGCCTTTTTATATACGCTGCATGCGCTATCGGTGTGCCAGCTGCCGTCATGAAATTTCTGAGCCGCCATAGGGCTCCGAAATCATGGACTACCCCGAACGCGTATCTAGAATCGGTGTAGATATTGGCAGACTTACCCTTAGCCAATTCACATGCTCTGGTTAGGGCGACCAGTTCAGCAACCTGGGCTGAGTGAGGTGGGCCTAGCGGTTCCGCTTCTATGGTGTCTTGGTCATCTACGACTGCGTATCCAGTACACAAGTCTCCCGAGTCTGACTGTCTGTGACAACTACCGTCCGTGTAGAACGTGAGTTCTGCATCTTCTAGTGGATTGTCACTGATGTCAGGCCTTGCGGTAAAATTTTGGGTCAAATATTCCATACAATCATGTGCATCCTCCTTTGTATAAAATCCTCCTTCCCCATCACTCTCACCTCCCACCCTTTGTGCCTGTCCAGGCACACCTGGGAGAAATGTTGCAGGGTTTAATGCGCTGCATCTCCTTATGGTGATGTTTACTGGGGCCATTAATGCCAATTCCCATCTCGTAAACCTTGCTGATGAGACATGTCTGGTTTGGGCAGAATTTAATAAGGCAGATACTGCATGTGGTGTATGGATTGTGAGGTTGTGGCCTAGCACGACATCTTCGCTTTTCGTCACTAGCAATGCTATCGCCGCAACGCTACGCAAGCATGTGGGGAGGGACCGCGCTACCGTATCTAGCTGAGCGCTGTAGTATGCAACTGGCCTGCTGGCGTCACCGTGTTTTTGTGTTAGTACACCTGCTGCGCACCCAGCACTTTCTGTTCCGTATAGTTCAAAGGGTTTCCCATAGTCTGGCATACCTAGTGCAGGTGCCTGCGTTAGACACTGTTTGAGTCTCTCAAATGCCGTTTCAGATTCGTCTGTATGCGAAATCCGATCAGGTTTGTTTGAGGAGACCATTTCCTGCAGAGGTAGTGCCAATATGGAAAACCCTGGGATCCAATTACGGCAATACCCACACATTCCTAAAAACGTTCTGATCTGTTGCTGGGTTTGTGGTAGTGTCATGTCTCTAATGGCTTGGATTCTATCAGCGGTCAGGTGTCTCAGTCCTTGTGTTAGACAGTGTCCCAAATATTTTACCTTAGCTTGGCATAATTGCAACTTGTCTTTGGAGACCTTGTGACCTGTGTCTGAAAGATGAAACAGGAGCTGTTTCGTATCTTTCAGGGATGCCTCCAATGAATCAGAACACAGTAGTAGGTCATCCACATACTGTATCAACACTGATCCACTTTCTGGTTGAAAAGACTGTAAACAATCATGCAAAGCCTGAGAAAATATACTTGGACTATCTATGAAACCTTGGGGTAATCGAGTCCACGTGTATTGGACTCCTCTGTATGTGAATGCAAACAAATATTGACTGTCAGGGTGCAGAGGTACCGAAAAGAAAGCGGAGCAGAGGTCAATAACAGTGAAAAATTTGGCAGTGGGAGGAATTTGCATTAAGATGACAGCTGGATTAGGCACTACGGGGAACTGACTCTCGACTATTTTGTTAATCCCCCTTAGATCCTGCACTAGCCTGTAACCCCTCCCCCCACTCTTTTTAACAGGGAAGATGGGACTATTTGCTGTGCTGGACGTTCTTACTAGAATGCCCTGTTGTAGCAAGCGCTCTATTACGGGAAAAACTCCTAACTCCACCTCTGGCTTCAGAGGATACTGTGGGATTTTTGGAGCTATCCTACCATCTTTTACTTGCACTACTACTGGAGCTACGTTTGCCATTAATCCAGTGTCTTGTCCATCTTTTGTCCAAAGTGAATCTGGTATCTGAGATGTCATCTCTTCTACCTGGGATGGATTCCTATTTGTCATAATGGAATGTGACATTAATTTTGATGGGGAGTCTAACATATCTCGTACTTCTTGAGCGTGATTCTCAGGTATGTCCAAGAATACACCTTCAGGAGTACAATAAATGACGCAACCCATTTTACATAGTAAGTCTCTTCCCAGGAGATTGGTCGGTGCCGATGCAGCCAGCAAAAAGGAATGCTTGGTGTGCAGAGGCCCTATTGTAATCTCGGCTGGTTTGCTAACAGGGTAGTGCTGGACTACTCCTGTTACTCCTATGGCTGGAACTGTCCTACCAGTGGTTCTCATGCCCACTGTCGAATTTATCACTGACTTGGCCGCCCCTGTGTCTACAAGAAAGTTTAAAGTTTTACCAGCCACATTGATTGCAATCTCTGGTTCGCTTCCAAGACTGGCAATCAATTTAACTGGTTGCAGATTACAGGTATGGCCACACCCCTATTGGGTATGCTGACCGCCCTGAATCCCATTGGCAGCAACTACTTGTGCGGGGGTTAGCTGGGAACTACCAGAGGCATGCCAATCTCTGTTTGGGGGATATCTTTTTGTTTCCCCTGTATGTGGCTCAAAACTCCGCCTCTGTGGACCCTGCTCCCAATGTCGTGTGTGGTGTTGTTGTCTAGGGGGTTGAAAAGATCTTTGTACATTTCTTACTCTACAGTCTCGTGCAAAATGTCCTGGTTTGTTACAAGAAAAACATGTTATCATACTTGCCTTATCCACAGGATTCGGTGGTACATACGCAGGCTGCCTTGTGGTCAGCGCCTGTATACTTACGGACATCAACTTATCACTTTGCGACTCCCTGTGCCTAATGATGTTTTTGTCGTGATCAACAGCAGCCTCTCTCAAAGTGGACACTGACAGACCTCGCCAGCATGGCTGCGTGGTCTGTACCCTAGCCTTTAATGTTTCTTTCAAACCATCCATCAGTACAGATACTGCTACTTCTCGATGGTTTGGGTTGGTCTTTATGTCTTCTATACCAGTGTATTTTGCCATTTCTGATAATGCCCGGTGGAAATATTCTGCTGCCGTTTCAGACTCCTTTTGTTTAATGGAGAATAGTTTATTCCATTTAGCAACGGCTGGGAAATATTCTTTTAGCTGCAAATTTATCCTTTTTACATTATCCTGGTCGTACACATCTGTAAGTGGTACATCTTTATCTAATAGACAATCAGCTAAGAATTTAACTGAGTCGACACTGGGAGGTAAGCAAGCTCTTAACACTATCTGCCAATCCTTATTATTGGGCTCTAAAGTGTTTCCTAAATCCCTGATGTATTTTTGGCTTGCCACTAAATCCTTTCTGGGGTCTGGGAATTCAGACACTATGGTCCTCAATTCCATTCTAGTTAACGGGCAATACATGGCAATGTTCCTGACGGGTGTGACTCCTGATGCATCTGTTTTCCCATTGGGAACTACTATCACCTTTACAGGAGCAATTCTAACAACTTCATTCTGTGTAGATTCTACAACTTGTGGTACAATTGTTTCAGTGTAATGCATGGTGCCGTACTTACCCGCTGACACGACCTCACCTATCCCTCCGCTAGGGGCCTTCACTAATCTCGTGGGTGGTGCTGTGCCTACTGTGGTCTCTGCTATGGTGGCCGCTAGAGAGAGCGCTGAAATCGTTGCCGAATCGTCTTCTTGTTCACACTCCTGAGGAAGGTTCAAAACAGGGTACAACTTGCACGGGTTAATACTTGCATGAGTTATTTGGTTAACATCATTAACATTTACATTGTTACTAAGAGTTTGTGTTTTACAACCCAGTGCGTTTCTCTCCGCAATCAACTTCTCTCCTGCAATATATGGTGGAGGAGGAGCTGTGGCAATCAACTTCCTGACTGCCCCAGATCCTGCCGCCAGAGCCAAACCTCTCTGTATCTCACCTTCCTGGTGCCATAACTGTAAGTAATCATGATGCTGAATTCGTCTCTTTGATGATTTTACGAGACATATCCTCCTCCTTAAATTTTGTAACACTTCCGGACTGAAGCTACCTATTCTTGGGAACTTGTCTCTGTCTTGAACAGTCATTCTCTCCCATTCATCACATAAAGATTCGGTGTGAATTCCATATTTTTCACACATTACATATCGTGCCGACCCAACTGGTCGGTTCACAGAATCAACCTGAACCAGGGTTGATCGCCCCCTACCTGAGCAACTGGCCCCCATCGTCTGTAGGTGTTGCTTAGTCCTCCTTGGATTTTCTGTATCAAGGTTTTCAGCAAGCCTTTACAGACAACCAAATTACTCCGCAGTAGGCCGGCGGTGGCGGTTTACCGAGTACCCCACTCACTCGCCCACCTCGACCAATACGACCTGATCACACCGACGTGGTGCTGGCGTACTCGATACAGGGCCCCTATGGAACCTTCAGTTTACTGGAACATATGAGGGATACCCGCAGGACACTTACTCTTTCCAGTAAACGTTGGGGTTGTTAGATAGTTCCTGAGTGACCAGCGAACTTCCCTTCCAAAAATAAAAAATTACACAAATCACGTCAGAATGTACAAATAGCGTTTATGACCTTCGTACACAAATAGTACCGGTCAGGTTTACTAATGCACACAATTACGTGCGGTACAATCGTTCAGCACATAAGCAACTAATCTTATGTGCGGAGCGACCAGTGGAATCGAAAATTTCGGCTGCGAATTCCTTCAGCCAGAGCTTAATGGCCTATATGGGTTCTGCACCAACACCCCAGGCGTTGTGCCACTGGACTTTTATAGCGGACCTTTTTACCTTATGACCTCCTGGTCTTGTTACCTTATGGTCCGCTATACTCTAATGCTCAAATATTATTTAACCAGAGATGCCTCCCTGGCCACCGTATATGTCACTTACACGTATGTTCCTTAACGAGTACCCGACTTTCCTTTTGGTTCCACCTTAAAGTTATATAAACTTTTGTATACAAAACACACTCACTCAACACATGTACACTTTTGTTTCTATATCTATTTCTGCGCAGAAATTGTCTTCAGGCCAAGAGTGTTACCAATTAGGAGCAGGATCTGTTAAACTAAATTTCAGATTTTCCAAAAATAGATTTGCGTTATTTACCGCGTCGCGTTATCTACCGCTGTGCGTTACTTATCGCCTTTGCGCCACTTATCGCTTTTGCGCTACTTATCGCTTTTGCGCTAATTCAACTTTATCACAACTTGAGCTACGTGGGCGTAACCAGACGCTACGTTGCGTAATGTACGCTGCGTGCGTCTGCCTTTCGGATTGCGTACGCTAGTCTTTGTTAGCGACACGTGTACGCAATGCAAAGGATCCACCGTAACACAATATATATTTTATCAATGTAGATGATCCCTGATCATCTACCGCAATCCACACTGCACACTGGCTGCCTCGTCTCTCGGACAAGCCGTGTGTTGTTCTATTCTTTAACTATTACCTCTATTTATTAAATAACAGCAAATCTCCTTTTAGCACTTTCTATCAACTATAAAATTTGGCAAACAGGAATAGTGATATACGAAAAATGGAACAGAAATGCAGATATATGCGTGCGTACGCAAGACAAAAGACAAATAAACAGTTTTTTAAAAGACAAGCGTTTTGTTCTTACTTCCGGTTACCGGATTCCTTCAGCACTCTTTACCTAAGTGAAGCAGACGCTTATCCCGTCAGCAACTGCGAGACAACCTCCCACCCTTTTGCTGGGGGATAATGTCTGCTGATCTACCTAGTGCAGATGTGAAAAGGATCGGACGAGTCCCCAATTGACAATGCTAAATTCCTATGTCGTATAAACAACCCTTATGAAGCTAAGAACACTGTACGCTGTTTACTTAAGAAATACCGTAATGGTACGCTATTTGCGTAACGATCGCTCAGCCGTAGGCGAGACGCTCAAGCGTCACGTTCGCTCACGGCCCAGCGATCACAGGACACGTTATTGGTTATGTCTAGGGGAATGATTCGCTATGGCGTAGCATACACTCGAGACCACGAGGAGGTCACCAGCGATGCAGACGCTCACAACACTATACCTTGATATTAAACCTTATACCGACGAAACACACAGAATACCTTTAATGTGAGTACAGGGTGTAAATGCAACTTTGTGTAGCCTGACTACCTACAAAGCTGTTTGAGCGTCACCGACGCTCAAGTGAACACTTAACACTATAGTAAATACACAGATACTGTTTTAGGGTTCCAAAGCCTATTATCTGTATTATATCTAGTATACTTGTAAAAGAGTAACACAGTACAAATGATACACTACAATATAACAAAGACTTCCTAACCAAACACCTAACTAAGGGATAAACTACAATACTATCCTGGCCTAACACAATACAATACAATACTATAAAGTTTAGTCTAGGGGAGTTACGAGAGAAAAAGAGAAAATAGAGAGAGAGAAATAGACACAGAGGGAGAGAGAGGAATTGGCTCACAGAAAGACAATGATTACGGAGAGAACTTACGCACAAAGGGTATGATCGCCTGCGCCTCGATATCCAGCTCCCGATTATCAGCAGATAACCGTTGATGAGAGAGTGAGAGCTGGATGTGGTCGGCCTGCCTATTTATGCCCCACACACAATGCAATCTCCTGGTCCTACAATCCTTCAGTTTATTGGACACAGGAATTCGGCCCTGTACTGTAACCAAAGGTCATAGGTTGATTCATACAGGTGGGCTGTGCTGAGTTTAAACGGCTCAGGTGGGTGGGAAACTGGGTTTCCCGCCGCATACCTGAGTATGGGTAAATAATAGAAATGGACATAAACTTCTTATGTTCATAACTATTCGCACGAGCGATTAATACGCTCCGAACCAACACCGGAATATTGCTAATTAAATACTCTTCCGATGGGTACCAAATACTGCTGTATGACTCCTGTTAGACCCTTCGTGCAATACAAAGAGGGACTCCTCCGCTCAGGGACATTCTATCTAAACCAAACTTACAGAAACTATTGAGGGGAACATGATCTATAAACGACATTAATTGTGAACTTTTGTAACGAATGAGTCGCACGCTACGATCACATAAACTCTACCGTAAATGCGCATACTGCGCGTGCGAGTGCACGCTATTGCGGGTATGCGCTTCCACGGGAGAGCATACGCATGCGCAGCACGGACCAGTGTGCGGTGCAAATATGGCAGTGTGCATTGTGACATTTTTCTGACTTCGACAACACCTGTATTACACCAGCATATATTACATGTATAATATACAGGAGGAGACACTGTGTAATATAACTATACTATTATACACAGCGTCACTAGTGACCGGAGAGGTGAGTGTCCTGTATACACCTGTATTACACCAGCATATATTACATGTATAATATACAGGAGGAGACACTGTGTAATATAACTATACTATTATACACAGCGTCACTAGTGACCGGAGAGGTGAGTGTCCTGTATACACCTGTATTACACCAGCATATATTACATGTATAATATACAGGAGGAGACACTGTGTAATATAACTATACTATTATACACAGCGTCACTAGTGACCGGAGAGGTGAGTGTCCTGTATACACCTGTATTACACCAGCATATATTACATGTATAATATACAGGAGGAGACACTGTGTAATATAACTGTACTATTATACACAGCGTCACTAGTGACCGGAGAGGTGAGTGTCCTGTATACACCTGTATTACACCAGCATATATTACATGTATAATATACAGAAGGAGACACTGTGTAATATAACTATACTATTATACACAGCGTCACTAGTGACCGGAGAGGTGAGTGTCCTGTATACACCTGTATTACACCAGCATATATTACATGTATAATATACAGTAGGAGACACTGTGTAATATAACTATACTATTATACACAGCGTCACTAGTGACCGGAGAGGTGAGTGTCCTGTATACACCTTTATTACACCAGCATATATTACATGTATAATATACAGGAGGAGACACTGTGTAATATAACTATACTATTATACACAGCGTCACTAGTGACCGGAGAGGTGAGTGTCCTGTATACACCTGTATTACACCAGCATATATTACATGTATAATATACAGGAGGAGACACTGTGTAATATAACTATACTATTATACACAGCGTCACTAGTGACCGGAGAGGTGAGTGTCCTGTATACACCTGTACTACACCAGCATATATTACATGTATAATATACAGGAGGAGACACTGTGTAATATAACTATACTATTATACACAGGGTCACTAGTGACCGGAGAGGTGAGTGTCCTGTATACACCTGTATTACACCAGCATATATTACATGTATAATATACAGGAGGAGACACCTAGTAATATAACTATATACTATTATACACAGCGTCACTAGTGACCGGAGAGGTGAGTGTCCTGTATACACCTGTATTACACCAGCATATAGTACATGTATAATATACAGGAGGAGACACTCTGTAATATAACTATACTATTATACACAGCGTCACTAGTTACCAGAGAGGTGACTGTCCTGTATACACCTGTATTACACCAGCATATATTACATGTATAATATACAGGAGGAGACACTCTGTAATATAACTATACTATTATCACTACTTACCGGAGAGGTGAGTGTCCTTTATACAAAACAGAAATACTTTTGCTATTGGTGCTAACAATAAAATACTGCAAATCTGCGTGTATGTAGCAAATAAAACAGGCAATTTTGTTCATAGTTTGATAAAAACATTTAAAAGTGCAGCCTTTCATTAAGAGACCCCAATTCTATGCAAGTCCCCACACATAAACACACCAGACAAAATAATATGTAATGTGGTAAGAGAAGTGGTATAAATTCAACAACGCGGGACATGAACATGTGTGTAGATAGTTACACTAAACTATTGGATGATCATTTTGAATGTTTTAGATATTTATACAATGCAAATTTGTTGAGATATTGTTTCTTTTCAATGTGGAACCATGGGTCGTACACGTGACATGACTGAGTGGCTAAAGGGAGCCATTGTTTTTGGCCGAGAACATATCCATAGTCTGGAAGAGGTGGCAGCGTTTGTTGGTGGGCCCGCATAGACAGTGTGTAGTATCTATCTACAGTGGAAGAAGCATGGACACCAAGAATCTCAGCGGCGGAATAGTGGCTGAAAGGCTTGAATTGTTTTGCAGAGCACCAGATTGACGTGGCCCTCCAAATCACCAGATTTGGGACTGTATGGCTGGGCCCGATGTTGTACTGTTGTAGCATTTCCTGACGCGTTTAGAACCGATTGGAGGTTGCTTGGCACCCTAAATGCCTGCGGTACCGATTTTTCATGATTGACTTACGGCCACTGTTCCATCACTGAGATTCTTGGTGTCCATGCTGCTTCCACTGTAGATGGATACTACTCATTGTCTACGAGGGCACACCAACAAACACTGTACTGTACCTCCTCCAGGCGTTGGCCATGCTCTCGGCCAAAAACAATGGCTCCTTTTAGCCATTCAGTCATGTCACTTGTACGACCCATGGTTCCACCTGAAAAAAAAAATCTCAATAAATTCCCTGTTATGGTCCATCTGGCGGGTCGTGTCGGACGCAGGTCCCAGTAGTTGCCAGGTGGACCGATACGCTGCATATTTTCCTGCCGCTCGAGTCCTTGGTCCCCACCCGGTGCCAGGCAACACTGACGCGGAGGCCACTTTGCCTGCTGGGAGCCACTGGGTGCCTGGCACCCGGGACACTGGATGTAGACCGCTTTCCCGGTTTCTAGGCAATTAGGAGGCAGGTGCTGACTCTCTGTGAGAAAGTGCAGCAGCACAGCTGCATTTCTTTTAGTAATTATTGCTCCCTCTTGGCGTCGGGTAGCTGATTGGTGCAGCTACCCTTTATATCCTCTCCTTGCCACTCCATCAGTGCTGGTTATAGTTTGTGCTTGTCGTGTAAACCACTGGCCTTGACACCCGTCAAGATATTCCCCATGGATACTCTGACTGTCTGTATTCTGACTCCTGCTCTGCTTGCTGTACCCTGAACTCAGTGGGGAATCTTTTTTTTCTGCCTTTCCAGTACTCCACTTTCTAGCCTGTTTACTATCTACACAGTACTACATCAGCCCGGACGAAGATCCCAATCCAGCTCCCTCCTCACTCCTCATGCTCCTGTGTTCCTCACTCTCAGTTGCTCCCCAGTTCACTATCTGAGGTCTCCAGTCTATTGGATGAGCCCCTACTGCTGGAGGTAATAAGTCCAGGGGGCCCCTAAGTACCAGTGTTCGTAACTAGCACTAAGGGAACAGCGGGTGGTTGCTAATGGTGAATACCCTCTTGAGGGCTCTAGAGGCTCCACACCAATAGCTCTAAAGTTCCTAACTTTTGTTAGCAAGTCCAATGGTTATCACACCAATCATGTCCACGGATCCCCACTCTCACCAAGTCAATGTGCAGCCGAGCTGCCCGACCGCCGATACGGGCGACCCGGCGGCGGGGGGGCAGTGACGGGGGGAGTGAAGTTTCTTCACTCCCCCCCCGTCACCCGGCTCCGTAGACTTGCAGGCAAATATGGACGATCTCGTCCATATTGGCCTGCATGCACAGCCGACATAGCACCAGCGATGAACGAGCGCGGGGCCGCGCATCATTCATCGCTGGTGCCTCCACACTGCACGATATGAACGTTATCTCGTTCATTAATGAACGAGATCGTTCATATCGTGTAGTGATATCGGCATGTTTGTAGGGCCCATAAGACCCACAATATGTAGCAAGTTCAAGAACTTCAACATTCAGCAAGTACAAGAATCCTAACATTTACATTGTATCAATACCTCAGACATGCACAATGGTCATCCAATAGTTTGTGTCACCATCTACACCATGGGTCTTCAACCTGTGGCCCTCCAGCTGCTGTGGAACTACACATCCCAGCATGCCCTGCCTCAGTTTTAGTATGCCACAATAGCAAAACTGGCAGGGCATGCTGGGATGTGTAGTTCCACAGCAGCTGGAGTGTCGCAGGGTGAAGACCCATGAGCTACACGCATGTTCACATCCCATGTCGTTGAACTTATACCAGTTTGCCTTTCCACATTCCATATTATTTTGTCTATTCGGTTTACCATTACATTGCAGTGACATGTACCCCCCTCTCATGTACAGGGGGAACCTTCCACTGGCGAATCCAGCAGGGGGCGATAAGGGCGATCGCTCTCCCCCCGCAACGCACAGCTCCAGCACCTGCCCACCCACTGATTCTACAGGCAGCCGTGTAGCCTTGTGCAGAACATAGGCCGGCGGTGACCTGCACAGCACTCTCCTCTGCAGTGCAGAGAGTGCATTATACTCTCCCTCAGCTCCGTTCAGGCAGCGTTCAGAGCCTCTGCGCATGCGCAGAAGCTCGTTGCAGGGGAATGTCGGCGGTGCAGCTCGTTAGCCAGGGCATCACAGTGGCTTCCCAGGGACCAGCCAACCTGTCACCGGATGCAGAGTGGGCTGCACGGATCAGCCCCTCCTCTTCCTGCTCTTCGTTCTCTGCATGTGCTGCTCCCTCCTCTAAGAGAACTCTGACTGTCCTGGCACCCTGCTGTTTTAACTGAAGCAAGAAAGTCAGGTACCATAGAGACACTGTCACATGTGTGTACTTGGGGGGGGGGGGGGGGGATATGGGGGAGGGTGTCTGTGTATACTGGGGGGGATGTGATGGAGAGGACTGTCACATGTGTACAGATGGGGGGGTATGGGGAGGGGGTTTGTGTTTACTGGGATGTAATATGAGGATAGAGGGTTATGTCTGTACTAAGGATAAATATAGGGGAGGGGGTCTGTGTATATGGGAGGTGTAATTTGGGGGAGTAGGGCTGTCACATGTCTGTACTTCTTGTTTTCTCTGACGTCCTAGTGGATGCTGGGACTTCCGTAAGGACCATGGGGAATAGCGGCTCCGCAGGAGACTGGGCACATATAAAGAAAGCTTTAGGACTAGCTGGTGTGCACTGGCTCCTCCCCCTATGACCCTCCTCCAAGCCTCAGTTAGATTTCTGTGCCCGAACGAGAAGGGTGCAAACTAGGTGGCTCTCCTGAGCTGCTTAGTGAAAAGTTTAGTTTTAGGTTTTTTATTTTCAGTGAGTCCTGCTGGCAACAGGCTCACTGCATCGAGGGACTAAGGGGAGAAGAAGCGAACTCACCTGCGTGCAGAGTGGATTGGGCTTCTTAGGCTACTGGACATTAGCTCCAGAGGGACGATCACAGGTACAGCCTGGATGGGTCCCAGAGCCGCGCCGCCGGCCCCCTTACAGAGCCAGAAGAGCGAAGAGGTCCGGAAAAATCGGCGGCAGAAGACGTCCTGTCTTCAATAAGGTAGCGCACAGCACCGCAGCTGTGCGCCATTGCTCTCAGCACACTTCACACTCCGGTCACTGAGGGTGCAGGGCGCTGGGTGGGGGCACCCTGAGACGCAATGAAAACACCTTAGATGGCAAAAGATGCATCACATATAGCTCCTGGGCTATATGGATGCATTTACCCATGCCAAAAATGTACAGAAAAACGGGAGATAAGGCCGCCGATAAAGGGGCGGAGCCTATCTCCTCAGCACACTGGCGCCATTTTCCCTCACAGCTCCGTTGGAGGGAAGCTCCCTGTCTCTCCCCTGCAGTCACTACACTACAGAAAGGGTTAAAAAAAGAGAGGGGGGCACAAATTAGGCGCAGTATAAAACAATACAGCAGCTATAAGGGGAAAAACACTTATATAAGGTTATCCCTGTATATATATAGCGCTCTGGTGTGTGCTGGCAAACTCTCCCTCTGTCTCCCCAAAGGGCTAGTGGGGTCCTGTCCTCTATCAGAGCATTCCCTGTGTGTGTGCTGTGTGTCGGTACGTTTGTGTCGACATGTATGAGGAGGAAAATGATGTGGAGACGGAGCAGAGTGTCTGTAATAGTGATGTCACCCCCTAGGGGGTCGACACCTGAGTGGATGTACTGTTGAAAATTACGTGACAGTGTCAGCTCTGTATAAAAGACAGTTGTTGACATGAGACAGCCGGCTACTCCGCTTGTGTATGTCCAGACGTCTCATAGGCCGTCAGGGGCTCTAAAGCGCCCGTTACCTCAGATGGCAGATACAGACGCCGACACGGATACTGACTCCTGTGTCGACGGTGAAGAGACAACCGTGTTTTCCAATAGGGCCACACGTTACATGATTGAAATGGTTACACATTTCGGATAATATGACTACCACCAAAAAGGGGTATTATGTTGGTGAGGAAAAACTACTTGTAGTTTTCCGGAATCTGAGAAATAAAATGAGGTGTGTGATGATGCGTGGGTTTCCCCCCGATAACAATTGATAATTTCTAAAAAGTTATTGGCAGTATACCTTTTCCCGCCAGAGGTTAGGGTGCGTTGGGAAACACCCCCTAGGGGGGATAAGGCGCTCACACGCTTGCAAGAACAAGGGCTCTACCCTCTCCTGAGATGGCCGCCCTTAAGGATCCTGCTGATAGAAAGCAGGAGAGTATCCTAAAATGTATTTACACACATACTGGTGTTATACTGCGACCAGCAATCGCCTCAGCCTGGATGTGCAGTGCTGGGTTGGCGTGGTCGGATTCCCTGACTGGAAATATTGATATCCTAGATAAGGACAGTATATTATTGCCTATAGAGCAATTAAAAGATGCATTTCTATATATGCATGATGCACAGCGGAATATTTGCCGACTGTGTTGTCCAATTCTACCAGTAAAGTGGTCAGGTGATGCGGATTCCAAACGGCATTTGGAAGTATTGCCTTAAAAAAGGGGACATTTGGGGTCGGTCTTTCAGACCGGGTGGCCACGGCAACAGCTGGGATATCCACGTTTGTACCCCAGGTCGCCTCTCAAAATAAGACGCCGTATTATCAGGCGCAGTCCTTGTTGGCAAGCGGACAAAAGGGTTCCTCTTTTCTGCTCGTGACAGAGGGAGAGGAAAAAGGCTGCGGAGATCAGCCAGTTCCCAGGAACAGAAACCCTTTCCCGCCTCTGCCAAGCTCTCAAACGCTAGGGCTTTACAAGCTCAGGCACGGTGGGGGCCCGTTCTCAATGAATTTCAGTGCGCAGTGGGCTCACTCGCAAGTAGACCCCTGGATCCTTCAGGTAATATTTCAGGGGTACAAATTGGAATTCGAGACGTATTCCCCTCGCCGTTTCCAAAAGTCTGTTTTACCGACGTCTCCCGCTGACAGGGAGGCAGTTTTGGAAGCCATTCACAAGCTGTATTCCCAGCAGGTGAAAATCAAGGTACCCCTCCTGCAACAGGGAACGGGGTATTATTCCACACTATTGTGGTACCGAAGCCAGACGGCTCGGTGAGACCGATTCTAAAATCTTTGAACACTTACATACAGAGGTTCAAATTCAAGATTGAGTCACTCAGAACAGTGATTGCGAACCTGGAAGAAGGGGATTACATGATGTCTCGGGACATCAAGGATGCTTACCTTCATGTCAAAATTTACCCTTCTCACCAAGGGTATCTCAGGTTATGGTACAGAACTGTCACTATCAGTTCAGACGCTGCCGTAGGGATGGTCCACGGCACCCCGGGTCTTTACTGAAGTAATGACCGAAATGATGATATTCCTTCGAAGGAAGGGAATTTTAGTTATCCTTTACTTGGACGATTCCCTGATAAGGGTAAGATCCAGGGAACAGTTGGAGGTCGGTGTAGCACTATCTCAGGTAGTGTTGCGGCAGCACGAGTGGATTCTCAATATTCCAAAATCGCAGCTGGTTCCGACGACTTGTTTTCTGTTCCTAGGGATGATCCTGGACACAGTCCAGAAAGAAGGTGTTTCTCCCGGAGGAGAAAGCCAGGGAGTTATCCGAGCTAGTCAGGAACCTCCTAAAACCGAACCAAGTCTCAGTGCATCAATGCACAAGGGTTCTGGGTAAAAATGGTGGCTTCCTACGAAGCAATCCCATTCGGCAGATTCCACACAAGAACTTTCCAGTGGAACCTACTGGACAAATGGTCCGGGTCGCATCTTCAGATGCATCAGCGGATAACCCTGTCACCAAGGACAAGGGTGTCCCTCCTGTGGTGGTTGCAGAGTGCTCATCTTCTAGAGGGCCGCAGATTCGGCATTCAGGACTGGGTCCTGGTGACCACGGATGCCAGCCTGCGAGGCTGGGGAGCAGTCACACAGGGAAGGAATATCCAGGGCTTATGGTCAAGCCTGGAGACATCACTTCACATAAATATCCTGGAACTAAGGGCCATTTACAATGCCCTAAGTCAAGCAAAGCCTCTGCTTCAGGGTCAACCGGTATTGAGCCAGTCGGACAACATCATGGCTGTCGCCCACGTAAACAGACAGGGCGGCACAAGAAGCAGGAGGGCAATGGCAGAAGCTGCAAGGATTCTCCGCTGGGCGGAAAATCATGTGATAGCACTGTCAGCAGTGTTCATTCCGGGAGTGGACAACTGGGAAGCAGACTTCCTCAGCAGACACGACCTCCACCCGGGGGAGTGGGGACTTCACCCAGAAGTCTTCCAACTGATTGTAAACCGTTGGAAAAAAACAAAGGTGGACATGATGGCGTCCCGTCTTAACAAGAAACTGGACAGATATTGCGCAAAGGTCAAGGGACCCTCAGGCAATAGCGGTGGACGCTCTGGTAACACCGTGGGTGTACCAGTCGGTGTATGTGTTCCCTCCTCTGCCTCTCATACCAAAAGTACTGAGAATCATAAGAAAGAGAGGAGTAAGAACTATACTCGTGGCTCCAGATTGGCCAAGAAGAACTTGGTACCCGGAACTGCAAGAGATGCTCACGGAGGATCCGTGGCCTCTACCTCTAAGAAAGGACCTGCTCCAGCAGGGACCTTGTCTGTTCCAAGACTTACCGCGGCTGCGTTTAACGGCATGGCGGTTGAACGCCGGATCCTGATGGAAAAAGGCATTCCAGATGAAGTCATCCCTACCCTGATCAAAGCCAGGAAGGATGTAACCGCGAAACATTATCACCGCATTTGGCGAAAATATGTTGCGTGGTGTGAGGCCAAGAAGGCCCCCACAGAGGAATTTCAACTGGGTCGTTTCTTACATTTCCTGCAAGCAGGACTGTCTATGGGCCTAAAATTAGGATCCATTAAGGTTCAAATTTCGGCCCTGTCGATCTTCTTCCAGAAAGAACTGGCTTCAGTGCCTGAAGTTCAGACGTTTGTCAAGGGGGTACTGCATATACAGCCTCCTTTTGTGCCACCAGTGGCACCTTGGGATCTCAATGTAGTTTTAGGGTTCCTAAAATCACATTGGTTTGAACCACTCACCACTGTGGACTTGAAATATCTCACATGGAAAGTGGTAATGCTGTTAGCCCTGGCTTCAGCCAGGCGTGTCTCAGAATTGGCGGCTTTATCATATAAAAGCCCTTACCTAATTTTTCATTCAGACAGGGCAGAATTGAGGACTCGTCCTCAATTTCTCCCTAAGGTGGTTTCAGTGTTTCACATGAACCAACCTATTGTGGTACCTGCGGCTACTAGGGACTTGGAGGACTCCAAGTTACTGGACGTAGTCAGGGCCCTGAAAATATGTTTCCAGGACGGCTGGAGTCAGAAAATCTGACTCGCTGTTTATCCTGTATGCACCCAACAAGCTGGGTGCTCCTGCTTCTAAGCAGACGATTGCTCGTTGGATTTGTAGTACAATTCAGCTTGCACATTCTGTGGCAGGACTGCCACAGCCAAAATCTGTTAAAGCCCATTCCACAAGGAAAGTGGGCTCATCTTGGGCGGCTGCCCGAGGGGTCTCGGCTTTACAACTTTGCCGAGCAGCTACTTGGTCAGGGCAAACACGTTTGCATAATTTTACAAATTCGATACCCTGGCTGAGGAGGACCTGGAGTTCTCTCATTCGGTGCTGCAGAGTCATCCGCACTCTCCCGCCCGTTTGGGAGCTTTGGTATAATCCCCATGGTCCTTACGGAAGTCCCAGCATCCACTAGGACGTCAGAGAAAATAAGCATTTACTTACCGATAATTCTATTTCTCGTAGTCCGTAGTGGATGCTGGGCGCCCATCCCAAGTGCGGATTGTCTGCAATACTTGTATATAGTTATTGTTGCAAAAATCGGGTTATTTTTGTTGTGAGCCATCTTTTCAGAGGCTCCTTCGTTATTATACTGTTAACTGGGTTCAAATCACAAGTTGTACGGTGTGATTGGTGTGGCTGGTATGAGTCTTACCCGGGACTCAAAATCCTTCCTTATTGTGTACGCTCGTCCGGGCACAGTATTCTAACTGAGGCTTGGAGGAGGGTCATAGGGGGAGGAGCCAGTGCACACCAGGTGACCTAAAGCTTTCTTTAGTTGTGCCCAGTCTCCTGCGGAGCCGCTGTTCCCCATGGTCCTTACGGAGTTCCCAGCATCCACTAGGACGTTAGAGAAATATATATATATATATATATATATATATATATATATATATATATATATATATAATTTCTCTAACGTCCTAGTGGATGCTGGGAACTCCATAAGGACCATGGGGAACAGCGGGCTCCGAAGGAGGCTGGGCACTCTAGAAAGATTTATGACTTCCTGGTGTGCACTGGCTCCTCCCACTATGACCCTCCTCCAAGCCTCAGTTAGATCTTGTGCCGGGCCGAGGTTGGATGCACACTAGGGGCTCTCCTGAACCCTTAGAAAGAAAGTATAGATTTAGGTTTTTTATTTTCAGTGAGACCTGCTGGCAACAGGCTCACTGCAGCGAGGGACTAAGGGGAGAAGAAGCGAACTCGCTTGCTTGCAGCCGGATTGGGCTTCTTAGGCTACTGGACACCATTAGCTCCAGAGGGATCGACCGCAGGCCCAGTCCTTGGTGTTTGGTCCCGGAGCCGCGCCGCCGTCCCCCTTACAGAGCCAGAAGCAAGAAGAGGTCCGGAAAAACGGCGGCAGAAGACATCAGTCTTCACCAAGGTAGCGCACAGCACTGCAGCTGTGCGCCATTGCTCCTCATGCACACCACACACTCCGGTCACTGAGGGTGCAGGGCGCTGGGGGGGGGCGCCCTGAGCAGCAATATAAACACCTTGGCTGGCAAAAATACATCACATATAACCCCCAGGGCTATATGGATGTATATTAACCCCTGCCAGATTCCATAAAAATGCGGGAGAAAAGGCTGCGAAAAAGGGGCGGAGCCTATCTCCTCAGCACACTGGCGCCATTTTTCCCTCACAGCTCCGTTGGAGGGAAGCTCCCTGGCTCTCCTCTGCAGTCTACACTACAGAACAGGGTTAAAACAGAGAGGGGGGGCACTAAATTTAGGCGCAGTATAAATTTATATAAAAGCAGCTATAGGGGACATAACTCAGTTAGTCCCTGCATTATATAGCGCTCTGGTGTGTGCTGGCATACTCTCACTCTGTCCCCCCAAAGGGCTTTTGTGGGTCCTGTCCTCATTGGAGCATTCCTTGTGTGTGTGCGGTGTGTCGGTACGGCTGTGTCGACAGGTTTGATGAGGAGACTTATGTGGAGGCGGAGCAGATGCCGATAAATGAGATGTCGCCCCTGTGGGCCGACACCAGAGTGGATGGATAGGTGGAAGGTATTAACCGACAGTGTCAACTCCTTACATAAAAGGCTGGATGACGTAACAGCTATGGGACAGCCGGCTTCTCAGCCCACGCCTGCCCAGACGTCTCAAAGGCCATCAACACTCCCTCAGATGGCAGACACAGATGTCGACACGGAGTCTGACTCCAGTGTCGACGAGGTTGAGACATATACACAATCCACTAGGAACATCCGTTACATGATCCCGGCAATATAAAATGTGTTACACATTTCTGACATTAACCCAAGTACCACTAAAAACAAAGGGTTTTATGTGGGGAGAAAAAGCAGGCAGTGTTTTGTTCCCCCATCAAATGAGTGAATAAAGTGTGTGAAGAAGCGTGGGTTTCCCCGATAAGAAACTGGTAATTTCTAACAAGTTACTGATGGCGTACCCTTTCCCGCCAGAGGATAAGTTACGCTGGGAGATATCCCCTAGGGTGGATAAGGCGCTCACACGTTTGTCAAGGTGGCACTGCCGTCTTAGGATACGGCCACTTTGAAGGTACCTGCTGATAAATAGCAGGAGGCTATCCTGAAGTCTGTAATTACACACTCAGGTACTAGACTGAGACCTGCAGACTGCTGCAGCGTGGTCTGTACCCCTTTCAAACAGGGATACTATTTTGCGAACATAAGACGTCGTCTTATATATGAGGGATGCACAGAGGAATATTTTGCCGGCTGGCATCCTGAATTATTGCAATGTCCATTCTGTCAGGAGGGTATTGGACACCCGACACTGGACAGGTGATGCTGACTTTAAAAGGCACATAGAGCCTTATAAGGGTGAGGAATTGGTTGGGGATGGTCTCTGGGACCTCGTATCCACAGCAACAGCTGGGATGAAAATATTTTACCTCAGGTTTCCTCACAGCCTAAGAAACGCACTGTATTATCAGGTACAGTCCTTTCGGCTTCAAAAAAAAAACGAGGGAAGAGGGAAAAAGCTGCACCAGCAGCCAGTCCCCAGAATCAAAATTCTTCCCCTGCTTCCTCTGAGTCCACCGCATGACGCGGGGGCTCCACAGGTGTAGCCAGGTACGGTGGGGGGCCGTTTCAAAAATTTCAGCGATCAGTGGGCTCGCTCACAGGTGGATCCCTGGATCCTTCAAGTAGTATCTCAGGGGTACAAGCTGGAAGTCGAGGCGTCTCCCCCCCGCCGTTTACTCAAATCTGCCTTGCCGACAACTCTCTCAGGCAGGGAGGCTGTGCTAGAGGCAATTCACAAGCTGTATTCCCAGCAGGTGATAGTCAAGGTGCCCCTACTTCAACAAGGACGGGGTTACTATTCCACACTGTTTGTGGTACCGAAACCAGCCGGTTCGGTGAGACCCATTTTAAAATGGAAATCCTTGAACACTTACATAACAACAAAGTTCAAGATGGAATCGCTCAGGGCGGTTATTGCAAGCCTGGACGAGGGGGATTACATGGTATCCCTGGACATCAAGGATGCTTACCTGCATGTCCCTATTTACCTTCCTCACCAGGAGTACCTCAGATTGTGGTACAGGATTGCCATTACCAATTCCAGAATCTACCGTTTGGACTGTCCACGGCACCGAGGGTGTTTACCAAGGTAATGGCAGAAATGATGATACTCCTTCAAAAAAAAAAAAGGGGGGAGTTTTTATTTATCCCATACTTGGACGATCTCCTTATAAAGGCAAGGTCCAGGGAGCAGTTACTGGTCGGAGTAGCACTATCTCAGGAGGTGCTACAACAGCATGGCTGGATTCTGAACATTCCAAAGTCACAGCTGGTTCCTTCCACTCGCTTACTGTTCCTGGGGATGATTTTGGACACAGAACAGAAAAAAGTGTTTCTCCCGCAGGAGAAAGCCAAGGAGCTGTCATCTCTAGTCAGAGACCTCCTAAAACCAAAAGGGTATCGGTGCATCGTTGCACGCGAGTCCTGAGAAAAATGGTGGCTTCATACGAAGCAATTCCTTTCGGCAGGTTCCATGCGAGGACCTTCCAGTGAGACCTCTTAGATAAGTGGTCGGGATCGCATCTTCAAATGCATCAAATGATAACCCTGTCTCCAAGGACCAGGGTGTCTCTACTGTGGTGGATGCAGGGTGCTCATCTTCTAGAGGGCAGCAGTTTCGGCATACAGGACTGGGTCCTGGTGACCACGGATGCCAGCCTTCAAGGCTGGGGAGCAGTCACACAGGGAAGAAACTTCCAGGGCCTATGGTCAAGTCAGGAGACTTCCCTACATATAAATTCTGGAACTGAGGGCCATTTACAATGCCCTAAGTCAGGCAAGACCCCTGCTTCAAAACCAGCCGGTACTGATACAGTCAGACAACATCACGGCAGTCGCCCATGTGACCCGACAGGGCGGCACAAGAAGCAGGATGGCAATGGCAGAAGCCACAAGGATTCTCCGATGGGCGGAAAATCACGTACTAGCACTGTCAGCAGTGTTCATTCCGGGAGTGGACAACTGGGAAGCAGACTTCCTCAGCGGACACGACCTCCACCCGGGAGAGTGGGGACTTCATCCAGAAGTATTCCTGCTGTTAGTAAACCGTTGGGAAAGGCCACAGGTGGACATGATGGCGTCCCGCCTCAACAAAAAGCTAAAGAGATATTGCGCCAGGTCAAGGGACCCTCAGGCGATAGCTGTGGACGCTCTAGTGACACCGTGGGTGTACCAGTCGGTTTATGTGTTCCCTACTCTGCCTCTCATACCAAAGGTACTGAGAATAATAAGATGGCGAGGAGTAAGAACGATACTCGTGGTTCCGGATTGGCCAAGAAGGGCTTGGTACCCGGAACTTCAGGAAATGATATCAGAGGACCCATGGCCTCTGCCGCTCAGACAGGACCTGATTCAGCAGGGGCCCTGTCTGTTCCAAGACTTACCGCGGCTGCGTTTGACGGCATGGCGATTGAGCGCCGGATCCTGAAGGAAAAGGGTATTCCGGAAGAAGTCATTCCTGCGCTCATTAAAGCCAGGAAAGATGTTACGGCAAAGCATTATCACCGCATGTGGCGGAAATATGTTGCATGGTGCGAGGCCAAAAAGGCCCCAACAGAGGAATTTCCAGTAGGTCGATTTCTACATTTCCTGCAAGCAGGAGTGAATATGGGCCTAAGTCTAGGCTCCATTAAAGTACAGATCTCGGCTCTGTCGATTTTCTTTCAAAAAGAATTAGCTTCAGTACCTGAAGTTCAGGCATTGTGAAAGGAGTGCTGCATATTCAGCCCCCGTTTGTGCCCCCTGTGGCACCTTGGGATCTCAACGTGGTGTTGAGTTTTCTTAAAATCACATTGGTTTGAGCCACTAAAAACCGTGGATCTAAAATATCTCACGTGGAAAGTGGTCATGTTATTGGCCTTGGCTTCAGCCAGGCGAGTGTCAGAATTGGCGGCTTTATCATGTAAAAGCCCTTATCTGATTTTCCATATGGATAGGGCAGAATTGAGGACTCGTCCCCAATTTCTTCCTAAGGTGGTGTCAGCGTTTCACCTGAACCAGCCTATTGTGGTGCCGGCGGCTACTAGTGAATTGGAGGACTCCAAGTTGCTAGACGTTGTCAGGGCCCTGAAAATATGTTTCCAGGACGGCTGGAGTCAGAAACTCTGACTCGCTGTTTATCCTGTATGCACCCAACAAGCTGGGTGCTCCTGCTTCTAAGCAGTCTATTGCTCGCTGAATTTGTAGTACAATTCAGCTTGCACATTCTGTGGCAGGCATACCACAGCCAAAATCTGTAAATGCCCATTCCACAAGGAAGGTGGGCTCATCTTGGGCGGCTGCCCGAGGGGTCTCGGCTTTACAACTTTGCCGAGCAGCTACTTGGTCAGGGGCAAACAAGTTTGCAAAATTCTACAAATTTGATACCCTGGCTGAGGAGGACCTGGAGTTCTCTCATTCGGTGCTACAGAGTCATCCGCACTCTCCCGCCCGTTTGGGAGCTTTGGTATAATCCCCATGGTCCTTACGGAGTTCCCAGCATCCACTAGGACGTTAGAGAAAATAAGAATTTACTCACCGGTAATTCTATTTCTCGTAGTCCGTAGTGGATGCTGGGCGCCCATCCCAAGTGCGGATTGTCTGCAATACTTGTAAATAGTTATTGTTAACTAAAGGGTTATTGTTGAGCCATCTGTTGAGAGGCTCAGTTGTTTTCATACTGTCAAACTGGATATAGTATCACGTGTTGTACGGTGTGATTGGTGTGGCTGGGATTCAAAATCCTTCCTTATTATGTCTGCTCGTCCGGGCAAAGTGTCCTAACTGAGGCTTGGAGGAGGGTCATAGTGGGAGGAGCCAGTGCACACCAGGTAGTCATAAATCTTTCTAGAGTGCCCAGCCTCCTTCGGAGCCCGCTGTTCCCCATGGTCCTTACGGAGTTCCCAGCATCCACTACGGACTACGAGAAATAGAATTACCGGTGAGTAAATTCTTATATTATATTATATTATATTATATATATATATATATATATATATATATATATTATATATACACACCAATATCCTTATCTTGTGCACAGATGAAAGCAGCACTGTGGTAGAGATCTCTGTTGTAAGACTTCAAATACACATAGAAAAAACAAAAATTCTCAAGTGCGCTATATTCATTGGATATTAAATCTTAAAATCTTCCAAAATAATGGACCCAATTGGTGCAGACTGTAGATTGAAGAAATCTTTGCACCGTTTATTCTCCTGGGATCCTTAACAAAGTGTGAGCTCATAAAGGGAAAATCTTCAAGATTTGGATTACTATCTCGTAGCTGACAAACCCTACGCGTTTCGTCGTTATGACTTCATCAGTGGCAGTTCTCCACAAATATCGAGACCAAACGAAGGAATTACAATTATGGTGGTATATATGATGGTAATATATAGACCCCATAGATAGAAACATGTAGAAGATAGAGAGAGAAGCTGTATAGAGAAGGGTGACATACATAAGAGCAGGAACTGTGAAGACACAGGGTGTAGGCTGAATACTTACAGACAAGGGGCCTAATTCAGACCTGATCGTAGATGTGCTAAATTTAGGGACACCCAGCATAGTGCTAGTCCGCCCCGCATGTCAGGCCAGACGTCCCCGCACAAGTACAAAAGCATTGCACAGCGGTGATGCTTCTGTACTTTACGAGTAGCTCCCAGCCAGCGCAGCTCCTGCAGGGTGGCAGGAAGCTATTTGTCGCTGGGAGGGTCGCAGCAGCTGCGTGTTATGTCACGCAGCCGCCGCGGCCTGCCCCATGCACGGTCCGGGCAAGCCTGCGTTGCCCGGACTGCGCCCCCTAAACTGCGGCCAAATGCCACGACCCGCCCTCTCCCTCCCAGCTATCAATCAGGCAGTGGCGATCGCAGGGCTGAGACGGCCGTCGGCTGTCTGGCATGCGCCGGCACACTGCGGCGCCAGCGCATGCGCAGTTCAGACCTGATCGGCTGCTGTGCGAAAACGGACAGCACCGATCAGGTCTGAATTAGGCCCAAAGGCCATGCTGATGAGATCCTCATCGTCAATGTTCGGAGGAGCATGTGTCACTCTCCTCCAATCATGGGCTCTACTAATCAACATGTGCCGAGCTCCTCCAATCACAGCTCGGCAGATGCTCCTTGTGCACAGATAAAGAGAGGGACTCGGCACTGCAGAGAATGAGTTGCAGGCATTCCACTGCTGCTGGCTCTGATAGAATCAGCAGAGTGCTAGAAAATGCACCCAAAGCCCCTTCCCCACCTCAGAGTTTACTGCTGAAGTTACAATGTAAAAAAAAACCAGACAAACTGCATGCCAGCAGCAGGTAGCACGTGGGCCCCCTGGATGCCACCAATCGCCTGTATCGCCATATCAGTAATCACACACTAGTGCCAGCGATGGCCTCACTAGACTGGCTCTGCTCCTATGTCCCCCTGACAATACGCCACTGTGGGGTACTGCTACAGTATCACTACTCGCTCATTCATACTGTGATGGGTGCCTGGCGCTCACCTGAACACAATGGATCTTCTTCTATAGCCAGAGATGAGTTTCCCTTCAGAGTTGGCAGATGCACGCTCCAGTCCTTCACGCAACTATGTACCGGGTGTGGTCGGGAGGCTGGGTGGTGGTTAAGCTGAGTACCCCAATGGAGCCAGTCCCGCAGTACATAGTCTGCGGTGCCACCGCTGCTCCAGGATAACAAACACCAGGTGGGATTTCCAGCAACCATCACTCCACCAGGTAGTACACTGCACTGGTTGGTGGCACCCTGCTCTGCCAGAGTGCCCAGGGCATATGCTCTGCTCTCCCCACCCTTGTTACGCCTCTGGAAGCTACCAATTAAGGTGACAACTTTACTTTGCCCACCTTTATCCCCGGCACGCGTCGGGGAAGACATCTCTTCTCCACCTCCTTTCTGAGCCCCTCCTCCTTATCCTTTTGCCCTTCCCCTAACTTCACCACAGGGTTGACTGGAGGATAGTGAGTTATACATTTCCTAGAGAGGGGTATCTGCATTGAGGTGGAGCTTCCCAGGGTGATGTTGTACCTCAAATTTGAATGTCTGTAGAGCCAAGAACCAGCGGGACACCCGAGCATTCACCTCTTTGTTCGGGTGTACCCACTGTAGGGGTGCATGATCTGTAAGTAGCCTGAACTCTCTCTCTAACAAGTAATACCTTAGGGGCTCTAGCGCCCATTTCTCTGACTCCGTAAGGACCATGGGGAATAGCGGCTCCGCAGGAGACTGGGCACAAAAGTAAAGCTTTAGGACTACCTGGTGTGCACTGGCTCCTCCCCCTATGACCCTCCTCCAAGCCTCAGTTAGATTTTTGTGCCCGGCCGAGAAGGGTGCACACTAGGGGCTCTCCTGAGCTTCTTAGTGAAAGTTTAGTTTTAGGTTTTTTATTTTCAGTGAGACCTGCTGGCAACAGGCTCACTGCATCGAGGGACTAAGGGGAGAAGAAGCGAACTCACCTGCGTGCAGAGTGGATTGGGCTTCTTAGGCTACTGGACACCATTAGCTCCAGAGGGACCGAACACAGGCCCAGCCTCGGAGCTCGGTCCCAGAGCCGCGCCGCCGGCCCCCTTACAGAGCCAGAAGCAAGAAGAGGTCCGGAAAATCGGCGGCAGAAGACATCCTGTCTTCACCAAGGTAGCGCACAGCACTGCAGCTGTGCGCCATTGCTCCTCAGCACACTTCGGTCACTGAGGGTGCAGGGCGCTAGGGGGGGGCGCCCTGAGCAGCAATAAAAACACCTTGGCTGGCGAAAATACATCACATATAGCCCCCATGGCTATATGGATGAATTTTAACCCCTGCCAGATTCCACAGAAAAACGGGAGAAAAGGCCGCCGAGAAGGGGGCGGAGCCTATCTCCTCAGCACACTGGCGCCATTTTCTCTCACAGCTCCGTTGGAGGGAAGCTCCCTGGCTCTCCCCTGCTGTTACTACACTACAGAAAGGGGTTAAAAAAGAGAGGGGGGCACTAATTAGGCGCAGTATAACAATACAGCAGCTATAAGGGGAAAAACACTTATATAAGGTTATCCCTGTATATATATGTAGCGCTCTGGTGTGTGCTGGCATACTCTCCCTCTGTCTCCCCAAAGGGCTAGTGGGGTCCTGTCCTCTATCAGAGCATTCCCTGTGTGTGTGCTGTGTGTCGGTACGTTGTGTCGACATGTATGAGGAGGAAAATGAGGTGGAGGCGGAGCAATTGCCTGTAACAGAGATGTCACCCCCTAGGGAGTCGACACCTGAGTGGATGAGCTTATGGAAGGAATTATGTGAGTCAGCTCTTTACAAAAGATTGATGACATGAGACAGCCGGCGACTCAGCCTGTGCCTGTCCAGGTGTCTCAAAAGCCATCAGGGGCTCTAAAACGCCCGTTACCGCAGATGGCAGATACAGACGCCGACACGGATACTGACTCCAGTGTCGACGATTAAGAGTCGAATGTGACTTCCAGTAGGGCCACACGTTACATGATTGAGGCTATGGAAAATGTTTTTACACATTTCTGATAATACCAGTACCACTAAAAAGGGTATTATGTTGGGTGAGAAAAAACTGCCTGTAGTTTTTCCTGCATCTGAGGAATTAAATGAAGTGTGTGATGATGCGTGGGTTTCCCCCGATAAAAACTGTTAATTCCTAAAAAGTTATTAGCATCATAACCCTTCCCGCCAGAGGATAGGGCACGTTGGGAAACACCCCCTAGGGTGAATAAAGCGCTCACACGCTTGTCTAAACAGGTGGCACTACCGTCCCCGGATACGGCCGCCCTTAAGGAACCTGCTGACAGAAAGCAGTAAAATATCCTAAAATGTATATACACTCACACGGGTGTGATACTGCGACCAGCAATCGCCTCAGCCTGGATGTGCAGTGCTGGGGTGGCTTGGTCGGATTCCCTGACTGACAATATTGATACCCTAGATAGGGACAGTATATTACTGACTATAGAGCATTTAAAAGATGCATTTCTATATATGCGTGATGCACAGAGGGATATTTGCCGACTGGCATCAAGAGTAAGTGCGCTGTCCATTTCTGCCAGAAGAGGGTTATGGACAAGACAGTGGTCAGGTGATGCTGATTCCAAAAGGCATATGGAAGTATCGCCTTATAAAAGGGAGGAGTTATTTGGGGTAGGTCTAACAGACCTGGTGGCCACGGCAACGGCTGGAAAATCCACATTTTTACCCCAGGTAGCCTCTCAACATAAGAAGACGCCGTATTATCAGGCGCAGTCCTTTGGGCCCCATAAGGGCAAGCGGGCAAAAGGCTCCTCATTTCTGCCCGTGGCAGAGGGAGAGGAAAAAGGCTGCAGCAAACAGCCAGTTCCCAGGAACAGAAGCCCTCTCCAGCCTCCGCAAAGTCCTCAGCATGACGCTGGGGCTTTACAAGCGGACTCAGGCACGGTGGGGGCCCGTCTCAAAAATTTCAGCGTGCAGTGGGCTCACTCACAGGGGACCCCTGGATCCTTCAGGTGTTATCTCAGGGGTACAAATTGGAATTCGAGACGTCTCCCCTTCGCCGTTTTCCTAAAGTCTGCTGTACCGACGTCTCCCTCCGACAGGGAGGCGGTATGGGAAGCCATTCACAAGCTGTATTCCCAGCAGGTGATAATCAAGGTACCCCTCCTACAACAGGGAAAGGGGTATTATTCCACGCTGTTTGTGGTACCGAAGCCGGACGGCTCGGTGAGACCTAATTTAAATCTGAAATCCTTGAACACTTACATACAAAGGTTCAAATTCAAGATGGAGTCACTCAGAGCGGTGATGGCAAACCTGGAAGAAGGGGATTATATGGTGTCTCTGGACATCAAGGATGCTTATCTCCATGTCCCAATTTACCCTTCTCACCAAGGGTACCTCAGGTTTGTGGTACAGAACTGTCACTATCAGTTTCAGACGCTGCCGTTTGGTTTGTCCACGGCACCCCGGGTCTTTACCAAAGTAATGGCCGAAATGATGATACTCCTTCGAAGGAAGGGAGTTTTAATTATCCCTTACTTGGACGATCTCCAGATAAGGGCAAGATCCAGGGAACGGTTGGTAGTCGGGGTAGCACTATCTCAAGTAGTGTTGCGGCAGCACGGTTGGATTCTTAATATTCCAAAATCGCAGCTGATCCCGACGACACGTCTTCTATTCCTAAGGATGATCCTGGACACAGTCTAGAAAAAGGTGTTTCTCCAGGAGGAGAAAGCCAGGGAGTTATCCGAACTAGTCAGAAACTTCCTAAAACCAGGCCAAGTGTCAGTGCAGCAGTGCACAAGGGTCCTGGGAAAAATGGTGGCTTCCTACGAAGCAATTCCATTCGGCAGATTCCACGCAAGAACTTTCCAGTGGGACCTGCTGGAAAAGTGGTCCGGATCGCATCTTCAGATGCATCAGCGGATAACCCTGTCACCAAAGACAAGGGTGTCTCTCCTGTGGTGGTTGCAGAGTGCTCATCTTCTAGAGGGCGCAGATTCGGCATTCAGGACTGGGTCCTGGTGACCACGGATACCAGCCTTCGAGGCTGGGGAGCAGTCACACAGGGAAGGAATTTCCAGGGCTTGTGGTCAAGCCTGGAGACATCACTTCACATAAATATCTTGGAGCTAAGGGCCATTTACAATGCCCTAAGCCAAGCAAGACCTCTACCTCAAGGTCAGCCGGTGCTGATCCAGTCGGACAACATCACGGCAGTCGCCCACGTAGAGAAGCTGCAAGGATTTTTCGCTGGGCGGAAAATCATGTGATACCATTGTCAGCAGTGTTCATTCCGGGAGTGGACAACTGGGAAACAGACTTCCTCAGCAGAAGTCTTCCACATGATTGTAAACCGTTGGGAAAAAACAAAGGTGGACATGATGGCGTCCCGCCTAAACAAAAAATTGGACAGGTATTACGCCAGGTCAAGGGACCCTCAGGCAATAGCTGTGGACGCTCTGGTAACACCGTGGGTGTACCAGTCAGTGTATGGGTTCCCTCCTCTTCCTCTCTTACCAAAAGTATTGAGAATTATAAGACGGAGGGGAGTAAGAACTATACTCGTGGCTCCGGATTGGCCAAGAAGGACTTGGTACCCGGAACTTCAAGAGATGCTCACGGAGGACCCGTGGCCTCTACCTCTAAGAAGGGACCTACTCCATCAAGGACCCTATCTATTCCAAGACTTACCGCGGCTGCGTTTGACGGCAGGGCGGTTGAACGCCGGATCCTGAAGGAAAAAGGCATTCCGGATGAAGTCATCCCTACCCTGATCAAAGCCAGGAAGGATGTAACCGCAAAGCATTATCACCGCATTAGGCGAAAATATGTTGCGTGGTGCGAGGCCAGTAAGGCCCCGATGGAGGAATTTCAACTAGGTCGATTCCTGCATTTCCTGCAAACAGGAGTGTCTATGGGCCTAAAATTGGGGTCCATTAAGGTTCAAATTTCGGCCCTGTCAATTTTCTTCCAGAAAGAACTTGCTTCAGTTCCTGAAGTTCAGACGTTTGTAAAAGGGGTACTGCATATACAGTCTCCTTTTGTGCCTCCAGTGGCACCTTGGGATCTAAGTGTAGTTTTGGGGTTCCTAAAGTCACAATGGTTTGAACCACTTGAATCTGTGGAGTTAAAATATCTCACATGGAAAGTGGTCATGCTGTTGGCCCTGGCCTAGGCCAGGCGCGTGTCAGAATTGGCGGCTTTATCCTGTAAAAGCCCTTATCTGATCTTCCATTCAGACAGGGCGGAATTGAGGACTCGTCCTCATTTTCTCCCTAAGGTGGTTTCAGCGTTTCATCTGGACCAACCTACTGTGGTACCTGCAGCTACTAGTGACTTGGAGGACTCCAAGTTGTTGGACATAGTCAGGGCCCTGAAAATATATGTTTCCAGGACGGCTGGAGTCAGAAAATCTGACTCGCTGTTTATCCTGTATGCACCCAACAAGCTGGGTGCTCCTGCTTCTAAGCAGACTATTGCTCGTTGGATTTGTAATACAATTCAGCTTGCACATTCTGTGGCAGGCCTGCCACAGCCAAAATCTGTAAAAGCCCATTCCACAAGGAAGGTGGGCTCATCTTGGGCGGCTGCCCGAGGGGTCTCGGCTTTACAACTTTGCCGAGCAGCTATTTGGTCAGGGGCAAACACGTATGCTAAATTCTACAAATTTGATACCCTGGCTGAGGAGGACCTGGAGTTCTCTCATTCTGTGCTGCAGAGTCATCCGCACTCTCCCGCCCGTTTGGGAGCTTTGGTATAATCCCCATGGTCCTTACGGAGTTCCCAGCATCCACTAGGACGTCAGAGAAAATAAGAATTTACTTACCGATAATTCTATTTCTCGTAGTCTGTAGTGGATGCTGGGCGCCCATCCCAAGTGCGGATTGTCTGCAATACTTGTACATAGTTATTGTTACAAAAATCGGGTTATTATTGTTGTGAGCCATCTTTTCAGAGGCTCCTCTGTTATCATGCTGTTAACTGGGTTCAGATCACAGGTTGTACGGTGTGATTGGTGTGGCTGGTATGAGTCTTACCCGGGATTCATAAATCCTTCCTTAATGTGTACGCTCGTCCGGGCACAGTATCCTAACTGAGGCTTGGAGGAGGGTCATAGGGGGAGGAGCCAGTGCACACCAGGTAGTCCTAAAGCTTTACTTTTGTGCCCAGTCTCCTGCGGAGCCGCTATTCCCCATGGTCCTTACGGAGTTCCCAGCATCCACTACGGACTACGAGAAATAGAATTATCGGTAAGTAAATTCTTATTTCTCTAACGTCCTAGTGGATGCTGGGGACTCCGAAAGGACCATGGGGAATAGCGGCTCCGCAGGAGACTGGGCACAAAAGTAAAAAGCTTTAGGACTACCTGGTGTGCACTGGCTCCTCCCCCTATGACCCTCCTCCAAGCCTCAGTTAGATTTTTGTGCCCGAACGAGACGGGTGCAGGCTAAGGGGCTCTCCTGAGCTGCTTAGTGTAAAAGTTTAAAGTAGGTTTTTTATTTTCAGTGAGACCTGCTGGCAACAGGCTCACTGCACCGAGGGACTAAGGGGAGAAGAAGCGAACTCACCTGCGTGCAGAGTGGATTGGGCTTCTTAGGCTACTGGACATTAGCTCCAGAGGGACGATCACAGGCCCAGCCATGGATGGGTCCCAGAGCCGCGCCGCCGGCCCCCTTACAGAGCCAGAAGACTGAAGAGGTCCGGAAAATCGGCGGCAGAAGACGTCCTGTCTTCAATAAGGTAGCGCACAGCACCGCAGCTGTGCGCCATTGCTCTCAGCACACTTCACACTCCGGTCACTGAGGGTGCAGGGCGCTGGGGGGGGCGCCCTGAGACGCAATAAAACACCTTTTTTGGCAAAAAATACATCACATATAGCTCCTGGGCTATATGGATGCATTTAACCCCTGCCAATTTTTCCATAAAAAAGCGGGAGAAAGGCCGCCGCGAAGGGGGCGGAGCCTATCTCCTCAGCACACTGGCGCCATTTTTTCCTCACAGCTCCGTTGGAGGAAGGCTCCCTGACTCTCCCCTGCAGTCCTGCACTACAGAAACAGGGTAAAACAAGAGAGGGGGGCACTAAATTGGCATATAAATATATACAGCAGCTATATTAGGGAAAAACACTTATATAAGGTTATCCCTGTATATATATATAGCGCTCTGGTGTGTGCTGGCAAACTCTCCCTCTGTCTCCCTAAAGGGCTAGTGGGGTCCTGTCCTCTATCAGAGCATTCCCTGTGTGTGTGCTGTGTGTCGGTACGTTGTGTCGACATGTATGAGGAGGAAAATGGTGTGGAGGCGGAGCAATTGCCTGTGTTAGTGATGTCACCCCCTAGGGAGTCGACACCTGACTGGATGGTCTTATGGAAAGAATTACGTAATAATGTCAGCACTTTACAAAAGACTGTTGACGACATGAGACAGCCGACAAATCAGTTAATACCTGTACAGGCGTCTCAAACACCGTCAGGGGCTCTAAAGCGCCCGTTACCTCAGGTCGATACAGACACGGACACTGACTCCAGTGTCGACGGTGAGGAAACAAACGTATTTTCCAGTAGGGCCACACGTTACATGATCACGGCAATGAAGGAGGTTTTGAACATTTCTGATACTACAAGTACCACAAAAAAGGGTATTATGTGGGGTGTGAAAAAACTACCCGTAGTTTTTCCCGAATCAGATGAATTAAATGAGGTGTGTGATGAAGCGTGGGTTTCCCCCGATAAAAAACTGCTAATTTCTAAAAAATTATTGGCATTATACCCTTTCCCGCCAGAGGTTAGGGCTCGTTGGGAAACACCCCCTAGGGTAGATAAGGCGCTCACACGCTTATCAAAACAAGTGGCGTTACCGTCTCCTGATACGGCCGCCCTCAAGGAACCAGCTGATAGGAAGCTGGAAAATATCCTAAAAAGTATATACACACATACTGGTATTATACTGCGACCAGCAATCGCCTCAGCCTGGATGTGCAGTGCTGGGGTGGCTTGGTCGGATTCCCTGACTGAAAATATTGATACCCTGGACAGGGACAATATATTATTGACTATAGAGCATTTAAAGGATGCATTTCTATATATGCGAGATGCACAGAGAGATATTTGCACTCTGGCATCAAGAGTAAGTGCGATGTCCATTTCTGCCAGAAGAGGATTATGGACGCGACAGTGGTCAGGGGATGCGGATTCCAAACGGCATATGGAAGTATTGCCGTATAAAGGGGAGGAGTTATTTGGGGTCGGTCTATCGGACCTGGTGGCAACGGCTGGGAAATCCACCTTTTTACCCCAAGTCACCTCGCAGCAGAAAAAGATACCGTCTTTTCAGGCTCAGTCCTTTCGACCCCATAAGGGCAAGCGGGCAAAAGGCCACTCATATCTTCCCCGGGGCAGAGGAAGGGGAAAAAAACTGCAGCAGACCGCCTCTTCCCACGAACAGAAGCCCTCCCCTGCTTCTGCCAAGTCCTCAGCATGACGCTGGGGCCTTACAAGCGGACTCAAGCACGGTGGGGGCCCGTCTCAAGAATTTCAGCGCGCAGTGGGCTCACTCGCAAGTGGACCCCTGGATCCTGCAGGTAGTATCTCAGGGGTACAAATTGGAATTCGAGACGTCTCCCCCTCGCCGGTTCCTGAAGTCTGCTTTACCAACGTCTCCCCCCGACAGGGAGGCGGTATTGGAAGCCATTCACAAGCTGTATTCCCAGCAAGTGATAATCAAGGTACCCCTCCTACAACAGGGAAAGGGGTATTATTCCACGCTGTTTGTGGTACCGAAGCCGGACGGCTCGGTGAGACCCATTTTAAATCTGAAATCCTTGAACACTTACATAAAAAGGTTCAAGTTCAAGATGGAGTTACTCAGAGCAGTGATAGCGAACCTGGAAGAAGGGGACTATATGGTGTCTCTGGACATCAAGGATGCTTACCTCCATGTCCCAATTTGCCCTTCTCACCAAGGGTACCTCAGGTTTGTGGTACAGAACTGTCACTATCAGTTTCAGACACTGCCGTTTGGATTGTCCACGGCACCCCGGGTCTTTACCAAGGTAATGGCCGAAATGATGATTCTTCTCCGAAGAAAAGGCGTCTTAATTATCCCTTACTTGGACGATCTCCTGATAAGGGCAAGGTCCAGAGAACAGTTAGAGGTCGGAGTAGCACTATCTCAAGTAGTACTACGACAGCACGGATGGATTCTAAATATTCCAAAATCGCAGCTGATTCCGACGACACGTCTACTGTTCCTGGGAATGATTCTGGACACAGTACAGAAAAAGGTGTTTCTCCCGGAAGAGAAAGCCAGGGAGTTATCCGACCTAGTCAGGAACCTCCTAAGACCAGGCCAAGTGTCAGTACATCAATGCACAAGGGTCCTGGGAAAGATGGTGGCTTCTTACGAAGCGATTCCATTCGTCAGATTCCACGCAAGAACTTTTCAGTGGGATCTGCTGGACAAATGGTCCGGATCGCATCTTCAAATGCATCAGCGGATAACCCTGTCTCCAAGGACAAGGGTGTCTCTCCTGTGGTGGTTACAGAGTGCTCGTCTCCTAGAGGGCCGCAGATTCGGCATTCAGGATTGGGTCCTGGTGACCACGGATGCCAGCCTGAGAGGCTGGGGAGCAGTCACACAGGGAAGAAATTTCCAGGGCTTGTGGTCAAGCATGGAAACGTCACTTCACATAAATATCCTGGAACTAAGGGCCATTTACAATGCCCTAAGTCAGGCAAGACCTCTGCTTCAGGGTCAGCCGGTGTTGATCCAGTCGGACAACATCACGGCAGTCGCCCACGTAAACAGACAGGGCGGCACAAGAAGCAGGAGGGCAATGACGGAAGTGGCAAGGATTCTTCGCTGGGCGGAAAATCATGTGATAGCACTGTCAGCAGTGTTCATTCCGGGAGTGGACAACTGGGAAGCAGACTTCCTCAGCAGACACGATCTTCACCCGGGGGAGTGGGGACTTCACCCAGAAGTCTTCCACATGATTGTGAACCGTTGGGAAAAACCAAAGGTGGACATGATGGCGTCCCGCCTCAACAAAAAACTGGACAGATATTGCGCCAGGTCAAGGGACCCTCAGGCAATAGCTGTGGACGCTCTGGTAACACCGTGGGTGTACCAGTCAGTGTATGTGTTCCCTCCTCTTCCTCTCATACCAAAAGTACTGAGAATCATAAGAAGGAGAGGAGTAAAGACTATACTCGTGGCTCCGGATTGGCCAAGAAGGACTTGTACCCGGAAATTCAAGAGATGCTCACGGAAGACCCGTGGCCTCTACCTCTAAGAAAGGACCTGCTCCAGCAGGGACCATGTCTGTTCCAAGACTTACCGCGGCTGCGTTTGACGGCATGGCGGTTGAACGCCGGATCCTGAAGGAAAAAGGCATTCCGGATGAAGTCATCCCTACTCTGATCAAAGCCAGGAAGGATGTAACCGTACAACATTATCACCGTATTTGGCGTAAATATGTTGCGTGGTGCGAGGCCAGGAAGGCCCCTACAGAGGAATTTCAACTGGGTCGATTCCTGCATTTCCTGCATACAGGACTGTCTATGGGCCTCAAATTAGGGTCCATTAAGGTTCAAATTTCGGCCCTGTCAATATTCTTCCAAAAAGAACTAGCTTCTGTTCCTGAAGTTCAGACGTTTGTCAAGGGAGTACTGCATATACAGCCTCCTTTTGTGCCTCCAGTGGCACCTTGGGATCTCAATGTAGTTTTGGGATTCCTAAAATCACATTGGTTTGAACCACTCACCACTGTGGACTTAAAATATCTCACATGGAAAGTGGTAATGCTGTTAGCCCTGGCTTCAGCCAGGCGTGTCTCAGAATTGGCGGCTTTATCCTATAAAAGCCCTTACCTAATTTTTCATACGGACAGGGCAGAATTGAGGACTCGTCCTCAATTTCTCCCTAAGGTGGTTTCAGCATTTCACTTAAACCAGCCTATTGTGGTGCCTGCGGCAACTAGGGACTTGGAGGATTCCAAGTTGCTGGACGTAGTCAGGGCCCTGAAAATATATGTTTCCAGGACGGCTGGAGTCAGAAAATCTGACTCGCTGTTTATCCTGTATGCACCCAACAAGCTTGGTGCTCCTGCTTCTAAGCAGACGATTGCTCGTTGGATTTGTAGTACAATTCAGCTTGCACATTCTGTGGCAGGCCTGCCACAGCCAAAATCTGTAAAAGCCCATTCCACACGGAAAGTGGGCTCATCTTGGGCGGCTGCCCGAGGGGTCTCGGCTTTACAACTTTGCCGAGCAGCTAAACACGTTTGCTAAATTCTACAAATTTGATACCCTGGCTGAGGAGGACCTGGAGTTCTCTCATTCGGTGCTGCAGAGTCATCCGCACTCTCCCGCCCGTTTGGGAGCTTTGGTATAATCCCCATGGTCCTTTCGGAGTCCCCAGCATCCACTAGGACGTCAGAGAAAATAAGAATTTACTCACCGGTAATTCTATTTCTCATAGTCCATAGTGGATGCTGGGCGCCCATCCCAAGTGCGGATTGCCTGCATTACTTGTACATAGTTATTGTTGCAAAAATCGGGTTATTGTTGTTGTGAGCCATCTTTTCAGAGGCTCCTTCTGTTATCATACTGTTAACTGGGTTTAGATCACAAGTTGTACGGTGTGATTGGTGTGGCTGGTATGAGTCTTACCCGGGATTCAAAATCCTTCCTTATTGTGTACGCTCGTCCGGGCACAGTATCCTAACTGAGGCTTGGAGGAGGATCATAGGGGGAGGAGCCAGTGCACACCAGGTAGTCCTAAAGCTTTTACTTTTGTGCCCAGTCTCCTGCGGAGCCGCTATTCCCCATGGTCCTTTCGGAGTCCCCAGCATCCACTACGGACTATGAGAAATAGAATTATCGGTAAGTAAATTCTTATTTTTAATTGCCAAGCACTCTTGTTCTACTGTGGAGTACTTGCTCTCCCTGGCAGTTTCCGTCTTAAATATACTGTAAGATGGGCTTTTCATCACCATCTACCACTTGGGACAAGACTGCACACAACACTGTTCTAGGAGCATCAGTCTGCAACTCAAACTGTTTCCAAAAGTCTGGTGCCTGCAAAACAGGTTCTGTACACAAATCTTACCTTAGATCTCGCCAGGCCGCTTCTGCCGGTCGAGACAAGATAATCTTATCAGGCGATTTTTTTTTTTTTTTTTTTTTTTTCTTTAAACACTCAGTGGGGCTGCTCTGGTTGCAAAATCATATACAGATGTGTCCTCTTCCATCCTTGCTGCAGTCACACTAACCAGCCCTTGAAGTTGCACCATGCTGTGGCGGAACTCGGTAGCGCCGAGCATCCCTTTTTGCATTTTTTTCCTGCGAAAATGTGTCTTGACACAAGGTATTGTAATAGGACTTTAGCAATGTAATTGGATTTTAGTATCACTGAAATGTATTAAAGGGCTTTTGGAGCAGCTTTTGTGAAAAGCTGCTCCAAACCCTTTATTTTTATTTTTTTAATAACCCATATCGCATTCCCCATACTTATAATTGGAAATGCGATATGGCCGAATTTACTAAAAAAAAAATGTAAAAAACACTGCAGTGTGCCCTGTGATATTAACGCCCCTCTGGCAGAGAAAGCTATGCGGGGATCGGCCAGTGTGATCAGCTCTGTGTATCCAATGGACACACAAGATGATCACTTGTAAAAAGTAAAAAAAAAAACCCATACTTACCAGTCCAGGGAGCCGGTGATTGGTGCTCCGGTGCGGGCTGGCGGGAGCCGGGTCCTTCATGTGCTTCGCTGTGACCCCCGGTGCAGTAAAGTGATGCTGCAAAATGGCAGCTCACTTTACAGCACCAGGGTCACAGCAGCGCACAGGACCTGGCTCCCTGGACTGGTAAGTACACTGCTCAAAAAAAATAAAGGGAACACTAAAATAACACATCCTAGATCTGAATGAATGAAATATTCTTATTAAATACTTTCTTCTTTACATAGTTGAATGTGCTGACAACAAAATCACACAAAAATTATCAATGTAAATCAAATTTATTAACCCATGGAGGTCTGGATTTGGAGTCACCCTCAAAATTAAAGTGGGAAAAAAACACTACAGGCTGATCCAACTTTGATGTAATGTCCTTTAAAACAAGTCAAAATGAGGCTCAGTAGTGTGTGTGGCCTCCACGTGCCTGTATGACCTCCCTACAATGCCTGGGCATGCTCCTGATGAGGTGGCGGATGATCTCCTGAGGGATCTCCTCCCAGACCTGGACTAAAGCATCCGCCAACTCCTGTACAGTCTGTGGTGCAACGTTGCGTTGGTGGATGGAGCAAGACATGATGTCCCAGATGTGCTCAATTGGATTCAGGTCTGGGGAACGGGCGGGCCAGTCCATAGCATCAATGCCTTCGTCTTGCAGGAACTGCTGACACACTCCAGCCACATGAGGTCTAGCATTGTCTTACATTAGGAGGAACCCAGGGCCAACCGCACCAGCATATGGTCTCACAAGGGGTCTGAGGATCTCATCTCGGTACCTAATGGCAGTCAGGCTACCTCTGGCGAGCACATGGAGGGCTGTGCGGCTCCCCAAAGAAATGCCACCCCACACCATTACTGACCCACTGCCAAACCGGTCATGCTGGAAGATGTTGCAGGCAGCAGAACATTCTCCTTGGCGTCTCCAGACTCTGTCACGTCTGTCACATGTGCTCAGTGAGAACCTGCTTTCATCTGTGAAGAGTACAGGGCGCCAGTGGCGAATTTGCCAATCTTGGTGTTCTCTGTCAAATGCCAAACGTCCTGCACGGTGTTGGGCTGTAAGCACAACCCCCACCTGTGGACATCGGGCCCTCATACCACCCTCATGGAGTCTGTTTCTGATCGTTTGAGTAGACACATGCACATTTGTGGCTTGCTGGAGGTCATTTTGCAGAGCTCTGGCAGTGCTCCTCCTGTTCCTCCTTGCACAAAGGCGGAGGTAGCGGTCCTGCTGCTGGGTTGTTGCCCTCCTACGGCCTCCTCCACGTTTCCTGATGTACTGGCCTGTCTCCTGGTAGCGCCTCCATGCTCTGGACACTACGCTGACAGACACAGCAAACCTTCTTGCCACAGCTCGCATTGATGGGCCATCCTGGATGAGCTGCACTACCTGAGCCACTTGTGTGGGTTGTAGGGAGGTCATACAGGCACGTGGAGGCCACACACACTCCCGAGTCTCATTTTGACTTCTTTTAAGGACATTACATCAAAGTTGGATCAGCCTGTAGTGTGTTTTTCCACTTTAATTTTGAGGGTGACTCCAAATCCAGACCTCCATGGGTTAATAAATTTGATTTCCATTGATAATTTTTGTGTGATTTTGTTGTCAGCACATTCAACTATGTAAAGAAGAAAGTATTTAATAAGAATATTTCATTCATTCAGATCTAGGATGTGTTATTTTAGTGTTCCCTTTATTTTTTTGAGCAGTGTATATTTATTGTGGGGGAGGGTAGTTGCAACGGGGGGGTTGCTTTTTGCTTTGGCAGCATCAGTTAAGTGTATCTGCTAGTTCCCTTTTGTCAAGAGTGGTTCGGTATTGGCTTTTTGCAAGGTTATCTACCAGTTAGTGAACCCGAGACACGGTAGCTATTGAACTGTGAGACCTTATTCAGTTTTCTGAATTCATTGCAGAATCTTAGAGCTCACAAAGGCTTGGGTACCAGCACAATTGGGTTCTTCCGCTCACTATTTTACTCCTCTATAACCCCTAGGCAAAGCATATCTTCTACGTCTTGCTTAACCGCTGCCCGTTTAGCCTCGGGAATACGGTAAGGGCTTTGTTTTATCCCCACCCTGGGTGATGTATTAATATAATGCTATATTATCTGGGTTTTCCCAGGAATAGCAGAAAAATATCCTGGTTCCGTGCTAGCATGTCTATAACTTCCTTTTGGCTGGGACTAAATGAGGCTTCATAGGCACCTGACTATCGGGAGTTTTAATGGCCAATAGAGAAGGTTGGCTGGCACTTCCCTTCCAAGGTTTTAATAAATTAACATGGTAAATGTCCTTCTACCTTCTTGGTGTACTTTATAATTAATAGGCCCTATTATGTCTAAGATCTCATAAGGACACTTTTAATTGCCATACAACTTACTTTCAGAGGTGGAATAAATCCTTGTCCCCTGGCTTGAAGGAGCTGTTCACCGCTGTAACATCATCATTTTGCTTTTGATGTTGCTCAGCCAAGCTTATATGTTCCCTTACAAGTGGCTCAATTTGTCTGAAGCGGCCATACAGTTGAGACACAAATTGAATTATATTAGGCTCTTGGGATGGTTGTTGTTCCCACCCTTTCTTTAAGAGATCAAGGATTCCTCTAGGTTGTATACCATAAAGAAGCTCGAAGGGGCTAAACCCTGTAGATGACTGGGGTACCTCTCGAATTGCAAACACTCTAAGGCAGGGGTCTTCAACCCGTGGCCCGCGGGCCACAGGTGGCCCGCTGCTATGGTTTCCATGGCCCGCCGACGCGTCCGCCCGCAGCGCACATATGAACACAAAAAAAAAAAAAAATGTTTTCCCTTTCCCGGAGTCATGTGACTCCCCCGCACTGTCACTGGTTGCCTGTGAAGAAGGGGAGTAGCTCCTCTTAGGCTGGTCAGTGGTCTGGTCACCCTTACTGTGTCTCCCTCCCTGTGTCTCCCTCCGCCTGCAGTGTTGAATAGGTGGGTGAGAGCGGCGGGGACCCGGCTGGGGGGGGTGCGGCAAGTTACCATTGAGAGCAGGGGGCAGTGCGGGAACCCGGCGGGCGGGAGCGGAGGGGGTGCGGCAGCATGTATGCAGCCTGAGCATGGCTGTGTGCGGCGGGGACCCGGCGCGGGGGGGGGGGGGGAGGCTGCGGCAGGAGAATAAAAGTGTATAAGTGTTGAGGGCAGGGGGCAGTGCAGGAACCCGGCGTGCGGGAGCGGCGGGGACGGGGGTGCGGCAGCCTGAGCATGGCAGTGAATAAATTAGTATTGAGGGCAGGGGGCGTGGCGGGGGACCCAGCAGGGGGTGTATTAAGTATTAAGAGCAGAGATGGCAGGGAGCATGCTTTGACAATGCTGCTGTCTGTCTGTGATGGGGAGGAGGGAGGGTATGATAGCACCTATGTTTTGACATAGGCGCTATCATACCCTCCCTCCCCCCATCACAGACAGACAGCAGCAATATTGTGAAAGCATGCCCACATTATACCCACCAGTCCAGTGATACTGCCGTATGAGTCCAGTTCAGTGCTTACAGACCAACATCTTGAGAATACTCTGCGCATAGCGACTTCTAACATTGATGCCAACATCGACAAGCTGGCCAAGCAAAAACAATGCCAAGTTTCCCACTGATATGAACTTATTATAATAACAAAGGTAAAGTAGACCATGTTTCATTCATTAAATTACAATAATTATCTTTTGAAGTCTTTTTTATGGTCTTATGAGTCTAGAAAAGGTCTCATTACAATCATAAATTAAAATTTAGATTCTAAATACCGCAGTATAGCTTAGTGGCCCTCGGCTTCGTTTCATTGTTTTATGTGGCCCACACTGTCTTAAAGGTTGAAGACCCCTGCTCTAAGGCAAGAGCTGGTCCCAATCTTCTTATCCTGGTATACCGCTCACCTTACCATCTGCTTAAGTATTTGGTTAAAGCGATCCACTAATCCGTCTGTTTGTTGATGATACACTGAGATGTTCATTCTCTCAACCCCATACTGACTGCATGGATCTTTAATTAACTTAGACAGAAAAGGTGTACCTTGGTCTGTCCTGTCAAGACCTCTTTTGGAATTCCCAAGCATGTATACAACATTTCCAGTTCCCGGGCAATAGTGCTAGACTTAATATTTTGCTGCAGTATCACCTCTGGATACCTGCTAGTGTAGTCTACAACCACTAAAATCTACTGATGCGCACAAACAGATTTTTCCACCATATCCACCAGGTCCATACCAATGTGCTCGAGAGGGCACAGAAATAACTGGTAAGGGTACCAGAGGTATTCTGAACTCTTGCTGGGGTGCTGTCTTCTGGCACACTAGGCATTCCTGTCAATACTTTTTCACTGCAGAATAAATGCCTGGCAAAAAGATCCGTGATTGAATTAGTTGGAGAACACAAATGCGTATGAGCTGCCTGGACCAACTGCTCATATTTTCTGGGAACTAGCAACTGTTCAACCTTTTTTCCCTGTAAATAAGCAACCTGGGCCCTCATTCCGAGTTGTTCGCTCGGAGTTTTTCATCGCATCGCAGTGTGAATATGCTTAGTGCGCATGCGCAATGATCGCACTGCGGCTGCGCCAAGTAACTTTACTATGAAGAAAGTAAGTTTACTCTCGGCTTTTTCATCGCTCCGGCGATCGCATTGTGATTGACAGGAAATGGGTGTTACTGGGCGGAAACACGGCGTTTTAGGGGCGTGTGGCTGAAAACGCTACCGTTTCCGGAAAAAACGCAGGAGTGGCCGGAGAAACGGTGGGAGTGCCTGGCCGAACGCTGGGTGTGTTTGTGACGTCAGCCAGGAACGAAAAGCACTGAACTGATCGCACAGGCAGAGTAAGTCTGAAGCTACTCTAAAACTGCTAAGTCGTTTGTGATCGCAATATTGCGAATACATCGGTCGCACATTTAAGAAGCTAAGATTCACTCCCAGTAGGCGGCGGCTTAGCGTGTGTAACTCTGCTACATTCGCCTTGCGAGCGAACAACTCGGAATGAGGGCCCTGGTGTAGTAAATAATTTTTCAACATAAAATATGGTATGCCTACAGGTGGCACAGCAGTTTTATTTTACCATCACCACATTCTCAAATGCACTTAAATGGTTTCTCTCATTCTGTTGGTCACCAGCAAAGTTCTGTATGGAAACATTTTTCCGATAGATAAACGGTTAATCTCTGAACCACTCTCTTCTTACTGTTCACCAGCCAAGGAGGGTTTTATGGTTACAGCATTCTGGCTCATCATGGTTCCCGTTTCCTTTGGACACCTCGCCCACTGGATCTCTTTCGCGGTTGTGCCAAGTGATCACTTCTTGTTATAGCGGAAATCACTACTCAAAATAAGAGGATAGGGAGACCTAGGAGCTACTGCAGCTACAATCTTCAGTGGTCGTCCTTTTAACAGCATTCATATTTGTACACAAGGGTATTCCACCACATCTCCATGAACGCACAGCACCGTGACCGAGGGTAAAACTTGGTCATCCCCTTTTGAAACCAGGTTAGCCACAAAAATAGATAGTTCACTACCCGTATCCACCATAGTCCAGACCTCCTGGTAGTCTATCTGGATTGTTACCTGGAACAGATTGGTTTTTGCTGGGGAAATATTACCTGCAAGCATGTTAACAGGGAGAGCTGTTTTACCTGCACTGCAGTCCATTGGCTCTTCCCGGTCTGGGCAGTTATGGCGTACGTGACCAGGTTTACCACAGTTAAAACATACAGCTAGCGACGTAACTAGAACTTTGTGGGACCCATAGCAAACTCTTGAAAGGGCCCATCCCCTAGCTGTTGTTATTACAGTGCCCATGAGGGGAGCAGGAGAGAGAGAGTGAGGGGAGAAAGAAGAGAGGGAAGTCGGAGAGAGAGAGGGTTTCACGGAAAAAGGGAATGAGAGAAAGACAGAGGGGGTCAGAGAGAGAGAAAGGGATGAAAGAGGGCATCAGGGAGAGAGAAGGTGTGCAAATATAATATCTTATAATATTTCAAATGATGATAATAACTAGAACACACTGAGGATCGGTCACAGTGCAATAAATGACACTGGTACACCATAGGCCGGAAGTAATGACGCCTGAGTTTGGCGGCGTGCGGGATGCTGGCCGAACTCAGACGATTTTTTTAAAGGGGCAAACACTTACATGGCATGGTTTTGCCTTGTAAGTGATTGCCCCTTTAAGAAAAACTCACAATTTGGCCAGCATCCTGCAAGGCTGCCGAACTCAGGCGTCAATACTGTACATACTGCCCAATGTCTCATTTAGCAAAATTGTCATATGTAACACCAATGTTTGCAGGGTTCTAAAGGTGAAAAAATAGTTGTCGGCAACATTCTTTTGGAAATTCCCATCTCATTAACTTGGGTATCCGGTTGACTAATTGACTTTCAGAAGGTCGACACCAGAAGGTTGACAGGTTCTGCACAGTCATTAGGTCAACAACCAGTATGTAAACATGCATTTAGGTTGACATGGATAAAAGGTTGACACATAATGTCGACATATGATTTCTTTCTGAATATTTAGGATTAGGGTTAAGGTAAAATAAGCAAAAAAAAGTGCTTACATGTCTGTCGACATTTTTATCCTGTTGACCTTTTAAACATGTCGACCTAAATGCCTGTCTTTATATTGGTTGTCAACCTAATAACAGTCTCAACATCTTGAATGTCGACTATTCATACCCCACCCATTCATTTGTAATACTAGGAAAAATTGAGCTGTTATTGTCAGATACTTTGATTAAATTAGTTTCTGTGTGTTTAAATTAACACTTACTTTATCTTATGTACCTACAGTACAAATATATTTATCACCACCACCATCTGATGCCACCACCTAAATTAGTGAGTGTCTGCAGCGTACCTGTTATACCCCTTTCACACCGCACAAATAACACAGTATCGACCAGGTATATTGCCGGGTTGATGCGGATCGCTGTGCGGGGTGAAAGGGGTCACTGACGAATTCCCAGGTCACCTGACCCGATAACTACCGGTAGGCTGCAGCCTGCGGTGCCACAGAGGTGGTAGCCGGGGAATAAAATGAAGACCTAATTAATTTCATGCTAGCGGCACCACAGAGATGAATTAAAGGAACCTCTCAAGCCGCTGGCTGCCGTTATCTGCGTTGTTGCTGTTCTCGGAGCGACTACCAGATCGCTGCGCTGATCTGACCTTGTGACTTACTGGTTCAACCTTTGGTTTGTGCACGGCACCATCTGGGTCAGCCATAGAACTCTACGCCATCTTTAGAGTCTTCCTCGCATTCCCAAGACACCATAGTCTCCATTACACTCTGCAAACATCATAAGATACCAGGATGAATCCTGCCAGCAGAACAGCCTTCATTACCTGCACATGTGCAGTGTTATCGGCAATATGCTGAGCACGCACACTCTGTGTGTAGCAGTATTAGGCTACAGGAAACTATACTGTATATATACCGTACCATTAACCCCTAACAACTCTTCTTTGTTTCAGTTGAACCATCGATCAGAGTGTCCCTAATGCCACAGCATGAAGACCCTGATAGTGAGCAGCACATGCTGATGTGTAATGTGTTTGGGTTCTACCCATCTGAGATAGAGGTGAAATGGTACCGGAATGGCCAGGAGGAGACGGCTGCCGTTCAGTCTACGGAGCTTTTTCAGAATGGAGATTGGACTTTCCAAATCCATGTGATGCTGGAGACCGAAATTCAGGAAGGAGACAATTACACCTGCGAGGTTCATCACATGAGCCTGACGTCCCCATATCGTGTGACCTGGAGTAAGTGTTTTATGTTACTTATGTATAGGTTCTGAGTGGGGGGGTTGGAGCAAACAATGTGAGGTTATTCAAAAATGTCACAATGGGCCTGATTCTGAGATGGACGTTATGTCGATGTTGGGCGCAAGTGATCATTTTGTTTTGCTCTTAATGCAATTGTGTCGCAGTAGCAATGTCACATGCATGCACACAGGAGTGTATTGAAGATGTATTGGGCTGTTACTGGGTGGCGACTGGGAGATGGTTAGCAGACGCATGGAGGTGTCCGTTTTATGAGTGTGTTATATTCGTGCCGCAGGTGTGTCGCTAAAGTGGTTACATACACAGACACTTAATCGCTTACATACTCAGATGGGTGTTTGTAGAAACACCAAACATGATTGCTGCCGTGTCTGGAAATGCTTGAAGTTGGCGTCTCAGTCCTTACACATTCAGTAGCAAGAATGTGCACCAGGGAAGGGTAGTAATGGTATTAACATATAGTCATTGGCATGCAACCGACAAAAGGCACGGACGCTGCAGCTTCTGACTCAGAATCCGCTCCAATGTGTCTTGAATTGCTTTCCTCTTCTCATATGCTCAGTGCACTATAAAACTGTGTGTACATTAGTTATCACAGTATGCAGAGCTGTTATGCAGCACAGGTACGCTCATATGTAGCTACAGTCCGAGCCAGATTACCCACAAGGTGGTTCAAATGGGCACCCTAAGTCCCAGTGATATTAGGGGGCATGGTGCCCGCCTGTCACTGACTGCAGGACACAGACTGGGAGTCGGAGCCCAGCAGCCGCCGCGTACCATGTGGCTAGGGGCCCAACTGCCAGCCACCACAGCATGAAATGACCAGGTTGCTATAGCCTCAAAGGCTCATGACGCCCAGCAGCTACAGATAGAGCCGCACTAATCGTGGCTCCGTGTGTGCATAGTCGCGCCCAGCGAGGCGGAACGCCAGAAGTGAAGGAGGGGCGCCAGCGTCTTGCACGCACCCCATTCAAAGTGAATGGGAGCGTGTGTGTCCGCCCGGCGGCGGGCCGAGGCGTAGACACGCCGCTCGCCCCCGCCCGCGATGTAGCCACACTCAATGAGTGTGGCCCCATCTGTACATGCAGAGGAATGATGCACACTGTTGCACTATTGGGTAAATGCCATGAGGTGCAGAGGGATGAGAGGAGCATGTGGTGATCTTATTGGAGGACCCGTCACATGCTCCTCTGACCCGTGGAGATCAGCAGCAGCCTCATGGGAGAGTCACCGTGAGAACAGAGGAGCAACAGGTAAGTGGAGCTGGGGGGAGGGGGGGGGGGGGGTAGAAGGGTAATTGGAATCATTGGGGAAAGTTTATAAGTTAATTGTGTGGAAGTTTTATTATGCAGGTGAGTTAAGATTAAGGGGTTAATGCTTTTGCTGGGTTAATTAGCATGAAGGATTTTTAATTAGACAGAAAGGTACAGTAATAACTGAATGGAATTACTGGTGTGTGTATAGGGGAATGATTATATGGGGTGTAGTCAGTTATGGTGAATGGGGCTGCTATGATCATTCTGAAGTAGTTAATAGTATTAGGAGGATTTTATTAGGATAAGGGGATAATATTGTGCATCAGTCTCAAAACTTTCTCTGTGTTGTATAGTGGTCGTTCACATGCTGTCTTTATTATATGGCAGTCGTTCACATGCTGTCTTTATTATATGGCAGTCGTTCACATGCTGTCTTTATTATATGGCAGTCATTCACATGCTGTCTTTATTATATGGCAGTCATTCACATGCTGTCTTTATTATATGGCAGTCATTCACATGCTGTCTTTATTATATGGCAGTCATTCACATGCTGTCTTTATTATATGGCAGTCATTCACATGCTGTCTTTATTATATGGCAGTCATTCACATGCTGTCTTTATTATATGGCAGTCATTCACATGCTGTCTTTATTATATGGCAGTCATTCACATGCTGTCTTTATTATATGGCAGTCATTCACATGCTGTCTTTATTATATGGCAGTCATTCACATGCTGTCTTTATTATATGGCAGTCATTCACATGCTGTCTTTATTATATGGCAGTCATTCACATGCTGTCTTTATTATATGGCAGTCATTCACATGCTGTCTTTATTATATGGCAGTCATTCACATGCTGTCTTTATTATATGGCAGTCATTCACATGCTGTCTTTATTATATGGCAGTCATTCACATGTTCTCTGTATTATAAGGCGGTCAGTGCTCTTCGTATCATATGGTGATTATTAAAATTTGCGACTGTGTGGGTGTATCTGGGCGGCAACGGGATAGGTTTGCTATGACATAACAGAATTGCAGGCACTGCTGATTGAAAATGTTACCTATCACTACTTATTGTTAAGTAGACCCCTAAATTTATTACCTTATGGATTAGAGGGCTTTGCTTTTTTTTTTTCTTCTCTCTAGTGGAAAGTTGTTTCTCCGGCTAGGTCCACTGGTTACCCACAGGATAACAATGGGACATGCCGGAGCGACAGCGGAAATGGCACCAAATAGCCACAAGCTTTCTGGCCTCCCAGGATGCATCGGGGCTCCTCCATATAATCCCGCCCACTGACTCAGTCAAATCAGTTTTTAGTTTGGTGCGGCAGGAGCCGGACCATGGTCACAGGGATGCTGTTAAGGGCAGCCCTAAGCTTTTATTATTTTAATTTTATAGTCTTACTATGTTTTTGAGTGATCTTTCTTAACAGCGTCTTAAACGCATGCTGGAAAGAGTCGCTCCAACAACTCTCCACCGGGTCGCAACAACGCTTACCTCCGTGGTACAGTGCTGTCTCGGCGGGCGTCTGTGACGGATGTTCTAGTAGGCCCAGCAGACGTTACCAGGCTGTGGCCGGAGCATGTGGGGAAGGTAAGTACATCGGTTTCCTCTTACTAGGGGTTTCCGGATACAGCCGCACTGTATTTTACAAACAGTGGTTGATGCACCGCCACTCTTAAGTGCAACAGCGCTATGCTTTAGGGATCATAGGCGCCAGGATTAGGTTGAGGCCGCGATCCCTAGAGTTTATGTCAGCAGGGGGAGTCAGACGCTCTCCTGGCCGCCCCTCCCCCCAGTTCATGACCAGTTTCCGTGTGTCTCCCGTCCATGATGACCTCACTTCCATCTCAGATGCTACCACGAGGGTACTCGGTCGCAGCTTAGGCCGCTGCGGTTGTGTACACTAGAGTTGCTGCCAAGAGCGGGTCGCAGACAAGAGCGTCTGCATACACTCATCGTTCACTGAGCGTCTGTGTCCATTATCAGTTACCGGAGCGGCAGTGTACACTAATAGCGTCTGAATCCACTCAGCGTCTTTCAAGCGTATTGATCGATCTTGGAAGTGGGGTGAGTCTCCCTGTATCCCACTCTACTGAGTAAGGGTTATACAGTACTAAGATTTTATCTACTTGTTAGTACGAATAGTTAATTTTGGTACACAATGCATATGAGGCCTGTACAGTACTTTTTGTTTTCTGCATATTGGCCCTCATTCCGAGTTGTTCGCACGCTAGCTGCTTTTAGCAGCATTGCACACGCTAGGCCGCCGCCCTCTGGGAGTGTATCTTAGCTTAGCAGAAGTGCGAACGAAAGATTAGCAGAACTGCTACTAAATATTTTCTTGCAGTTTCTGAGTAGCTCCAGACCTACTCCTAGATTGCGATCAGCTCGGTCCATTTAGTTCCTGGTTTGACGTCACAAACACGCCCTGCGTTCGGCCAGACACTCCCGCGTTTTTACCTGGCACGTCTGCGTTTTTTAGCACACTCCCGGAAAATTCTCAGTTACCTCCCAGAAACGCCCCTTTCCTGTCAATCACTCACCGATCAGCAGTGCGACTGAAAAGCGCCACACGAACACCAGCAAATCTACTAAGTTTTGTGTTAACTAACTTAGCGCATGCGTACCATGCGCATGCGCGTTTTCCACCTAATCGCTGCGTTGCGAAAAATGGCAACTAGCGAACAACTCGGAATGACCACTCTTATGTCTGAAAAACTTGTTGTAATAGCTGTTTAAAAACAGAGATACAGTAATTGTACTCCTGCATACTAGAAGTATTTTTGTGGTTGATTATATTCTCATATGACAATTTTTAACATGTGACTGACTGCTAGTGTGATTGCTGACTTTTTATATGTTTGTCAGTATTGTTTCTGAACCTCAATTCAGGTGCACGGGTTGTGGTCAGATTGAGATCACTTCTATATCTATATAGGTGATTTTCAGTCACAGAGAGTGTAGTATTTGTAAAAAAAAACTGATTATTTACCATGTCGGTGAGTGGCAAAAGTGGCGAGGATTATCAAGGACTTCTACACCCTTAACAGGCTTATCTGGTAAAAAGGGTTTTGCATGGAATAGCCCAGTATCTTACTTATATGGGGCAATGCCCTGCAAGAAGGGGTGTGGTCACACAGACCTTGTCTACAATAGCTAACAGATTAGCACCTGCAGTTCCACCCCTGGGAATGGGGTACACTATTAACCCATACATGTAGCTCCCTCCTTATGGTTTGGTTCCAGCAGCTTCTACAAGTAGCCAGGGTGAAACCAGGGTAGATACATCCATGTTACAGACTACACAAAATGAAACAACAGATGAGGATACAGTGTATTCAAATACCCCATATGATGATCAGTCGGAGGGTTTCAGCTCAGAGGATATAGCTGAGCTTATTGATGCCATGAAGGCTATTCTGTCACTGGAGGAATCAGCCAAAGCAGTGTCAAAATCTAAAGCACCAGTGTTTAAACATCCAAAACCAGTTAGGTCTGAATTTCCAGAGTCAGAAGATCTGACAGAAATTATGGAAGGACCTTGGGCTACACCCAATAAAATTATAAGATTCCGAAAAAATAGGATTCTTACTATCCTTTTCCAGCTGCGGACTGTTCAAAAAGAGAAGTTCCTCCTACAGTAGATGCACATGTCGTGCGACTTGTGCGTAAATCTTTTTTACCATTGCCATCTACCTCACTGAATGATGTCACAGTTAGAAGAGTAGATGGTTTCTTGAAAAATATTTTTTCTCTCTCAGGGGCTGATGTAAGGCCAGCTATGGCTTCAGCCTGGATGGCGAAAGCAATGGTAGAATGGGCGGAGGAACTAGAGAATGGCCTCTTTGCTTCCACTAGGGAGCAGGAGTCTCATCTAGGCCGTATAAAACAAGCTGCGCAATATTTGGAAGAAGCAGCAATTGATATAGGTACGATTGCTTCTAAAGCATCAGCCTTGACGGTGGCCGCTCGCAGAGCAATTTGGCTACGTACTTGGAAAGCGGATGCAGAATCAAAAAAAAAAGTTTTGGAAGCTCTGCCTTTCGCTGGTGATATTCTGTTTGGAAAACAATTGACAAATATTCTAGAATCGGAAGCTGAATCCAAGAAGGTCAGGTTTCCGGCTAGTTATAACCCTAAGCCTAGGGGTTCGAAATTTCGACCATTTTGATGGCAAGGCAGAGCAAAAGGGAAAGGGGCCAATAGACGGCCAGCTTCCAAACCAGAGCAGAAGACATCAGTCTGAGGGTGCGGCCTCCGCCTGGAGGACTCCAGGGTTGGGGGCCGACTCCTTCACTTTGCACACATATGGCATCAGTCGACGACAAATGCTTGGGTGCAGAAGATGGTATCTCTCTGTTATGTTTTCCCTTTCAAGAGGCAGCCTCCTCAAAGGTTTTTTTTGCACCGGCCCGTCTCGTATAGAGTCGAAGGCCAACGCCCTGCAAGAAGCAGTCCAGAAATTGCTTCAGTCTGGGATAATTATCCCAGTTCCCCACACACAACGGGGACAGGGTTTTTACTCCAATCTATTTTTGATTCAGAAGCCAAATGGGTCATTCGGACCAATTCTCAATCTCAAAATGTTAAACAAATACATTTGGGTTCCAAGGTTCCACATGGAAACGTTACGTTCCATAGTTTTGGCTATGGAACCAGCAGATTATATGGAATCTTTGGATATACAGGATGCTTACCTACATGTGCCCATAGCACGATCCCATCAGTGTTACCTCAGGTTGGCCATCCTCCAGCAACATTTGCAGTTCCAGGCTTTGCCCTTTGGGCTAGCGACAGCCCCCAGGGTATTTACAAAAATTATGGTGGTTATGGCAGATTATCTCTGTAAACAGGGGATAAGAATTTTTCCATACCTCGACGATCTTTTAATCCTGGCGCAATCCCAGGAATTACTCTTCAGCCATCTCCAACAGACGATAGTCTGTCTACAAGGACACGGATGGCTCATAAATGGGGAAAAATCGTCTCAGAATCCGTCACAACGGATGGTTCATTGGGAGCCATATTGGATTCAAGTCTACAAAGAATGATTTTACCTTGGAAAAAGATATCTAAGGTGCAAGAATGACTCAGGAGGAGTTTCACAATATCAGTCCATGCAGCAATGCGACTGATGGGTCTGATGGTGTCAACATTCGACATGGTGGAATATGCACAATTCCACTCCAGACCTCTACAACACCTCATTCTGACCAGATGGAACGGAAGACATCGGACAATAAAAAGGCAGATGATAAAGCTTCCAGTAAACGTAAAAAGGTCACTAATCTGGTGACTTCAGACGGACCATCTAGACAAGGGGAGACTCTTTTGGATAACAGATTGGCAAGTCCTGACAACAGATGCCAGTCTTCAGGGCTGGGGAGCGGTGTTCGAAAGTTTCTGGTTCCAGGGAAAATGGACCATAAGGGAAAGTTGCCTGCCAATAAATCTGTTGGAAATAAGGGCCATATATGTATGGCTCTGGTTCAGTCAAAGTACATTCTGCAAGGGAGACCAGTCCAGATCCGCTTAGACATTGCAACAGCAGTAGCGTACCTCAATCCTCAGGAAAAAACTCGCAGCAAAAGGTTAATGGATGAAGTAACTCACATTCTAAGATGGGTAGAACTCCACCTTGCGGCATTTTCCGCAGTGTTTGTTCCAGGAGTGCTGAACTGGGAAGCGGACTTTCTCAGTCGACACACCATTCAGGAAACCGAATGGGCGTTACACCCGGAAGTGTTTCAGACTCTAGTAAACAGATGGGGTCTGCCAGAGTTAGATCTCATGGCGTCCCATCTGAACAACAAAGTTCCGATATACGGGTCGAGAACAAAGGATCCTGGGGCAATCCTTGTAGATGCACTGTCAGTGAAATGGGAATTTCATCTGGCATATCTGTTTCCTCCAATCTCCCTGTTACCCAGGGTGGTGAGGAAAATAAAGTAAGCTAAGGGGGCTATAATTCTAATAGCTCCAGCCTGGCCCAGAAGGAATTGGTACACAGATCTACTAAGGATGTCCGTGGAAGCTCCAATACTGCTCCCTCAACGTCCAGATCTACTAATGCAGGGTCCTTGTTATAACAGCCGTCTGGATCGTCTGTCTTTGACGGCGTGGCTGTTGAAACCTCTATCCTAAAGTCAAGAGGATTTTCACAACATGTAATTCAAACTATGCTTAGAGCAAGAAAGCCTTCTTCAGCTCGTATTTATCATTGAATATGGCAAACCTATTTTCATTGGTGTAGTGAAAGGAGTATGGATCCAAGATCTTTTAGTATCCAGGATTTTGGATTTCCTTCAAGCAGGATTGGATAAGGGGTTAAAAGTAGCTTCCTTGAGAGTTCAAGTATCAGCATTAACTGTATGGTTTCAGAAAAAGATTGCTAACCTACTTTCTCTTACGTCCTAGAGGATGCTGGGGACTCCGTAAGGACCATGGGGATAGACTGGCTCCGCAGGAGACATGGGCACTTTAAGAAAGACTTTAGGTATGGGTGTGCACTGGCTCCTCCCTCTATGCCCCTCCTCCAGACCTCAGTTTACTACTGTGCCCAGAGGAGACTGGGTGCTTTACAAGGAGCTCTCCTGAGTTTCCTGAAAGAAAGTATATTTGTTAGGTTTTTTATTTTCAGGGAGCCTGCTGGCAACAGACTCCCTGCATCGAGGGACTGAGGGGAGAGAAACAGACCTACTTAAGTGATAGGCTCTGTTTCTTAGGCTACTGGACACCATTGGCTCCAGTGGGATCGTACCGTCCGTCCCAGAGCCGCGCCGCCGTCCTCCTCGCAGAGCCGGAAGATAGAAGCCAGGTGAGTATGAGAAGAAAGAAGACTTCAGAGGCGGCAGAAGACTTCAGATCTTCACTGAGGTAATGCATAGCAGTAACGCTATGCGCCATTGCTCCCACACAGCACACACAAACGGCAGTCACTGTAAGGGTCCAGGGCGCAGGGGGGGCGCCCTGGGCAGCAATAAACCTTGTTTTCTGGCAAAAGTATATATGTATATATATATATATATATATATGTATGTATATATATATATATATATATATATATATATATATACAGTTGGGCACTGTATATATAAAGAGCCCCAGCCAGGTTTTTTAGATATTTGAGCGGGACAGAAGCCTGCCGCCGAGGGGGCGGGGTTTCTTCCTCAGCACTCACCCGCGCCATTTTCTCCACAGCACAGCGCTGAGAGGAAGCTCCCCGGACTCTCCCCTGTTTATCCACTGTGAAAGAGGGTTTTAAAGAAGGGGGGGGGGGGGGGGAACATATTTGGCGCAAAATACATACAGAGCTATCTAGGTAAACATATTGTGTGTGTTTTTTCCTGGGTCATATAGCGCTGGGTGTGTGCTGGCATACTCTCTCTGTCTCTCCAAATGGCCTTGTGGGGGAACTATCTTCAGATAAGAGGATTCCCTGAGTGTGTGGTGTGTCGGTACGCGTGTGTCGACATGTCTGAGGTAGAAGGCTTTCCTAGGGAGGAGGAGGAGCAAATGAATGTGGTGTCTCTGTCGACAATGCCAACACCTGACTGGATGGATATGTGGAATGTTTTAAGTGCTAATGTAAATTTATTGCACAAAAGATTAGACAAAGCTGAAGCTAGGGAACAGCCAGGGAGTTAACCCATGTCTGTCCCTATGTCGCAGGGATCTTCGGGGTCTCAAAAGCGCCCACTATCCCAAATAGTAGACACAGATACCGACACGGATTCTGACTCCAGTGTCGACTACGATGATGCAAAGTTACAGCCAAAATTGTCTAAATGTATTCGATTTATGATTATTGCAATAAAAGATGTTTTGCATATCACAGAGGAACCCCCTGTCCCTGACACGAGGGTACACATGTATAAGGGAAAGAAACCTGAGGTAACGTCTCCCCCCTCACATGAGCTGAACGAGTTATGTGAAAAAGCTTGGGAATCTCCAGACAAAAAACTGCAGATTCCCAAAAGGATTCTTATGGCGTATCCTTTCCCGCCAATGGACAGGATATGGTGGGAATCCTCCCCTAGGGTGGACAAAGCGTTGACACGCTTATCCAAATAGGTAGCGCTGCCATCCCAAGATACGGCTACCCTCAGGGATCCTGCTGATCGCAAGCAGGAGGTTACCTTGAAGTCCATTTACACACATTCGGGTACCTTACTCAGACCGGCTATTACGTCGGCTTGGGTTTGTAGCGCTGTAGCAGCATGGACAGATACCTTATCAGCGGAAATTGAAACCCTGGATAAGGATACCATCTTATTGACCCTAGGACATATAAAAGATGCTGTCTTATATATGAGAGATGCTCAAAGAGATATTGGTCTACTGGGTTCTAGAATCAACGCTATGTCGATTTCTGCTAGACGCGTCCTATGGACCCGGCAATGGACAGGTGATACCGACTCAAAGAGGCATATGGAGGTTTTACCTTACAGGGGTGAGGAATTGTTTGGGGAAGGTCTCTCGGACCTGGTCTCCACAGCTACAGCTGGTAAATCAATTTTTTTGTCTTGTATTCCCTCACAGCCTAAGAAAGCGCCGCATTATCAAATGCAGTCCTTTCGGTCACAAAGAAACAAGAGCGTACGAGGTGCGTCCTTTCTTGCCAGAGGTAAGGGCAGAGGAAAAAAGCTGCACAACACAGCTAGTTCCCAGGAACAGAAGTCCTCCCCGGCCTCTACAAAATCTACCGCATGACGCTGGGGCTCCGCTAAGGGAGTCCTCCCCAGTGGGGGCAAGTCTTCGAATTTTCACCCACATCTGGGTTCACTCACAGGTGGATCCCTGGGCAATAGAAATTGTTTCTCAGGGTTACAAGCTGGAATTCGAAGAGGTTCCTCCTCGCTGGTTTTTCAAATCGGCCCTGCCGACTTCTCCCCCAGAAAGGGAGATAGTGTTAAATGCAATTCACAAATTGTATCTTCAATAGGTGGTGGTCAATGTTCCACTACTTCAACAAGGGAGGGGATATTACTCAACCCTGTTTGTAGTCCCGAAACCGGACGGTTCGGTCAGACCCATTTTAAATTTAAAATCCCTGAACCTATACTTGAAAAGGTTCAAGTTCAAGATGGAATCGCTCAGGGCGGTCATCGCCAGCCTGGAAGGGGGGGACTTTATGGTATCTCTGGACATAAAGGATGCATACCTTCATGTTCCCATATATCCACCTTATCAGGCGTACCTGAGATTTGCGGTACAGGACTGTCATTACCAATTTCAGACGTTGCAGCTTTCCATGGCCCCGAGAATTTTCACCATGGTAATGGCGGAAATGATGGTGCTCCTGCGCAGGCAGGGTGTCGCAATTATCCCGTACTTGGACGATCTCCTCATAAAAGTGAGATCACGGGAGCAGTTACTGAACAGCGTGTCGCTTTCACTGAAGGTGTTACAGCAACACGGCTGGATTCTCAATATCCCGAAGTCGCAGCTGGTTCCTACGACTCGTCTGACCTTCTTGGGCATGATTCTGGATACAGACCAGAAAAGGGTTTATCTTCCGATGGAAAAGGCTCAAGAACTCACGACTCTGGTCAGGAACCTATTGAAACCAAAACAGGTGTCAGTGCATCACGGCACTCGAGTCCTGGGAAAGATGGCATCTTACGAGGCCATTCCATTCGGCAGGTTTCATGTGAGGACCTTCCAATGGGACCTACTGGACAAGTGGTCCGGGTCACATCTACAGATTCATCAGTTGATCACCCTGTCCCCCAGGGTCAGGGTATCTCTCCTTTGGTGGCTGCAGAGTGCTCACCATCTAGAGGGCCTCAGGTTCGGCATTCAGAACTGGGTTCTGGTGACCACGGACGCGAGCCTCCGAGGTTGGGGAGCAGTCACACAAGGAAGAAACTTCCAGGGTCTTTGGTCAAGTCAAGAGACTTGTCTTCACATCAACGTCCTGGAGCTGAGGGCCATATTCAACGCCCTTCGTCAAGCGGAGACCTTGCTTCGCGACTTACCAGTTCTGATCCAGTCAGACAACATCACCGCAGAGGCTCATGTAAACCGCCAGGGCGGCACAAGGAGCAGAGTGGCAATGGCGGAAGCCACCAGGATTCTTCGCTGGGTGGAAAAAAATGTAAGCGCGCTGTCGGCAGTGTTCATTCCGGGAGTGGACAACTGGGAAGCAGACTTCCTCAGCAGACACAACTGGCATCCAGGAGAGTGGGGACTTCATCAGGAAGTCTTCGCACAGATTGCACCAGATAGACATGATGGTGTCCCGCCTCAACAAAAAGCTGCAGAGGTATTGCGCCAGGTCAAGAGACCCTCAGGCGGTCGCTGTGGACGCCCCAGTGACACCGTGGGTGTTCCAGTCGGTCTATGTGTTTCCTCCTCTTCCTCTCATCCCGAAGGTGTTGAGAATAATAAGAAAAAGAGGAGTACAGACCATTCTCATTGTTCCAGATTGGCCACGAAGGGCCTGGTATCCGGATCTGCAGGAGATGCTCACAGAAGATCCGTGGCCTGTTGCAACAGGGGCCCTGTCTGTTCCAAGACTTACCGCGGCTGCGTTTGACGGCATGGCGGTTGAACGCCGGATCCTAGCGGAAAAGGGCATTCCGGATGAGGTCATTCCTACTCTGATAAAGGACGTGACAGCTAAACATTATCACCGTATATGGTGAAAATATGTTTCTTGGTGTGAGGCTAGGAATGCTCCTACGGAAGAATTCCATCTGGGCCGTTTCCTTCACTTCCTACAAACTGGAGTGAATTTGGGCCTAAAATTAGGCTCCATTAAGGTTCAGATTTCGGCCTTATCCATTTTCTTTCAAAAAGAATTGGCTTCTCTCCCAGAAGTACAGACTTTTGTGAAGGGAGCGCTGCATATTCAGCCTCCTTTTGTACCTCCGGTGGCGCCTTGGGACCTTAACGTGGTGTTAAGTTTCCTTAAGTCGCACTGGTTTGAACCACTTAAAACGGTGGAGTTAAAATATCTCACTTGGAAGGTGGTCATGTTGTTAGCCTTGGCTTCGGCTAGGCGAGTGTCGGAATTGGCGGCTTTGTCTCAAAAGCCCCTATCTAGTTTTCCATATGGATAGAGTGGAATTGCGGACCCGTCCTCAATTTTTGCCTAAGGTGGTGTCATCTTTTCATATGAACCAACCTATTGTGGTGCCTGTGGCTACACGAGACTTGGAGGATTCCGAGTCCCTTGATGTGGTCAGGGCTTTGAAAATTTACGTGGCCAGAATGGCTAGAGTCAGAAAAATAGAAGCACTGTTTGTCCTGTATGCAGCCAACAAGGTTGGCGCTCCTGCTTCAAAGCAGACTATTGCTCGCTGGATCTGTAACACGATTCAGCAGGTGCATGCAACGGCTGGATTGTCGTTACCAAAATCGGTCAAGGCCCATTCCACTAGGAAGGTGGGCTCGTCTTGGACAGCTGTGCCGAGCTGCTACTTGGTCGGGTTCAAACACCTTTGCAAGGTTCTTTAAGTTTGATACCCTGGCTGAGGAGGACCTCCTGTTTGCTCAATCAGTGCTGCAGAGTCATCCGCACTCTCCCGCCCGTTTGGGAGCTTTGGTATAATCCCCATGGTCCTTACGGAGTCCCCAGCATCCTCTAGGACGTAAGAGAAAATAAGATTTTAAACCTACCGGTAAATCTTTTTCTCGCAGTCCGTAGAGGATGCTGGGCGCCCGTCCCAAGTGCGAACTACTTTTGCAAGACTTGTATATAGTTTTGCTTACATAAGGGTTATGTTATAGTTTTCATCGGTCTCCGACTAATGCTATGTTGTATTTTCATACTGTTAACTGGTTAGTTTATCACAAGTTATACGGTGTGAATGGTGTGGGCTGGTATGAATCATGCCCTTGGTTTAACAAAAATCCTTTCCTCGTACTGTCCATCTCCTCTGGGCACAGTTTCTCTAACTGAGGTCTGGAGGAGGGGCATAGAGGGAGGAGCCAGTGCACACCCATACCTAAAGTCTTTCTTAAAGTGCCTATGTCTCCTGCGGAGCCCGTCTATCCCCATGGTCCTTACGGAGTCCCCAGCATCCTCTACGGACTACGAGAAAAAGATCTACCGGTAGGTTTAAAATCTTATTTCTCTGACGTCCTAGTGGATGCTGGGAACTCCGAAAGGACATGGGGGAATAGCGGGCTCCGAAGGAGGCTGGGCACTCTAAGAAAGAAATATGACTACCTGGTGTGCACTGGCTCCTCCCACTATGACCCTCCTCCAAGCCTCAGTTAGATCTTGTGCCCGGCCGAGGTTGGATGCACACTAGGGGCTCTCCTGAGCCTTTAGAAAGAAGTTTAGAAATTAGGTTTTTTATTTTCAGTGAGACCTGCTGGCAACAGGCTCACTGCAGCGAGGGACTAAGGGGAGAAGAAGCGAACTCGCCTGCTTGCAGCCGGATTGGGCTTCTTAGGCTACTGGACACCATTAGCTCCAGAGGGATCGACCGCAGGCCCAGCCTTGGTGTTCGGTCCCGGAGCCGCGCCGCCGTCCCCCTTACAGAGCCAGAAGCAAGAAGAGGTCCGGAAAATCGGCGGCAGAAGACATCAGTCTTCACCAAGGTAGCGCACAGCACTGCAGCTGTGCGCCATTGCTCCTCATACACACTTCACACTCCGGGCCCTGAGGGTGCAGGGCGCTGGGGGGGGCGCCCTGAGCAGCAATAAAAACACCTTGGCTGGCAAAAATACCACAATATATAGCCCCAGAGGCTATATATGTGGTAAATACCCCTGCCAGAATCTAGGAAAAAGCGGGAGAATAGTCTGCGGAAAAGGTGCGGAGCTATCTCCCTCGGCACACTGGCGCCATTTCTCCCTCACAGCTCCGCTGGAAGGAAGCTCCCTGGCTCTCCCCTGCAGTCTACAACACAGTAAGGGTAAAAATAGAGAGGGGGGGCACTAAATTTAGGCGCAATACAGATATATAGATAAAAGCAGCTATAGGGGACATAACTCAGTTAGTCCCTGCAGTATATAGCGCTCTGGTGTGTGCTGGCATACTCTCACTCTGTCTCCCCAAAGGGCTTTCTGTGGGTCCTGTCCTCTGTTAGAGCATTCCCTGTGTGTGTGCGTTGTGTCGGTACGGCTGTGTCGACATGTTTAATGAGGATAATGATGTGGAGGCGGAGCAGATGCCTTTAGAAGGGATGTCACCCCCTGCGGGGCAGACACCTGAGTGGATGGGCTTATGGAGAGAAATGAGTGCACGTATAGACTCTTTACATAAGAAATTTGACGACATGCCAAATGTGGGACAGCCGGCTTCTCAGCTCGTGCCTGTCCAGGCGTCTCAAAGGTCATCAGGGGCTCTAAAACGCCCGCTACCTCAGATGGCAGACGCAGATGTCGACACGGATGCTGACACCAGTGTCGACGACGATGAGTCTAATCTAATGCCCACTAAGGCCATTCACTGCATGATTGAGGCAATGAAAGAGGTGTTACACATTTCTGATGTAAATCCAGGTACCACAAAAAAGGGTATTATGTTTGGGGAGAAAAAACTACCCGTAGTTTTTCCCCCGTCTGATGAATTAAATGAAGTGTGTGAAGAAGCGTGGGCTTTCCCTGATAAAAAATTGGTAATTCCTAAGAAGGTACTAATGGCGTTCTGACAATGCTAAATTCCTTGTCGTATAAACAACCCTTATGAAGCTAAGAACACTGTACGCTGTTTACTTAAGAAATACCGTAATGATACGCTATTTGCGTAACGATCGCTCAGCCGTAGGCGAGACGCTCAAGCGTCACGTTCGCTCACGGCCCAGTGATCACAGGACACGTTATTGGTTATGTCTAGGGGAAAGATTCGCTATGGCGTAGCATACGCTCGAGACCACGAGGAGGTCACCAGCGATGCAGACGCTCACAACACTATACCTTGATATTAAACCTTATACCGATGAAACACACAGAATACCTTAATGTGAGTACAGGGTGTAAATGCAACCTTGTGTAACCTGACTACCTACAAAGCTGTTTGAGCGTCACCGACGCTCAAGTGAACACTTAACACTATAGTAAATACACTGATACTGGTTTAGGTTTCCAAAGCCTATTAACTGTATTATGTCTAATATACTTGTAAAAGGGGATAACAGTACATATGATACACTACAATATAACAGAGACTTCCTAACCACAGAACTAAACAATAAATACAAAAAGACAATACTACACTGACCTAAATGCAATACAATACAATACTACTATGAAGTATTTAAGAGAAAAAGAGGAGAGAGAGAGATAGAGAGAGAGAGAGAGAAATTGGCTCGCAGAAAGACAATGATAACGGAGAGAAAACTTACGCACAAAGGGTATGATCGCCTGCGCCTCGATATCCAGCTCCCGGTTATCAGCAGATAACCGTTGATGAGAGAGTGAGAGCTGGATGTGGTCGGCCTGCCTATTTATGCCCCACACACAATGCAATCTCCTGGTCCTACAATCCCATTGTCCATTGGCCGAAGGAATTCGGCCCTGTATCATAACAAAAGGTCATAGGGTGATTCATACAGGTGGGCTGTGACGATTTCCAACAGCTCAGGTGGGTGGGAAACTGGGTTTCCCGCCGCATACCTGAGTATGTGTAATTAATAGAAATGGACATAAACTTCTTATGTCCATAACTATTCGCACGAGCGATTAATACGCTCCAAACCAACACCGGAATATTGCTAATTAAATACTCTTCCGATGGGTACCAAACACTGCTGTATGATTCCTGTTAGACCCTTCGTACGATATAAGGAGGGATTCCTCAGCTCTGGGACATTGTACTTTAACCAAACTTACAGAAACTATCAAAGGGACCATGATCTATAAACTACATTAATTGTGAACATTTGTAACGAATGAGTCGCACGCTACGATCACATAAACTCTACCGTAAATGCGCATACCGCGCCTGCGTGTGCACGCTATTGCGAGTATGCGCTTCCACGGGAGAGCGTACGCACGCGCAGCACGGACCAGTGTGCGGTGCAAATATGGCAGTGTGCATTAAGACATTTTTCTGACTTTGACAGTCCACCCTTTGGCAGTCAATAATAACTGCCACAAAATATTTAAGGAGAAAAATGTAAGTCAGGGGTTAATTGATTTCCATGGTGGGGAAAGGAAGAAGAATGGAGTAGGTGTGAAGAGGGTATGACCTAGTGAGAAAGTAGAAGCATGTGTGTATGAGTCCATGTTTGGAGGGTCATGTATCATCGTGCCGTACGTGTGGTAAATCAAGCTTCGAGGTATTGCGAAGTATACATTTGAATTCCTTCTTATCCTGTGGTACAGGTCTGTGGATGGGCTGTCAAACTCTACCGAGCTCATTTCGGCTGTGGTTGTAACACAATGGGGATGCACATTTTAGTTGATGATACATGAATTGGGGGGGTATGTGGTTGCTGCTATCTGTGCCTGTATTCCCTATCGACTATGTGTGTTATTACCTGAGGGTTGCAGAGATGAAGATAAAGAACACTTATGGAAAATGCAATGATATTCTATGTCAGGTTAATGTACGTTCGTCGATTGAGGTCTTGATTGGTGTCGGTTGATCGGAGTCTTCTTCTTTGTGCTTTTGCTCATAAATCGTGAGTAAAGCAAACAACGTCCATGGATTTACAAAAAATGTTGGGCTAGCGTGATTTTAAAGTTCCTAGGGAAACTGGGGTACCCATGGCATTGTCCATCAAAATCTTGTATATCAGGTCGTCTGCTCTTCTTCTTTCCATCTTTCCGTTGTCGGCCCCTTGGCTCATCAAATCCTTCGTCTACGTGGGTCTTTGTACCTCGGAGGAAAACATAGAAATGGGTGAAAGACGGACCGTATACTCATTACATCATTACGTCGTGGTTTCTAGCATTGGGTCATAAATCAAATCCAGGTTAATTACAGTTTCCTCACTCCTTAAGCTCATCACTTTCGTACTTTGCTTGCACCTCATCAAAGCCTGCCCGCATCTAAATATCAATCCAATAGATATAACGACACCCAAAATACATAGGAGAAACTTTCCAACATCCATTATGACTCCTTGAGCCCAGTCTCCTAAACCGGAGAACCAATTTCGCGGGTTCAACCATGACACCCAACCAGTCAGCTCATTACCTACAGCAGCAAGGGTGAGATTGTGTTTTCGACGAAATTCCCACTTTAGTTGGAGAATATCGTCCATCTTTTGGTCTATGACCTCTACCGGATCCTCGGTGCTATTTGTGATATACGTGCAACACTTTATGCCGTACTGTGTTGCCAATGTAACACAATATCCGCCTGTTACTGCTGTAAGATAATTAAGAACCATCCTATGCTGAACTAGTTCTGTTTTGTAAGCTTGAAGTTCTCTTCCAGTGTATCTAAACGTGTCATCATACATTTCAGTGATATTATCTAATAAATTGGCGAGTGCGGAAATGTATCTATAATTCATCACACCTCGAGCGGTACGAGTGAAATCTAACGCTACCAGAACCTGAATCCCGGTGGATTCATGGATAAGATCAGAGGCCGGATGCTCTAACCTTTCTGACAGTTGTCTTTTAACAAGGTGCTCGTAGTGAGTGTGAGTATAAGGAGCTTGGGCACCACGGTGTATGTCCTTCATTTTGTCATGTGTAACAGTCATCACTTCAGGCAATACTTTTCCAATATAACACAATCCTTCAGAGTTTGGGGCAAGCCACTTGTACGCCTTTCTCCCGCATATGAAATATGCATCATCGGGGAGAACATAAGGGACGGAGAAGGACATGACCATGTTACAAACCTTCCAGGTGAAATCTCCTGACCCTAATTCTTCCATCTGCCTAATGCACGTATCGGTTTGTACGATATGTGCACAGTATCCTGGTGATACCTCTCCAACTCTAGTAATCCTATTTCCTAAGGTATATCGATACCGGAAAGATTTTCCTCTACTGGCTATGTGGCGTACGAGCTCTGTATCTGTAGGCATTCTATCTGCTCTGTGTGAAAAGGTCATGGTAAGGTTGCTCCATGACACTTCCCAATTTCCCGGTTTTCTGGGATTGGAGATGTTAAAACATATGAGGGACCTATCCACATGGTATTGGTGGAGCTTCAAACTAGGAGGGCTGGAGATGTTAAACCTCCGGTCCACCGGTCTCCCACCACTTAGCTCAAGTACCTCCCCTAGCGTTAAAGGAAATGGTACTAGCCCTGATTTGCTGTGACCCTGAGGTACTTGAGAGCATACCCAACAATCTGTTTGGTTCAACACGTTACCCACTAGAGAGTGATAGTCACTCAATGGATGCCGGTCCATATGGATATTAAAACTAGATTGGCATTTCTTTATGCATCCATCTTCAACCAGATTATCACATAGCCTACAGATACAATTTTCCTCAGCTAACAATCCATCACAATTTCTTCTATCGGATCGTTTTCTGATACTCGCCTTTGCCTGTTGGTTTGGTTGATCTTGGAAAACTACGCCTCCATCATCATAATCGGAACCCATTCCAGAACCTCTTTCGACCTCTATGGTACTCTCGCCGGAACAGACTGCTCTGGTCAACATCATGGTTAACATCAAAATCCGGATCACAGTCTCTTGGGGCAAGTCCATCTTTGAGGAGGAAATAGAGAAGAATGAGAAGGGGGAAAAAGAAATTTTAAGGGAGAGGGGATGGAAAGTGGAGAAAACAATAAAAGGGAGAGGGGAGTCGACAGCTGCTTTCGGTCTTCAAGGCTCAGGTGCCGCCTCAGTCCTCCTGGAACAGACACTCCAGTGATACAACCTCTACCGTCTGTTCCTTATCACGGGACTTCTCTGGATCAGCAACCTTCTTGCAGTGGGATGAATGGACCCAAGTCTCTCTCTCAGCAACCTTCAATGCTGTGGTGCTAGTCAATAAGACCTGGTATGGTCCTTCCCATCTATCAATAAGACAACCTGAGCGTAGAAAATTTCGTATCATTACATAATCCCCAGGTTCAATGTCATGACAATTACTATCTGGTAAATCAGGAATCACCAACTTCAGATTATCATTTTGATTCCTCAACTGCTTACTCATATTAATTAAGTACTTTACAGTTACTTCATTGTTACATTTCAAATCATCCTGAGGGTTAATTATGACATGCGGTTGTCGACCAAACAGAATTTCAAAAGGAGACAGATTAAGAGGGGACCTGGGAGTGGTTCTGATGCTATACAAAACAATGGGTAAAGCTTCTGGCCACGTCAATCCTGTCTCTGCCATTACTTTACTCAATTTATTTTTAATAGTGCTGTTCACTCTTTCGACCTTCGCGCTCGCCTGTGGACGGTACGGAGTGTGCAACTTACTATCAATTCCCATCAACTTACACATTCCTTGGAAGACATCACCTGTAAAATGGGTACCCCTATCACTTTCAATGATTCTAGGGATACCATATCTACATACAAATTCCTGCACAATTTTCTTAGCTGTAAACATAGCGGTATTTGTAGCTGCTGGAAAAGCTTCGACCCAATTCGAGAAAACATCTATACAGACAAGTACATACTTTAAATTTCTACATGGGGGCAATTGAATGAAGTCAATTTGTATTACTTGGAAAGGGCCGCCGGCAGGTGGGATATGGGATGGTTCTGTTGGTATTGCTTTTCCAATATTCTTTCTCAGACAGGTAAGGCATGACATTGCTCTTTTACTAGCATGAGAGGAGAATCCTGGGGCGCACCAGTATGCTCTTACCAATTTGCACATCCCCTCCTTGCCTAGATGAGTCAGCCCGTGAGCTGCTTCAGCCAGACACGGAAGGTATGCCCTGGGGGCCACTGGTTTACCATGTCCATCCGTCCAGAGCCCTGAGGACTCCTGGCCATATCCCTTTGCCTTCCAGACTGCCTTCTCCTGAGTGGAACACAAATTCTGCATTTCACACAACTTTTGTGTGTTGATGGTATTAAATACCATCAGTTGTGTGGTGTCTGTCCGTATGGGGGTAGCAGCTGCAAGCTTTGCAGCTTCGTCTGCTCGGCTGTTACCAAGGGATACTGGGTCTTGACTATATGTATGTGCTTTACATTTGATAACAGCCACTCTGTCGGGTTCCTGTATCGCTGTTAGAAGCCTTTTTATATGAGCTGCATGCGCTATCGGTGTACCAGCTGCCGTCATGAAATTTCTGAGCCGCCATAGGGCTCCGAAATCATGGACTACCCCGAACGCGTATCTAGAATCGGTGTAGATATTGGCAGACTTACCCTTAGCCAATTCACATGCTCTGGTTAGGGCGACCAGTTCAGCAACCTGGGCTGAGTGAGGTGGGCCTAGCGGTTCCGCTTCTATGGTGTCTTGGTCATCTACGACTGCGTATCCAGTACACAAGTCTCCCGAGTCTGTCTGTCTGTGACAACTACCGTCCGTGTAGAACGTGAGTTCTGCATTTTCTAGTGGATTGTCACTGATGTCAGGCCTTGCGGAAAAATTTTGGGTCAAATATTCCATACAATCATGTGTATCTTCCTTTGCATTAAATCCTCCTTCCCCATCACTCTCACCTCCCACCCTTTGTGCCTGTCCAGGCACACCTGGGAGAAATGTTGCAGGGTTTAATGCGCTGCATCTCCTTATGGTGATGTTTACTGGGGCCATTAATGCCAATTCCCATCTCGTAAACCTTGCTGATGAAACATGTCTGGTTTGGGCAGAATTCAATAAGGCCGATACCGCATGTGGTGTATGGATTGTGAGGTTGTGGCCTAGCACGACATCTTCGCTTTTTGTCACTAGCAATGCTATCGCCGCAACGCTACGCAAGCATGTGGGGAGGGATCGCGCTACCGTGTCTAGCTGAGCGCTGTAGTATGCAATTGGCCTGCTGGCATCACCGTGTTTTTGTGTTAGTACACCTGCTGCGCACCCAGCACTTTCTGTTCCGTATAGTTCAAAGGGTTTCCCATAGTCTGGCATACCTAGTGCTGGTGCCTGCGTTAGGCACTGTTTGAGTCTCTCAAATGCTGTTTCAGATTCGTCTGTATGCGAAATCCGATCAGGTTTGTTTGAAGAGACCATTTCCTGCAAAGGTAGCGCCAATATGGAAAACCCTGGGATCCAATTACGGCAATACCCACACATTCCTAAAAACGTCCTGATCTGTTGCTGGGTTTGTGGCAGTGTCATGTCTCTAATGGCTTGGATTCTATCAGCGGTCAGGTGTCTCAGTCCTTGTGTTAGACAGTGTCCCAAGTATTTTACCTTAGCTTGGCATAATTGCAACTTGTCTTTGGAGACCTTGTGACCTGTGTCTGAAAGATGAAACAGGAGCTGTTTCGTATCCTTCAGGGATGCCTCCAATGAATCAGAACACAGTAGTAGATCATCCACGTACTGTATCAACACTGATCCACTTCCCGGTTGGAAAGACTGTAAACAATCATGCAAAGCCTGAGAAAATATACTTGGACTATCTATGAAACCTTGGGGTAACCGAGTCCACGTGTATTGGACTCCTCTGTATGTGAATGCAAACAAATATTGGCTGTCAGGGTGCAGAGGTACCGAAAAGAAAGCGGAGCAGAGGTCAATAACAGTGAAAAATTTGGCAGTGGGAGGAATTTGCATTAGGATGACAGCTGGATTAGGCACTACGGGGAACTGACTCTCGACTATTTTGTTAATCCCCCTTAGATCCTGCACTAGCCTGTAACCCCTCCCCCCACTCTTTTTAACAGGGAAGATGGGACTATTTGCTGTGCTGGACGTTCTTACTAGAATGCCCTGTTGTAGCAAGCGCTCTATTACCGGGAAAACTCCTAACTCCACCTCTGGCTTCAGAGGATACTGTGGGATTTTTGGAGCTATCCTACCATCTTTTACTTGTACTACTACTGGAGCTACATTTGCCATTAATCCAGTGTCCTGTCCATCTTTTGTCCAAAGCGACTCTGGTATCTGAGATGTCATCTCTTCTACTTGGGATGGATTCCTATTTGTCATAATGGAATGTGACATTAATTTTGATGGGGAGTCTAACATGTCTCGTACTTCCTGAGCGTGATTCTCAGGGATGTCCAAGAATACACCTTCAGGAGTACAATAAATGACGCAACCCATTTTACATAGTAAGTCTCTACCCAGGAGATTAGTTGGTGCAGATGCAGCCAGCAAAAAGGAATGCTTGGTATGCAAAGGCCCTATTGTAATCTCGGCTGGTTTGCTAACAGGGTAGTGCTGGACTACTCCTGTTACTCCTATGGCTGGAACTGTCCTACCAGTGGTTCTCATGCCCACTGTCGAATTGATCACTGACTTGGCCGCCCCTGTGTCTACAAGAAAGTTTAAAGTTTTACCGGCTACATTGATTGCAATCTCTGGTTCGCTTCCAAGACTGGCAATCAATTTAACTGGCTGCAGATTACAGGTATGGCCACACCCCTATTGGGTATGCTGACCTCCCTGAATCCCGCTGGCAGCAACTACTTGTGAGGGAGTTAGCTGGGAACTACCAGAGGCATGCCAATCTCTGTTCGGGGGATATCTTTTTGTTTCCCCTGTATGTGGCTCAAAACTCCGCCTCTGTGGACCCTGCTCCCAATGTCGTGTGTTGTGTTGTTGTCTAGGGGGTTGAAAAGATCTTTGTACATTTCTTACTCTACAGTCTCGTGCAAAGTGTCCTGGTTTGTTACAAGAAAAACATGTTATTACACTTGCCTTACCCACAGGATTCGGTGGTACATACGCAGGCTGCCTTGTGGTCAGCGCCTGTATACTTACGGACATCAACTTATCACTTTGCGACTCCCTGTGCCTAGTGATATTTCTGTCGTGATCAATAGCAGCCTCTCTCAAGGTGGACACTGACAGACCTCGCCAACATGGCTGCGTGGTCTGTACCCTAGCTTTTAATGTTTCTTTCAAACCATCCATCAGTACAGATACTGCTACTTCTCGATGGTTTGGGTTGGTCTTAATGTCTTCTATACCAGTGTACTTTGCCATTTCTAATAGTGCCCGGTGAAAATATTCTGTTGCCGTTTCGGACTCCTTTTGCTTAATGGAAAATATTTTATTCCATTTAACAACGGCAGGGAAATACTCTTTTAGCTGTAAATTTATCCTTTTTACATTATCCTTGTTGTACACGTCTGTAAGCGGTACATCTTTATCCAATGCACAATCAGCTAAAAACTGAGTTGCATCAACATTGGAAGGTAAACAAGCTCTTAGCAGTATCTGCCAATCCTTGTTGTTGGGTTCTACCGTGTTACCTAAATCCCTGATGTATTTTTGGCTAGCAACTAAATCCTTCCTGGGGTCAGGAAATTCGGACACTATTGTTCTTAATTCCATTCTGGAAAATGGAGTGTACATGGCAATGTTCCTTATGGGAGTGGCTCCAGACACATCTGTTTTTCCATTGGGAACTGCTATTACCCTTACAGGAGCAATTCTAACAGCCTCTTCCTGTGTAGATTCTACAGCTTGTTGTGGTACAATTGTTTCAGTGTAGTGCATGGTGCCGTACTTACCCGTTGACACGACCTCACCTATCCCTCCGCTAGGGGCTTTCACTAATCTCGTGGGTGTCGCTGTGCCTACTGTGGTCTCTGCTATGGTGGCTGCAAGAGAGAGAGCTGAAATTGTTGCTGAATCGTCTTCTTGATCACACTCCTGAGGAAGGTTCAAAACAGGGTACATCTTGCACGGGTTAATACTTGCATGAGTTATTTGGTTAACATCATTAACATTTACAGTGTTACTAAGAGTTTGTGTTTTACAACCCAGTGCGTTTCTCTCCGCAATCAACTTCTCTCCTGCAATGTATGGTGGAGGAGGAGCTGTGGCAATCAACTTCCTGACTGCCCCAGATCCCGCCGCCAGAGCCAAACCTCTCTGTATCTCACCTTCCTGGTGCCATAACTGTAAATAATCATGATGCTGAATTCGTCTCTTTGCTGATTTTACGAGACATATCCTCCTCCTTAAATTTTGTAACACCTCTGGACTGAAGCTACCTATTCTTGGGAACTTGTCCCTGTCTTGTACAGTCATTCTCTCCCATTCATCACATAAAGATTCGGTGTGAATTCCATATTTTTCACACATTACATATCGTGCCGACCCAACTGGTCGGTTCACAGAATCAACCTGAACCAGGGTTGATCGCCCCCTACCTGAGCAACTGGCCCCCATAGTCTGTAGGTGTTGCTTAGTCCTCCTTGGATTTTCTGTATCAAGGTTTTCAGCAAGCCTTTTCAGACAACCAAATTACTCCACAGTAGGCCGGCGGTGGCGGTTTACCGAGTACCCCACTCACTCGCCCACCTCGACCAATACGACCTGATCACACCGACGTGGTGCTGGCGTACTCGATACAGGGCCCCTATGGAACCTTCAGTTTACTGGAACATATGAGGGTTACCCGCAGGACACTTACTCTTTCCAGTAAAGGTGGGGTTGTTAGATAGTTCCTGAGTGACCAGCGAACTTCCCTTCCAAAAATAAAAAATTACACAAATCACGTCAGAATGTACAAATAGCGTTTGTGACCACTTTACTCTAATGGTATTAGGTCAGATTACTAACTACTGCACACAATTACGTGCGGTCCAATCGTTCAGTACACGAGCACTACTTGTCATGTACTGAAAGACCAATGGAATCGATGTTTCCGGCCGCGATTCCTTCAGCAAGAGCTTATGGCCTATATGGGTTCTGCACCAACACCCCAGGCGTTGTGCCACTGGACTTTTATAGCGGACCTTTTACCTTACGACCTCCTGGTCTTGTTCCTTATGACCTCCTGGTCTTGTTACCTTATGGTCCGCTATACTCTAATGCTCAAATATTATTTAACCAGGGATGCCTCCCTGGCCACCGTATATGTCACTTACACGTATGTCCCTTGACGAGTACCCGGCTTTCCTTTTGGTTCCACCTTAAAGTTATATAAACTTTTGTATACAAAACACACTCACTCAACACAAGTACACTTTTGTTTCTATATCTATTTCTGCGCAGAAATTGTCTTCAGGCCAAGAGTGTTACCAATTAGGAGCAGGATCTGTTAAACTAAATTTCAGATTTTTCCAAAAATAGATTTGCGTTATTTACCGCTTCGCGTTATCTACCGCTGTGCGTTACTTATCGCTTTTGCGCTAATTATCGCTTTGCGCTAATTCAACTTTTCGTGACTTGGGCTACGTGGGCGTAACCAGACGCTACGTTGCGTAATGAACGCTGCGTGCGTCTGCCTTTTGGATTGCGTACGCTAGTCTTTGTTAGCGACACGTGTACGCAATGCAAAGGATCCACCGTAACACAATATATATACTTTTATCAATGTAAATGATCCCTGATCATCTACCGCAATCCACACTGACTGCCTTGTATCTCAGACAAACCGTGTGTTTGTTCTATACTTTAACTATTACCTCTACTTTTAAATAACAGCAAATCTCTTTTTAGCACTTTCTATCAACTATAAAAATTGGCAAACAGGAATAGTGATATACGAAATTTGAAAAAGAAATGCAGATAAATGTATGCGTACGCAAGACAAAAGAAAAATAAACAGTTTTAAAAGACACAAGCGTTTTGTTCTTTACTTCCGGTTACCGGATTCCTTCAGCACTCTTTACCTAAGCGAAGCAGACGCTTATCCCGTCAGCAACTGCGAGACAACCTCCCACCCTTTGCTGGAGGGATAATGTCTGCTGATCTACCTAGTGCAGATGTGAAAAGGACCGGACGAGCCCGCAATTGACAATGCTAAATTCCTTGTCGTATAAACAACCCTTATGAAGCTAAGAACACTGTACGCTGTTTACTTAAGAAATACCGTAATGATACGCTATTTGCGTAACGATCGCTCAGCCGTAGGCGAGACGCTCAAGCGTCACGTTCGCTCACGGCCCAGTGATCACAGGACACGTTATTGGTTATGTCTAGGGGAAAGATTCGCTATGGCGTAGCATACGCTCGAGACCACGAGGAGGTCACCAGCGATGCAGACGCTCACAACACTATACCTTGATATTAAACCTTATACCGATGAAACACACAGAATACCTTAATGTGAGTACAGGGTGTAAATGCAACCTTGTGTAACCTGACTACCTACAAAGCTGTTTGAGCGTCACCGACGCTCAAGTGAACACTTAACACTATAGTAAATACACTGATACTGGTTTAGGTTTCCAAAGCCTATTAACTGTATTATGTCTAATATACTTGTAAAAGGGGATAACAGTACATATGATACACTACAATATAACAGAGACTTCCTAACCACAGAACTAAACAATAAATACAAAAAGACAATACTACACTGACCTAAATGCAATACAATACAATACTACTATGAAGTATTTAAGAGAAAAAGAGGAGAGAGATAGAGAGAGAGAGAGAGAGAGAGAGAGAGAAATTGGCTCGCAGAAAGACAATGATAACGGAGAGAAAACTTACGCACAAAGGGTATGATCGCCTGCGCCTCGATATCCAGCTCCCGGTTATCAGCAGATAACCGTTGATGAGAGAGTGAGAGCTGGATGTGGTCGGCCTGCCTATTTATGCCCCACACACAATGCAATCTCCTGGTCCTACAATCCCATTGTCCATTGGCCGAAGGAATTCGGCCCTGTATCATAACAAAAGGTCATAGGGTGATTCATACAGGTGGGCTGTGACGATTTCCAACAGCTCAGGTGGGTGGGAAACTGGGTTTCCCGCCGCATACCTGAGTATGTGTAATTAATAGAAATGGACATAAACTTCTTATGTCCATAACTATTCGCACAAGCGATTAATACGCTCCAAACCAACACCGGAATATTGCTAATTAAATACTCTTCCGATGGGTACCAAACACTGCTGTATGATTCCTGTTAGACCCTTCGTACGATATAAGGAGGGATTCCTCAGCTCTGGGACATTGTACTTTAACCAAACTTACAGAAACTATCAAAGGGACCATGATCTATAAACTACATTAATTGTGAACATTTGTAACGAATGAGTCGCACGCTACGATCACATAAACTCTACCGTAAATGCGCATACCGCGCCTGCGTGTGCACGCTATTGCGAGTATGCGCTTCCACGGGAGAGCGTACGCACGCGCAGCACGGACCAGTGTGCGGTGCAAATATGGCAGTGTGCATTAAGACATTTTTCTGACTTTGACAGTTCCCTTTCCCGCCAGAGGATAGGTCACGTTGGGAAACACCTCCTAGGGTGGATAAAGCGCTCACACGTTTGTCAAAAAAGGTGGCACTACCGTCTTTGGATACGGCCGCCCTTAAGGAACCTGCTGATACAAAGCAGGAGGCGATCCTGAAGTCTGTATATACACACTCAGGCATTATACTTAGACCAGCTATTGCGTCAGCGTGGATGTGCAGTGCTGCCGCTGCGTGGTCGGATGTCCTGTCAGAAAATATTGACACACTAGACAGAGACACGATTCTGCTAACCATAGACCATATCAAAGACTCAGTCTTATATATGAGAGATGCACAGAGGGAAATCTGCCGGCTGGCATCTAAAGTAAGTGCATTGTCCATTGCTGCTAGGAGAGGCTTATGGACTCGTCAGTGGACAGGAGATGCAGATTCTAAAAGGCACATGGAAGTTTTGCCTTATAAGGGTGAGGAATTATTTGGGGATGGTCTCTCGGACCTAGTTTCCACAGCAACGTCTGGGAAATCAGCATTTTTACCCCAGGTCCCCTCACAGCCTAAGAAGGCCCCGTTTTATCAGGTTCAGTCCTTTCAGAACCAGAAAAACAGGCGTGGAAAAGGCGGGTCTTTTCTGTCCAGAGGCAGAGGTAGGGGAAAAAGGCTGCAACAAGCAGCAGGTTCCCAGGAGCAAAAGTCCTCCCCCGCGTCTTCTTCCAAGTCCGCCGCATGACGGTGGGGCGCCACAGGCGGAGCCAGGTACGGTGGGGGGCCGCCTCAAAAATGTCAGCGATCAGTGGGCTCGCTCACAGGTGGACCCCTGGATCCTCCAAATAGTATCTTAGGGGTACAAACTGGAATTCGAGGCGTCTCCACCCCACCGGTTCCTAAAATCTGCCTTGCCGATTGCCCCTTCAGACAGGGAGGCGGTGCTAGCGGCAATTCACAAGCTGTATTCCCAGCAGGTGATAATCAAGGTACCCCTACTTCAACAAGGCCGGGGCTACTATTCCACACTATTTGTTGTACCGAAACCGGACGGTTCGGTGAGACCCATTTTAAATTTGAAATCCTTGAACACATACATAAAAAAATTCAAGTTCAAGATGGAATCGCTCAGGGCGGTTATTGCAAGCCTGGACGAGGGGGATTACATGGTATCTCTGGACATCAAGGAAGCTTACCTGCATGTCCCCATTTACCATCCTCACCAGGAGTACCTCAGATTTGTGGTACAGGATTGCCATTACCAATTCCAGACGCTGCCGTTTGGACTGTCCACGGCACCGAGGGTATTTACCAAGGTTATGGCGGAAATGATGATACTCCTTCGAAAAAAGGGAGTTTTAATTATCCCGTACTTGGACGATCTCCTACTAAAGGCGAGGTCCAAGGAACAGTTGTTGGTGGGAGTAGCACTAGCTCAGGAGGTGCTACGACAGCACGGCTGGATTCTAAATATCCCAAAGTCACAGCTGTTTCCGACGACACGTCTACTGTTCCTGGGTATGATTCTGGATACAGTCCAAAAAAAAAAGTGTTTCTCCCGGAAGAGAAGGCCAAGGAGTTGTCATCTCTAGTCAGAGACCTCCTGAAACCAAAACAGGTATCGGTGCATCACTGCACGCGATTCCTGGGAAAGATGGTAGCTTCTTACGAAGCAATTGCCTTCAGCAGGTTCCATGCCAGAATCTTTCAGTGGGACCTGTTGGACAAATGGTCCGGACCGCATCTTCAGATGCATCGCTTAATAACCCTGTCTCCAAGGACCAGGGTGTCTCTGCTGTGGTGGCTGCAAAGTGCTCATCTTCTAGAGGGCCGCAGATTCGGCATACAGGACTGGGTCCTGGTGACCACGGATGCCAGCTTTCGAGGCTGGGGAGCAGTCACACAGGGAAAAAACTTCCAAGGACTGTGGTCAAGTCAGGAGACTTCCCTACACATAAATATTCTGGAACTAAGGGCCATTTACAATGCCCTAAGTCAAGCAAAATCCCTGCTCCTACACCAGCCGGTGCTGATTCAGTCAGACAACATCACGGCAGTCGCCCATGTAAATCGACAGGGCGGCACAAGAAGCAGGATGGCAATGGCAGAAGCCACAAGAATTCTCTGATGGGCGGAAAATCATGTACTAGCACTGTCAGCAGTGTTCATTCCGGGAGTGGACAACTGGGAAGCAGACTTCCTCAGCAGGCACGACCTCCACCCCAGAGAGTGGGGACTTCATCCAGAGGTCTTCCAGATGATTGTGAATCAGTGGGATCGGCCACAGGTGGACATGATGGCGTCCCGCCTAAACAAAAAACTAGAGTTACTGCGCCAGGTCAAGAGACCCTCAGACGATAGCTGTGGACGCTCTAGTGACACCGTGGGTGTACAAGTCAGTTTATGTGTTCCCTCCTCTGCCTCTCATACCAAAGGTATTGAGAATAATAAGAAAGCGAGGAGTAAGAACAATTCTCGTGGTTCCGGATTGGCCAAGACGAGCGTGGTACCCGGAACTTCAAGAGATGCTATCAGAGGACCCGTGGCCTCTGCCACTCAGTCGAGACCTGCTACAGCAGGGACCCTGTCTGTTCCAAGACTTACCGCGGCTGCATTTGACGGCATGGCGGTTGAACGCCGGATCCTAAAGAAGAAGGGCATTCCGGAGGAAGTCTACGCTTATTAAAGCCAGGAAAGATGTTACGGCAAAACATTATCACCGCATATGGTGAAAATATGTTGCATGGTGTGAGGCCAAAAAGGCCCCAACAGAGGAATTTCAACTAGGTCGATTTCTGCATTTCCTGCAAGCAGGAGTGAATATGGGCCTGAAACTGGGCTCCATTAAAGTACAGATCTCGGCTCTGTCGATTTTCTTTCAAAAAGAACTAGCTTCAGTACCTGAAGTTCAGACATTTGTAAAAGGAGTGCTGCATATTCAGCCCCCATTTGTGCCTCCTGTGGCACCTTGGAATCTCAACGTGGTGTTGAGTTTCTTAAAATCACATTGGTTTGAGCCACTAAAAACCGTGGATCTGAAATATCTCACGTGGAAAGTGGTCATGTTATTGGCCTTGGCTTCGGCCAGGCGAGTATCAGAATTGGCGGCTTTATCATATAAAAGTCCTTATCTGATTTTCCATATGGATAGGGCAGAATTGAGGACTCGTCCACAATTTCTCCCTAAGGTGGTGTCAGCGTTTCACCTGAACCAGCCTATTGTGGTGCCTGTGGCTACTAGGGACTTGGAGGACTCCAAGTTGCTAGACGTTGTCAGGGCCCTGAAAATATATGTCTGACTCTCTGTTTATTCTGTATGCACCCAACAAGCTGGGTGCTCCTGCTTCTAAGCAGACTATTGCTCGTTGGATTTGTAGTACAATTCAGCTTGCACATTCTGTGGCAGGCTTGCCACAGCCTAAATCTGTAAATGCCCATTCCACAAGGAAGGTGGGCTCATCTTGGGCGGCTGCCCGAGGGGTCTCGGCTTTACAACTTTGCCGAGCAGCTACTTGGTCAGGGGCAAACACGTTTGCTAAATTCTACAAATTTGATACCCTGGCTGAGGAGGACCTGGAGTTCTCTCATTCGGTGCTGCAGAGTCATCCGCACTCTCCCGCCCGTTTGGGAGCTTTGGTATAATCCCCATGGTCCTTTCGGAGTTCCCAGCATCCACTAGGACGTCAGAGAAAATAAGATTTTACTCACCGGTAAATCTATTTCTCGTAGTCCGTAGTGGATGCTGGGCGCCCATCCCAAGTGCGGATTGTCTGCAATACTTGTACATAGTTATTGTTAACAAAAGGGTTACTGTTGAGCCATCTGTTGAGAGGCTCAGTTGTTTTCATACTGTCAAACTGGATATAGTATCACGAGTTGTACGGTGTGATTGGTGTGGCTGGTATGAGTCTTACCCGGGATTCAAAATCCTTCCTTATTGTGGCAGCTCGTCCGGGCACAGTATCCTAACTGAGGCTTGGAGGAGGGTCATAGTGGGAGGAGCCAGTGCACACCAGGTAGTCATATTTCTTTCTTAGAGTGCCCAGCCTCCTTCGGAGCCCGCTATTCCCCCTGGTCCTTTCGGAGTTCCCAGCATCCACTACGGACTACGAGAAATAGATTTACCGGTGAGTAAAATCTTATTTTTCTTTCAGGGAATGTTGCACATTCAACCTCCGTTTGTTCCTCCTGCAGTTCCCTGTGATTTGAATCTGGTTCTTAAAATCCTTCAGGGGGCTCTGTTTGAACCACTTAAGACAGCAGATCTTAAATGGTTGACGGGTAAAGTTCTCTTTCTACTGACGATGGCGTCAGCTAGAAGAGTGTCAGATTTAGGAGCACTGTCGTATAAGTCTCCTTTTCTGATCTTTTATCCAGATAAGGCAGTTCTCAGAACTAGATCTGGGTATCTTCCGAAGGTGGTCTCAAAGTTTCACCTTAACGAAGAGATTGTAGTCTCGGCTTTTCAGGTATCGGGACTTTCTGCGGGAGAAGCGTCGCTGGACGTGGGCCGTGCATTAAGAATCTACATAGATCGTACTAGTGCCATCAGAAAGACAGATTCTCTCTTCATTCTCTACGGATATCACAAAAGAGAATGGCCTGCTAGTAAACAGACGCTGGCAAGATGGAACGGAATGGTAATTTCAGAAGCATATTCTCGTGCTGATCTGCCTGCTCCGGCTAATGTCTCTGCGCACTCTACACGTAAGGTAGGTCCTTCATGGGCAGCACAACATGCTGCTTCAGCAGAACAGATATGTAAGGCAGCCGTATGGTCTTCCCTTAACACATACATTAGACATTATGCCTTGGCTACTTTTGCCTCTCATGACGCGGAATTCGGGCGAAAGGTTATACAGGAGCATCCCCACCACTAAAAATGGCTTTGGGAGTCCCAATGTTATCCTGTGGATAACCTGTGGACCCAGCCTGAGAAATATATGTTATGGTAAGAACTTACCGTTGATAAAGGAATTTCTCCTATGTCCACAGGTATCCACAGGGATCCCACCCTGACGCACCTGATTTGATGTTCTTTACAATCACTAAACCTCTTCCCTCTTGTATGGAAGGGTGTGCATGTGTGTTCTTATCGCCTGAATAGGTTTCTACATGATGCTCCTGCCTAGATTGCTGTGAAAACAACTGATTTGACTGAGTCAGTGGGTGGGATTATATGTAGGAGCCCCGATGCATCATGGGAGGCCAGAATGCTCGTGACTATTTGGTGCCATTTCCGCTGTCGCTTCGGCATATCCCAATGTTATCCTGTGGATACCTGTGGACATAGGAGAAAATAGTAGAAATTCCGTTATCAACGGTAAGTTCTTACCATAATGTATATTTTTTTGTAAGATATTTTCCAGCTCCAGTTTGTCTACAGAAGGTAGCCATTGTATGAACAGATCAATGTTGGAACTCCAAAATCAGTATCTTGCTTTAGGGGCATACACACGTTGAGATTTGTGCTAAGCGGTTTAGGGTAGGCGATTTTCCTTGAACTTCACGATGTCTAGATCGCCCATACACGCGTAGCCTTGTGTGCCAAGTGATTTGTGCTAAGCTAAAAAAAAAAAAGGTTATTTTAAGGCAGGGGAGTGGCTCGGGTGACTTATATCGTAATCACTCATTCTATACACACGGAGCAATTTGAACTCACTTGCTAAGCGATCTGACTAGATTTTGACTGCATGCACACAAGATCTGAGACGCTCGGGCCGCGCATCGTCATTGCTATGGGGCATGCACACGGAGCGATTTGTGCTTAATTTCTAAGCAATCTAGGCAGATTGCTTAGAAAAGAGGAAAAAATTGCCCCGTGTGTACACCCATTTAGGGCACTGTGAGGTCTTAATCTGGTTCTGGGTACAGTATAAGTGCAGACCTGGAGCATGGGAGGTCAGACAAGCAAGAGACTGGTACAAGTTCTGCAGTAGGTATACTACAGGGGTGATCCAGATGGATGATCAGGAAAATCTAGGTGTCAGGGCCACGACATCAGATCCACGGAACTGAATCCATAAGCAAAGAGATACATTTACATGGAATCAATCAGAAAAGCGCAGTAGCAGGGAGCTAGCATGCGGGAGAGCAGGAGGCAACTGGATAATTTGGCAAGAGCAGGACCTGTGATGGCTTAGACAGAGTCTGTGCACTTTATTGTCCAAACCCTGCTGCCTGAGGTCAAATCTTGAGTTTCATATGTGAAAACCGCCCTCCAAGATTTTCATTAATAAGAATATTTGAAGGAAAAGTTTCTTGTAGCCTAATAAGTGGAAATTTGATGTTTTCTCCCACTGAATAATTATTCTTCTACTCTTATTTTCCCCTGATTTAGAGCCGGAGATTTCAGAATCCATCAGAAACAAAAAGGTGACTGGAATTGTGGGATTCGTTCTGGGAGCTGTGTTCATCATTGTTGGCCTCGTTCTCTACATAAGAGGTCGTAAAGGTAATGAAGAATCCTGCTGACTTAAATATGGAATGATCAAAAACATGACCGGTATCCTCATTTTTTCTTTGTTTTCTTTTTTTCAGCCCAAACATCATTCCGTGGACCACAGACTGAGCGTAAGTTTTTGATTATTTATCCCTTTTTGCACTACAAAAGGCTGTCAATATATAATAAATCTATGTATGGAAAAACAACCTTTAAATATTAATTTATAGATACAAATGTACTCAAAATCTTCAAGTTAAGCACCCTACCTTAAATTACTAGTATGGTTTTTTTGTTATTAAAATGTTTGTTTTTTATTTTACGTGGTAAGACTACCTTTGCAGATTAAAGGAACTTTTTATCCTTAAACATTACTTACTTTAAAAAGCAATATCAATAGTGTTGTAATACAGGTTGAGTATCCCTTACCCAAAATGCTTGGGACCAGAAGTATTTTGGAAATTGGATGCTTCCGTGTTTTGGAATAATTGCATACCATAATTAGATATCATGGTGATGGACCCAAGTCTTAGCACAGAATGCATTTATGTTTCATATACACCTTATACACACAGCCTGAAGGTCATTTAATACAATATTTTAAATAACTTTGTGTATTAAACAAAGTTTGTGTACATTGAGCCATCAGAAAACAAATGTTTCACTATCTCAAAAAATTCCGTATATCGGAATATTCCATATTTCTGAATATTTGGATATGGGATACTCAACCTGTAGTATAATCAACAAGTAGAATTTTTTTTATAGCGATCTGTGCAAATATTTTAATTGTTTTTATTGTGGAAATATCCTAATATTACCCTCCAAAATGACAAATTGGATAAGGGTTGAATATGGTGCACTCTATAGGGTAAATTTACTAAGTTCCGCTCTTGCCCAAGTTTGCAAACACGGAAATTTACCAATACAAAACATGGGAGTGTTGCATGGAATAGAACTTCAAAATATAGATGGACATGGACATACAATCAAATACTAGTGATGTGCACCGGAAATTTTTCGGGTTTTGTGTTTTAGTTTTGGATTCGGTTCCGCGGCCGTGTTTTGGATTCAGACGCGTTTTGGCAAACCCTCCCTGAAAATTTTTTGTCGGATTTGGGTGTGTTTTGGATTCGGGTGTTTTACAAAAAAAACCTCAAAAACAGCTTAAGTCATAGAATTTGGGGGTCATTTTGATCCCATAGTATTATTAACCTCAATAACCATAATTTCCACTCATTTCCAGTCTATTCTGAACACCTCACAATATTATTTTTAGTCCTAAAATTTGCACCGAGGTCGCTGGATGGCTAAGCTAAGCGACCCAAGTGGCCGACACAAACACCTGGCACATCTAGGAGTGGCACTGCAGTGTCTGACAGGATGGCAGATTTAAAAAATAGTCCCCAAACAGCACATGATGCAAAGAAAAAAAGAGGTGCAATGAGGTAGCTGTGTGACTAAGCTAAGCGACCCAAGTGGCCGACACAAACACCTGGCCCATCTAGGAGTGGCACTGCAGTTTTCTAGCGAGAGGATGAGTGCTTCCATCCTCATGTGAATCTGAACCAAAAGCCATGAACATAGGCCCTCATTCCGAGTTGTTCGCTCGGAGATTTTCATCGCATCGCAGTGAGAATTATCTTAGTGCGCATGCGTAATGTTCGCACTGCGCATGCGCCAAGTAACTTTACAAAGAAGAAAGTATTTTTACTCACGGCTTTTTCGTCGCTCCGGCGATCGCATTGTGATTGACAGGAAATGGGTGTTACTGGGCGGATGGACGGCGTTTTAGGGGTGTGTGGATGGAAACGCTACCGTTTCCAGAAAAAACGCAGGCGTGTCCGGAGAAACGGTGGGAGTGCTTGGGCGAACGCTGGGTGTGTTTATGACGTCAGCCGGGACCGAAAAGCACTGAACTGATCGCACAGGCAGAGTAAGTCTGAAGCTACTCTAAAACTGCTAACTCGTTTGTGATCGCAATATTGCGCATACATCGGTCGCACATTTAAGAAGTTTAGATTCACTCCCAGTAGGCGGCGGCTTAGCGTGTGTAACTCTGCTAAAATCGCCTTGCGAGCGAACAACTCGAAATGAGGGCCATAGGCCAGGGCCTCAGCCGTTCCTTGCCACTCCGTGTCGTAAATGGCATATTGGCAAGTGTATGCTTCTCATCAGACGCTTTTAATTTTGATTTTTGGGTCATTTTACTGAACTTTTGTAGTATGCTTGACGACACAGAGGTAGAGCAGTGGACTACTGTACCACACTACTATATATATACTGGTGGTCACAGCAACATTCTGCACTGTCCCCTCCTACTATATACTGCGCACAACTAAAATGCAGCACAGGTATGGATGGATAGTATACTTGACGACACAGAGGTAGGTAGAGCAGTGGCCTACTGTACCGTACTGCTATATATTATATACTGGTGGTCAGCAAAATTCTGCACTGTCCTCCTACTATATATACTGCGCACAACTAAAATGCACCACAGGTATGGATGGATAGTATACTTGACGACACAGAGGTAGGTAGAGCAGTGGACTACTGTACCGTACTGCTATATATTATATACTGGTGGTCAGCAAAATTCTGCACTGTCCTCCTACTATATATACTGCGCACAACTAAAATGCACCACAGGTATGGATGGATAGTATACTTGACGACACAGAGGTAGGTAGAGCCGTGGCCTACTGTACCGTACTGCTATATATTATATACTGGTGGTCATCAAAATTCTGCACTGTCCTCCTACTATATATACTGCGCACAACTAAAATGCACCACAGGTATGGATGGATAGTATACTTGACGACACAGAGGTAGGTAGAGCAGTGGCCTACTGTACTGTACTGCTATATATTATATACTGGTGGTCAGCATAATTCTGCACTATCCTATATATACTGCGCACAACTAAAATGCACCACAGGTATGGATGGATAGTATACTTGACGACACAGAGGTAGGTAGAGCAGTGGACTACTGTACCGTACTGCTATATAATACTGGTGGTCACTGGTCAGCAAAATTCTGCACTGTCCTTCTACTATATGCTACAATGCAGCACAGATATGGAGCGTTTTTCAGGCAGAGAACGTAGATATTTTCAGCACACTGAGCACAGATATTTGCAGCACACTGAACACAAAGACTGAGAGAACGCTGCACGTCCTCTCCCTATCATCTCCAATGCACAAGTGAAAATGGCGGCGACGTACGGCTCCTTATATAGAATACGAATCTCGCGAGAATCTGACAGCGGGATGATGACGTTCGGGCACGCTCAGGTTAACCGAGCAAGGCGGGAGGATCCGAGTCTGCCTCGGAACCGTGTAAAATGGGTGAAGTTCGGGGAGGTTCGGATTGGCAGAGTGTAATACCAAATCCCCAGGCCTATTTGCAGTAAGCAACAAACAAATACAAAGCTACACAGTACTGGCTAACTTTCATGAACTGACTAACCAACAAAGATTCAGCAGCATCTGCTTACCCTGAAAAGAGGCCTTATAAAGCAGGTGCTGTCCACGCCCCACTCAGACCTCACAGACTGTGAGCACAAAAACCAGCACCGGATCCCCTGCCGTGCACAGAGCCTATAACCACTGCACAGCAAAAGACCCGAAGCGGAGTATCAGCTGCGCTCAGGTTACTCCACTAGCACTTGTCTCCCGGTTGCCATGACGACGTGGCAGCACAGGGCAGGAGACCCTAACAATTCTCTACCTCGGTGCAGAGTCCTGCAGCCTTGCCTATCAACAAATGCTACAGGGCCAAGGACCCTTACCAAGTAAAGCTACTAAGCGGACTATTCCCCCCCTCACAGGCTACACTGACAATGCAGATCTCTCTGCCACTGAATCCCCTGTAGAGGAGGAAGAAATTCAGTCTAAATTTAATGTAGCGGCTTTAGTAAGAGCTGGTAAATTTACTCTTCAATTGGACAGTGAAAAGCCTGCACCAAAAGCAGAGGACCCACTTTGCAAATGCCAGGGGGTTATGGTGGGTATTCATTTAAAATACTGCCCATCAGGATCCCGGCGATCGCAATACCGACGCCGTAATCTCCACAGGGGTACAATCCCACTGTTATGATTCCAGCACTCTGGTCTGAGGAGGTCCTATTGCAAGGACCGGAGCACTGGAACGTAATGCTGGGGAAGGGAGCGGGAATAGAAAGTAGCCCCTGGCGCCCTAACTCCGTTGTCTCGCCCGTGCTGTCAGAAATCCCCTGCGAGACTATGGTTGCTTGAGCCCATGGCAGCCGCGTTTGAAGGGCGGATTATGTCTGCCCAACTCCGATGCCCCCTCAGGTCTTAATGGGAGACAAAGGGAAATCCGAGACAGGGTGATAACAAGGGGCCCTCTGACTAAACAACCAGGCCAGGGGCTACAAGCTAACTGACTAAACCTGAGGTATGTGCGGAAACCCGCCAGGGAAAAGGACAACCAAAATCCACTAGTCCGTTACTCCTACCCAGCACCGCTGGATACCAGAGTGGATCTGTGGGAGCGGAATCCTCCGCAAAAGCTCCGAAACACAAATAATAAATAATAAAGCGGCCCAAGCCGCAACACACGGCTACGCCGTGACTCACGAACACCACTGGATGTTCAAAGGTGCTCAGTCAGGACTCCAGGAACAGATGACGACTTCCGAGTACAGGACAACTGAGAACAGGAACGACCGGATACAGCAGGACTGGAAACACTCTCAGCAAACAGATACAGCATGCAGGAAGCTATTACCGGCGTCTGTGAGAAGCCCAGGAAGTGTATTTAACAGGGAGTCCTCCAATCAGCTGTTTAGAGGCTGATTGGATTAGATGCCATACAGCTGCCTAGCTGCATGGCCAGGAAACAGATATCCTATTAATTTAAATGAACCCAGCAACGGGGAACGCGGTCCGTCAGTGGCGTCCCCGTTGCTAGGGTCCGTGCGGCTCCGTGCGCCCGGCGTCTAGCGTTGCCAGGGAGCCGGCGGCTGTACCCGCACGGCGTCCCTGTTTGCTAGGCGCCGGGCCGCACCGACGAGCGGACCCCGGCGCCTAACAGTACCCCCCCTTGAGGAGGGGTCAAGGAACCCCTAAAGCCAGGTTTCCAAGAAAATTCACGAAAAAATGCCCTCTTGAGCCTCGGGGCATGGAGATCCTTATCCAGGACCCAAGACCTTTCCTCTGGACCATAGCCTCTCCAGTGCACCAGAAAATAAAGCCGACCCCGGGACAATTTGGAATCGAGAACCTTCTCCACCAAGAACTCCTGATGACCCTGTACATCTACTGGTGATTTCCCCTGAGAGATCTTCCGAGGAAATCTACTGGAAGAAACGTATGGTTTCAACAGGGAGCAATGGAACGTATTTCCGATCCGGAGAGCTCTTGGTAAACGTAACCGGAAAGCAACTGGATTGATTTTTTTAATAATATGAAATGGTCCAATAAATTTGGGGCCCAATCTAGCTGAGGTTTGTCGAAGTTTAATGTTACGAGTCGACAACCATACCCTATCTCCCACCTTAAAAGTGCAAGGACGCCGGAGCCTGTCAGAAAATTTTTTCTCACGAAATGCCGCTTTTCTGAGAGCAAGGTGCACTTTTTTCCAAATGAGTCCGAGATGAGAGGTTAAGGTTAGCGAGGAAACAGAGGAATGTTGAAAAAAAGAATTAGCTCTGGGGTGAAAACCAAAAACTGAAAAGAATGGAGACACATTAGTGGAGGAATGACAAGAATTGTTGTAAGCAAACTCCGCCAAAGGAAGAAACTCGGACCAATCATTCTGGAGTTTGGCTGAGTACAAACGCAAATACTGTTTTAATGATTGATTAACTCGCTCGGTCTGCCCGTTGGATTGGGGATGGTAGCCGGACGTTAAAGACAATTTCATCTTTAATGAGGCACAAAAAGACTTCCAGAATTGTGCAATGAATTGTGGACCCCGATCAGAAACAATATCAGTGGGCAACCCATGAAGTCTGAAAACATGGCGGAGAAACAAAACTGCCAATCCCTGGGCAGATGGCAGTCGGGGAAGAGCAATGAAATGGGCCATCTTGCTAAAACGGTCCACTACCACCCATATGACTCGGAATCCGGCAGACAGAGGGAGGTCTACCACAAAATCCATGGAAATATGAGACCATGGCCTGAGAGGAACATTTAAGGGCATAAGTTGCCCGATAGGCAAGGAACGGGGAACCTTATGCTGTGCACAGACCTGACAAGAAAAAACAAACTCCTTAACGTCTTTAGAAAGACCAGGCCGCCATACTGAGCGGGAGACTAATTCCAAAGTCTTAGAGATCCCCGGATGCCCGGCAACTTTGCTATCATGAAACTCAGTCAAAACAGTAGCTCTCAAAAACTCAGGGACGTAAAGACGACCAGCAGGAGTATTTCCAGGAGCTTGATGTTGAAGCTGCTTTAACTGGGTAAATAAATCTTGTGTGAGGCCTGCCCAAATGACTGAAGACGGAAGTATGGGAGTAACAGGACTGTTATTATGAACTGGAAGAAAACTGCGTGACAGGGCATCCGCCTTGGTATTCTTGGAACCTGGCCTAAAGGTGATAATAAACTTGAAACAAGTAAAAAATAAAGCCCAACGAGCCTGCCGGGCATTCAGCCGCTTAGCTGATTCGATGTACTGAAGATTTTTGTGGTCAGTCAATACTGAAATGGTATGTGTTGCTCCCTCAAGCCAATGCCTCCACTCCTCGAAAGCCCATTTTATAGCCAGTAACTCCCGGTTACCAACATCGTAGTTGGATTCAGCGGATGAGAATTTCCTGGACATAAAGGCACAAGGATGTAGTTCTAGAGAGTCCGGATCCTTCTGAGATAGGATAGCCCCCACTCCAACCTCCGAGGCATCAACCTCAACAATGAAGGGCAATTCTGGGTTGGGATGTCTGAGGACTGGGGCTGAGACAAAAGCTTGTTTCAAGGCCTGAAAGGATAACTCAGCTTCACGTGACCAGTTGGTAGGATCCGCTCCCTTCTTAGTCAGTGCCACAATGGGAGCAACCAGGTCGGAAAAAGAATGAATAAATCTTCTATAATAATTTGCAAACCCTAAAAAGCGCTGAATTGCTTTTAAGTTGGTGGGTTGCGCCCAACTAAGGATGGCTTGGAGCTTCTTAGGTTCCATACAGAATCCCAGAGGGGAAATAATGTACCCTAAAAAGGATACCTCCGTGACATGAAACTCACACTTCTCCAGCTTGGCATATAGGTGATTTTCACGTAATTTTTGAAGAACCTGACGCACCTGGGTAACATGTTGTTCAATAGAGTCAGAATAGATCAGGATATCGTCTAAGTAAACGACCACGAATCTTCCTAGAAAATCACGGAGCACATCGTTAATGAGATCCTGGAAAACTGCCGGAGCGTTAGACAAGCCGAACGGCATCACCAGATACTCGTAGTGACCCGACTGAGTACTGAACGCCGTCTTCCACTCATCTCCCGACTTGATTCGGATGAGGTTATACGCTCCCCTCAGGTCAATTTTAGAAAAAAATCACAGCCGAACGCAGCTGATCAAAGAGGACAGAAATCAGCGGCAGAGGGTAAGTATTTTTAACTGAGATCTTATTCAGGGCTCTAAAGTCAATGCAAGGTCTGAGTGATCCATCTTTCTTCTCCACAAAAAAGAAGCCTGCACTTAAAGGGGATTTAGATGGCCTGATAAATCCTTTCCCTAGGCTCTCCTTAACATACTCATTCATGGCCGCAGTTTCTGGCCCGGACAATGCATATAACCTTCCCTTTGGCAATGTGGCACCAGGAATTAGCTCAATAGCACAATCATAAGGCCGATGGGGAGGCAGAATGTCCGCATTGCCCTTGGAAAATACATCAACAAAGTCCTGGTATTCCACGGGAATGGGTTCGGGAATGGCAGCAGCTATTCTGACGGGAAACGTAATACATTCCTTATTACAGATGGTACCCCATTGTGAGATCTCCCCCGACTGCCAATCAATGATGGGATTATGAAAGGCCAGCCAAGGGTGACCCAGAACCACTGGAACTGCTGGGCAATGGGTAAGGAAAAACTCAATCTTTTCGGAATGAAGAGCTCCTACCGTAAGTAGTACAGGGGGTGTACAGAGGGAAATAACCCCATTGGACAAGGGACTCCCATCTAAACCATGCATGGTGATACACCTACCCAAGGCTAACTGAGGAATACCTAAGGCCTTGGCCCACGTTAAGTCCATAAAGTTCCCTGCAGCTCCACTGTCAACAAAAGCCGACACCGAAGAACTGAGGCTGCCAAAGGAAACTTTAGCTGGGGCTAAAAGGGAGTTATTCGAGGAGATAAGCTGCAGACCAAAGTGAACCCCCTCACAATTCACTTGGTCGAGGCGTTTCCCGACTTGTTCGGACAATTACGGGCAAAATGTCCCTTACCCCCACAGTACAAACAAAGACCAGAGTTTTGCCTTCTGGCTCTTTCTTCTGGAGACAGCCGGGAGAGACCCATCTGCATGGGCTCCTCTATGTCCTCAGGAATGGAAAATATACATGGAGTAGACCTGACAGGTGCTCCTTTTTCAGCCCTCCGCTCTCTGAGACGACGATCAATCTTAATAGAAAGCTCCATGAGTTTATCGAGAGTCTCAGGAGCGGGATACTGAAGGAGACTGTCTTTTATAGACTCAGATAAGCCGAGGCGAAACTGACTGCGCAGGGCTGGGTCATTCCAGCCACAGTCGTTCGACCAACGGCGAAACTCTGTACAATAAACCTCTGCAGGATTTCTACCTTGTCTGAGAGCGCGTAACTGACTCTCGGCGGATGCCTCTCTATCAGGGTCATCATACAAAAGCCCTAAAGACCCCAGAAAGGCGTCTACTGACAACAATGCCGAATCCTCTGCTTTTAAACCAAAAGCCCAGGTCTGGGGATCCCCCTGGAGCAAAGAAATAATAATTCCGACCCGCTGAGATTCAGTACCTGAGGAGATTGGTCTTAAACGAAAATAAAGTTTACAGGACTCTTTAAAATTAAAAAACTCCTTCCTATCACCAGAAAAACGGTCAGGCAAGTGCATTTTTGGTTCAGGGACTACCCTCGGGGAAGTTCGTAAAATATCTTCCTGCGACTTCACCCGAAGGGAAAGATCCTGAACCATCTGAGTAAGTTCTTGAATCTGGCTAACTAGGAGCTGGCCAGGATTTGGCCCTAAACCAGTGGGATTCATGAGGCAGATAAATCTTACAAAACTGAATAAGGGAAAAAATCAAACCCTGTTTAATTTTAAGTTTTGGTGTGGCCGGTAATAATGTTATGATTCCAGCACTCTGGTCTGAGGAGGTCCTATTGCAAGGACCGGAGCACTGGAACGTAATGCTGGGGAAGGGAGCGGGAATAGAAAGTAGCCCCTGGCGCCCTAACTCAGTTGTCTCGCCCGTGCTGTCAGAAATCCCCTGCGAGACTATGGTTGCTTGAGCCCATGGCAGCCGCGTTTGAAGGGCGGATTATGTCTGCCCAACTCCGATGCCCCCTCAGGTCTTAATGGGAGACAAAGGGAAATCCTAGTCAGGGTGATAACAAGGGGCCCTCTGACTAAACAACCAGGCCAGGGGCTACAAGCTAACTGACTAAACCTGAGGTATGTGTGGAAACCCGCCAGGGAAAAGGACAACCAAAATCCACTAGTCCGTTACTCCTACCCAGCACCGCTGGATACCAGAGTGGATCTGTGGGAGCGGAATCCTCCGCCAAAGCTCCGAAACACAAATAATAAATAATAAAGCGGCCCAAGCCGCAACACACGGCTACGCCGTGACTCACGAACACCACTGGATGTTCAAAGGTGCTCAGTCAGGACTCCAGGAACAGATGACGACTTCCGAGTACAGGACAACTGAGAACAGGAACGACCGGATACAGCAGGACTGGAAACACTCTCAGCAAACAGATACAGCATGCACGAAGCTATTACCGGCGTCTGTGAGAAGCCCAGGAAGTGTATTTAACAGGGAGTCCTCCAATCAGCTGTTTAGAGGCTGATTGGATTAGATGCCATACAGCTGCCTAGCTGCATGGCCAGGAAACAGATATCCTATTAATTTAAATGAACCCAGCAACGGGGAACGCGGTCCGTCAGTGGCGTCCCCGTTGCTAGGGTCCGTGCGGCTCCGTGCGCCCGGCGTCTAGCGTTGCCAGGGAGCCGGCGGCTGTACGCGCACGGCGTCCCTGGTTGCTAGGCGCCGGGCCGCACCGACGAGCGGACCCCGGCGTCTAACACCCACTGCCGAAATACCAGCGAGGTAGATGATTCTCTCGGGAGAATAGAACCTGTGGCGAGTGAAGCGAGCCACTGTGCCCGCAGCATGGCGAGCGCGCAAGGGGCCTCAATACACTCGCCCCTCTACTAGCATTCTGGCGGCTGGGATGGCGCTTCCGGTATAGTGACAGCCGGCATCCCGTACCCCGGGATGCCATACCGATCCCTTATGGTGGCCAAATTTCCTCACTCACTTCACTGAAGGTATGAGTGAAGCATGGAAGACTCTGAACAAAAAGTTCCATGTCCCTAAACGGCTGGTTTCGTTTTATCCCGTTTTGGCAGCTGATTGTGCGAAGTGGACAAATCCCCCAGCAGGGGATTCCCACATGACACGTCTAGTCAAAAGCTCAACTTTACCTATCCCTACCGTATGTTCCTTAAAGGAGGTGACAAATAGGCAGATGGACACTTGTCTCAAATCTATATATTCTCTTTTCAGGAGCTGTTTCTCGCCCTAAGCTCAGCTGATGCCCTGTAAAGTTCTCTTCCCCAGGACGCTCCTCAGACATATCTGACCTACATCGCGAACATCAGAGATGCAGCTTTTTATATTGGGTACTTGGCAGTAGATACTGCACTTCTGGCTTCCAAGGCTTCAACTACTTCGATGGTAACCCGCCGCATTCTTTGACTTCACTCATGGAAAGCTGACTCGGATTCTAAAAAGGCTCTGGAAGCACTCCCTTATACAGGGGGAAGTCCTTTTTGGCCCAGAGTTGAACAATTTTGTCACTACCCTGGCAGACTCTAAGACGGCTCTTCAGTCCTCAGCATCCACTTCAAGGCCTTGGGCTTCGTCATTTCAGTCCTTTCGTCCCCAGGGCAAGGCTAAGTGTCAGTCCTTTCCTTGACAGTCACATGCCACAAAGGCCTCTAAACCCAGAACCAAGCAGGCCTGGGCTACCAGATATCCAGCTACCAATCCCGAAGATTAACTTTCAGCCTCATGCACAATCCTGGCATCAGACCACAACAGATGCATGAGTGCAAGAAGTGGTCTTTCACGGGTACGCCCTCTCCTTTCTGAGACGACCCCTTTACACAAGTCCTCCATCAGACCTGGACAAAGCCCATGCTCTTAAAGAGGCCATTCACTCTTTACTGCATTAAGGGGTAATAATCCCGGTCTCATCATCACAACAGGGGAAGAGCTTTTATTCCATTCTCTTCTTAGTTCAGAAACCCAACAGATTCCATCGACCTATACTCAATTTGTACCCAGGTTTTGTATGGAAACACTCTGCTATATATATTGTCCTGGCTGTGCAGCCTGGGGACTTTATAGTGTCTCTGGACATCCAGGACACTTACCTACATGTACCTATAGTACCCACTCATCATTTATACCTTCGATTTGCTGTCCTACACCAGCATTTCTAATTTCAGGCACTGCCTTTTGGACTTTCTACAGCCGCCATGACTGCCTCTTTACCAAGATCATGGCAGTCATGGCGGCTTAGCTTCGTCGTCATGGAATCGGGATTCTCCCTTTTACATGGACAACTTGTTGATTCTGGTGCACTCTCCAGAGATCCTCCACCGCCATCTTCAGGTGACAATAGACTTCCTACAAAGACACTGATGGCTAATCATTTGGAAAAAGTATTCCCTAATCCCCTCCCAGAGGATGGTACATCTAAGAGCTCTTCTAGATGCTCACACGCAAAGGATTTTCCTGTCAGCAAACAAGATTTCGTTACTCCAACTATGAGTGCGCAGATTGCTCCACAGTGAGTGTTCATTCACCTGGCGATACAGACATTTGAATCCATGTCATCAACCTTTGACATGGTGGAATACGCTCAGTTCCACTCCTGGTCTCCTGATCCTATCCAGGTGGAACGGCCTACCCAAGCAAATCAAGTCTCAGACGATGGTTCTTTCTCCAGAAGTTCATCTATCTCTCTCCTGGTGGTTGAGAACCTCCCACCTGGGCAAGGGTCGTCCCTTCTGGATTCCAAATAGGGTCCTTTTCACCATAGATGCAAGCCTCTGTGGGTGGGGAGCGGTCACAAGGCAACACTCCTTTCAAGTCCATTGGACTATAGCCGAAAAGGAGTTTACCAATCAATATCCTAGAACTTTGAGCTGTCTACAGGGCCCTCACTCTGGCTCGGGATATTCTCCAGGGTTGACCTGTCCAGGTCCAGTCAGACAACGCTGGTCTACCTCAATAACCAGGAAGGCATCCACAGTGTATCGGCAATGAACGAAGTGGTGCAAATTCTTCAATAGACCGAACACCATCTGCAAGCAATCTCTGTGGTATTCATCACAGGGATCCTTAACTGGGAGGCAGACTTCCTCAGTCATCACAATGTGCACGCAAGAGACATCCAGATGTCGTCCAGTTTTTGTTGGGACAACTGGGGTCTTCCAGATGTAGACCTCATGTCTTCACGACACCACTTCAAACTTCCAATATACAGGTCCAGAACAAGGGACCCTGAAGCAGCCTTCATGGATGCACTGGCAGTCCAATGGGCTTTCAATCTGGTGTACCTCTTCTCTCCGGATTTTCTCCTTTGTCAGAGTGCGCCGCAAATTCAAGTAGAAATAGGGCACCGTGATCTTAATAGCTCCGGCCTGGCCCAGGCACAGTTGATTCACGGATCTCCAGAGTCTGTCAATAGACTTTCCCTTTCCACTTCCCCCTAAGACCAGACCTGTTCTCTCAGGGTCCTTGTTTACACCTGAACCTAGCTCGGCTGTCTATGACTGTATGTCTCTTGAGTCATTCCTCTTAAGAGCTAAAGGTTTCTCCAATCCGGTCGTTCACGCCATGCTCCGAGCGCGGAAGCCGGCTTTGCTGTGCTCTTTGCATGTATGTGGACCATACTAGATCCATCAGAAAAACGGATTCCCTCTTTGTCCTCTATGGATTCCACAAGCAGGGCTGGCCAGCTAACAAACCGATTTTGCCAGATGGCTTTGCATGTCTTACACACAGACTAATATCCCTGTACCGGATACAGTCTCTGCTCACTCTACTCGATCTGTGGGACCTTCGTGGGCAGCCTGTCAGTGTGTCTGCGGAACAGCTATGCAAGGCAGTCACATGGTCTTCTGTCCACATGTTTCCTAGGTTCTATGCCTTTGATACCTTTACTTCTCAAGATGCCTCTTTTGGACGCAGCGTTCTCCTCTAAGCTTATGAGCACCCCCTTCCTATTTCTACTGCTTTGGGACATCCCAGCCTCTTCCCTGTGGATGGCTATGATCCCTGATGAAGAAAATAAGAATTATGGTAAAGCTTACCTTTATTTTTTTCATTGAGGTTCATAGCATCACAGGACTCTCACCCTGTGGCATCTAGCGTCAAAGAGTTAATCTTCTCGGTCACCAGTTCCCGTCTCCTGGTTGTGAGAGTGTGTTTTCTGTGTGTTCCGTTCTTTCTTCTCTCCAGCTCCTGTTTGGGCATGTTAACTAAACTAAAGAGCCTGAGCTGTGGGTAGGGTATAAGGGGAGAAGGACCAGTGCATCTTAGGAGCAAAAAGCTTAACTGTTTGGTGCCCTGATCCTGGTTTCCACCATCATACCCAGCTTCTTCCCTGTGGATGCCATGAACCTTGAAGAAAAAGAGATAACCAAGGTAAGTTTTACCCTAACTCTTATTTTTCTTTTGCTCTAAATATTGGGGAGGATACAGCCTGGGAGCATCCATAGAACTACTCAGAGGGTAATGACCGTTTTGTATATTACAGCAGTTGTTCAAACTTTTTATTAGGGAAAACAAAGGAGGTGATTTCATAACTAAATACAAAAGAGGTTAATGATGATATATATGTGGCTTCCAAGGTCTTCTGTGGAAACACAAAATGTTATTGAAACATGGGAGTGTGGGCTGGGGTGAAAAAAGAGGCAGTTCCACTTAATTTTTTATTTCAGAAATATCATTCAGTTTCTAGAGAGAATTGTTCCATTGATGTGTATTGATAAGATAATATTTAATCTTTACTGGGAAAGTAAGGGAAATAAGTGGCAATTCGATAATAGAAGAGGACAACGATAGAAGGAATCATAGGGGTATATACACAATGCAGGTGTCTTTTGGTCTTTGCACTCTTGGAATATCTCACTATAGTCCTGGCTGGATGTGACGTATGAAGGCGCAGTGTTTCAGGAAGTGCTGTAATGGTAATAGGTGACTGTATATAATAACTGGGCAGAAGTAGAAAAGTAGATTCTATGTCATAAAAGTTTGTACATCCCTGTCTTACTCAACAAATACAGAAATGATGTCCAACCTGGCAATGTGCTCCTTTCCCATTATAAACCATTGTTCCTAAATATTTGGAACTTTGCAGTCTCTGTATGAAATCCTAGATGATTATAATCTGTCTCTCTCAGCCTTTCTGACTAGAAGATACTGGCTGGTAGGAAAATGTAACCTTTTCCAGCCTGTCCCTGCTGTTTAATAAGCTGATCATTTGGGGTTTATATAAAATGTTGATCAATATGATGGTAATGAGTATTGTATAATTTAATGGTCATTGTTGGTAATTTATATGCTGGTAATTAAGGTAGAGATTTGTCAGAGAGAGAGATAAAGTAACAACCAATCAGCTCCTGTCATTTTTCAAACACAGCCTGTAACATGGCAGTTAGGATCTGATTGGCTGATACTTTATCTCTCTCCACTTGTCTCTCTTTCCAAGCTGTGATAAATCTCTCTCTAAGTATCTATAACATGCTGGTCATTGTGGGCTGGTCATTGCTAAATGTAAATATAATAAATATAGCCACACCTCTAAAGATTTGCACATGTTTATTTAGAAAATCATAGAACTTTATGATTTTCAATATTGAGTTTTTGGGCCAACGTTGGGGTAGATTGGCTAAAGCCGGGCAATGTGGGTCACTTTGTATTTTTCATATTTACTCCTCATCTTTCTCATTCAGATTATATTTTTCATTTTGATTTTAATAACCCATATTTATGTGATCTTGTTTTACATTAACATTTGTTTTTATTGATCTGTTTAAAATTGCAGTGCGGAGAGTGACCAGGCTCTGTGCTATATCCAGTATTATTATTATTAAGTGCTTATTATTATTATTATATTTTTAGTTATAAATAGCTGACATTATGCAGCTCTGTACACTAAGATAATGAAACAAAGTAAATATGGCTCTGCCCAACTGAGCTTGCACTCTATGATGTGTGGGAAACGCTTGATACATAAGATACTGTAGCGGGCATATGTTTATACAATCTGGGCTTGATTCAGATTTGGAAGTAGTAAAGAAAAAACAGCAAGCAACTGTGCATCTGGGCAAAAACATGCTGCACTGCAGGTGGGGCAGATGTAACATGTGCAGAGAGAGTTAGGTTTGGGTAGAGGGTGTCCAAACTGAAATCTAAGTTGCAGAGTAATAATAAAACCATCTAACATGCGTGGGCTACATGCAAAATCAGCCAGTATTTACCCTGCATGTAAAATATGTAAATGTATTTACTCCCATTGCATGTAATACGGTTTGGTCCAGACACAAAGTTACAGTACTTCCAAATCAGAAACGGGCCCTCTGTACCCAACAGCATCATGTAAGGGATTCATGGGAATTTATGAACCCAAATCACTGCAGAGAACTTTAGAGAGAGGGTTATGGGGAACAAAGAGGACCAGTGCAGAATATTATTAAAAGGGCAAAAAGTTTGTTAAGTGTTCCCCATGTAAAAAGTAATCATCCCAGCATGCTGTCCCTTTCTCACAGTCACTACAGTATATTTCTCTGACGTCCTAGTGGATGCTGGGAACTCCGAAAAGACCATGGGGAATAGCGGGCTCCGAAGGAGGCTGGGCACTCTAAGAAAGATTTATGACTACCTGGTGTGCACTGGCTCCTCCCACTATGACCCTCCTCCAAGCCTCAGTTAGTTAGATTTTGTGCCCGGCCGAGGTTGGATGCACACTAGGGGCTCTCCTGAGCCTTTAGAAAGAAAGTATAGAATTAGGTTTTTTATTTTCAGTGAGACCTGCTGGCAACAGGCTCACTGCAGCGAGGGACTAAGGGGAGAAGAAGCGAACCTGCCTGCTTGCAGCCAGCTTGGGCTTCTTAGGCTACTGACACCATTAGCTCCAGAGGGATCGACCGCAGGCCCAGCCTTGGTGTTCGGTCCCGGAGCCGCGCCGCCGTCCCCCTTACAGAGCCAGAAGCAAGAAGAGGTCCGGAAAATCGGCGGCAGAAGACATCAGTCTTCACCAAGGTAGCGCACAGCACTGCAGCTGTGCGCCATTGCTCCTCATACACACTTCACACTCCGGTCACTGAGGGTGCAGGGCGCTGGGGGGGGGGCGCCCTGAGAAGCAATAAAAACACCTTGGCTGGCAAAAATACCACAATATATAGCCCCAGAGGCTATATATGTGGAAAATACCCCTGCCAGAATATAGGAAAAAGCGGGAGAATAGTCCGCGGAAAAGGGGCGGAGCTATCTCCCTCAGCACACTGGCGCCATTTTTCCCTCACAGCTCCGCTGGAAGGAAGCTCCCTGGCTCTTCCCTGCAGACTACACTACAGAAAAGGGTAAAAAAGAGAGGGGGGGCACTAAATTTAGGCGCAGTATACATTTTTATAGTAAAAGCAGCTATAGGGGACATAACTCAGTTAGTCCCTGCATTATATAGCGCTCTGGTGTGTGCTGGCATACTCTCACTCTGTCCCCCCAAAGGGCTTTTGTGGGTCCTGTCCTCTGTTAGAGCATTCCCTGTGTGTGTGCGGTGTGTCGGTACAGCTGTGTCGACATGTTTGATGAGGATAATGATGTGGAGGCGGAGCAGATGCCTTTAGAAGGGATGTCACCCCCTGCGGGGCAGACACCTGAGTGGATGAGCTTATGGAAAGAGATGAGTGCACGTATAGACTCCTTACATAAGAAATTTGACGACATGCCAAATGTGGGACAGCCGGGTTCTCAGCTCGTGCCTGTCCAGGTGTCTCAAAGGTCGTCAGGGGCTCTAAAACGCCCGCTACCTCAGTTTGCAGATGCAGATGTCGACACTGATACTGACACCAGTGTCGACGACGATGAGTCTAATCTAATGCCCACTAAGGCCATTCACTGCATGATTGAGGCAATGAAAGAGGTGTTACACATTTCTGATATACATCCAGGTACCACTAAAAAAAATCTAAAATGTTTGGGGAGAAAAAACTACCCGTAGTTTTTCCCCATCAGATGAATTAAATGAAGTGTGTGAAGAAGCGTGGGCTTTCCCTGATAAGAAATTGGTAATTCCTAAGAAGGTACTAATGGCGTTCCCTTTCCCGCCAGAGGATAGGTCACGTTGGGAAACACCTCCTAGGGTGGATAAAGCGCTCACACGTTTGTCTAAAAAGGTGGCACTACCGTCTCCGGATACGGCCGCCCTTAAGGAACCTGCTGATAGAAAGCAGGAGGCTATCCTGAAGTCTGTATATACACACTCAGGCATTATACTTAGACCAGCTATTGCGTCAGCATGGATGTGCAGTGCTGCCGCTGCGTGGTCAGATAAACTGTCAGAAAATATTGACACACTAGACAGAGACACGATTCTGCTAACCATAGACCATATCAAAGACTCAGTCTTATATATGAGAGATGCACAGAGGGAAATCTGCCGGCTGGCATCTAAAGTAAGTGCATTGTCCATTTCTGCTAGGAGAGGCTTATGGACTCACCAGTGGACAGGAGATGCAGATTCTAAAAGGCACATGGAAGTTTTGCCTTATAAGGGTGAGGAATTATTTGGGGATGGTCTCTCGGACCTAGTTTCCACAGCAACGTCTGGGAAGTCAGCATTTTTACCCCATGTCCCCTCACAGCCTAAGAAGGCGCCGTTTTATCAGGTTCAGTCCTTTCGGACCCAGAAAAACAAGCGTGGAAAAGGCGGGTCTTTTCTGTCCAGAGGCAGAGGTAGGGGAAAAAGGCTGCAACAAACAGCAGGTTCCCAGGAGCAAAAGTCCTCCCCCGCTTCGTCTTCCAAGTCCACCGCATGACGGTGGGGCTCCACAGGCGGAGCCAGGTACGGTGGGGGGCCGCCTCAAGAATTTCAGCGATCAGTGGGCTCGCTCACAGGTGGATCCCTGGATCCTTCAAATAGTATCTCAGGGATACAAACTGGAATTCGAGGCGTCTCCACCCCACCGGTTCCTAAAATCTGCCTTGCCGATTGCTCCCTCAGACAGGGAGGCGGTGCTAACGGCAATTCACAAGCTGTATTCCCAGCAGGTGATAATCAAGGTACCCCTACTTCAACAGGGCCGGGGTTACTATTCCACACTATTTGTGGTGCCGAAACCGGACGGTTCGGTGAGACCCATTGTAAATTTGAAATCCTTGAACACATACATAAAAAAATTCAAGTTCAAGATGGAATCGCTCAGGGCGGTTATTGCAAGCCTGGACGAGGGGGATTACATGGTATCCCTGGACATCAAGGATGCTTACTTGCATGTCCCCATCCTCACCAGGAGTACCTCAGATTTGTGGTACAGGATTGCCATTACCAATTCCAGACGCTGCCGTTTGGACTGTCCACGGCACCGAGGGTATTTACCAAGGTTATGGCGGAAATGATGATGCTCCTTCGAAAAAAAGGAGTTTTAATTATCCCGTACTTGGACGATCTCCTAATAAAGGCGAGGTCCAAGGAACAGTTGTTGGTGGGAGTAGCACTATCTCAGGAAGTGCTGCACCAGCACGGCTGGATTCTGAATATCCCAAAGTCACAGCTGGTTCCGACGACACGTCTACTGTTCCTGGGTATGATTCTGGATACAGTCCAGAAAAAAGTGTTTCTCCCGGAGGAGAAAGCCAGGGAGTTGTCATCTCTAGTCAGAGACCTCCTGAAACCAAAACAGGTATCGGTGCATCACTGCACGCGGGTCCTGGGAAAGATGGTAGCTTCTTACGAAGCAATTCCCTTCGGCAGGTTCCATGCCAGAATTTTTCAGTGGGACCTGTTGGACAAATGGTCCGGATCGCATCTTCAGATGCATTGCTTAATAACCCTGTCTCCAAGAACCAGGGTGTCTCTACTGTGGTGGCTGCAGAGTGCTCATCTTCTAGAGGGCCGCAGATTCGGCATACAGGACTAGGTCCTGGTGACCACGGATGCCAGCCTTCGAGGCTGGGGGGCAGTCACACGGGGAAGAAACTTCCAAGGACTATGGTCAAGTCAGGAGAGACTTCCTTACACATAAATATTCTGGAACTAAGGGCCATTTACAATGCTCCTACACCAGCCGGTGCTGATCCAGTCAGACAACATCACGGCAGTCGCCCATGTAAATCGACAGGGCGGCACAAGAAGCAGGATGGCAATGGCAGAAGCCACAAGAATTCTCCGATGGGCGGAAAATCATGTGCTAGCACTGTCAGCAGTGTTCATTCTGGGAGTGGACAACTGGGAAGCAGACTTCCTCAGCAGGCACGACCTCCACCCGGGAGAGTGGGGACTTCATCCAGAAGTCTTCCAAATGATTGTAGATCAGTGGGATCGGCCACAGGTGGACATGATGGCGTCCCGCCTAAACAAAAAAATAGAGAGTTATTGCGCCAGGTCAAGAGACCCTCAGGCGATAGCTGTGGACGCTCTAGTGACACCGTGGGTGTACCAGTCAGTTTATGTGTTCCCTCCTCTGCCTCTCATACCAAAGGTATTGAGAATAATAAGAAAGCGAGGAGTAAAAACAATTCTCGTGGTTCCGGATTGGCCAAGACGAGCGTGGTACCCGGAACTTCAAGAGATGATATCAGAGGACCCGTGGCCTCTGCCGCTCAGACAAGACCTGCTACAGCAGGGGCCCTGTCTGTTCCAAGACTTACCGCGGCTGCGTTTGACGGCATGGCGGTTGAACGCCGGATCCTGAAGGAAAAGGGCATTCCGGAGGAAGTCATTCCTACGCTTATTAAAGCCAGGAAAGATGTTACGGCAAATCATTATCACCGCATATGGCGGAAATATATTGCATGGTGTGAGGCCGAAAAGGCCCCAACAGAGGAATTTCAACTAGGTCGATTTCTGCATTTCCTGCAAGCAGGAGTGAATATGGGACTAAAACTAGGCTCCATTAAAGTACAGATCTCGGCTCTGTCGATTTTCTTTCAAAAAGAATTAGCTTCAGTACCTGAAGTTCAGACATTTGTAAAAGGAGTGCTGCATATTCAGCCCCCGTTTGTGCCTCCTGTGGCACCTTGGGATCTCAACGTGGTGTTGAGTTTCTTAAAATCACATTGGTTTGAGCCACTAAAAACCGTGGATCTGAAATATCTCACGTGGAAAGTGGTCATGTTATTGGCCTTGGCTTCGGCCAGGCAAGTATCAGAATTGGCGGCTTTATCATGTAAAAGCCCTTATCTGATTTTCCATATGGATAGGGCAGAATTGAGGACTCGTCCCCAGTTTCTCCCTAAGGTGGTGTCAGCGTTTCACCTGAACCAGCCTATTGTGGTGCCTGCGGCTACTAAGGACTTGGAGGACTCCAAGTTGCTAGACGTTGTCAGGGCCCTGAAAATATATGTTTCCAGGACGGCTGGAGTCAGAAAATCTGACTCGCTGTTTATTCTGTATGCACCCAACAAGCTGGGTGCTCCTGCTTCTAAGCAGACTATTGCTCGTTGGATTTGTAGTACAATTCAGCTTGCACATCCTGTGGCAGGCCTGCCACAGCCAAAATCTGTCAATGCCCATTCCACAAGGAAGGTGGGCTCATCTTGGGCGGCTGCCCGAGGGGTCTCGGCTTTACAACTTTGCCGAGCAGCTACTTGGTCAGGGGCAAACACGTTTGCAAAATTCTACAAATTTGATACCCTGGCTAAGGAGGACCTGGAGTTCTCTCATTCGGTGCTGCAGAGTCATCCGCACTCTCCCGCCCGTTTGGGAGCTCTGGTATAATCCCCATGGTCCTTTCGGAGTTCCCAGCATCCACTAGGACGTCAGAGAAAATAAGAATTTACTCACCGGTAATTCTATTTCTCGTAGTCCGTAGTGGATGCTGGGCGCCCATCCCAAGTGCGGATTGTCTGCAATGCTTGTAAATAGTTATGGTTACCTAAAGGGTTATTGTTGAGCCATCTGTTGAGAGGCTCAGTTGTTTTCATACTGTCAAACTGGATATAGTATCACGAGTTGTACGGTGTGATTGGTGTGGCTGGTATGAGTCTTACCCGGGATTCAAAATCCTTCCTTATTATGTCAGCTCGTCCGGGCACAGTGTCCTAACTGAGGCTTGGAGGAGGGTCATAGTGGGAGGAGCCAGTGCACACCAGGTAGTCATAAATCTTTCTTAGAGTGCCCAGCCTCCTTCGGAGCCCGCTATTCCCCATGGTCCTTTCGGAGTTTCCAGCATCCACTACGGACTACGAGAAATAGAATTACCGGTGAGTAAATTCTTATTTTATATCTATGTGTCTGATTGTCCCAGATGTTGTATTCACTGCTCTTCATTATCTCATTATTCCTATAGATTTCATACACACTTAGCCCGGAGAACGTCTGGCTTAAAAGAATTTACAACTTTGCTGATTGTTTTTTTATTTTCAACCACTTTGCAACTCCTGAAGCAGCCACATGTGGAGACAGCAGCGACCGAGTTACTGGAAGCCAAGCCTGCAATAAAGCTATTACAATAATAAAGCTATACAGAGAGCTATACATTGTGCATTGTAAATAAGTTGTGCCTTATTAAGTATAGGTAAAATATAAAGATATAATACCCTTGACCTTTATTACACACTTCAAAACTTACTGTTACCAGGGATCTTGTAGTTTCACCAAAGTGGGAATAGGGATTTACGTTGCAATTACCTGTCCTTTGGAGTAAAGGCCCCCATACATCAGCGATCAACTGGGGCAATTTGGTGTTTTGTAGAATAAATCTGCAATGTATGAGGATCACGGATTCCAAATAAAAAGTGATTGGGATTGTCAAATCAGGTTGTTCAACATCTTGGATTTCACAGATCTATTGGGGCTGTAGATTGCTAGTGTATGGTAACAATCAGCAGATCGTTTCTACTAAACTGATGAGTTTCAAGATTGTCAGATCTGTATTTGCTAAAAATGATCTGTAGATCACTGAAAACTATCTGTAATGTCTGGGAGCAGATTGGTGGGTTGGGGAATCTTTAAACCTAGGACAAAAATATGCAATTGTCTTTTTGCGATTGCTGGCCTAAGGAGGGGACAGCAATGAGTATTTCATTACAGCTTCAAATTGCCCACATACTCCGTTTCCTCCTCTGTTGTTCTGTGCATCCAATTGGACCAGCATATGCGCGGTGGAGCCCCTTTAGGGCATTCAAATTCACAGTGAAACTGAAAGCCTAAACAGGGATCCGCTGTACATGTGAACAGGTTCCTCCAGTGTGGACGGACACGTAGTACCAAGTTCCCCCAGAATTCTGTACTGGCTGCTCCAGTGGTTGTTACATCCTTGGTCAGGAGTTTTATCACATCTGGTCACATATTCTCCAATCACCCTATCCGCACACACATTAGCACTGGGTATGTAAATATTGTTTTATTCCCTCTATCGCTCGCCCTTCCAGTAGCGGCCACACTTATTACACCGCAGCCACTATCAAACGCTCTCACTGACCTGCAGTCTCTGTGACCTGGAGTACAGTCACATGAGGCTTCATATATCTTTGGAAATAATGGGGTCTCCACCAGAATGATCAATTATCAATGCATAGAGAGATACCACACTAGCCAACCAATCAGCTCCACTGTCATTATTTAAACGCACTCATGAGACTTAGACACTGATTAACTGGTTCTTTAGCTCTCTCCACTCTCTCTGTCTCCAAGCTTTAAACAACCCCCCCCCCCCCTCTCCCCCCCCCCCCCCATAGTGTTCCTCTATTCAAACAACATCTCAATAAACAAGTGTGCTTACTTATGCCTGGTAGACTTCCTGCAACCTTTACTAGATGCATGGCCTTATCTTATTGCCTATATCCAGGACTATCCTCCAGGTAGATACTGACCTATCATTAATCAAGTCCGTACTTCTATACCATGTCAGTTTGGGTGAGGATGGGACCATGATCATTTACCAACAGGTCATTTATCTGTCCCTGAGTAACTTGGACTGGCTTGCAAAGTCTGGGGATACAGCCACCAAATGATCATGGCTAATTCCTTATTGCTTTCGGTAAATGCTTATTATTACAAACATACAGCTTGTGCTGTCTCACCACTCACTTCCCCCAGGCTGAAAGCTGCCAGCCCTCCACCAGTCATTAAAATGTATCTGTTAGGGCTTTTTGACCTTTTTTCAGCTATAAATCTTTAGCAGCTTTTTAAACAAAATAGGTTTCAGTGTTTTCTGCAGAGTGATTCACAGTCCTGGCAGCCATGTTGTAGACTGGAATAATATTTCTCTATCGTCCTAAGTGGATGCTGGGGTTCCTGAAAGGACCATGGGGAATAGCGGCTCCGCAGGAGACAGGGCACAAAAGTAAAGCTTTTACAGGTCAGGTGGTGTGTACTGGCTCCTCCCCCTATGACCCTCCTCCAGACTCCAGTTAGATTTTTGTGCCCGGCCGAGAAGGGTGCAATTCTAGGTGGCTCTCATAAAGAGCTGCTTAGAGAGTTTAGCTTAGGTTTTTTATTTTACAGTGATTCCTGCTGGCAACAGGATCACTGCAACGAGGGACAGAGGGGAGAAGAAGTGAACTCACCTGCGTGCAGGATGGATTGGCTTCTTGGCTACTGGACATGAAGCTCCAGAGGGACGATCACAGGTACAGCCTGGATGGTCACCGGAGCCGCGCCGCCGGCCCCCTCACAGATGCTGAAGCAAGAAAAGGTCCAGAATCGGCGGCTGAAGACTCCTGCAGTCTTCTAAAGGTAGCGCACAGCACTGCAGCTGTGCGCCATTTTCCTCTCAGCACACTTCACACGGCAGTCACTGAGGGTGCAGGGCGCTGGGAGGGGGGCGCCCTGGGAGGCAAATGATTACCTATTTTGGCTAAAAATACCTCACATATAGCCTCCGGAGGCTATATGGAGATATTTAACCCCTGCCTAAATGTACTAAATAGCGGGAGACGAGCCCGCCGAAAAAGGGGCGGGGCCTATCTCCTCAGCACACGGCGCCATTTTCTGTCACAGCTCCGCTGGTCAGGAAGGCTCCCAGGTCTCTCCCCTGCACTGCACTACAGAAACAGGGTATAACAGAGAGGGGGGGCATAATAAATGGCAATATATTAATATAAAAGCAGCTATAAGGGAGCACTTAATCATAAGGCTATCCCTGTCATATATAGCGCTTTTTGGTGTGTGCTGGCAGACTCTCCCTCTGTCTCCCCAAAGGGCTAGTGGGTCCTGTCTTCGTATAGAGCATTCCCTGTGTGTCTGCTGTGTGTCGGTACGTGTGTGTCGACATGTATGAGGACGTTATTGGTGTGGAGGCGGAGCAATTGCCAAATATGAGGATGTCACCTCCTAGGGGGTCGACACCAGAAGGGATGCCTTATTTGTGGAATTACGGGATAGCATCAACTCGCTTAAGCAGTCGTTTGCCGACATGAGGCGGCCGGACACTCAATTAGTGCCTGTCCAGGCGCCTCAAACACCGTCAGGGGCTGTAAAACGCCTTTTGCCTCAGTCGGTCGACACAGACCCAGACACAGGCACTGATTCCGGTGGTGAAGGTGACGAATCAACCGTATTTTCCAGAAGGGCCACACGTTATATGATTTTGGCAATAAAGGAGATGTTACATTTAGCTGATACTACAGGTACCACTAAACAGGGTATTATGTGGGGTGTGAAAAAACTACCAGTAGTTTTTCCCGAATCAGAAGAATTAAATGACGTGTGTGATGAAGCGTGGGGTGCCCCCGATAAAAAAACTGCTAATTTCCAAGAAGTTATTGGCTTTATACCCTTTCCCGCCAGAGGTTAGGGAGCGCTGGGAAACACCTCCTAGGGTGGACAAAGCGCTAACACGCTTATCAAAACAAGTGGCGTTACCCTCTCCTGAGACGGCCGCACTTAAAGATCCATCAGATAGGAGGATGGAAAATATCCAAAAAGGTATATACACACATGCAGGTGTTATACTACGACCAGCTATTGCGACTGCCTGGATGTGCAGTGCTGGGGTAGTTTGGTCAGAGTCCCTGATCGAAAATATTGATACCCTGACAGGGACAATATTTTACTGTCGTTAGAACAAATAAAGGATGCATTTCTTTATATGCGTGATGCACAGAGAGATATCTGCACACTGGCATCACGGGTAAGTGCTATGTCCATTTCGGCCAGAAGAGCTTTATGGACACGACAGTGGACAGGCGATGCGTAGAGGGGTTATTTGGGGTCGGTCTATCGGATTGGGTGGCCACGGCTACGGCCGGGAAATCCACCTTTCTACCTCAAGTCACTTCCCAACAGAAAAAGGCACCGACTTTTCAACCGCAGCCTTTTCGTTCCTTCAAAAATAAGAGAGCAAAGGGCTAGTCATATCTGCCACGAGGCAGAGGACGAGGGAAGAGACAGCAACAGGCAGCTCCTTCCCAGGAACAGAAGCCCTCCCCGGCTTCTACAAAAGCCTCAGCATGACGCTGGGGCTTCGCAAGCGGACTCGGGGGCGGTAGGCGGTCGTCTCAAGAATTACAGCGCGCAGTGGGCTCACTCGCAGGTAGATCCCTGGATCCTGCAGATAATATCTCAGGGGTACGGGTTGGAATTAGAGACAGAGCCACCTCGCCGTTTCCTGAAGTCTGCTTTACCAACGTCCCCCTCCGAAAGGGAGACGGTTTTGGAAGCCATTCACAAGCTGTATTAGCAGCAGGTGATAGTCAAGGTACCTCTTCTACAACAAGGGAAGGGGTATTATTCCACTTTATTTGTGGTACCGAAGCCGGATGGTTCGGTAAGGCCTATTCTAAATCTGAAGTCCTTGAACCTGTACATAAAGAAGTTCAAGTTCAAGATGGAGTCACTCAGAGCAGTGATAGCGAACCTGGAAGAAGGGGACTTTATGGTATCCTTGGACATCAAGGATGCGTATCTCCACGTTCCAATTTACCCCTCACACCAGGGGTACCTCAGGTTCGTTGTACAAAACTGTCACTATCAGTTTCAGACGCTGCCGTTTGGTTTGTCCACGGCACCTCGGGTCTTTACAAAGGTAATGGCCGAGATAATATTTCTTCTTCGAAGAAAAGGCGTATTAATTATCCCATACTTGGACGATCTCCTAATAAGGGCAAGGTCCAGAGAACAGCTAGAGATGGGTTTAGCACTATCTCAAGAGGTGCTAAAGCAGCACGGATGGATTCTGAATATTCCAAAATCCCAATTAATGCCGACAACTCGTCTGCTGTTCCTGGGGATGATTCTGGACACAGTTCAGAAAAAGATTTTTCTTCCCGAGGAAAAAGCCAAGGAGTTATCTGACCTGGTCAGGAACCTCCTAAAACCAGGAAAGGTGTCTGTACATCAATGCACAAGAGTCCTGGGAAAAAATGGTAGCTTCTTACGAAGCAATCCCTTTCGGCAGATTCCATGCAAAGGGATCTGTTGGACAAATGGTCAGGGTCGCATCTTCAGATGCACCTGCGGATAACCCTGTCGCCGAGGACAAGGGTATCCCTTCTGTGGTGATTGTAGGAGGCTCATCTATTGGAGGGCCGCAGATTCGGCATACAGGATTGGATCCTGGTGACCACGGATGCCAGCCTGAGAGGCTGGGGAGCAGTCACACAGGGAAGAAATTTCCAGGGAGTGTGGTCGAGCCTGAAAAAGTCTCTTCACATAAGCATTCTGGAACTAAGAGCAATCTACAATGCTCTAAGCCAGGCGGAACCTCTGCTTCAAGGAAGACCGGTGTTGATCCAGTCGGACAACATCACGACAGTCGCCCATGTAAACAGACAGGGCGGCACAAGAAGCAGGAGGGCAATGGCAGAAGCTGCCAGGATCCTTCGCTGGGCGGAGAATCACGTGATAGCACTGTCAGCAGTATTCATCCGGGGCGTGGACAACTGGGAAGCAGACTTCCTCAGCAGACACGACCTTCACCCGGGAGAGTGGGGACTTCATCCAGAAGTTTTCCACATGCTATTAAACCGTTGGGTAAAACCAATGGTGGACATGATGGCGTCTCGCCTCAACAAAACACTGGACAGGTATTGCGCCAGGTCAAGAGATCCGCAGGCAATAGCTGTGGACGCGCTGGTAACACCTTGGGTGTACCAGTCGATATATGTGTTCCTCCTCTGCCTCTCATACCAAAGGTATTGAGGATTATACGGCAAAGAGGAGTAAGACTAGTGGCTCCGGATCGGCCAAGAAGGACTTGGTACCCGGAACTTCAAGAGATGGTCACGGACGATCCGTGGCCTCTACCTCTGAGAAGGGACCTGCTGCAGCAGGGTCCCTGTCTTTTTCAAGACTTACCGCGGCTGCGTTTGACGGCATGGCGTTTGAATGCCAGATCCTAAAAGGAAAAGGCATTCCAGAAGAAGTCATTCCTACCTTGATAAAGGCAAGGAAGGAAGTCACCGCGAAGCATTATCACCGTATTTGGCGAAAATATGTTGAGTGGTGCGACCAGCGGAATGCTCCGATGGAGGAATTTCAACTGGGTCGTTTCCTACATTTCCTGCAATCAGGTTTGTCTATGGGTCTCAAATTGGGATCTATTAAGGTTCAAATTTCGGCCCTATCAATATTCTTCCAAAAAGAATTGGCCTCAGTCCCTGAGGTCCAGATTTTTATCAAAGGAGTACTGCATATACAGCCTCCTGTGGTGCCTAAGGTGGCACCGTGGGATCTAAATGTAGTTTTAGATTTCCTCAAATCCAATTGGTTTGAACCACTAAAGAATGTGGATTTGAAATATCTCACATGGAAAGTGACTATGTTACTGGCCCTGGCTTCGGCCGGGAGAGTATCTGAACTGGCGGCTTTATCTTATAAAAGCCCTTATTTAATTTTCCATTCGACATAGGGCAGAGTTGCGGACGCGTCCGCATCTTCTCCCTAAGGTGGTATCAGCGTTTCACCTGAACCAGCCTATTGGAGTGCCTGCGGCTACAAACGACTTGAAGGACTCCAAGTTGTTGAACGTTGTCAGAGCCTTAAAAATATACATTTAAAGGACGGCTGGAGTCAGAAAATCTGACTCGCTGTTTATACTGTATGCACCCAACAAGTTGGGTGCACCTGCTTCTAAGCAGTCGATTGCTCGTTGGATTTGGAACAAAATTCAACTTGTACATTCTGTGGCAGGCCTGCTACAGCCTAAATCTGTTAAGGCCCATTCCACAAGGAAGGTGGGCTCATCTTGGGCGGCTGCCCGAGGGGTCTCGGCATTACAACTCTGCCGAGCAGCTACGTGGTCAGGGGAGAACACGTTTGTAAAATTTTACAAATTTGATACCCTGGCAAAGGAGGACCTGGAGTTCTCTCATTCGGTGCTGCAGAGTCATCCGCACTCTCCCGCCCGTTTGGGAGCTTTGGTATAATCCCCATGGTCCTTTCAGGAACCCCAGCATCCACTTAGGACGATAGAGAAAATAAGAATTTACTTACCGATAATTCTATTTCTCGGAGTCCGTAGTGGATGCTGGGCGCCCATCCCAAGTGCGGATTATCTGCAATACTTGTACATAGTTATTGTTAACTAATTCGGGTTATTGTTTAGGAAGCCATCTTTCAGAGGCTCCTCTGTTATCATACTGTTAACTGGGTTTAGATCACAAGTTGTACGGTGTGATTGGTGTGGCTGGTATGAGTCTTACCCGGGATTCAAAATCCTCCCTTATTGTGTACGCTCGTCCGGGCACAGTACCTAACTGGAGTCTGGAGGAGGGTCATAGGGGGAGGAGCCAGTACACACCACCTGACCTGTAAAAGCTTTACTTTTGTGCCCTGTCTCCTGCGGAGCCGCTATTCCCCATGGTCCTTTCAGGAACCCCAGCATCCACTACGGACTCCGAGAAATAGAATTATCGGTAAGTAAATTCTTATTTTACAAACTTCACAAGGATATAGCGAACTCAATGAGGCTAGAGGTATGCCAGGCCTCATTGATGTCAGTAAAGACTGATAGGCTGCATTTTCATGAATCTTGGTGCAATCCAAAAATCAATGGCTGCTTTTACTGCAATTTACCAACATACACTTTAAAATGTGTGTAATGCTTTGCTATTGAAATATGTTAGGAGGTCTCACTCATGCAGGCCATTATGGTGGTGATTCAGAGGTGGCCCAAGTTGCAGTAGTGGCTGCGTCTTTAGCTGCAACCGCTACCATGTCTTTATGCTGATGCTGCGGGCATTGGGCGTCCTATTGACCACCGGCTGTGGCGGGAATCCGCTGATGTGCGTTCAAAGACCCAATATCAGCACAACATTGGCCAAACCATCGGACATTGCACCTGCCCAAGGTGCCCTAACGGTCCTTGTTTCATAGATAACCATGGCTCAGCACAGAGGGTTAAATCAAGTTGACTGAGGTGGTAATTAATTCACCTGGTATCCGGATGATAGACAGTGTCTGGGTCGACAGTCCATAGGACGACATGCAGTAGGTCAACAGGTTCAAAAGGTCGACATGCAAATGGTCGACACATTTTTGAGGGTTTTACATGTTTTCTGAACATTTACTTGATTTACTATCCATGTGGACTACGACTGGGAATTGCCCAAAGTGTGGCGAGCGAACACGTTTGTACTGATGGCAGTCACATATGATGAAACATAGAAGATTTCACCCCAAAAACGGTGTCGACCATTTGTTTGTTGACCATTGTCATGTTGACCGTTTTGACCATTTTTTTATCTGTCGACCTTGAGAACTGTCGTCCTTTTCTCTGTCGACATTTTGTACCTGTCAATCTAATGCATGTCACCCAATTGGTGTTGACCTATTTTCTGTCTACCTACTGTTGATCTTCTATACCACACCCAAGTCACCTGTGGCCAAGCGTGGATATACTTAAAACCTGGACCATTAGGATGCCTTGAGGACCGCGTTTTGGCAACCTCTGACTTAGTCCATCCAGCTCATCCTCTGTAGCTATTCTATTCCCCTATTAATGTTCCACAAATTATCTACCCGCAGGTCGTTCTGTTTTCTGCTATATTAGACGGCTGCTCATAAGGATTTAATCCACGCAACAATCTTTGTAATGGCAATAACTTTGTGCTTCATTTAAAATCGGATTCTCTTTGATTCTACATAGAATACAGCTGAAAGTGATCGTTTAATAAATAAATAAATCTGCCTCTTATCTGTATGTTTAGAGCCTTTACATAATGTCTGTTCCTGATAAAAATAAATAAACCTGTTCTTTAAACTACTTTGTTATATGGGATTTTCTTTCATGTATTGTCTACAGTGCAGAGCTGAATAAAGCTGATCTTGATCTAAATAAATCTGACATAGAGAACCAGGGGCCCTTGGGATGTCAGGTTTATTGATGATTTATTTATTATTTGGCATGGGGATCTGAATTTGATTAATAATTTTTTTTCTCTGACGTCCTAGTGGATGCTGGGAACTCCGTAAGGACCATGGGGAATAGCGGCTCCGCAGGAGACTGGCAGGAGACTGGGCACAAAAGAAAAGCTTTAGGACTACCTGGTGTGCACTGGCTCCTCCCCCTATGACCCTCCTCCAAGCCTCAGTTAGATTTTTGTGCCCGACCGAGCTGGGTGCAATCTAGGGGGCTCTCCTGAGCTTCTTAGCAAAAGTTAGTTTTAGGTTTTTTATTTTCAGTGAGACCTGCTGGCAACAGGCTCACTGCATCGAGGGACTAAGGGGAGAAGAAGCGAACCTGCCTGCTTGCAGCCAGCTTGGGCTTCTTAGGCTACTGGACACCATTAGCTCCAGAGGGACCGAACACAGGCCCAGCCTCGGAGTCCGGTCCCAGAGCCGCGCAGCCGGCCCCCTTACAGAGCCAGAAGCAAGAAGAGGTCCGGAAAATCGGCGGCAGAAGACATCAGTCTTCACCAAGGTAGCGCACAGCACTGCAGCTGTGCGCCATTGCTCCTCATGCACACCACACACTCCGGTCACTGATGGGTGCAGGGCGCTGGGGGGGGGGGGGGGGGGGGGGGGGCCCTGAGCAGCAATAAAAACACCTTGGCTGGCAAAAATACATCACATATAGCCCCCAGGGCTATATGGATGTATATTAACCCCTGCCAGATTCCACAAAAAAGCGGGAGAAAAGTCAGCCTAGAAGGGGGCGGAGCCTATCTCCTCAGCACACTGGCGCCATTTTCCCTCACAGCTCCGCTGGAAGGACGTCTCCCTGACTCTCCCCTGCAGTCCTGCACTACAGAAAAGGGTAAAACAAGAGGGGGGGGGCACTAATTAGGCGCAGTAATAATATATACAGCAGCTATAAGGGGGAAAAACACTCTGTATAGTGTTATCCCAATATATATATAGCGCTCTGGTGTGTGCTGGCATACTCTCCCTCTGTCTCCCCAAAGGGCTAGTGGGGTCCTGTCCTCTATCAGAGCATTCCGTGTGTGTGTGCTGTGTGTCGGTACGATTGTGTCGACATGTATGAGGAGGAAAATGATGTGGAGGCGGAGCAATTGCCTGTAATGGAGATGTCACCCCCTAGGGAGTCGACACCTGAGTGGATGGGCTTATGGAAGGAATTACGTGATAGTGTCAGCTCTTTACAAAAGACGGTTGATGACATGAGACAGCCGGCTACTCAGCTTGTGCCTGTCCAGGCGTCTCAAAGACCATCAGGGGCTCTAAAACGCCCGTTACCTCAGATGGCAGATACAGACGCCGACACGGATACTGACTCCAGTGTCGACGATGAAGAGACGAATGTGACTTCCAGTAGGGCCACACGTTACATGATTGAGGCAATGAAAAATGTTTTACACATTTCTGATAGTACAAGTACCACTAAAAAGGGTATTATGTTTGGTGAGAAAAAACTACCTGTAGTTTTTCCTGCATCTGAGGAATTAAATGAAGTGTGTGATGAAGCGTGGGTTTCCCCCAATAAAAAACTGATAATTCCTAAAAGGTTATTGGCATCATACCCCTTCCCGTCAGAGGATAGGGCACGTTGGGAAACACCCCCTAGGGTGGATAAAGCGCTCACACGCTTGTCTAAACAGGTGGCACTACCGTCTCCTGATACGGCCGCCCTTAAGGAACCTGCTGACAGAAAGCAGGAGAATATCCTAAAATGTATATACACTCACACGGGTGTTATACTGCGACCAGCAATCGCCTCAGCCTGGATGTGCAGTGCTGGGGTGGCTTGGTCGGATTCCCTGACTGAAAATATTGATACCCTGGATAGGGACAGTATATTACTGACTATAGAGCATTTAAAAGATGCATTTTTATATATGCGTGATGCACAGAGGGATATTTGCCGACTGGCATCAAGAGTAAGTGCGCTGTCCATTTCTGCCAGAAGAGGGTTATGGACGCGGCAGTGGTCAGGTGATGCGGATTCCAAAAGGCATATGGAAGTATTGCCTTATAAAGGGGAGGAGTAATTTGGGGTAGGTCTATCAGACCTGGTGGCCACGGCAACTGCTGGGAAATCCACATTTTTACCCCAGGTAGCCTCTCAACATAAGACGCCGTATTATCAGGCGCAGTCCTTTCGGCCCCATAAGGGCAAGCGGGCAAAAGGCTCCTCATTTCTGCCCCGTGGCAGAGGGAGAGGAAAAAGGCTGCAGCAGACAGCCAGTTCCCAGGAACAGAAGCCCTCTCCCGCTTCTGCCAAGTCCTCAGCATGACGCTGGGGCTTTACAAGCGGACTCGGGCACGGTGGGGGCCCGTCTCAAGAATTTCAGCGCGCAGTGGGCTCACTCACAAGTAGACCCCTGGATCCTTCAGGTGGTATCTCAGGGGTACAAATTGGAATTCGAGACGTCTCCCCTTCGCCATTTCCTAAAGTCTGCTTTACCGACGTCTCCCTCCGACAGGGAGGCGGTATTGGAAGCCATTCACAAGCTGTATTCTCAGCAGGTGATAATCAAGGTACCCCTCCTGCAACAGGGAAAGGGGTATTATTCCACGCTGTTTGTGGTACCGAAGCCGGACGGCTCGGTGAGACCCATTTTAAATCTAAAATCCTTGAACACTTACATACAGAGGTTCAAATTCAAGATGGAGTCACTCAGAGCAGTAATCGCGAACCTGGAAGAAGGGGATTATATGGTGTCTCTGGACATCAAGGATGCTTACCTCCATGTCCCAATTTACCCTTCTCATCAAGGGTACCTCAGGTTTGTGGTACAGAACTGCCACTATCAGTTTCAGACGCTGCCGTTTGGATTGTCCACGGCACCCCGGGTCTTTACCAAAGTAATGGCCGAAATGATGCTACTCCTCCGAAGGAAAGGAGTTTTAATTATCCCTTACTTGGACGATCTCCTGATAAGGGCAAGATCCAGGGAACAGTTGGTAGTCGGGTTAGCACTATCGCAAGTAGTGCTGCGGCAGCACGGTTGGATTCTCAATATCCCAAAATCGCAGCTGATCCCGACAACACGTCTTCTATTCCTAGGGATGATCCTGGACACAGTCCAGAAAAAGGTGTTTCTCCCGGAGGAGAAAGCCGGGGAGTTATCCGAGCTAGTCAGAAACCTGCTAAAACCAGGCCAAGTCTCAGTGCATCAATGCACAAGGGTCCTGGGAAAAATGGTGGCTTCCTACGAAGCAATCCCATTCGGCAGATTCCACGCAAGAACATTCCAGTGGGACCTGCTGGACAAATGGTCCGGATCGCATCTTCAGATGCATCAGCGGATAACCCTGTCCCCAAGGACAAGGGTGTCTCTCCTGTGGTGGTTGCAGAGTGCTCATCTTCTAGAGGGCCACAGATTCGGCATTTAGGACTGGGTCCTGGTGACCACAGATGCCAGCCTGCGAGGCTGGGGAGCAGTCACACAGGGAAGAAATTTCCAGGGCTTGTGGTCAAGCCTGGAGACATCACTTCACATAAATATTCTGGAGTTAAGGGCCATTTACAATGCTCTAAGCCAAGCTAGACCTCTGCTTCAAGGTCAGCCGGTGCTGATCCAGTCGGACAACATCACGGCAGTCGCCCACGTAAACAGACAGGGCGGCACAAGAAGCAGGAGGGCAATGGCAGAAGCTGCAAGGATTCTTCGCTGGGCGGAAAATCATGTGATAGCACTGTCAGCAGTGTTCATTCCGGGAGTGGACAACTGGGAAGCAGACTTCCTCAGCAGGCACGACCTCCACCCGGGAGAGTGGGGACTTCACCCAGAAGTCTTCCACATGATTGTAAACCGTTGGGAAAAACCAAAGGTGGACATGATGGCGTCCCGCCTCAACAAAAAACTGAACAGGTATTGCGCCAGGTCAAGGGACCCTCAGGCAATAGCTGTGGACGCTCTGGTAACACCGTGGGTGTACCAGTCAGTGTATGTGTTCCCCCCTCTGCCTCTCATACCCAAGGTACTGAGAATTATAAGACGGAGAGGAGTAAGAACTATACTCGTGGCTCCGGATTGGCCAAGAAGGACTTGGTACCCGGAACTTCAAGAGATGCTCACAGAGGACCCATGGCCTCTACCTCTAAGAAGGGACCTGCTCCAGCAAGGACCCTGTCTGTTCCAAGACTTACTGCGGCTGCGTTTGACGGCATGGCGGTTGAACGCCGGATCCTGAAAGAAAAAGGCATTCCAGATGAAGTCATCCCTACCCTGATCAAAGCCAGGAAGGATGTAACCACAAAGCATTATCACCGCATTTGGCGGAAATATGTTGCGTGGTGCGAGGCTAGGAAGGCCCCAACGGAGGAATTTCAACTGGGTCGATTCCTGCATTTCCTGCAAACAGGAGTGTCTATGGGCCTCAAATTGGGATCCATTAAAGTTCAGATTTCGGCCCTGTCAATTTTCTTCCAGAAAGAACTGGCTTCAGTTCCTGAAGTTCAGACGTTTGTCAAGGGGGTGCTGCATATACAGCCTCCTTTTGTGCCTCCAGTGGCACCTTGGGATCTCAATGTAGTTTTGGGGTTCCTAAAATCACATTGGTTTGAACCGCTTAAATCTGTGGATTTAAAATATCTTACGTGGAAAGTGGTCATGCTGTTGGCCTTAACAGAAAAGTAGGTGTTTCCCAAGCGCTGTTCTATATATATGAAAGTCTTCCCATTGAACTTCAACCACAGGTATCCTTGGGAAGAGACAAAAAGCACAAAACGCACAAGCACGTCCTATGTGTATAGATTATTTTCAACTCTTTATGGTAAACTGAAGGAATCCACCACTGACCTTGAAACAAGGCCCTATGTTCACGTAAAGGTATCTTTCTGGAACTTCACTCTAAGCATATCCAAGTACATTCATATTCAGCTTTACTTGACTTATTGGTATATAGCTCACCTCCAAACAGCGCCCTATGTTCACCAAAAGGTATCTTTATTCCATGGATCCACCGTGATATAGAATCCTGCTCATGATTTTCGTTCATATACTTTGTGTATTGTAAAAATGATTTATTAAAAAAGAATAAAAATTCATAAACACATAACCCACTAGTAACGACTGGACCATATACCACTTCACAGCCCTCAGATGGAAATAGAGGGAAAAAACTCTTTAAAATGGAAAATAGATTTAAGGCACAATTAAGTGGCATATAAAATAATCCACCAAAAAATTCCAGTGAGTGGCAATGTTGAGTCTGGGGTTAGTGACTGTAATCTCACCTACGCGTTTCGGAACTGACGTTCCTTCCTCAGGATGTGCTGTTGGCCTTGGCTTCGGCCAGGCGCGTGTCAGAATTGGCGGCTTTATCCTGTAAAAGCCCTTATCTGATTTTCCATTCGGACAGGGCGGAATTGAGGACTCGTCCTCAGTTTGTCCCTAAGGTGTTGTCAGCGTTTCACCTGAACCAGCCTATTGTGGTGCCTGCGGCTACTAGGGACTTGGAGGACTCCAAGTTGCTAGACGTTGTCAGGGCCCTGAAAATATATGTTTCCAGGACGGCTGGAGTCAGGAAATCTGACTCGCTGTTTATCCTGTATGCGCCCAACAAGCTGGGTGCTCCTGCTTCTAAGCAGACTATTGCTCGTTGGATCTGTAATACAATTCAGCTTGCGCATTCTGTGGCATGCCTGCCACAGCCAAAATCTGTAAATGCCCACTCCACAAGGAAGGTGGGCTCATCCTGGGCGGCTGCCCGAGGGGTCTCGGCGTTACAACTTTGCCGAGCTGCTACTTGGTCAGGGTCAAATACCTTTGTAAAATTTTACAAATTTGACACTCTGGCTGAGGAGGACCTTGAGTTCTCTCATTCGGTGCTGCAGAGTCATCCGCACTCTCCCGCCCGTTTGGGAGCTTTGGTATAATCCCCATGGTCCTTACGGAGTTCCCAGCATCCACTAGGACGTCCGAGAAAATAAGAATTTACTTACCGATAATTCTATTTCTCGTAGTCCGTAGTGGATGCTGGGCGCCCATCCCAAGTGCGGATTATCTGCAATACTTGTACATAGTTATTGTTAACAATTCGGGTTATTGTTGTTGTGAGCCATCTATCCAGAGGCTCCTCTGTTATCATGCTGTTAACTGGGTTCATATCACAAGTTGTACGGTGTGATTGGTGTGGCTGGTATGAGTCTTACCCGGGATTCAGAATCCTTCCTTATTGTGTACGCTCGTCCGGGCACAGTATCCTAACTGAGGCTTGGAGGAGGGTCATAGGGGGAGGAGCCAGTGCACACCAGGTAGTCCTAAAGCTTTTCTTTTGTGCCTAGTCTCCTGCCAGTCTCCTGCGGAGCCGCTATTCCCCATGGTCCTTACTGAGTTCCCAGCATCCACTACGGACTACGAGAAATAGAATTATCGGTAAGTAAATTCTTATTTTTCTTTCTGTATATTTTATTGAGACATTACAGCTTATCAGATTAGTCAGGAGATACAATCAAAACAAAATCCAAATTATAGCTTGCATTGGCATGGAAAAAAAATGACAGTGTTATAATAAAACTGCTTGTACAAAACAACAGAAATCAATTCAATGCAGTCTGAGTCTTAATTCTAACACGTATGGTTTGAAATTCTCTGCCACCTTTAGATTAACACATTAATTATTTGGATATCACACTCTCGGTTATAGATAATCAACTTGTTACAGAAACCGATAAAAAGCCAGTTGACAGAAATAGATATCTTAGTTATGAGAGTTCACATCTAAACACCTGGAAAAATAATATACCTAAGAGTCAGTTAATTTGTATGAAATGTAGCTGTACACTGGAAACCACACATCAGGAGCAAGCCAATGGCCTGATGAAGGTTTTTTTCAGAACAAGGGTACCCTGAGGGTGTCGCAAGGGGAGTGCTGCCCGCACCCTGGTGTGACACCTGGAAGGGGTGACACCAAAATGTGGGCTCCTCCGCAGTGTCAGGTGCTGCAATGTGAAAGTCTGCTACAGCACCCTGCCCCTGTCATAGAAGAGGAGCCGACAACGCTGGGAGGCCGTCTCCATGGGCAGCCCAGTATCTTCGGAGATGCTTGGCACGCCCCCACAGTGACAATCCTGCGAGGCCATGCCCCTTTATTTACAGACACACACCCCTTTTGCTGCAAGCCCGACCCCCGGAGTGAGATGGCCACACCCCCTTTTGCCGCGAGCACACACCAGGTGTCACCACACCCTGTGACGCCTTTGCCTGAGGGGGTTGTAAAAAAAAAACTATAATGAGATGAATGAAATGGAAAGACAATCTCTCTTACATGTGGGAAAATTGAAACAGAATGAAAGTCCAAATAGAGAAAAAAGGTCTACAGTATTTGCTTTGTAACACGCTTTAATGGGAATGTTAAATAGATCAGAAGTATTGTTAAAAACATTTATGTTATTACAAGATGAACTTTTGAAAACTGAGAGTCATCCACATGGAGAGGTTGTCTTTAGGAAATCTAAAACTTAAGGTGCATACACACGGAGCGATATAACTGAGCGATTTTGACTATATAGTCAAAATCGCTCAGAAAGTTAGTGCAGATCGCTCCGTGTGTACACAGCCAGCGATAGCGATGCGCGTCCCCGCTAGGTCGCTATCGCTGGGAAAAATAGTCAGTGCAGGCAAGTCAATTTTGGCTATGTCGCTGCAAAAGTTAGTCAAAATCGCTAACACTTTAAGAGGCCAGCGATTTTTCCCAGCGATAGCGATGTGCAGGCGGCGGTGGTGCGGGCGGCGGCGGGTTGTGGCGGCGGGTTGTGGCGGCGGTGCGGGCGGCGGCGGGTTGCGGTGGCGGTGTGGGCGACGGCGGGTTGCGGCGGCGGTGTGGGCGGCGGCGGGTTGCGGTGTGGGTTGCGGTGGCGGTGTGGGCGGCGGTGCGGGTTGCGGCAGCGGTGCGGGCGGGGGTAATTTACCTTTCTATTGCAGAGTTTGGCAGCGGAGCGGTACCAGTTTCAAAAATGGCGCCTCAGCGTCATTTTTGAAATTCAAGATGGCAGCCGCGAGCCAATCACGGCTCGCCGCGTCATCGCCCCGCCCCCTCCCGCTGACTTATATAAGTCAGCGCGAGGCAGCGGCTGTCAGTCCGACGGCGGAGGAGGAGCGGAGAAGAGCTCCTGAAGAAGCCGTGGAAGTACTGGATGGGCGGCGGCTATGCAAAAGAGCTTAGCAGCCGCCGCCCACCAGGTGAAGATGCCGGAGCAAGACCCCAGAAGCCCTGGGGAGGTGGCGCCCCCCCAGGTGAAGACGCCGGAAGCCCTGGGAAGGCGGCGGCCATGCAAAAGAGCTTAAAGGCCGCCGCCCCCAGGTGAAGACCCAGTTTAATAAAGGATTTTTAAAAGAATGTGTTGTGTTTTTTTTTTAATATTTTCTTTACAGGTGGACTACAGGTGCCAGCGGGCCCTTTATGTCCGGGCATGCTGGCACTTGTGGTTCTCCAAGTGCCAACATGCTGGGGCAGGCTTGCTGGGACCTGTAGGCCTCCTGTAAAGAACAATATTACTATTGAAAGGCTATCAGCCTCCCATCCACCGGGCCACGGATGGGGGGGACAGCCTCGGGCTTCACCCCTGGCCCTTGGGTGGCTGGAGGGGGGGACTCCTTGATTTAAGGGGTCCTCACTCCTCCAGTGTACCCCGGCCAGGGGTGACTAGTTGGGGGGGTAATGGCACGGCCGCAGGGACCAATATAAAAGTGTCCCCTGGCTGTGGCATTATCTCCCTGGCTAGTGGAGCCCGGTGCTGGTTTGGAAAATACGGGGGACCCCTATGTCTTTTGTCCCCCGTATTTTTTAAACCAGGACCGGACGCAGAGCCCGGTGCTGGTTGTCTAAATATGGGGGAACCCTACTCATTTTTTCCTCTGTATTTTAACAACCAGGACTGGCTCAAAGAGCCCGAGGCTGGTTTTACATAGGAGGGGGGACCCCACGCAAATTTTTTTTTTAACTTTCAGCTATTTAAATACCAGCCACCCTGTAAAATCGTCCTATATATGACACTCATCCCCTTATTTAAATGAGATAGTCAAAATCTCCCATAGCCAAAATCTCCCATAGCCAAAATCTCTTGCATAGTTAGACAAAATCTCTGGTAAAGTTAGTCAAAATCTCCTACTGCCAGTTCAAGGGAAAAGTTAATCAAAATCTCTCATAGCCAAAATCTCTCCGTGTGTATGCACCTTTAGACTCGTTCAGAGTCATTTTAAAAGGATAAAAGAGCCTTAAATATAAATATTTAAATAGATGCCTTATGTGTAACATCTCACCAAGGAAAACAACAGGTTTCACTTCTTTTGTGACGGGAGAGAAATGTCAGAGAAAAGGCTTCCTAAACGGTCAGTCTTCTTTTTTTTTTTTTTAAACACATTTTATTGGATGGATCACGAAATAAGTACATTAATAACATAACACCCGGACATTTTGGGTGCTTAAAGAACAAATGTAGTTACAGTAAATTGTTACAACAACAGAATGGATCCTTTTTTTGTTTTTTCCCATGTTTAGAGATTAAAGTTAAGGCATATGAGGTGGGAAGGTATCCGGACTCCAGGTCGACAGCACAAAGGTCGACACACTTTAGGTCGACAGGGTCAAAAGGTCGACAGGGTCAAAAGGTCGACAGGAACAAGGTCGACATGGAAAAAGGTCGACATGAGTTTTTCATGATTTTTTTCTTTTTTTGAACCTTTTCATACTTAACGATCCACGTGGACTACGATTGGAACGGTAAAGTGCCCGAAGCATGGCGAGCGAAGCGAGCCATGCGAGGGGACGCGGTGCACTAATTCGGGTTCCCGGTCACTCTACGAAGAAAACGACACCAAAAAAACATAAAAAACTCATGTCGACCTTTTTCCATGTCGACCTTGTTCCTGTCGACCTTTTGACCCTGTCGACCTTTTGACCCTGTCGACCTAATGTGTGTCGACCAATTGGTGTCGACCTAAAGTGTGTCGACCTTTGTGCTGTCGACCCTGAGTCCCAGACCCAGGTGGGAAACTCTCGGCAACGGAGTGGCCTTCCGTCATGGAGAGTCAGCAGAGGAAATTAGAGGAAAAGAGTACTCAGAGAGCGAGTAGAAGGGGACAGGAAAGCATAGGAGGCTGGGCACCTTCGGTCGGAGAAAGGAGGAGGGGGAGTAGAGAGGGGGTGGTGGGGTAGCCTTCGGGGGCAGGGGGTGGATAGGACCGTGGCATACCGTGTCAGGTTACAAATGGGGAGGAGGCCTATTGTAGGTTTAGCCACAGGGACCATACTTTATCAAATTGCTTCGAGGTGTTACGTATGACTGCGGTCATATATTCCATTTTGTGGACATACCAAATCCGGGAAATTATCACCGGCATTGGTGAGGGGGTCGGGCCCTTCCAGTCCGTGGCCATTTGGCATGTCATTGCCGAAACTACATGTCGGAATAGTTTGTTTTGTTGTCTATTGAGGGTAGGAAGAGTCATGGGGAGCAAAAAGTATTGGGGGTCAGGGGGGATGGAGGTGTCAAATAAGCGCGAAAGCAAAGTAATGAGTTCACCCCAAATTTTGAAAATTTTGGGGCAGGCCCACCATATGTGTAAGAACGAACCAGTGTCCATACAGCCCCTCCAGCATCCATCTGGAGTGTCGGGGAACATAGGGGTATATTTACTAACATTCGTAATTGTCCCGATTTGGTGGGAGATTAATCACGAATGACATCGAAAGTGTAAAACTGCAGCTTTTTGAATTTATTACGGCTAATTTACTAAGCTGTCGTATTCTGCATTGTCGTTTTTTCCGATGTCGATGTCATTAGTTTTTTTTTCAGTGTTTTACGGGAGTGATTAGCAAAACACTGCCGACTTTAACACAATGAATCACGGCCGGATCTGTGAGATCCGTGCTGGGGTTCATTGTGCATCTTTTTAAAAAAAATAAAATAGTGTAAAATTAAAAAAAAATTGTGTGGGGTCCCCCCTCCTAAGCATAACCAGCCTCGGGCTCTTTGAGCCGGTCCTGGTTGCAGAAATATGGGGAAAAAATTGACAGGGGTTCCCCCATATTTAAGCAACCAGCACCGGGCTCTGCGCCTGGTCCTGGTTCCAAAAATACGGGGGACAAAAAGCGTAGGGGTCCCCCGTATTTTTGAAACCAGCACCGGGCTACACTAGCTGGACAGATAATGCCACAGCCGGGGGTCACTTTTATACAGCGCCCTGCAGCCATGGCATCAAATATCCAACTAGTCACCCCTGGCCGGGGTACCCTGGGGGAGTGGGGACCCCTTCAATCAAGGGGTCCCCCCCCAGCCACCCAAGGGCCAGGGGTGAAGCCCGAGGCTGTCCCCCCCATCCAAGGGCTGCGGATGGGGGGCTGATAGCCTTTGGTAAAAGTGTTTGATATTGTTTTTAGTAGCAGTACTACAAGGCCCAGCAAGCCTCCCCCGCAAGCTGGTACTTGGAGAACCACAAGTACCAGCATGCGGCGGAAAAACGGGCCCGCTGGTCCCTGTAGTACTAGTACTAAAAAAATACCCCAATAAAGACATCACACACACACCTTGAAAGTATAACTTTAATACATACATGCATACCACCATATACACATACTTACCTTATGTTCACACGAGGGTCGGTCCTCTTCTCCAGTAGAATCCATGGTGTACCTGTTGAAAAAATTATACTCACCAAATCCAGTGTAGAAGGCTCCTCTGCTTGTAATCCTTTTGTAATCCAGGTACTTGTAAAAATAAAAAAACGGATACCCGACCTCGAACTGAAAGGGGCCCCATGTTTTCACATGGGACCCCTTTCCCCGAATGCCTGGAACCCCCTCTGACTTAAGTCCAAGAAGGTTCCATCAGCCAATCAGGGAGCGCCACGTTTGGCACCCTCCTGATCGGCTGTGTGCTCCTGTACTGACTGACAGGCAGTGTTACAATGTAGCGCCTATGCGCTCCATTGTAACCAATGGTGGGAACTTTGTGGTCAGCGGTTGACCGAAAGTAACCTCACCGCTGACCACAAAGTTCCCACCATTGTTCTCCAAGTACCAGCTTGCGGGGGAGGCTTGCTGGGCCTTGTAGTACTGCTACTAAAAACAATATCAAACACTTTCAACTAAGGCTATCAGCCCCCCATCCGCAGCCCATTGGATGGGGGGGACAGCCTCGGGCTTCACCCCTGGCCCTTGGGTGGCTGGGGGGGGACCCCTTGATTGAAGGGGTCCCCACTCCCCCAGGGTACCCCGGCCAGGGGTGACTAGTTGGATTTTTGATGCCACGGCCGCAGGGCACTGTATAAAAGTGACCCCCGGCTGTGGCATTATCTGTCCAGCTAGTGGAGCCCGGTGCTGGTTTCAAAAATACGGGGGACCCCTACGCTTTTTGTCCCCCGTATTTTTGGAACCAGGACCAGGAGCAGAGCCCGATGCTGGTTGTTTAAATATGGGGGAACCCCTGTCCATTTTTTACCCATATTTCTGCAACCAGGGTCGGCTCAAAGAGCCCGAGGCTGGTTATGCTTAGGAGGGGGGACCCCACGCAATTTTTTTTTTAAAAATTAACACTTTCCCACCCCTTCCCACTGATATACATGCACGGATCTCATGGATCCGTGCATGCCTATCCAATCACGGCTCAAAAAAGCAGGTCTGGGTTTTTTTTAGCACTTTTTTACGAATTGTAATTTTTCACGGCAGTGTTTGGCTATTTTGAGATTTGCACTTTTTAGTAAATGACCGAGTTCTACTAATTTGCTGGCGTATTTGACCGATGGTGTATTCATTCGTATTTTTTTTTCAGGACTTCCAAAAAAATACGAATGCCCTCATCACTGCCGTGATTTGAGTTTAGTAAATTACCGAGATGACACTTTGAAGAAAAAATGGCATCTCGGTCAAAATCGGGAGCTTAGTAAATATACCCCAATGTGTGTAACATGACATTATAATACAAAGTATATCATAAAGCAATCACCAAACCAATATATTCATATAGTCAACTAGTAAATCCAATAAACGTCAGAAATAGAAAAAGGCCAAGGATCAATGTGACATGATATAAATGTTAAAGAAGTTAACCTATAGAGATACAGTATCAGTTGCTACTGGCTAGTATGCTAATCCCCGACTGCTCATTTAAACCACCAGGAGTAAGAGTTCCTAAGCGATAAATCCAGCGTGCCTCACACTGCAAAAGTTTCAGGCCACGATTGCCTCCCCTAAGTGAAGGGGGCACATGATCAATCATCCGATATCTAAGGGTAGTTAGGTTATGCGATGCTAGCAAAAAGTGTCTGGCCACTGGTAAGTCACTTTTACCTGAGTTGATGGCTAATTTGATTGATGACCTATGAGCGGCCATCCTTTCTTTAAAAGGACGTTCAGTTTTTCCAATATAGGAAAGGCCGCATGGGCAGATAATTTGATACACTGTGAACTTAGAATTGCATGTAAGTCTATGGCGAATATGCAAAATCTTCCCAGTGTGAGGATGATAAAAATTCTCACCTGGAATTAAAAACCTACAAGTGACACATGTGCAGCGAATGCAACCCAAACTGCCTCTATATATACTGGGCGGAGTATCAGAAATATCTGACCTCACTAAAATATCACGCAGGCTCCGGCCACGTTTATAGCATGACATAAATTGAGTATCGGATAAATTACACTCCGGGTCCGACCTTACAATGGGCCAGTATTTCTTTGAAATCCTGCTAATGGTCTGACTAGCTGGAGTATACTGTGTCACCCAGGGCATAATGTGTGTTTGATCATCTTTTTTAGGATGTAAAAGTAACTCTTTATCAATGGCCAAGGCCTTGGGTTTAGCTGCTTGTAATAGAGTAGGGTCATATCCCCGCTCTAAAAATTTTTGGAATAGAGTATCAATTTGTACTATCGCTTGTGTAGGATCTGATGTAATACGTCTAGCCCGTAAAAACTGGGAATACGGGAGGCCTTTAACAAGAGATCTAGGATGGCAACTAGTAGATAAGAGAAGATTATTGCGATCAGTGGGCTTAGTATATAAATCTGTAGAGATACACCCATCACAAATTGATATAGCTACATCCAAAAAATGTATCTTGTCAGAACTGTAGTCAAAGGTAAATTTTACAGGGCTCTCACCAGCATTATGAGAATTGATATGGTTAATTAGAACACTACTGTCGCCCTTCCAAAAGATCAGGAGATCATCTATATAACGGCAGAAAAAAATAATATTAGAAAAAATAGCGGAATCTGCAAAGAACACTGACTGTTCAACATCAAACATAAAAATATTTGCATATGAGTGGGCTACCGCCGCCCCCATCGCACAGCCGATCAATTGAAGATAGAATGCACTATCATAAAGAAAAAAATTACGTGTCAAAATAAACTGTAATAATGATAAAACAAATGGAATTACTGGACCATTATTATCAACCTGATCATTCAAAAAACGACCCACAGCTGACAAACCCATCTCATGCGGAATGACAGTGTATAAACTGGTGACATCGATTGTAAACATCACCGTGTCTGGATCTAATCTGGGGAGAGCTCTCAATTTAACCAACAAAGACGTTGTATCTAATAGATATCTAGGATGTTTTATGATAAATGGCTGTAAAAGACTATCCAGATACACAGAAATGGGTTGTGACAAACCACCCCGGGCCGCAATGATTGGTCTACCCGGGGGGTCAATGACCGATTTATGTATTTTCGGGATGGTATAGAATAATGGGACCAAAGGGAATGCAGGTAATAATGCTTTACTCAATTGCTCAGTGATAGTTTCATTTTCCATAGCAGTTTGAAGAATGGTCGACAGTTCTCTTTTAAACAGTGCCGTAGGATCTTGAGGTAATCGCCTATAGGTGGTACAGTCATTCAGATGCACTGCTACTTGGAGTCTGTATTGAGCGAGATCCTGTATGACCAGGGCACCCCCCTTATCTGCTGGGCGAAAAATCAAAGATTTATTTTTAGATAAATTATCCAGAGCCAGCTGTCGACCAGGGGTTAGGTTATGCCGCTGTGGAGGCAGCTGAGGTATAGCCATCTGTGTGTCCTCATCCAAAAGGCGCATAAAAGTCTTGATGGAGGGGTTAAAGGACTGAGGTTCTGTCCCCGGCCCCGACAGACACATACCCGCCCGACGGAGCCTCATAAACCCGGCAGGAGAGGCAGCGCCGGCAGACGCCCGGCGGCCATATTGGATCCACTGAGACACTGAGACCTCACTGCGGCCAGATTGTTGAACGGGGCTGCGGTCCCTAGGCTGCACTCTGAGGCACCTAAGTGTGAAGGAGGGTGGGGAGGCTCATGAGGCTTGAGGTACAATACAATTAATTGTAGCACTCCCTTCACCCATCCATCAATACAGCCATCCATCCATCCATCCATCCACATATTAAATCTGTGCTGGCTGATAACTTGCTTGGCAGTCTGGGGTCACGCAGTTATACCCCCATCGGGCCATATCAGATATACTACCTCTGCAAGCGAACGAATGGGTCCCTAACCTTGTACATGTTTGCCTGATGCCACCTTAGAACCACGTGGGGGCTTTTGCACGGCGACGACCCTCATGCTTCACAGTGCCGAGGATATGTGAAAGGATAATTATACACCGCTTTATTTAAAGACCGATCTCATGGTGAGAGGGATAAAGAAAAAAAAGGCTAAGACCAAGCCGGACGCGATACTCCTGGCCCACGTCCTTCAAAGCCTCCCTGAATGAGAAGCCTCGTCCCGAGTGGACGTAAATTTGCCTGTTACTTATGTTATACATTGAGACTTTTTCTCTCTTAATAGTTCTATAAGTTGCTCACGAGTGAGATCGTTTTTTGTTTTTTTTTGCTTTTTTATAGATAGATGATAGTGTGCAGATGTTATAGTTCCATGGAACCCGGTTTGATAATTTGAGGATTGTCTGTACACTCTTATACAAATTTATATACTTATATATCTACATACTTTTATTTTTCATGTTCCACATGTGCCTAGTGCACACCTCGGTAATATTGTATATTAATCTAGTTTCTATCTTGGGAGTGGTCGTTGTCCTGAGCCCCCCGCAAGACCCCACTATGCTGCATCCCCTGTTTCTTTGGATCGGGAGTCGGCAGGATTCCGCTCCTGTCCTTTTTGCAGCAGCTCTTTTGGTAGTAATACCGCTTCTGGTTAATATCAAAGTATTTTTTGGCGGGGATTCCCACGCCACAGCTTTCTTTTTCTCTTTCTTTGCTTTTCCTTCTTTCCTATCTCCCCCCCCCTGCTATTCTTCCCTCACCTTTTCCAGAGTCTACCGAAGAGAAGACTAATGTGAAGCGATTAGGTGTGTATGATAATGGGGGTGAGTGATCTACACGTAACTACCCTTAATGTTAAAGGGCTGAATGTTCCTGAAAAAAGGTCTAAACTTCTCAAATGGCTTAGGGATGAGAAAATTGACGTTGCTTTTATTCAGGAAACACACTTCAAGATAGGGCATGTGCCGTCCCTAAAATGTCACTATTACCCGCACGTTTTCCTATCTAACAATTCTGCTGGCAAGACATTAGGCGTAGCCATAATGCTCGCGCGCCACCTGCCTGTCCTCAATGTTGCCTCCCACAGAATAGCTAAGGGGAGGGGGTTGCTGGTGAAATGCGACATATACGGCCAACGTTTCTCTTTTTTAAATATATATGCCCCTAACGCTAAACAACCTTCCTTTATATCCTCAGTTCTAGAAGACGCGGAACCTCTTTTGGAAGGGGTGGTCGTGATGGGAGGTGATCTGAATTGGACCCTGGATCCCCGCCAGGACAATTCTAAAAAGATTTCCTACAGGTCGGAGGGGGAGCATAGGGGGATGAGACGTGCCCTGCTCGACCACCAGCTGATCGACACATGGAGATTGACACACCCTTCTGATATAGATTACACCTATTTCTCACACCCACACCAGACTTATTCCAGGATTGATTACTTATTTTTGAGTCACCGACACTTGCACCTTCTGTCTGATGCCTCTATAGGACAGATTGTATGGTCCGATCATGCCCCAGTTAATCTCACCCTACGCTTACCTCCCAACACACATCGCCAATGGTCCTGGCGTTTTAACGACACTTTCCTACAAGACGCAGACTGTAAGTCCCGAATTGACAACGCTTTGGACTCTTATATTAGTACCAACGACTTAGATGACATTTCCAAAGTCTCAGTATGGGAAGCACATAAATGTGTAATTAGGGGGGTTTGTGTTCAAATAGGATCCTTCCGCAAAAAGCAGAGAGAGAAACTTCGAGAGGAATTACTGTCCAAGATACAATCTCTCGAGCTTCTACATAAGAAATCCCAAACCCCACAACACTACGCTGATCTCGAAACTGCCAGGGCGGCTCTGAATAAGTTACTCTCTGATAGAGTCAAGTTTTCCTATCGGAAATGCCGTAGCAGATACTATCAATGGGGCAATAAGCCTGGAAAACTATTGGCCAAAGCACTTAGAGAACAACGTGCCCTTACTTTTATTCATACAATTAAAAACGAGCATGGCCAACCCCAACACCAGACACCACACATAGCCAGGGCCTTCAGGACATATTATTCCACTCTGTATAACCTCTCCGGCCCAACCGGAAGAATTGACAGGTCGTCCCATCAAAAAGCCATAGCTGACTACTTACGGTCCTTACATTTCCCCACATTAACCACAACAGAAGTAGAAGATCTAGATGCCCCGTTTTCTACTGAGGAGGTTCAGCAAGTTATTGAATCCTCTCCTAATGGCAAGAGTCCCGGCCCTGATGGATATACTATTGCCTACTACAAAGCTTTTAAAGAGAAATTAATTCCTATACTCACAAGAGCCTTTAACACCATATCAGATCAATCGCCCTTCTCCCCACAATCTCTCGAAGCCCATATTGCAGTTCTACCCAAAGAGGGTAAGGATCCCAGCCTTTGCTCCAGTTACCGGCCAATCTCATTATTAAATATAGATATAAAACTTTTCGCCAAATTGATTGCAAATCGCCTTAAACTATTGTTACCTGGCTTGATACATGGAGATCAAACTGGATTTGTTTTAGGCCGAGAGGCTAGGGACAATACTACTAAAGTGCTCAGCATGATTCACTATGCCGGCCGGCTTTCATCCCCATCAATCCTACTGTCGACTGATGCAGAAAAAGCTTTTGACAGAGTTGACTGGGATTTTTTGACCGGTATATTGAGGCATCTAGGACTTGGTAATGTCTGTCTTCACAGAATCTTGTCCCTCTATGCCTCCCCGTCCGCCAAAATTAGGCTTAATGGCTCCCTCTCTGACCCCTTTCCAATTCTCAACGGTACGCGACAGGGATGCCCGCTATCTCCATTGCTCTTCGTCCTTTGCATGGAAACATTAGCCCAAAGTATTAGGGCTAACCCATGTATTTCGGGCCTGCTGGTAAAGGGGTCCGAATACAAACTGGCATTATATGCCGATGATCTACTCGCAATAATCACAAACCCGGTCACCTCTTTACCAAACTTAATGGCAGAGTTTGAGAAGTTTGGAGCCCTCTCTAACTTCAAAATAAATTATTCCAAATCCATTGCCATGAATTTAACTACTCCTCCTGCTATAGTAGAAAGCCTGAAACAAGCCTTCCCCTTCACCTGGCACGATCACAGATTAAAATATTTGGGGGTGTTACTGACCAACGATTTATCCAAAGTGTTCTCCCTAAACTTTAAACCCTTATTGACTAGGCTTCGCCTAGACTTCCTGAAATGGAAGAAATTGAGACTGTCCTGGTTCGGGAGGATCAATGTAGTTAAAATGAACGCCCTCCCTAGGATTTTATTCTTTCTCCAGTCCCTTCCGATACACATCCCCCTGCTCTGGCTTCGTGACGTCCAGAGGCTTATCCGTACATTTGTATGGGGTAGTAATACACCCAGGTTTAAACACGACATTTTGTTCAGGAGAAAACATCAAGGGGGGCAACAACTCCCACACATCCCTAACTACTACCACGCGGTACACCTGAATAGGATTCTGGAATGGACGCGTGCCAAAGACCGCAAACAATGGGTCCTCCTAGAGGAGGGTTGTCTCCCGCATTATATTGAAATTGCACCTTGGCTCCCTACCCTCCCGAAGGTATCTCACCCCACGGTCTCCCCCACGCTGAAATTATGGACCAAACTGAGATCCCAGAGTCACATATCCTCCAAATGGTCCCCCTTAACCTCCTTTCTCTATAACTCCGAATTTGCCCCTGGCTTACAAGGGACTGCTTTCGCCCCATGGGCAAAAGCCGGGATCTTTAGAGTCGGTCAGCTGGTGAGCTCGGGTAGGGTGCGCTCCTTCTCAGATGTTCAATCCTCTTGGAACCTACACAGTGCTGAGTTTTGGAGGTTCTTGCAGGTCCATCATTTCATATCATCTCCTAAGAACTTCTCTGATGTAACTAGGGAACTCACCGGGTTTGAGAAACTATGCACCTCCCCCAAATCACCTACGCATACTATTTCACAAATCTATACGATGATTATGGAAAACTTTTTCCCACAACCTCCTACCTTCCTGACTTCCTGGGAGAAGGAATTGCCAGGGCTACCTACACAGATTAACTGGGATTCTGTGTTTAAGAACGCTCAGGTGAGTTCTTTATGCATCTCGACATTAGAGAACCTTTATAAACTTATTTATAGGTGGTACAGGACCCCTCGTGTTCTCAATAAAATGTTCCCCTCCCTTTCGAATCTATGTTGGAGATGCAAAAATGCCCCAGGGAGTTTTATACATATTTGGTGGGATTGCCCTCTTATAACTCCATTCTGGACAGGAGTATTTAAATGCACCGACAGATATTGGGAGATGAGATTCCGAAAGACCCAGATTTCTGGCTCCTTAATCACACCTCCGCAGGGTCACACTCCTACAAACATTCCCTGTTAAGACACCTTAGCAACGCAGCTAAAGCGGTGATCCTAATCCTTTGGAGATCCACCTCCCCACCCTCGATTAAAATGTGGTTCACAAAGATTGATCACTTTTTAGACATGGAAGATCTTGTCTCCTTCTCATCTGGGAAAACAGTTGACTTCATAGCTATCTGGTTTCCCTGGTATGACTTCAAGGACACACCGATGTATCGGTCCTATATTACGATATAACCCCCTTCATATTTATAAACATGCTCATATTCATGCTTGTATTATTATTAATATCCATACTCATATTCCGACAATGATGTCTCTATAATATGGTCCAGACTCATAATTGGTGGGGGAGGCCCCTCTGACTCCCAATTGGTCTGCCCTTACTGTGCAGACTCTTACACCTGGCTCTGCATACCCTAATTTTCCCTTACTTCTCCTCTCTTCCTCTTCTTTTCTCTCTCTCTTGTTTCTCTTTCCCATTCATCAATGCTGTTTTGATAATATGTTTTCTTTTATAAGTTTTTAATGTTGTCAGTAATGCAGACAGATATTTTTCTACTAAGGGCACTTTATGTGTAGTGTACTGCCGAATATATGTCACGCGATATTTTTATATGCCCTCCTTTTGTGTTTGAAAATATTTCTGTAATGTTTTGACTGCTGCTTTAACTAATAACTAATAAAAACAGTTTACACAAAAAAAAGGACTGAGGTTCAAATGTAGATTTTGGGAGAATTTTAGATAATTGCGGAGGTAGCTCAATTTTAGAGACAGCCTCATCTACAGCTTGAATGTTAGCAGTGGTGTTGCGTTTACCATAAAACTCGCTAAGTTTCAGTTGGCGATGTAATTTATGTTTTTCAACACTCCAATCCAACATATTGAACCTAGTGGAAGGTACAAAGGATAGACCTTTTGATAATACTTCTGTTTCTATCCCGGACAGTTCGTATGATGATAAATTAACAATCAAGTTTTGGTTGCAGCTTTTCCTCCACGTCCTCTGCCTTTTGCTTTGGCCGCCCCTCCTGGTGTATCGCCGTCATCGCGGGAGTATTGTGCCCGAGTCGTGACCCCTAAAGGGTCAAGTTGGCCTCGTTTATTACTCCTTGTGTTGCTTTTAGTATTTCTGTCATTATCACTTGATGAATAGAAATCCGTAGAAGAATCAATTTGACGTTCGCCCATTCCCCTATTTCGTCTGAAAAAGGGCTTCTTGTAATCATTACCCCTAGCCGGGTATGTCCATTGATAAACTGTATTGAGCTCATAATCGGTGTCCACCTTGACCTGCTTAGCTTTCTTAAATTTGATAAGATCCCTCTTATATACCTGCAGTTGTGCATTCAATTTGGCATACCAATCAGTGTTGGAGTCTTCGATAAGGCTGGGTTTGTGGATGGTTTCAAATGCATTGATCTTTTCTAACATGGTATTAACCTCTTTATTTGAAAACTCTATTATGAGTAACATGAGGTCAAATGAGCATTTGTTAACAATGGTCACCCACTTCCTGCAAAATGCAGGATCATGCTTTCCTATAGTGGGGCCATTGCAGACTCGTAGTCCTCTAGGGATTTTCTTAGCCCTATAGTACTCGCTGAGTGATAACGCATGGAAGTAATAATCAATTTCCCTCTTTTTGAGTCTATACAGCTCACGATATATATCATCTAGAGGGAGAGCTTCAGCTTGCTCTGAAAGAATTCCAGTGCGTAAAATGGTATCAGCCTCAGCTTCTGAATACGTGAATGTATCACCAATAGGGTAATTAATAAATGCATGGCCACTGGTGGTTTGCTCAAAATCTGTGTCAGCCATCACATTAAAGTGCAGCAATTGTGTGCAAAGCAGCAGGTGCAAATAATGCAGTAAAACACCTTAAAACAGTGGAAAAATAGAGAAATAGAAAAAATATGTCCAAATCAATGTCCACAACAGATGATACCTGAATGATGAATGAAGGGGTGCCCTGACCAGAGATCCAATCAACTGGAAATCAATTTGTAGACAACAGATGGGTCCGGCACGGCCACTTGAAATAAATGTACGTCTGGGTGCCCTCACAGGAAAATTTATACACAGAGGGTAGGTGCGGCACTCAAATAAATCAGTCATAGAGCTTGGTAAATCACAACGTTTCAATGCCGTTTATTGATTAGGCATTTTCATCAGGATATAGAAGAAACATTAAACAACCTACCTTATATAACAGATATCACCCTGTGAGGCGCCAAATGTCGCAGCGGGACTGCACACCCGGCGGGAGCGCACTGGAGATGACGTAATGACGTCCTGTAAGAGGAAGCCATACGTCAAGTGAAAAAAACCGTCACCATGACAACCCATAACAACATACTAGCAACCATGTGCAGATATAGTACGGCTGTTAGCAGATAAGATAAATGTAAATAACTGGATCACAATGTGTGTAACATGACATTATAATACAAAGTATATCATAAAGCATTCACCAAACCAATATATTCATATAGTCAACTAGTAAATCCAATAAACGTCAGAACTAGAAAAAGGCCAAGGATCAATGTGACATGATATAAATGTTAAAGAAGTTAACCTATAGAGATACAGTATCAGTTGCTACTGGCTAGTATGCTAATCCCCGACTGCTCATTTAAACCACCAGGGGTAAGAGTTCCTAAGCGATAAATCCAGCGTGCCTCACACTGCAAAAGTTTCAGGCCACGATTGCCTCCCCTAAGTGAAGGGGGCACATGATCAATCATCCGATATCTAAGGGTAGTTAGGTTATGCGATGCTAGCAAAAAGTTTCTGGCCACTGGTAAGTCACTTTTACCTGAGTTGATGGCTAATTTGATTGATGACCTATGAGCGGCCATCCTTTCTTTAAAAGGACGTTCAGTTTTTCCAATATAGGAAAGGCCGCATGGGCAGATAATTTGATACACTGTGAACTTAGAATTGCATGTAAGTCTATGGCGAATATGCAAAATCTTCCCAGTGTGAGGATGATAAAAATTCTCACCTGGAATTAAAAACCTACAAGTGACACATGTGCAGCGAATGCAACCCAAACTGCCTCTATATATACTGGGCGGAGTATCAGGAATATCTGACCTCACTAAAATATCACGCAGGCTCCGGCCACGTTTATAGCATGACATAAGTTGAGTATCGGATAAATTACACTCCGGGTCCGACCTTACAATGGGCCAGTATTTCTTTGAAATCCTGCTAATGGTCTGACTAGCTGGAGTATACTGTGTCACCCAGGGCATAATGTGTGTTTGATCATCTTTTTTAGGATGTAAAAGTAACTCTTTATCAATGGCCAAGGCCTTGGATTTAGCTGCTTGTAATAGAGTAGGGTCATATCCCCGCTCTAAAATTTTTTGGAATAGAGTATCAATTTGTACTAGATGGTTAACTACCCTTAGATATCGGATGATTGATCATGTGCCCCCTTCACTTAGGGGAGGCAATCGTGGCCTGAAACTTTTGCAGTGTGAGGCACGCTGGATTTATCGCTTAGGAACTCTTACCCCTGGTGGTTTAAATGAGCAGTCGGGGATTAGCATACTAGCCAGTAGCAACTGATACTGTATCTCTATAGGTTAACTTCTTTAACATTTATATCATGTCACATTGATCCTTGGCCTTTTTCTAGTTCTGACGTTTATTGGATTTACTAGTTGACTATATGAATATATTGGTTTGGTGATTGCTTTATGATATACTTTGTATTATAATGTCATGTTACACACATTGTGTTCCAGTTATTTACATTTATCTTATCTGCTAACAGCCGTACTATATCTGCACATGGTTGCTAGTATGTTGTTATGGGTTGTCATGGTGACGTTTTTTTTTCACTTGACGTATGGCTTCCTCTTACAGGACGTCATTACGTCATCTCCAGTGCGCTCCCGCCGGGTGTGCAGTCCCGCTGCGGCATTTGGCGCCTCACAGGGTGATATCTGTTATATAAGGTAGGTTGTTTAATGTTTCTTCTATATCCTGATGAAAATGCCTAATCAATAAACGGCATTGAAACGTTGTGATTTACCAAGCTCTATGACTGATTTATTTGAGTGCCGCACCTACCCTCTGTGTATAAATTTTCCTGTGAGGGCACCCAGACGTACATTTATTTCAAGTGGCCGTGCCGGACCCATCTGTTGTCTACAAATTGATTTCCAGTTGATTGGATCTCTGGTCAGGGCACCCCTTCATTCATCATTCAGGTATCATCTGTTGTGGACATTGATTTGGACATATTTTTTCTATTTCTCTATTTTTCCACTGTTTTAAGGTGTTTTACTGCATTATTTGCACCTGCTGCTTTGCACACCATTGCTGCACTTTAATGTGATGGCTGACACAGATTTTGAGCAAACCACCAGTGGCCATGCAATTATTAATTACCCTATTGGTGATACATTCACGTATTCAGAAGCTGAGGCTGATACCATTTTACGCACTGGAATTCTTTCAGAGCAAGCTGAAGCTCTCCCTCTAGATGATATATATCGTGAGCTGTATAGACTCAAAAAGAGGGAAATTGATTATTACTTCCATGCGTTATCACTCAGCGAGTACTATAGGGCTAAGAAAATCCCTAGAGGACTACGAGTCTGCAATGGCCCCACTATAGGAAAGCATGATCCTGCATTTTGCAGGAAGTGGGTGACCATTGTTAACAAATGCTCATTTGACCTCATGTTACTCATAATAGAGTTTTCAAATAAAGAGGTTAATACCATGTTAGAAAAGATCAATGCATTTGAAACCATCCACAAACCCAGCCTTATCGAAGACTCCAACACTGATTGGTATGCCAAATTGAATGCACAACTGCAGGTATATAAGAGGGATCTTATCAAATTTAAGAAAGCTAAGCAGGTCAAGGTGGACACCGATTATGAGCTCAATACAGTTTATCAATGGACATACCCGGCTAGGGGTAATGATTACAAGAAGCCCTTTTTCAGACGAAATAGGGGAATGGGCGAACGTCAAATTGATTCTTCTACGGATTTCTATTCATCAAGTGATAATGACAGAAATACTAAAAGCAACACAATGAGTAATAAACGAGGCCAACTTGACCCTTTAGGGGTCACGACTCGGGCACAATACTCCCGCGATGACGGCGATACACCAGGAGGGGCGGCCAAAGCAAAAGGCAGAGGACGTGGAGGAAAAGCTGCAACCAAAACTTGATTGTTAATTTATCATCATACGAACTGTCCGGGATAGAAACAGAAGTATTATCAAAAGGTCTATCCTTTGTACCTTCCACTAGGTTCAATATGTTGGATTGGAGTGTTGAGAAACATAAATTACATCGCCAACTGAAACTTAGCGAGTTTTATGGTAAACGCAACACCACTGCTAACATTCAAGCTGTAGATGAGGCTGTCTCTAAAATTGAGCTACCTCCGCAATTATCTAAAATTCTCCCAAAATCTACATTTGAACCTCAGTCCTTTAACCCCTCCATCAAGACTTTTATGCGCCTTTTGGATGAGGACACACAGATGGCTATACCTCAGCTGCCTCCACAGCGGCATAACCTAACCCCTGGTCGACAGCTGGCTCTGGATAATTTATCTAAAAATAAATCTTTGATTTTTCGCCCAGCAGATAAGGGGGGTGCCCTGGTCATACAGGATCTCGCTCAATACAGACTCCAAGTAGCAGTGCATCTGAATGACTGTACCACCTATAGGCGATTACCTCAAGATCCTACGGCACTGTTTAAAAGAGAACTGTCGACCATTCTTCAAACTGCTATGGAAAATGAAACTATCACTGAGCAATTGAGTAAAGCATTATTACCTGCATTCCCTTTGGTCCCATTATTCTATACCATCCCGAAAATACATAAATCGGTCATTGACCCCCCGGGTAGACCAATCATTGCGGCCCGGGGTGGTTTGTCACAACCCATTTCTGTGTATCTGGATAGTCTTTTACAGCCATTTATCATAAAACATCCTAGATATCTATTAGATACAACGTCTTTGTTGGTTAAATTGAGAGCTCTCCCCAGATTAGATCCAGACACGGTGATGTTTACAATCGATGTCACCAGTTTATACACTGTCATTCCGCATGAGATGGGTTTGTCAGCTGTGGGTCGTTTTTTGAATGATCAGGTTGATTATAATGGTCCAGTAATTCCATTTGTTTTATCATTATTACAGTTTATTTTGACACGTAATTTTATTCTTTATGATAGTGCATTCTATCTTCAATTGATCGGCTGTGCGATGGGGGCGGCGGTAGCCCACTCATATGCAAATATTTTTATGTTTGATGTTGAACAGTCAGTGTTCTTTGCAGATTCCGCTATTTTTTCTAATATTATTTTTTTCTGCCGTTATATAGATGATCTCCTGATCTTTTGGAAGGGCGACAGTAGTGTTCTAATTAACCATATCAATTCTCATAATGCTGGTGAGAGCCCTGTAAAATTTACCTTTGACTACAGTTCTGACAAGATACATTTTTTGGATGTAGCTATATCAATTTGTGATGGGTGTATCTCTACAGATTTATATACTAAGCCCACTGATCGCAATAATCTTCTCTTATCTACTAGTTGCCATCCTAGATCTCTTGTTAAAGGCCTCCCGTATTCCCAGTTTTTACGGGCTAGACGTATTACATCAGATCCTACACAAGCGATAGTACAAATTGATACTCTATTCCAAAAAATTTTAGAGCGGGGATATGACCCTACTCTATTACAAGCAGCTAAATCCAAGGCCTTGGCCATTGATAAAGAGTTACTTTTACATCCTAAAAAAGATGATCAAACACACATTATGACCTGGGTGACACAGTATACTCCAGCTAGTCAGACCATTAGCAGGATTTCAAAGAAATACTGGCCCATTGTAAGGTCGGACCCGGAGTGTAATTTATCCGATACTCAACTTATGTCATGCTATAAACGTGGCCGGAGCCTGCGTGATATTTTAGTGAGGTCAGATATTTCTGATACTCCGCCCAGTATATATAGAGGCAGTTTGGGTTGCATTCGCTGCACATGTGTCACTTGTAGGTTTTTAATTCCAGGTGAGAATTTTTATCATCCTCACACTGGGAAGATTTTGCATATTCGCCATAGACTTACATGCAATTCTAAGTTCACAGTGTATCAAATTATCTGCCCATGCAGCCTTTCCTATATTGGAAAAACTGAACGTCCTTTTAAAGAAAGGATGGCCGCTCATAGGTCATCAATCAAATTAGCCATCAACTCAGGTAAAAGTGACTTACCAGTGGCCAGAAACTTTTTGCTAGCATCGCATAACCTAACTACCCTTAGATATCGGATGATTGATCATGTGCCCCCTTCACTTAGGGGAGGCAATCGTGGCCTGAAACTTTTGCAGTGTGAGGCACGCTGGATTTATCGCTTAGGAACTCTTACCCCTGGTGGTTTAAATGAGCAGTCGGGGATTAGCATACTAGCCAGTAGCTACTGATACTGTATCTCTATAGGTTAACTTCTTTAACATTTATATCATGTCACATTGATCCTTGGCCTTTTTCTAGTTCTGACGTTTATTGGATTTACTAGTTGACTATATGAATATATTGGTTTGGTGATTGCTTTATGATATACTTTGTATTATAATGTCATGTTACACACATTGTGTTCCAGTTATTTACATTTATCTTATCTGCTAACAGCCGTACTATATCTGCACATGGTTGCTAGTATGTTGTTATGGGTTGTCATGGTGACGGTTTTTTTCACTTGACGTATGGCTTCCTCTTACAGGACATCATTACGTCATCTCCAGTGCGCTCCCTCCGGGTGTGCAGTCCCGCTGCGGCATTTGGCGCCTCATAGGGTGATATCTGTTATATAAGGTAGGTTGTTTAATGTTTCTTCTATATCCTGATGAAAATGCCTAATCAATAAACGGCATTGAAACGTTGTGATTTACCCAGCTCTATGACTGATTTATTGGAGTGCCGCACCTACCCTCTGTGTATATATATATATACTACGTGTCAGCCTTTTTCTTTTCTTGTGAAAGCGTGGAGTGCCGACTATTTGTTTGCTCTTATATATATATATATATATATATATATATACTGGTGGTCAGCAAAATTCTGCACTGTCCTCCTACTATATACTGCGCACAACTACAATGCAGCACAGATATGGATAGTATACTTGATGACACAAAAGGTAGAGCAATGGACTACTGTACCGTACTGCTATATATATATATATATACTGGTGTTCAGCAAAATTCTGCAATGTCCTGCTACTATATACTGCGCACAACTACAATGCAGCACAGATATGGATAGTATACTTGATGACAGAGAGGTAGAGCAATGGACTTACGTACCGTACTGCTATATATATATATATATATACTGGTGGTCAGCAAAATTCTGCACTGTCCTCCTACTATATACTGCGCACAACTACAATGCAGCACAGATATGGATAGTATACTTGACGACACAGAGGTAGAGCAATGGACTACTGTACCGTACTGCTATATGCTGGTGGTCAACAAAATTCTGCACTGTCCTCCTACTATATACTGCGCACAACTACAATACAGCACAGATATGGATAGTATACTTGACGACACAGAGGTAGAGCAATGGACTACTGTACTGTACTGCTATATATATATATATATACTGGTGGTCAGCAAAATTCTGCACTGTCCTCCTACTATATACTGCGCACAACTACAATGCAGCACAGATATGGATAGTATACTTGACGACACAGAGGTAGAGCAATGGACTACTGTACCGTACTGCTTTATATATATATATATATATATATATATATATACTGGTGGTCAGCAAAATGATGCACTGTCCTCCTACTATATACTGCGCACAACTACAATGCAGCACAGATACGGATAGTATACTTGACGACACAGAGGTAGAGCAATGGACTACTGTACTGTACTGCTATATATATATATATATATATATATATACTGGTGGTCAGCAAAATTCTGCACTGTCCTCCTACTATATACTGCGCACAACTACAATGCAGCACAGATATGGATAGTATACTTGATGACACAAGAGGTAGAGCAATGGACTACTGTACTGTACTGCTATATATATATGTATATATATATATATATATATATATACTGGTGTTCAGCAAAATTCTGCAATGTCCTGCTACTATATACTGCGCACAACTACAATGCAGCACAGATATGGATAGTATTCTTGACGACACAGAGGTAGAGCAATGGACTACTGTACTGTACCGTACTGCTATATATATATATATATATATACTGGTGGTTAGCAAAATTCTGCACTGTCCTCCTACTATATACTGCGCACAACTACAATGCAGCACAGATATGGATAGTATACTTGACGACACAGAGGTAAAGCAATGGACTACTGTACCGTACTGCTAAATAAATATATATATATATATATATATATATATATATATATATATACTGGTGGTCAGCAAAATTCTGCACTGTCCTCCTACTATATACTGTGCACAACTACAATGCAGCACAGATATGGAGCATTTTCAGGCAGAGAATGTAGATATTTGCAGCACACTGAGCACAGATATTTGCAGCACACTGAGCACAGATATTTGCAGCACACTGAGCACAGATATTTGCAGCACACTGAACACAGAAACTGAGAGAACGCAGCCACGTGCTCTCGCTATCATCTCCAATGCACAAGTGAAAATGGTGGCGATGCGCAGCTCTTTATATGCAATACGAATCTCGCGAGAATACGACAGCGGGATGATGACGTTCGGGCGCGTTCGTGTTAACCGAGCAAGCCGGGAAGATCCAAGGCTGTCTCGGACCCGTGTAAACCACGTGAAGTTCTGGGGGTTCGGATCTCGAGGAACCGAACCCGCTCATCTCTATTGCTCACCCAACCGCCCCCACCCCCCAGTTCTATTTGCCAATGCCATGGCAGGGATCCCCTATACATTCTTCCACTCACCTCTCGCCTTCCGTTGCAACCCTTTGTACCTCTGGTGGCCGAGGCGCTAAGCACCTGTTGCTGATGTCAGGCACAAGTTGATTGCCAGGTAAAATGGCCAGACCATGGTTACATTAGACAGGGTGCTTCTAATCTGTTGTCACGGACAGCAGGATGAGTGGTTGGGGTGAGGTGGGGCACGTGCAGTGGCAGACCAACATTATTGGGGCCCTGAAGCATGAACTGTTGTGGGGGCCCATTCGCAAATAGCAACAATAGTGCAACATCCAACAAGGACCAAAGGGCCTTGTTGCCATTGCAAGGACCTCGAGGCCCAAATGGTAGGGAACGGAGTGTTGGGGTAAAGTCCTTGAAAATGGGCCATACAGAGGGCCCCTTCCCACCAGCATGTGTCTGTAGGGACAGGTCAGGCATTTGGCATGTGGGGGCAGATGTGGTAGGTGACGGTGTGAGAGAGTCTGTGGGCAGGGCTGCAGTGGTACCTACTAATCAACGCGCGTCCAAGCTGTAATAGCAGCTATGCTGTACTAGAAGCCTGGTTATCATGGTGTTATTGGTGATGAGCTATAACCATACAGTACAGTAAATTCAAACAAGAGGGGAAAATGGGCCCCTCCGGGATTAGAGGCCCTGAAGCTTAAGCTTCATTAGTTTCATAATAGCTCCGCCCCTGGGCACGTGTAAATATTGTATAGTGGTAAACCAGGCATAGAAGTCTCAGCACAATTATGTGGGCTAGCTTCAGACAGGATCTCAATATATAGTTCAAGTAGAGATGTAGAGGCAAATAGTTGGATAATTTAGGGTACAAGGGTCACCATTGATAGATGACAAGTAGTGCTGCTTTTCCTGTCCCTCTCTTCCTAACCCACTTCAAAGTGAGGGGGTGGGAAAGGAATTGCTCCTGAACAAATCTATCCTTCCTATAGGAGAGTAGTTTTATTTGAGGTAATAATAATTTGTGGCTGCCGCTGGTAGTGTTCATGTTATGCCAGTGCTAGTCTAATAAAATGCGGCTAGTGGGGGTAGTTAATATGCAGTTGGAGTACTATTACCCACTTGCCTGGCATGGTAGCATGCCAGTCAGATGGAAACTGACTGGCACGCAACTAAGCTTATTTAATGGGGACCCCCAGGGGCTGCTGGGAGAGCGTGCCCTGAGGCAACTGTGAGGAGAGTGCGGTGCGGTCTGATCGGCATCTTACCTCAGCCACAGTCAGACCGGAGTCCAGCAGAGAAAGATTATCTCCATTATAGTGTGTTTCAGAGTAAATTGTGTACAGACTTATAGTGCCTGGCCAGCACCAGTAAACTCTGGGTGACAGCGGACATAAACCAGTTATTGGGAATCTAATAAGAGTTTAGTATAGATGTATGTTGTTTTGCTCAATGTTTTACACAATTTAAATTTGCTCACAAGATTTTATTTATAGTAAAGAAGACGAAGCAGATGTAGTAAGATAAAATCTTTACTTGTCAGTAGTAAGCGTATAAAAGCCATTAGGAATAATCTTCTGCAATAGCGAATGATTCTTATCTTCCATTGTGTTCTGCTCCTGTATTATTACAACCTTGTTTTTCTCGATTGTTATCATCCATTGTGTTTTTCTCCTGTATTATTACAACGTTGTTTGTCTCTATTGTTATCTTCCATTGTGTTTTGCTCCTGTATTATTACAACGTTCTTTGGAGGTCATTCCGAGTTGATCGCGGTAAAACTGCGCATGCGTATGCACCGCAATGCGCAGGCGCGTCGTACAGGTACATAGAGGATCGGTGCTGGGTGATGGATTTAGAGAAGATTCCATTCGCACAGCCGATCGCAAGGAGATTGACAGGAAGAGGGCGTTTATGGGTGTCAACTGACCGTTTTCTGGGAGTGTTTGGAAAAACGCAAGCGTTTGCAGGGCGGGTGTCTGACATAAATTCCGGGACCGGACAGGCTGAAGTGATCGCAGCGGCTGAGTAAGTCCAGAGCTACTCTGAAACTGCAAAAAACTTTGTCGTCCTGCTCGGCTGCACAGGCATTCGCACACTTGCAAAGCAAAAATACACTCCCCCGTAGGCGGCGACTATGCGTTTGCGCGGCTGCTAAAAGTAGCTTGCGAGCGATCAACTCGGAATGAGGGCCTTGTGCAGCCAAGCGGGACAAAAAAGCGGGTCTGGGGGTTCAGGGTATGGCAGTATACTGAAATGTGTTATTTAATAAAGGGTATTGTCACTGAATAACAATAAGATCTCAAGTTACTGTAAGTGCATGAATGTGGTATAAAGAGGATTTGTGTCCAAATCCATTTTCTTGCAGTGGTCTATAAATGTGTGTGTGTAATATATAGTAGTGTGGGCTTTCTCTGGGATCAATCTTGTCATGTCCCCCTTCCCCAAGGCATGCGGATTATGGGGGTAATTCCAAGTTGATCGCAGCAGGAAATTTTTTAGCAGTTGGGCAAAACCACGTGCACTACAGGGGAGGCAGATGTAACATGTGCAGAGAGAGATAGATTTGGGTGGGGTTTGTTCAATCTGCAATCTAATTTGCAGTGTAAAAATCAAGCAGCCAGTATTTACCCTGCACAGAAACAAAATAACCCACCCAAATCTAACTCTTTCTGCACATGTTACATCTGCCTCCCCTGCAGTGCACATGGTTTTGCCCAATTGCTAAAATAAAATCCTGCTGCGATCAACTTGGAATTACCCCCTATGTCCCTATTGAAAAAAATGGGAGGAGGGGGGGGCATAGGCAAACGCAGGGGGGGTTCCGGTTGCCCGAACCCCCCCCCCTTCTCTTGGCAAGTGCCTCAGAGCAATGGTATATAATATGTTTACAAGAGCTGCAGCCACAGTTTGCAGTTTAAGGGACAGAGCGGAGCTGCTGCACATGCCCAGTGATAGCAGCTTTTTCTTACAAGTTTTCTGTGTCTGTAGATCTGAGTCCTCAATCAGTGCACTGGACCAGAGAGCAGCTACTAGGAAGAATAGACAGGAGCCTTACCATGAGGCGGGAGAATGTGTGCTTAGAAAGTGCAGTACTAGTTCTATTATGTTTTTATATTAATTTACTATGGTATATTTAACCTTTTCCTGACCACTTATTTATATTATTTAAATGTTTGATACAGCCTATACTAGAGACCATCTATAGTGTAAAATATTAATGCTGTATTCCAAACAGTATCCAGTGTATAAAAAGACCAATGTGTACATTAATGTCAAGGGTCGTTACTAGGTTCTTCTGTTGCTCCCCCAGACTCCCGCACTTGCTCCAATGTTCCACAGAGTGGGAGACTGTAGACTTCATTTGGAAACCCCCCTCTAAAAATCCTGCGTTTGCCAGATTTTCTCTCTGGCACAGGGCAGCAGAAGTGGTCTGTGGTCACCACCTGCAGAACAACTCCTTTATTGGGGGTGTCTTGCTAATTGCCTATAATTTCCACCTGTTGTCTATTCCATTTGCACAACAGTATGTGAAATTGATTGTCAATCAGTGTTGCTTCCTAAGTGGACAGTTTGATTTCACAGAAGTGTGATTGACTTGAAGTTACATTGTGTTAAGTGTTCCCTTTATTTTTTTGAGCAGTGTATATAACGCAACAATTGTTCTTAACTGGAGCTAAAAAAGGTACTAATTTTGAGCTTCATGGCAAAGGCTGTGAATACTTATGTACATGTGATTTCTTAGTTTTTTATTTTTAAGAAATTTGCACAAATCTCAAAAACACTTTTCTCTGACGTCCTAGTGGATGCTGGGACTCCGTCAGGACCATGGGGAATAGCGGCTCCGCAGGAGACAGGGCACAAAAGTAAAAGCTTTAGGATCAGGTGGTGTGCACTGGCTCCTCCCCCTATGACCCTCCTCCAAGCCTCAGTTAGGTTTTTGTGCCCGGCCGAGAAGGGTGCAATCTAGGTGGCTCTCATAAAGAGCTGCTTAGAGTAAAAGTTTTGATAGTTTTCTTATTTTCAGTGAGTCCTGCTGGCAACAGGCTCACTGCAACGAGGGACTTAGGGGAGAAGAAGTGAACTCACCTGCGTGCAATATGGATTTGCTTCTTAGGCTACTGGACACTAGCTCCAGAGGGATGATCACAGGTACAGCCTGGATGGGTCACCGGAGCCGCGCCGCCGACCCCCTTGCAGATGCCGAAGTAAGAAGAGGTCCAGAAACCGGCGGCTGAAGGCTTTTCAGTCTTCATGAGGTAGCGCACAGCACTGCAGCTGTGCGCCATTGCTCTCAGCACACTTCACACCAACGGTCACTGAGGGTGCAGGGCGCTGGGGGGGGCGCCCTGGGCAGCAATGTTAATACCTTTTCTGGCTAAAAAGAATACATCACATATAGGCCCTCATTCCGAGTTGTTCGCTCGCAAGGCGAATGTAGCAGAGTTACACACGCTAAGCCGCCGCCTACTGGGAGTGAATCTTAGCTTCTTAAATGTGCGACCGATGTATTCGCAATATTGCGATCACAAACGAGTTAGCAGTTTCTGAGTAGCTTCAGACTTACTCTGCCTGTGCGATCAGTTCTGTGCTTTTCGGTCCTGGCTGACGTCACAAACACACCCAGCGTTTGTCCAGGCACTCCCACCGTTTCTCCGGCCACTCCTGCGTTTTTCCCGGAAACGGTAGCGTTTTCAGCCACACGCCCCTAAAACGCCGTGTTTCCGCCCAGTAACACCCATTTCCTGTCAATCACAATGCGATCGCCGGAGCGATGAAAAAGCCGTGAGTAAACTTACTTTCTTCATAGTAAATTTACTTGGCGCATGCGCAGTGCGAACATTGCGCATGCGCACTAAGCGGATTCACACTGCGATGCGATGAAAAACTCCGAGCGAACAACTCGGAATGAGGGCCATAGTCTCTGAGGCTATATGGATGTATTTCACCCCTGCCAGGTCTCAGAAAAACCGGGAGAAGAGCCCGCCGGAATAGGGGGTGGGGCCTATCTCCTCAGCACACAGCGCCATTTTCCCTCACAGAACTGCTGGTGGGAAGGCTCCCAGGCTCTCCCCTGCACTGCACTACAGAAACAGGGTTAAAACAGAGAGGGGGGGCACTTATTTGGCAATATGATTATATATTAAGATGCTATAAGGGAAAACACTTATATAAAGGTTGTCCCTGTATAATTATAGCGTTTTGGTGTGTGTTGGCAAACTCTCCCTCTGTCTCCCCAAAGGGCTAGTGGGGTCCTGTCCTCTATCAGAGCATTCCCTGTGTGTGTGTTGTGTGTCGGTACGTGTGTGTCGACATGTATGAGGACAATGTTGGTGAGAAGGCGGAGCAATTGCCTGTAATGGTGATGTCACTCTCTAGGGAGTCGACACCGGAATGGATGGCTTATTTAAGGAATTACGTGATAATGTCAACACGCTTCAAGGTCGGTTGACGACATGAGACGGCCGGCAAACAAATTAGTACCTGTCCAGGCGTCTCAAACACCGTCAGGGGCTTTAAAACGCCCATTTACCTCAGTCGGTCGACACAGACACAGACACGGACACTGACTCCAGTGTCGACGGTGAAGAAACAAACGTAATTTCCTTTAGGGCCACACGTTACATGTTAAGGGCAATGAAGGAGGTGTTACATTTTTCTGATACTACAAGTACCACAAAAAAGGGTATTATGTGGGTGTGAAAAAACTACATGTAGTTTTTCCTGAATCAGATAAATTAAATGAAGTGTGTGATGATGCGTGGGTTTCCCCCGATAGAAAATTATTGGCGGTATACCCTTTCCCGCCAGAAGTTAGGGCGCGTTGGGAAACACCCCTTAGGGTGGATAAGGCGCTCACACGCTTATCAAAACAAGTGGCGTTACTGTCTCCAGATACGGCCGCCCTCAAGGAGCCAGCTGATAGGAGGCTGGAAAATATCCTAAAAAGTATATACACACATACTGGTGTTATACTGCGACCAGCTATCGCCTCAGCCTGGATGTGCAGCGCTGGGGTGGCTTGGTCGAATTCCCTGACTGAAAATATTGATACCCTTGACAGGGACAGTATTTTATTGACTATAGAGCACAGAGAGATATTTGCACTCTGGCATCAAGAGTAAGTGCGATGTCCATATCTGCCAGAAGATGTTTATGGACACGACAGTGGTCAGGTGATGCAGATTCCAAACGGCACATGGAAGTATTGCCGTATAAAGGGGAGGAGTTATTTGGGGTCGGTCCATCGGACCTGGTGGCCACGGCAACAGCTGGAAAATCCACCTTTTTTACCCTAAGTCACATCTCAGCAGAAAAAGACACCGTCTTTTCAGCCTCAGTCCTTTCGTTCCCATAAGGGCAAGCGGGCAAAAGGCCAGTCATATCTGCCCAGGGATAGAGGAAAGGGAAGAAGACTGCAGCAGGCAGCCCATTCCCAGGAACAGAAGCCCTCCACCGCTTCTGCCAAGTCCTCAGCATGACGCTGGGGCCGTACAGGACCCCTGGATCCTACAAGTAGTATCCCAGGGGTACAGATTGGAAATTCGAGACGTCTCCCCCTCGCAGGTTCCTGAAGTCTGCTTTACCAACGTCTCCCTCCGACAGGGAGGCAGTATTGGAAACAATTCACAAGCTGTATTCCCAGCAGGTGATAATCAAAGTACCCCTCCTACAACAAGGAAAGGGGTATTATTCCACACTATATTGTGGTACTGAAGCCAGACGGCTCGGTGAGACCTATTCTAAATCTGAAATATTTGAACACTTACATACAAAGGTTCAAATCAAGATGGAGTCACTCAGAGCAGTGATAGCGAACCAGGAAGAAGGGGACTATATGGTGTCCCGGGACATCAGGGATGCTTCCTCCATGTCCCAATTTGCCCTTCTCACCAAGGGTACCTCAGGTTCGTGGTACAGAACTGTCACTATCAGTTTCAGACGCTGCCGGTTGGATTGTCCACGGCACCCCGGGTCTTTACCAAGGTAATGGCCGAAATGATGATTCTTCTTCAAAGAAAATGGACGATATCCTGATAAGGGCAAGGTCCAGAGAACAGTTGGAGGTCGGAGTAGCACTATCTCAAGTAGTTCTACGACAGCATGGGTGGATTCTAAATATTCCAAAACCGCAGCTGTTTCCGACGACACATTTGCTGTTCCTAGGGATGATTCTGGACACAGTCCAGAAAAGGGTGTTTCTCCCGGAGAAGAAAGCCAGGGAGTTATCCGAGCTAGTCAGGAACCTCCTAAAACCAGGAAAAGTGTCAGTGCATCATTGCACAAGGGTCCTGGGAAAAATGGTGGCTTCTTACGAAGCGATTCCATTCGGCAGATTTCACGCAAGAACTTTTCAGTGGGATCTGCTGGAAAAATGGTCCGGATCGCATCTTCAGATGCATCAGCGGATAACCCTGTCTCCAAGGACAAGGGTGTTTCTTCTGCGGTGGCTGCAGAGTGCTCATCTACTAAAGGGCCGCAGATTCGGCATTCAGGACTGGGTCCTGGTGACCACGGATGCCAGCCGGAGAGGCTGGGGAGCAGTCACACAGGGAAAAAATTTCCAGGGAGTGTGATCAAGTCTGGAGACTTCTCTCCACATAAATATACTGGAGCTAAGGGCAATTTACAATGCTCTAAGCTTAGCAAGACCTCTGCTTCAAGGTCAGCCGGTATTGATCCAGTGGGACAACATCACGGCAGTCGCCCACGTAAACAGACAGGGCGGCACAAGAAGCAGGAGGGAAATGGCAGAAACTGCAAGGATTCTTCGCTGGGCGGAAAATCATGTGATAGCACTGTCAGCAGTGTTCATTCCGGGAGTGGACAACTGGGAAGCAGACTTCCTCAGCAGGCACGACCTCCACCCGGGAGAGTGGGGACTTCATCGGGAAGTCTTCCACATGATTGTGAACCGTTGGGAAAGACCAAAGGTGGACATGATGGCATCCCGCCTGAACAAAAAACTGGACAGGTATTGCGCCAGGTCAAGAGACCCTCAGGCAATAGCTGTGCACGTTCTGGTAACACAGTGGGTGTACCAGTCGGTGTATGTGTTCCCTCCTCTGCTTCTCATACCCAAGGTACTGAGAATTATAAGACGTAGAGGAGTAAGAACTATACTCGTGGCTCCGGATTGGCCAAGAAGGACTTGGTACCCGGAACTTCAAGAAATGCTCACAGAGGACTCATGGCCTCTGCCGCTAAGAAGGGACTTGCTTCAGCAAGTACCATGTCTGTTCCAAGACTTACCGCGGCTGCGTTTGACGGCATGGCGGTGGAACGCCGGATCCTAAGGGAAAAAGGCATTCCGGAAGAGGTCATTCCTACCCTGGTCAAAGCCAGGAAGGAGGTGACCGCACGACATTATCACCACATGTGGTGAAAATATGTTGCGTGGTGTGAGGCCAGGAAGGCCCCACGAAGAAATTTCAACTCGGTCGATTCCTGCATTTCCTGCAAACAGGAGTGTCTATGGGCCTCAAATTGGGGTCCATTAAGGTTCAAATTTCGGCCCTGTCAATTTTCTTCCAGAAAGAATTGGCTTCACTTCCTGAAGTCCAGAAGTTTGTCAAGGGAGTACTGCATATACAACCCCCTTTTGTGCCTCCAGTGGCACTGTGGGATCTCAACGTAGTTCTGGGATTCCTCAAATCACATTTTAAACCGCTCAAATCTGTGGATTTGAAATATCTCACATGAAAAGTGACCATGCTGTTGGCCCTGGCCTCGGCCAGGCGAGTGTCAGAATTGGTGGCTTTGTCTCACAAAAGCCCATATCTGATTGTCCATTCGGACAGGGCAGAGCTGCGGACTCGTCCCCAGTTTCTCCCTAAGGTGGTGTCAGCGTTTCACCTGAACCAGTTTATTGTGGTACCTGCGGCTATTAGGGACTTGGAGGATTCCAAGTTGCTAGATGTTGTCAGGGCCCTGAAAATATAGGTTTCCAGGACGGCTGGAGTCAGGAAAACTGACTTGCTGTTATCCTGTATGCACCCAACAAACTGGGTGCTCTTGCTTCTAAGCAGACGATTGCTAGTTGGATGTGTAGTACAATTCAGCTTGCACATTCTGTGGCAGGCCTGCCACAGCCAAAATATGTAAATGCCCATTTCACAAGGAAGGTGGGCTCATCTTGGGCGGCTGCCCGAGGGGTCTCGGCTTTACAACTTTGCCGAGCTGCTACTTGGTCAGGAGCAAACACGTTTGCAAAATTCTACAAATTTGATACCCTGGCTGAGGAGGACCTGGAGTTCTCTCATTCGGTGCTGCAGAGTCATCCGCACTCTCCCGCCCGTTTGGGAGCTTTGGTATAATCCCCATGGTCCTGACGGAGTCCCAGCCTCCACTAGGACGTCAGAGAAAATAAGAATTTACTTACCGATAATTCTATTTCTCGTAGTCCGTAGTGGATGCTGGGCGCCCATCCCAAGTGCGGATTGTCTGCAATACTTGTACATAGTTATTGTTACAAAAATTGGGTTATTATTGTTGTGAGCCATCTTTTCAGAGGCTCCGCTGTTATCATGCTGTTAACTGGGTTCAGATCACAGGTTGTACAGTGTGATTGGTGTGGCTGGTATGAGTCTTACCCGGGATTCAAAATCCTTCCTTATTGTGTACGCTCATCCGGGCACAGTATCCTAACTGAGGCTTGGAGGAGGGTCATAGGGGGAGGAGCCAGTGCACACCACCTGATCCTAAAGCTTTTACTTTTGTGCCCTGTCTCCTGCGGAGCCGCTATTCCCCATGATCCTGACGGAGTCCCAGCATCCACTACGGACTACGAGAAATAGAATTATCGGTAAGTAAATTCTTATTTTTTCACGTTGTCATTATGGGCCATTGTGTGTAGAATTTTGAGGAAAAAATAAATTTATTCCAGTTTGGAATAAGGCTGTAACATAACAAAATGTGGAAAAAGTGAAACGCTGTGAATACTTTCCGGATACACTGTACTCTGAGTATACGTGAACTTGAAACATTTATTAGATACCTAATAAGTATTTAGTTAAAATTAATGTACTTGTTGAATGTTTCATTCCTTTAGTTTGCTAGCCGAACTTTATTTATACAGTAGTAAGAAGATGGAATCATTTGCAGTATAATAAAATCTTTATTTGCGTCAGCAGTGAGTGTAATACAGGGTCGGAATGGCCCACAGGGGTACAGGGGAAACCAGGATCAGGTTCTAGACTGTGCACTTGTATTATGCATGGTAGATATGTTGCATTACGCTGCACAAGACAACTGTGTATTTCACTCCTCTGTGGAGGCTGGCCACACCCCCTTTGTAGACTGGCCACACCCCTATGTATGGGCCACTATCACTGCATTCCCCAGTGGGCCCTTCAAGCCCCAGTCCGACACTGGGGTAATATAAATGCTGTTGTGAATAATTATCTGCAATAGTAAATTATTGTTACCTCTTGTTGTATTCTTGTGTTATCACAATATTAGTTGTCTTTATTTAAAGGAGTTAGTTGCCCTATAAGTGTGACCCTTTTGTTTAATAAAAACTTTCTTTGACCATACTTGAACTTCTGTGCCTGAAAAGAATTCCCTACTTTCACCTCTGTACCTACAGAAGACGACCCATGTAAAAGTAGGTAACTATCGTAACGTACTGTATTGTGTACTCTTCGATAAAGCTCCAGGACGAGCGAAACGCGTCAGCGGTATCGGTGACGAGTAACTAACCATTGAGGACAGATCTAAATACGGGCATCAACTCATCACCAGACAGCGGCAGCAAACCAATTGGCGGTCATCGGGTCAACTGGGGAGGACAGAGACGTCCGGTGCCTCCTAGCCGACTCCTTCATACTACACGATTGACTTACAGTGGGAGAAGCTGCTACATCATTTATATACTTGACTGTGGTGAGCCCGTTAATACCCTCATAAGTGGTTGATATTGAGCTTTTACACGTATTGGCGTGGTTATAGAACTGGCTCATTTATGATACAATACATGTGTATGAACGGTATTTAACCTTTTGAAAACAATTTGTATCAGGACATCCATTAAGCATCTGTGCCGGATTTAAAAAGGAAAGGCTCCGATATACACGCCTTTTATTTACAAGAAAGCAAGTGGGTTTTTCCTTGACAGTGCACTGTCTTTTTTTTAGTAATTGATCCACCTCTATCAGTGGTTGTTTTATAAAGAAGTGATATATTCATTGCAAGTATTTAGGAAAATATATATGTATTAGATTAGGCTGTTGATGTTTACATTTATTTTAATAGTGTATTAAACTTGTGGGAATAGGCACTAATTAGTGCTAAATATATATTAAAAACAAATATATGTTGCAACATGTGGTTGTACTCATCTCATTTAAGCCTTTAATTATCAAAATAAGCGCAGAGTGAATTCTTTTAATTCTACTGTATTGTGTTACAGACATAATAGGGGAGCGTCACATTACTTCCGTACAGTGGCGTAACTGCTGCCCCCGCAGCCCTCGTGGTGGCTTGGAGGCGCAGGGCTGCGGGGGGCGCCGCCACTGATTTAGCGCAGATCCGTCCGCACGTCAATCTGCTGTCTCCCTCCCTAGCCGCTGCTGTAAGGAGGGACACGGAGGGCACAGCGCGCGCCTCTCCTGTGTCCCTCCTGGGTCTCCGGCATGTCTATTGAATGAAGTGCCCGTTCGTGAGCTCTGATTGGCTCACGAACCGGCACTTCATTTAACAGACACGCCGGAGACGCAGGAGGGACACAGGAGAGGCACTCGCTGTGCCCTCCATGTCCCTCCATCACAAAACAGCGGGGGAGCGGGGGGAGCTGTACCTGTCACTGGGGGAGGGGGAACATATTTGGCACTTGGGGGGGGCATATGTGGCACTGAGTGGGCATATGTGACACTGGGGGTATATGTGTACCTGTTACTTGGGGGGGAGGCATATTTGGCATTGGGGGCATGTGTGTACCTGGCACTGTGGGGGCATATCTGGCACTGGGGGCATATGTGGCACTGGGAACACAGCCCTAGCAACAAGCATTACCCCCTGGCAATGAGCATGACACCCAGTGCATGAAACCCCTGGCAACGAGCATGACACCCAGTGCATGAAAACCCCTGGCACCGTGCATGAATCCAAGAGCATGAAACCCCTGGCAACGAGCATGACACCCAGTGCATGAAACTCCTGGCAACGAGCATGACACCCAGTGCATGAAACCCCTGGCAACGAGCATGACACCCAGTGCATGAAACCCCTGGCAACGAGCTTGACACCCAGCACATGATACTCCTGGCAACGAGCATGACACCCTGAGCATGAAAACCCCTGGCACTGTGCATGGAACCAAGAGCACGAAACCCCTGGCAATGAGCATGACACCCTGAGCATGAAACCCCCTGGCACCGTGCATGGAACCAAGAGCATGAAACCCCTGGCAACGAGCAGGTAATTTAAAAGTAATTAGAAGCCTTACTGTAGGACTTAATGTGTAATGGGCATTACGGTGTGTGGCATAATGTATAACAGACATTGTAATGTGTGTCATAATGTGTCACAGGCATTACGGTGTGTGGTACACTATGGCCCTCATTCCGAGTTGATCGGTCGCAATGCGAATGTAGCAGAGTTACACACGCTAAGCCGCCGCCTACTGGGAGTGTATCTTAGCTTCTTAAAAGTGCGACCGAAGTAATCGCAATATTGCGATCACAAACCTCGTAGCAGTTTTAGAGTAGCTTCAGACTTACTCTGCCTGTGCGATCATTTCAGTGCCTGTCGTTCCTGGTTGACGTCACAAACACACCCAGCGTTCGCCCAGGCACTCCCACCGTTTCTCCGGCCACTCCTGCGTTTTTTCCGGAAACGGTAGCGTTTTCAGCCACACGCCCATAAAACGCCGTGTTTCCGCCCAGTAACACCCATTTCCTGTCAATCACATTACGATCGCCGGAGCGAAGAAAAAGCCGTGAGTAAAAATACTTTCTTCATAGCAAAGATACTTTGCGCAGTCGCAGTGCGGACATTGCGCATGCGTACTAAGCGGATTTTCATTGCGATGCGATGAAAAATACCGAGCGAACAACTCGGAATGAGGGCCTATATCACGGGCATTGTGGTATGTGGTATAGTGTCTCAGGGGCATTGCAGTGTGGCATAATGTATAACGGGCATTGCGGTGTGTGGCATAGGGTATAACGGGCATTGCGGTATGTGTCACAGGCATTACGGTGTGTGGTATACTATATCACGGCATTGTGGTATGTGGTATAATGTCTCAGGGTCATTGCAGTGTGTGGCATAATGTATCACGTACATTGCGGTGTGTGTCATAATGTGTCAGGCATTACTGTGTGTGGTATACTATATCACGGGCATTGTGGTTGTGGTATGTGGTATAATGTCTCAGGGTCATTGTAGTGTGTGTCATAATGTGTCAGGCATTACGGTGTGTGGCATACTATATCACGGGCTATGTGGTATAATGTCTCAGTGTCTTTGCGGTGTGTGTCATAATGTGTCACAAGCATTGTATGTGCTATAATGTATCAGGGGCATTGCAGTGTGTAGCATAATGTATAACGGGCATTGCGATTCCTGTCATAATGCATCACAGGCATTACGGCAGGGACGTCCAGTCAGGGGAGGCAGGGGAGGCAGTGCCTCCCCTGTCATTCCCCTGTCATTAATGATTAAGGTAATACAAAGAAGATACTTATGACACATATTCTGTGTCATAATTATCCTCTTTATATTATTCTAATCATTCAAATTCATTAAAGTAGTTTGGGAGGCACTGATAGCAGTGCCTCCCGTAGACAATGAAAACGGTATAGAGAGACGGGGCGGGGCCAAGCAGAGGGCTGTAAAAGCCCATTGAAAAAACTGTAAAAAGCGGCACCTATAGAAGTGCCTCGTTGACAAGAAGCACGCCCCTGTCAATGAGGCACATGTGATTGGACAGCGGATCCAGTGCTGAATCCGCTGTTCAATCACCCATTAGTGGCGGCGGGACAAGAGTCTTGAAGCTGCCAATCAATGATGATTATCAGCTTCCTAGGAACTGACTCCTCACCTGCTGCTGTGAGCCTGTAGTAGCCTCCCGCGCCCGGTGATCTCTGTTACGGTAACCTCCGTGCCCGCTGCCGCATATTATATGCTGCTGCTGCTGCTGAACTTTGCTCTCTCCAGCGGGGATGTGCGGGGGTAGCCATTGACCTACCCCGCAGGCACAGCTGACAGCACCGTGGAGCAGGGAGAGCAAAGCGCAGGAGCAGCATCTAATATGCGGCAGCGGGCACGGAGGTGGTGGCGGGAAGAACAGAGCAGCAGTGGCCGGCACTCTCCTCCTCCACTATACGGTCTCTCGCTCTCCGCCACACAGTCTCTCTCCCTCTATCATATCACCATGAAATGGTTTTTCACTTTCCCAGTCAGTATTTGCAAATGTTAATCTCTTAGCTTGTGGTGGGATCTTGGAGCCTGTCTCATTTTTGCCCATACATCTAACAGCAGCCTAATGAGGGTAAGCAAATGTGTCCACATGCAGGGTACATATTTCACAGAACCACCCTGTGTGGACAGCTCCCAGTACACAGTGTGTGGAAATGTGTGTGTCCCTCTTTACTGGAGCTGTATAGTGAACATAACACTCACAGAGGCATCTCTGTAATATGAATAGTATCACAATACTCTGAAACATGTACCACAATAATACACTGCCCTGCAGCTAACACACTATTACAAGTACCGTCTGCATGATAGCTTCACATTATAATCCAGATTGTGCAATTCTTTAAGAGCTGTTTCCAAATAATGTTCTGTACATAGAATCTGTGTCAGCATGTGTCTCTAGCAGTATGCACCATGGAGGGGTATATAAAGTTAGGCATGTCTTGTATGATTTGGAACCTCATTACACTCTGGTGGTGTGCACAGTGGTTCCTCCGAATTCCTTCCCAGGGCCGTTTTTTCGTATGGGCTCAATGGGCTCTTGCCCAAGGGCCCCATGAGTATAAGGGCTCTTGGCTAATAGCTGAGGGTCCCCTCTTTCCAGGGGTACCAGATTTTTGAAAATCGGCCCTAGGAAACCAGAGATATCCGACTTCAAAGCAGTGGTCCCCATCCAAGCCTGTTAGTTGCTCTTCCAAGCCAGATATCTTAGGTTCTGTCTGACATACAGTTTTTCCGAGGGTATTCTCCAAATGCTGGGACTCTCCCCTTTCAGCGGACAATGGCAACTTGGCCCTACTATGCCCAGAACCAGAGATATCTGCCTTCAAGCAGATGGTCCCTGCTCCAGCTTCACACGCCTGGTATGCAGTTTTATATTTTCATTGGAGGATTGCTCTAGTTCCTGAACTCTGATCTACAAGTCCCTAGCACCTCCTGAAAGGTGGGTCTCTATAGTTTTTTATCCTATTAAAAGCTAAGAAATCTATTACCAGGAACTTGAGATATCTGCAGTCAAGCAAGCTGCCCTCCCACCAGAAAATGATAAATATTAAGCCGCACAACCATCCACTCCTCCACTACGTATTAAACACGCCCTACCACCCTGAAAGTCATATACCAGGGCCACTTCATCCAGCACAATGCCCCATTCTACAGTTTAGTGTTCTCCCTCCCGCCCCATCTGTGCAGTAAAGGAGTAATTAGCAGAAATTACTGCTCCGGGTCCTACATGCTTAGCGGAAGATAGATCACCCCGTACCGCCCGCGGGACATCAAAGTTGCCACTGATAGCACCCCCCACCCCTACTGTTGGAGGATGGATAGGGGCCCACACTACTGTTAAGACGGCCCTGGATGAATATAGTTATACAGATGCATATTTATACTAGTCCTAGTGGTATCTCTGTCAGTTATTCTATGGCAGGTCTAGATATTTTCCTTAGCAACTGTAGCTAACTGTAGTTCATATTCTTTTATTGGAGCTGTCTGTTCCTATGCACAATGGTTCTGCACCCGTACATCAGAACACAGCTATGGACAGTGAGGGATCCTGTGGCTTGGACAGATAATGTTGCTCAGCACACCTCTCCTCCTGAGATTATGTGATATTTGGCAACCTTCTATGGGGCCTATTTATCATTGTATATTCGCAGCTATATCCCCCATGCTTACAGATTGTGTTCCTGAATGAGACAACGCTATGGAAAAATAACACAGACACCCTTGAGTTAGTTCAGATTGGTGTATTGTAAGAGAGCATTAGGCATTATATATATGTCAGATCCTGGATGTTAGCTCCCTGCAGTCCATGGTCGATATCTTTGACTGATGGATCTGATGGATCTATAATGCACCTAGGTGGAATGTGCCATCGAGAGGTCTCAGTCCCCCGGATTAGATGGTACTTGTACAGGGGCGGTGGTGGATTCATATATTGGGCAGCTCCTGAGAGATGAATTTCTGGAGTCTCACTAGATATTGCCTGTGCTTATGTAAATCCATGTGCCCTCCTCCTTCCACCCAGAGAGGCTTTACAGCAGTTGGGCAGCGCTCATACATTGTCAGCCCATGGCAGAAGTCCACAACCGCATCTTTAGTCCCATGGATGATGAGTACCGGGCAGGTGACCTTGGAGATTTTGTTGATGCTGCAAAGGACATGATACAAAGGGATTATACAACAGAAACAGCATGGAGCTATCACACATGTAAAACGGCCACTAAACATATAGAATGGAAATAATGCATCAGGTAACATGCAGAGCTGCTCATGTAGAAGGTCACATACAGGACTTTGGCAGAGCAATGTTGGACAATGAATCTACTGTTGGTAATGAGCCCAGTGCAATCTATTGACCTAATAAGCCAAAGTCATGCACAAGACTTCAACTTGTTTCTGTTATACAATACAAATAGGATGAAAGAGGAATAGTGCCGTATTTCCCATTTATAAGCAGCTATGATATATTGGGAGTAAAACCGGTGCCAGAGGTAACTTATCTGGGGATCCAGTGTTTAAGTTCTGCAGAAGTAGCCTCAATGTTGTACACACTCCCACTGCAGCTACGCCGGCTCCCGCAAACCGACAACTTGCTGCCTGTATGAGAAGACATTGGGGCGGCTGTAGTGAGGAGAGTGCGCAGACACCGGGGTCAATTGCTCACACAGGCAGAGCATTGCTCGCCAATGCGAGCATGTGAGATGAAGAGGGGCAGCAGTAGATGCAGGGTGTTACAAAACTGACAAGAGACACAGGGCCATAGCCCCGCAGAAAGGTTTCTGGTAGGGAATTATCCTGTTAGTTTTCCAATCAGAAAAGACTCATGTACTCTAATTGGATTAGCATTCGGTATAAGATGGGATGGGTTCAGTATGCTATCCCAGTGGTTGGGATACCGGTGGTCACATGACCGTCACCGGCATTCTGACATTGAAGATCGGTGGAGGGGGTAAGTGTTTTTACTCATCCCTACCCTAACCTCCCGGGGGTGACAGCTAGGGCTAACTCCCTGGGGGTGGTGGCTAGGGATAACCCTTGGGGGGTTGGCAGCTAGGGCTAAACCCCCCCAGTGCCTAACTCTAACCACCTCGGGCCCTAACACTAAAGCTCTCCACTATACTTACCTTCAGTGGTCGGTATTCCAGTGCCTGTGTACCAAGTGGTGTTGGCATTCCGGCGTCGGTCACATGACCGCCGGCACCCCGTCCATTGGAATGCTGAAGACATCCCACTGGGATACACATACAAACTGATTGGGCCAACAGAGCTGGGGGTGTATTTACTAAAGTTCGATATTTATTAATTTCAAATTGAGAGAAATCAATCTAAATGGATGTTGCATTCCGGGGGATAAAACACACATTTACTAACATTGAAAAAATAATATAAAAAGATTATGTGTTAGTAATTGTGTTTTTTAGAACACAACATCCATCCAGATGGATCTCCAACAGATGAAAATTGATGGAAATGGACATTTAGTAGATATACCCCTGTTGTTTGCCTGACAAAGCGCACCTAGGGGCCAATTCAGTTATCCAGTACGTGGGCTGACCCTGGTACTGCTTGCTCCCAGCACATACTAAACCCCACAAGTAACCTACAGCTTAGTATAAAAACACAGCAATGTCTTACTTGGTGAAGGCATCCCAACAGTAGGCCCTCCGGGCGTTAGGATAGCCCATCCGCACACCTGACATGAGCGCCCCGTGCAGTATTACTGCTGCACATTTGTAGCGCGTGGCAAGGTCAACTGCCGGTGCTGTCCCAATGCTCTCTCCATACAGGATGATATTTTCCGCCGGGACTCCATATCTGTAGAGATAAAGCAGAAAAATTATCAAACTCCAATTACACCACTTCTATTGTGGTTCCTTATGGGAAACTTGTATATAAAGGCTGGATATCTGAACTAGGTAAATGACTGGATAACTTATATGAGTGATAGGCAGTGTATGTGTGGAACAGGACTACATAGGTTATGCACATTTACCTAGTTCCAGTCAGCTAGGAACACTAAGGAGCTAGGGGAGGGGAGCGTCCAGTCACATTGGAAGGAAACCCCTCTATGCTGCTAGATAGAATGGGGAGCCCAATAATGCAACATACTCTTACAGCACAGTACATATGGCAGTGCGTCCTATGAGGCAGGAGAGCAGAGGAAAGTGTCACCCCCTGCTTCTGCAGTAGTTACATCCTTTGGCTAAGACCCTATAATGCCAGCAATATATACCCACTGTCTTTATGTAAGCAAGTCCCAATACACCAATTACATTTATACTGTATAACCAGTTCATGCGGGGAGAGGAGTATATAAACTAATAGGAGCACAATACACAGCATATACATTCACCCTACGTAGTAAATAGTAGCCCTTAGTGTAGCATATCCCCCACATACATACAGGACACCCATACACCACATGCAGGGTGTCAGGCAGAGGCTGTGTGGGGGCTGGGGAAGACTCATACACCCCAATCATACATACCGGGTCCTCAGGGCGAGCCAAGCTGCCTCGATGTCTGCATATGCGTTCTTCTCGCTTGGCTTTCCGCTGCTCACCCCATAGCCGGAGTAGTCGTAGGAGAATATATTGCACTTGATCTTGGAGCCTAGGGCAAGGTAGCGTCTGCACATCTTGCCTAGGTCAACAGCACAGTCGTGAGAGTAGAGGAGTGTGTAGCGGCTCCCAGGTACGCAGCGGACGTACATACAGGCCAGGCTATTTCCCCGCTTGGTGGTACAGCGGAACATCTCTACAGCGTCCAGCTTCTGCTGGGAGTGTGGCCAGTTAGCCCCTTCTGATAGCTGCAGATTACATACGGGAGGTAGACAGATTGTGGGGTCTACCTGCTCATCCTGCGCCAGGTCCTGTGCTGGGGCTGCCTCAATCTCACGTAGCGTGTACGTAGGCTCCGGGGGGTGAAAGGCCAGTTTGGCAATAATGCAGTTCAGCCTCGGTGGGCAGCAAAAGATCGAAAACAGCCTCCTCCATGAGAGGCCGTACATCCTCAAAGAGGGGTGTTGGGCCCGGTCCTAACACTCTGGACACTGGGCAGTGATCTTATTATAATAGTTCTATATAAAATACTTAATATAGCTATTCTAATCTAATAGTAATAATTATAAATAAAAGCTTAACAGCTCTGATAAAGACGCGACTTCTCACACTGATGTCTGGGAAGCAACTATTCTCTCTGAGTAACATCCAAGTGGATATGAGGTTATGACACGATTGTGACATCACAGACACTACCTGTCACTGACCAGGGCTGCATTGTGACATCACAGACACTACCTGTCCCTGACCAGGGCTGCATTGTGACATCACAGACACTACCTGTCCCTGACCAGGGCTGCATTGTGACATCACAGACACTACCTGTCCCTGACCAGGGCTGCATTGTGACATCACAGACACTACCTGTCCCTGACCAGGGCTGCATTGTGACATCACAGACACTACCTGTCCCTGACCAGGGCTGCATTGTGACATCACAGACACTACCTGTCCCTGACCAGGGCTGCATTGTGACATCACAGACACTACCTGTCCCTGACCAGGGCTGCATTGTGACATCACAGACACTACCTGTCCCTGACCAGGGCTGCAGCCTCAGCACCCAGCTGTCATTGTTACTGTATATTACTAGATTAGAGATGTATTGGTCATTACTATAACGTTTGTACATAATGTTTATCTATAGAATAAATGTAGCACACACATACTGTATATGAAATGTCACCTGTGTGATTATGGCCAAATATGTAGTGTGTATGGCTCCCTGCGCCCCTCACTTCTCCACCATTCCCTGATTGCAGGTAATCACCGGAGGAGCGCACCAGCGCCTACTTCCATATATTACGCACCCATCCTTAGTCATGGCACATAATGATTACACGTTCCATATAACGCTATAGCATAACTGAGTCAGTACCAGTTATATTACAGCAATTCACATCGTTCCACTGTAATTTTTAGAACAATCCTAGAGGGCTTATTAACAATAGATTCCATGTATAGCACTCAACCTTTATATACATAATGGCCCTCATTCCGAGTTGTTCGCTCGGAGTTTTTCATCGCATCGCAGTGAGAATTCTCTTAGTGCGCATGCGCAATGTTCGCACTGCGACTGCGCCAAGTAACTTTACTATGAAGAAAGTAAGTTTACTCACGGCTTTTTCATCGCTCCGACGTTCGCATTGTGATTGACAGGAAATGGGTGTTACTGGGCGGAAACACGGCGTTTTAAGGGCGTGTGACTCAAAACGCTACCGTTTCCGGAAAAAACGCAGGCGTGTCTGGAGAAACGGTGGGAGTGCTTGGCCGAACGCTGGGTGTGTTTATGACGTCAGCCGGGACCGAAAAGCACTGAAATGATCGCACAGGCAGAGTAAGTCTGGAGTTACTCAGAAACTGCTAACTCGTTTGTGATCGCAATAATGCGCATACTTCGGTCGCACATTTAAGAAGTTTAGATTCACTCCCAGTAGGCGTAGGCTTAGCGTGTGTAACTCTGCTAAAATCGCCTTGCGAGCGATCAACTCGGAATGAGGGCCAATATTATTATAAGGGCCCGGTCTACAGTATCTATCTACAGTATTTATCTATATTCATATCTACAGTATCTATCTTCATATCTACAGTTATCTATCTATCTATCTATCTATCTATCTATCTATCTATCTATCTTCATATCTACAGTGTCTATCTATATTCATATCTACAGTATCTATCTATCTATCTATCTATCTACAGTATCTATCTATCTTCATATCTACAGTATCTATCTATCTTCATATCTACAGTTTCTATCTATATTCATATCTACAGTATCTATCTTCATATCTACAGTTATCTATTTATCTATCTATCTATCTATCTATCTTTCATATCTACAGTATCTATCTATCTATCTATCTATCTATCTATCTATCTATCTATCTATCTATCTATCTTCATATTTACAGTTTCTATCTATATTCATATCTACAGTATCTATCTAAATTCATATATACATCTATCTATCTATCTATCTATCTATCTATCTATCTATCTATCTATCTTCATATCTACAGTTCCACAGTATCCTATCTATCTATCTATCTTTCTATCTATCTATCTATCTATCTATCTATCTATCTATCTATCTATCTATCTTCATATCTACAGTATTCTATCTATCTATATATCTATCTATCTTCATATCTACAGTTATCTATCTATCTATCTATCTATCTATCTATCTATCTATCTATCTATCTATCTATCTACAGTTTCTATCTATATTCATATCTACAGTATCTATCTTCATATCTACAGTTATCTATCTATCTATCTATCTATCTATCTATCTATCTATCTATCTATCTTCATATCTACAGTTTCTATCTATATTCATATCTACATTATCTATCTTCATATCTACAGTTATCTATCTATCTATCTATCTATCTATCTATCTATCTATCTATCTATCTATCTATCTATCTATCTTCATATCTACAGTATCTATCTATCTATCTATCTATCTATCTATCTATCTATCTATCTATCTATCTATCTGTCTATCTTCATATCTACAGTATCTATCTTCATATCTACAGTATCCTATCTATCTTACTATCTTCATATCTATCTATCTATCTATCTATCTATCTATCTATCTATCTATCTATCTATCTATCTTCATATCTACAGTCTCTATCTATCTATCTATCTATCTATCTATCTATCTATCTATCTATCTATCTATCTATCTATCTATCTTTCTTCATATCTACAATTTCTGTCTATATTCATATCTACAGTATCTATCTATCTATCTATCTATCTATCTATCTATCTATCTATCTATCTATCTATCTATCTATCTATCTATCTATCTATCTTCATATCTACATTATCTATCTATCTATCTATCTATTTATCTATCTATCTATCTATCTATCTATCTATCTATCTATCTATCTATCTATCTATCTATCTATCTATCTATCTTCATATTTACAGTTTCTATCTATCTATCTATCTATCTATCTATCTATCTATCTATCTATCTTCATATCTACAGTTCTACAGTATTCTATCTATCTATCTATCTATCTATCTATCTTCATATCTACAGTATCCTATCTATCTATTTATCTCTTCATATCTACAGTATTCTATCTATCTATCTATCTATCTATCTATCTATCTATATCTTCATATCTACAGTATCTATCTATCTATCTACCTATCTATCTATCTATCTATCTATCTATCTATCTATCTATCTATCTATCTATCTATCTATCTATCTTCATATCTATCTATCTATCTATCTTCATATCTACAGTTTCTATCTATATTCATATCTACAGTATCTATCTTCATATCTACAGTTATCTATCTATCTATCTATCTATCTATCTATCTATCTATCTATCTATCTATCTAAATTGCTCTACTGTCTTAGCCTCTACCACCTCTGATGGGAGGCTAGTCCACTTGTCCAATACCCTTTCTGTGAAGTAATTTTTTCTCAAATTTCCCCTGAATCCCTCCCCCCATCCAAATGTAATAGCCTCTCCTCTGATAGTCTGACACAGGGAGGGGACTATCACCCCGATCTATAACAGTAGTATACAGTATCTGTATTAATCAGGATTCTGTCTCCCCAGTTACTTATTGAATTTATTTAATCTCCATATACTCCAGGCAGGTGATAATTTCTGCCCTCAATAGAAGATCATTTATTTCACGGCCGCTTATTACAAACCTCTACTGAGAGCATACTTGCCTACCCTCCCGGAATGGCCGGGAGGCTCCCGAAAAACGGGTGACCCTCCCGGCCCCCCGGAAGCGCAGGCAAGTCTCCCGACTTTCGGTGGTCACCCCTGCCCGCCGCCCACTTAACGAGTAAAGTGGACGGTCCGGGCAGGCGATGACGCGATTCTTGTTGAATCGCGTCATCGTAACCACGCCCCCTGCTGTATAATGCCGGTAATCGCGGCATTACACGGCGGGGGGCGTGGCTTAAATGACGTGAATCTGAAGTCACGCCCCGTTCCGCCTCCGGACCGCCCCGTTCCGCCTCCGGCCCGCCCCCGTTCCTCCTCCGGCCCGCCCCCCTTGTGTGTCACATGACTGCCAGCCCCCCCTGTTGAGCCGACGGGCTGCTCTCTCCCGGAGAGAGCAGCCCAGAAGTCGGTAAGTATGACTGAGAGATACCGCACTTACTGATACTAATATATCAGCAGTATATCACCCTGGCACCAGCCCCCTCCATCTAACTCTTATTAGGTAGCAGTTACATAAATATGCACATCAGTGTGATATCACGCACTAACGGTGGGGCAGATGTGGGGGTGCGGAGGCCTGCTCCAGGGCTTAGTAACTGCTGTTACTCCAGTCTATGTACATTTGGTAGGATGAATATGGTGCGTCATCTCACTTGTATAAATGCAGCACAGCAGATGAATACAGGGCCGTTTTTTCGTATGGGCTCAATGGGCTCTTGCCCAAGGGCCCCATGAGTATAAGGGCTCTAGGCTAATAGCTGAGGGTCCCCTCTTTCCAGGGGTACCAGATTTTTGAAAATCGGCCCTAGGAAACCAGAGATATCCGACTTCAAAGCAGTGGTCCCCATCCAAGCCTGTTAGTTGCTCTTCCAAGCCAGATATCTTAGGTTCTGTCTGACATAGAGTTTTTCCGAGGGTATTCTCCAAATGCTGGGATTCTCCCCTTTCAGCGGACAATGGCAACTTGGCCCTACTATGCCCAGAACCAGAGATATCCGCCTTCAAGCAGATGGTCCCTGCTCCAGCTCCACACGCCTGGTATGCAGTTTTATATTTTCATTGGAGGACTGCTCTAGTTCCTGAACTCTGATCTACAAGTCCCTAGCACCTCCTGAAAGGTGAGGCTCTATAGTTTTTTATCCTATTAAAAGCTAAGAAATCTATTACCAGGAACTTGAGATATCTGCAGTCAAGCAAGCTGCCCTCACACCGTAAAATGATAAATATTAAGCCGCACAACCATCCACTCCTCCCCTACGTATTAAACACCCCCTACCACCCTGAAAGTCATGTACCGGGGCCCCTTCATCCAGCACAATGCCCCATTCTACAGTTTAGTGTTCTCCCTCCCGCCCCATCTGTGCAGTAAAGGAGTAATTAGCAGAAATTACTGCTCCAGGTCCTACATGCTTAGCGGAAGATAGATCACCCCGTACCGCCCGCGGGACATCAAAGTTGCCACTGATAGCACCCCCACCCCTACTGTTGAAGGATGGATAGGGGCCCCAGTGCTTTGCTGTGCCCAGGGGCCCACACTACTGTTAAGACGGCCCTGTTCCTTCCTGAAGAGCTATAAACCAGGCTTTGCCTCTCTCTGTGAGGTGTCAGAAGGATATTGTACACTATACAATAGTGACGTGCGGTGAGGTCAATGGCTACCCCGCAGGCGCAGCTGACAGCACCGGGGAGCGGGGAGAGCAAAGCGCAGGAGCAGCATCTAATATGCGGCAGCGGGCACAGATGTGGCAGCGGGAAGACTAGAGCAGCAGTGGCCGGCACTCTCCTCCTCCTCTCAGGCAGCAGACTCAGCAGCAGCACCGGGCCTGCTGCACTGTCCCACCAGCGACTCTACCAGGACTCAGGTGAGAGGAGCTGTGTGGGGAAGAAGGTGACCTGAAGTAGTGTGGGCAGAGGGGTAGCTCATCCACACATCCGAGACAGGGCCACTACGTGTAACTGGCACTACAGGAGGGGGCACTACATGTAATTGACACTACGGGGGGCACTACTTGTAACTGACACTACAGGGGGCACTATGTGCAGCTGGCACTACATGTAACTGGCACTACAGGGGGCACTACGTGTAGCTGGCACTACAGGGGGCACTACGTTGTGCTGCTGGGGATGTACTGGAGAAGCCAGTGCCTCCCCAGCCATTGACCTCACCGCACGTCACTGCATTACAGTGTGTAGCATAATGTGTCACAGGCATTACGGTGTGTGGCATAATGTGTCACAGGCATTACGGTGTGTGGCATAATGTGTCATGTGCATTATTGTGTGTGGCATAATGTCTAAAGGCCATTGCAGTATGTGGCATAATGTATACTGGGCATTACTATAAGGAGGAAAAAATGACAAATAATGTAAGGGGCATGAATCAGGATTATTTTTCTTTCCTGTGGTGGCCAACGTCTGGGCGTGCAGGTTGGAAAACTGGGGTATAACGTAGTCTTTTCCATGCCACGCCCCTTTATGTGAATACACGCCCATTGCAACAAAGCCACACCCCTTTTAGGGCCAATTGGGGGGGGCGTCGGAGAATTTTTTGGCTTGGGGGAGAAAAATTTCTAGTTACGCCACTGCTTCCGTATAGTTATAGACACAATAAAAACCATCATCATAAATTGTTCCACTTTTCCAACTAAGTCCCACAGTTCCATACCGGGTCAGACCCAGGATAGACCCCTTTCCACAGTGGCTCCGGCCCAAATTATTCTTGGGTCAGAACCTGCCCCCGGATAGTGTCATCACTGCAGGAAGCAGTACCCCTGCTGTGAATCTCCCGATGGTGTAAACAGGAGCTGGGTCAGATTACCCCGGTTACCCGTTTACACTGCTCATTAATCCAGGTCCTTCCCGGGTCCAACCCTGCAAGCTAGGTTGGACTCCTGGGTCACTGGACCCGGATTAACCCTTTTCCGCTGACCAGCGACCTGGGTTATGACAGTAATAATCCATGTTTTAGCGGCAGTGGAAAAGGTGTATAAGGTCATCACCTGATAGGAGGATTGTTTCACATAGATCCAGTGATAACTTAATATTCAAATCAGTTTGTTACAAAAGATTTCTCCCAATTAAATGACAATTGGTTTGCTGTAAGTAACAATCACTTTTAAGACCCTTGTAGTTAGCTATGCTTTCTATCACTAATCAAGGCTCCTTATTCCTGCAACATGCCATGTTTTCAGCAATTTTTTTAATCATCATGCTCATGCACATGTTAGATAATCTATTTTGCTGGGTCAGTAATTATCCCACATGATTCCACAGACAGAAATCCGCATAACATGACCTGTTTAGGGGGTCATTCAGACCTGATCACACGCTAGTTTTTTTCTCTGCACTGCGATCAGGTCAGAACTGCGTGCACCGCAATGCGCACGCGTTTCACACTGGTAAAAGCGGATCGTTGCTGTGCGATGGGTTTTATGAAGAATCCATTCGCACAGCTGATCGCAAGGTGATTGACAGGAAGAGGGTGTTTGTGGGTGGCAACTGACCGTATTCTGGGAGTGTTTGGAAAAACACAGGCGTGTCCAAGCGTTTGCAGGGCGGGTGTCTGACGTCAATTCCGGGCCCGGACAGGCTGAAGTTATAGCAGCGGCTGAGTACGTTCTGGGCAACTCAGAAACTGCACAAAACTTTTTGGTAGCGCTCGGCTGCACAGGCGTTAGCACACTTGCAAAGCAAAAAAATACTCCACTATAGGCGGCGACTATCTGATCGCAGCGTTGCAAAAAACCCTCGCACGCGATCAGGTCTGAATTAGGCCCTAGGTTACCAATACTAAGTCAGTATGTCATTGATCACAAATACAAAAGATACCTTCTGGAAGGAAGGCGTTAAAAAATAATTCTTCAGTTTTGTGAGATTTCTGCTCAGATTTTGTATTTATTACAATTGTTTTAGTTGTTTTTTGTTTTGTTTAGTTTTTTTAATATTCAAGCCAGCAACGCATGACAGCGTACTGTAACAGCGTCCTGAGTCCCTTGTAGTAGCTTGGCTGGGAATGTGACACTGATGTCTGTGTACAGGGCTTGTTTATACACTGACAGCTACAGCTGTGAAGCTCAGGAGATGTAATTACAACACAATTTCTGTTTAAATCCACCACAGGAGTTTACGTTTTTTTACTTGTACACTGTCTCCCCCTTTCTGCAGCCAGTGGAACTACACCAAGGCTTACAGCATGCAATGTGAGAGTATCTGTTACCCGGCAACTGATGATCATACACAGTATTAAGCCTGCCATTGGCTGATATGATGCAGGATATTGTTTCGCCACACAATTAGAGGTGCATGGTTATTAAAAGGAAATCTGCTTTATTATTTATATACTGGGACTTTCCACATCAGAAAACACCTTCCTTTCCCACTAACCTCCGTCTGCAGAAAATGCAGCTGGCTGCCCTTATTATTGCACAATTGCTGAAATGAAAGTGATGATTTTATGTATTCTGCAGAAATATGAAGCAATAATTGCTGGTCTCTAGCGCGTATCATAGATTAATATTTTCCCTTTATTTTATATATCCAAAAATCACCCGATTCCGGACATTTTCACAATTTTCACGATTGACCATCAGATTTACGTACATCTGTGAATTTGACCCTAAATGGATAATAAAAGATGGCAGCAGTGGGTACAGAAGTACAATACATATGTTAAATAGTATAGATGATATGGTGGCATTTCAATATACATTTCAATAATTTTAAATGATAAAAGAAATAGAAGTTTCTTAGGAATTGTTCTGTATAATAAGTAACCACGTGTTAGCGCTACCTACAGCCGAGTTTGGGGGGTCACTAGCCCTGTCCTCACACGCAGACGTTATACAAATGTTCATAAAGAAATCTCTCCCTGGAAGTATTTGTGCAATGCACAAGATAATCTGCATATGGTGAACGATTAAACACCATTAATTAGAGATATAGTTGATTACATGCGCACCACACACATTATCATCTCTATGTAATATTAATATGTGTACCCCTCAAGGGGTTTATGTAAGAGGGTTTTGCCTTTTTAATTAACGCCTTTTTAAATCATTAGCCAAGACTTCCATGATCGCACAGCTTCATACAGCTTGCGCCGTATTACATAAATCCCCCATTCCTCCATTGTTACGGACCACAGATAACAGAAAAGTCCAAAGACCAGCTCCATGTGTGTGTGCGTGTGCGTGCATATATATGTGTGCGTGTGCGTGCATATATATGTGTGCGTGAATATATATATATATATATATATATATATATATATACAGTGCATCTGGAATGTATTCGCAGCGCTTCACTTTTTCCACGTTTTGTTATGTTACAGCCTTATTCCAAAATGGAATAAATAAATTTTTCCCCTCCAAATTCTACACACAATGGCCTTCATTCCTGACTTGATCGCTCGCTACAGATTTTCGCAGAGCAGCGATCAATGCAAAATGGGGCTAAATTGCGCATGCGCATCGTACGGGTACAACGGGCGACGTGGTTTTGCACAGGTTCTAGCGACACTTTGAGTCGCAGTGCTGGACACAAGGAGATTGACAGGAAGTGGGAGTTTCTGGGTGGCAACTGACCGTTTTCTGGGAGTGTTTGGAAAAATTCAGGTGTGGTCAGGCGTTTTCTGGGCAAGTGTCTGACGTCAATACCACGTCACTCGTCGCAGCAATCATCGCACAGAATAAGTAACTATAGGGATTATCTTGTTTTGCACAAAATGTGTTTGCAGTCGCTCTGCTGCACAAGCGGTCGCACTCCTGCTATGCTAAAATACACTCCCCTGTGGGCGGTGACTATGCGTTTGCACGGCTGCTAAAACTAGCTCGCGAGCGAACAACAATGTAAAAAAAAGTTTTTTTGAGATTTTTGAAAATTTATAAAAAAAATTAAAACTAAGAAATCACATGTACATAAGTATTCACAGCCTTTGCTCAATACTTTGTTGATGCACCTTTAGCAGCAATTACAGACCCAAGTCTTTTTGAATAAGATGCCACAAGCTTGGCACACCTATCTTTGGGCAGTTTCGCCCATTTCTCTTTGCAGCATCTCTCAAGCTCCATCAGGTTGGATGGGAAGCGTCGGTGCACAGCCATTTTCAGATCTCTTCAGAGATGTTCAATCGGATTCAAGTCTGGGCTCTGGCTGCGCCACTGAAGGACATTCACAGAGTTGTCCTGAAGTCACTCCGTTGATATCTTGGCTGTGTGCTTAGGGTCGTTGTTCTGCTGAAAGATGAACCGTCGCCCCAGTCTGAGGTCAAGAGCGCTCTGGAGCAGGTTTTCTTCCAGGATGTCTCTGTACATTGCTGTATTCATCTTTCTCTCTATCCTGAATAGTCCCCAAGTTCCTGCCACTGAAAAACATCCCCACAGCATGATGCTGCCACCACCATGCTTCACTGTAGGGATGGTATTGGCCTGGTGATGAGCGGTGCCTGGTTTCCTCCAAACAGAGTTCAATCTTTGTCTCATCAGATCAGAGAATTTTGTTTCTCATGGTCTGAGAGTCCTTCAGGTGTATTTTGGCAAACTCCAGGCAGGCTGCCATATGCTTTTTACTAAGGAGTGACTTACATCTGACCACTCTACCATACAGGCCTGATTGGTGGATTGCTGCAGAGATGGTTGTCCTTCTGGAAGGTTCTCCTCTCCCCACAGAGGAATGCTGTAGCTCTGACAGAGTGACCATCAGGTTCTTGGTCACCTCCCTGACTAGGGCCCTTCTCCCCCGATCGCTCAGTTTAGACGGCCAGCCAGCTCTAGGAAGAGTCCTGGTTGTTCCGAACTTCTTCCATATATGGATGGTGGAAGCCACTGTGCTCATTGGGACCTTCAAAGCAGCAGAAATTGTTCTGTACCCTTCCCCGGATTTGTGCCTTGAGACAATCGTGTCTTCAAGGTCTACAAACAATTCCTTTGACTTCATGCTTGGTTTGTGCTCAGACATGCACTGTCAAGTGTGGGACTTTATATAGACAGGTGTGTGCCTTTCCAAATCATGTCCAATCTACTGAATTTACCACAGGTGGACTCCAATGAAGCTGTAGGAACATCTCAAGGATGATCAGTGGAAACAGGATGCACCTGAGCTCAATTTTGAGCTTCATGGCAAAGGCTGTGAATACTTGTGTACAACTGATTTCTTAGTTTTTTATTTTTATTAAATTAGAAAATTTGCATTGTGATTATGGGGTATTGTGTGTAGAATTTTGAGGGTAAAAAATGAATTTATTCCATATTGGAATAAGGCTGTAACATAACAAAATGAGGAAAAAGTGAAGAGCTGTTAGTACTTTCTGGATGCACAGCATATATATATATATATATATATATAGTTCCAAAATCATACCGGCACTCCCACTGTATATGAAAAGGTTCCTTTGCTGCGGTGCCCTCCAGGTCAGCGATTAGACAAGTATATGGAGTAAGCGTTGGTGGCACTCAGGCAGACTTAGCAGATGCAGAGATAAAATTCCTTTATTTGCCTACATGTTTCGGGGAAAAGCACCCCGTATATATATGGGTTCACTATGGCTGGCCGGCGGCCGGGCTCCCGGCGACCAGCATACCAACGCCAGGAGCCCGACCGCCGGCTTACCGACAGTGTGGCGAGCGCAAATGAGCCCCTTGCGGGCTCGCTGCGCTCGCCACGCTACGGGCACGGTGGCGCGCTATGCGCGCCACACTATTTTATTCTCCCTCTAGGGGGGTCGTGGGCCCCCACGAGGGAAAATAAGTGTCGGTATGCCGGCGGTCGGGCTCCCGGCGCCGGTATACTGAGCTCCGGGAGCCCGACCGCCGGCATACAGAAGACCACCCATATATATATGTGTATGTGTATGTGTATATATATATATATATTTTTTTTTTATTATTATAATTTTTTTTTAAATAATAATTAAAATAATTTTAATATAATTTGCAAATAATGTGATACTAAGACATATATTTCCTTTCCAGGGTCTCTGCTATGACAATAACTATTGTTATACTGATGGTAGTCATCTTAAGTCGGGGTCTTCTTAAATGGGTTGAAGTCATATATACAGTATATGTTGGTTTAATCATTGCAATGATTATTCTTGGTGAATAAGGTAAATCACTCACACTAATATGCAGGGCCGTAACTACATGTGTGCCAAGTGGGCTTGGCACACAGCGCAGCTGCCCTGAGGGCGCACGGCCAGTATCATGTAATGAGTCAAATTGACTCATTACATGCCGCCTGTTCTGTGCTGTGCGCCGCCGCACTGTGGAGGGAGAAGAGAGCCGCGCCGGGCAAGTGAGAAGGAGGAGGAGGGAGGGGGACTGGAGCCGCAGCAGCGCTATTTCATCGGTAGTAAGCGCCGCTGCAGCAGCCCCCTCTCCTTCCGTATTGGCTGCCCGGCGCTGCTGTGGATGCTGGGATGTGGTTCCTGGGATGTGGGGACTGCTGCAGCGGCGCTTACTACCAATGAAATAGCGCTGCTGCAGCTCCATTCCCCCTACCTCCTCCTCCTTGTCACCTCACTACCTGCACCGAGGAAGCTGCACGAGGAGCCTGACAGCGGGGAGATGGTAAGTCTCTCTCTCTCTCTCTCTCTCTCGGACACTGTCTGCCATAATGTGTAAAAAGGGGGCCTAGCTGCCGTAATGTGTAAAAAGGGGGACGCTGTCTGCCGTAATGTGTAAAAAGGGGGACGCTGTCTGCTGTAATGTATAAAAGGGTCTCTACCTTGTGTAGTGGCGCTACTGTGCAGCATAATTTGAATAATGGAGACTACTGTGCACCGTAGTATGAATTGCTATTATTTTGTGGCCACGCCCCTTCCCCATAAAGCCACGCCCCTATATATTTTTCACGCGCCTGCGGCGCTCACTGCCTCTATCTTACATGGGGGGGCGCCAATGTCGTTTCTTGCACACAGCGCTAAAATGCTGCTAATATGAGCCTTTAGTATGTGACATAAAACATCAATCCGCTCGATAATGTGTGAGCCAAAGCCAAGCAGCCTAAGACACAGCCCAATAATACACCTCTGGGACATTTAATGTACATGTGCTATAATAAGGATACCCGTGGGCTTGGGGTCCACTTGATGATCCTGTTGTATCTTTAATGGTCACCCTCTGTGGCACAAAGAGGTACACATGTTCAGCAATAATGCTCAGATGTCTGTGGCATTTAAATGGTGCTCAGATGGGATTATACTCCATTACACCACCACCAGCGTAGACCAGTGACGTGCTGTGCGGTCAGAGGTGCTCTTCTCCAGACCATTCATGTAACTGGTTATTTGGGTACCAGTCGCCTTCCTGCCAGCTTGAACCCATCTGTACATTTTCCTCTGATCTCTCTCTTTAACAATGTGTTTTCCCCCACAGAACTGTCGCTCATTGGATGTGTCTGTTTTGTGAACCTGTCCTTGTACACTGCAGAGACCGTTGTGTGTGAAAGTCACAGGAGATCAGCAGTGTATGAGCTACACAAACTAACCCATCAGGCATCAACTTTCATTCCAAGGTCAAAGTCACTTTTAGAGCACATTTCTTCCCCATACTGATGTTTGACTTGAACAACAACTGAACCTCTTGACCATGTCTGCATGCTTTTGTGCATAGAGTTGCTACCACATGATTAGCTGATTAGATATTTGCACATCGTGCATATACAGTATACAGGTGTATATAATAAGGTGGCCAATGAGTGTAGATAAAACAAACTATGCAACAACAAAAAAATCACATTACACATCTTATTAAAAATATCTCATATTTGTTATTTGTTAGGGTCTCCTGCCCTGTGCTGCCACGTCGTCATGGCAACCGGGAGACAAGTGCTAGTGGAGTAACCTGAGCGCAGCTGATACTCCGGTTCGGGTCTTTTTGCTGTGCAGTGGTTGTAGGCTCTGTGCACGGCAGGGGATCCGGTGCTGGTTTTTGTGCTCACAGTCTGTGAGGTCTGAGTGGGGCGTGGACAGCACCTGCTTTATAAGGCCTCTTTTCAGGGTAAGCAGATGCTGCTGAATCTTTGTTGGTTAGTCAGTTCATGAAAGTTAGCCAGTACTGTGTAGCTTTGTATTTGTTTGTTGCTTACTGCAAATAGGCCTGGGGATTTGGTATTACACTCTGCCAATCCAGACCTAGCAGTAAGACTGGAGTCAGTCGTTTAGCTTGCTGGGGTTCTGTTACTACTCTGTGAACCTAGCAAGTTTGCGGCTGTATTCTAAGACTTGCCTGTCTAATCCTGTCTCACTGTGCTAGGTGTCAGGGGTCAGTTTAGTGGCAGTAAGCTAAAACCTGTGCACTGCAAGTGAGAAATAGGATTGTGGAGACTCTCCTTGTGTCTATCATTCCATCTCTGACCAAGGAGTTTACTGCCACACCCGTTGGTAACCCTTTAGGGTTTTGCTGTTGCCCTTAGCAACAGCATTTCAGGTTCTCTACGTATTAAAACACAACATCTTGCTTTTTACATCTGAGCAGTTCTAATACAAGGGAGACACCCAGTTCCTTAGCCTCTGGGCTTCTCTGTTCACTTTGTGTGTATTTTGTTACCCTATCACCTTCTGTGTACGTTATGTCATATTCCCCAGTTTGTCTGTGAGTCCATTTGTTTTGCATAACAGTTCAAACACCAGTACATTCCTGCAGACACTGGAGTGCATAACAGTTCTGACACCAGTACTTTCCTGCAGGCACTGGTGTGCATAACATATTCAGCAGCCTAATACTCCTGTTGAAATTTTGTGGGAATATGGAGCATACCCCTCAAAATACGTTGCAACAGGTGGTCGATCAGGTGCAGGTCCTGACTCGACAATTTAATGATTTGTCCATTAAAATGCACACCTCCCAGGCTGCTGGCGGATCTCCCGCAGCAGCAGCACCTGCAGGGGTTAAGGAGCCGAAAGTAAATCTCCCGGATCGTTTTTCTGGAGATCGCTTGCAGTTCTTTTGTTTCAAGGAGAGCTGCAAGCTATACTTCCGGCTTAGGCCTCAGTCTTCTGGGTCGGAGATTCAGCGGGTGGGCATAGTGATTTCCTTGCTACAAGGAGACCCACAGGTCTGGGCATATGAGTTGCAGCCTGACTGTCCGTCGCTTAAAAGTGTTGATGCTTTTTTTTACGGCACTGGGCATGTTGTATGATGACCCTGACAAGACGGCCTCAGCCGAGGCTCAGATTTCGATCCTTAAGCAAGGGCGAAGGCCAGTTGAGGTTTACTGTACGGAGTTTCGGAGGTTGGCCCATGATACCCAGTGGAATGACCCAGCCCTGAGACACCAGTACCGAAGAGGTCTTTCTAACCAGATAAAGGACCAACTGGTACAATATCCCTTGCCTGATAGCTTGGATCAGCTCATGCAGTTATCCATCCGGGTGGATAGACGGCTGAGAGAGCGTAGGCTTGAAAGGGAGACTGAGATTTCCTTCCTTCCCAAGGGAACCTCAGACTCTGAGGAATTTTCTGAGGAGCCTATGCAGATTGGGGCTACCCGCCTCTCCTTGCGTGAGAAGACGCGGAGGAGACAGCAGGGGTTGTGTTTGTACTGTGGGAATAAAGGTCATGTGGTAGTATCATGCCCAGAAAAGCCGGAAAACTTCAGGGCCTGAGGGTGATGGGAAATATCCTGTCAGGCCAGAAGTCAGAATTTCCCAAGAAGACTTTTATCATTCCAGTGACCTTGAAGATCCTCGGTCAAACTGTCAAGACTGAGGCCTTTGTGGACAGTGGGGCCGACGGAGTTTTTATGGACCGCCAATTCGCCCTGAAACACTCTGTTTCCTTAGTACCCTTGGCATCGGAAATTGAGATTTGTGGGTTAAACGGGGAACCATTATCCCAAGGTAAAATTACCTCTTGCACTAGCCAGATTTCTTTGTTTATTGGAGCCACACACTCTGAAAAATTGTCCTTTTATGTGACTGTCTGTACTTTTGCCCCATTGGTGTTGGGGTTACCCTGGTTAAGGGCCCACAATCCTCAATTTGACTGGGTCTCTGGGGAGATTCTTAGTTGGGGTACTGATTGTTTCAGGAGTTGCTTGAGCCTTCCAGTCAGGCTCTCGCAGCTAAGTTTGCCAGGATTGCCAGGGTGTTATGCAGATTTTGCGGACGTGTTCTCCAAAAAAGTTGCAGAGGTACTACCTCCCCATCGCCCCTATGACTGTGCCATTGATTTGTTGCCAAATGCTAAGCTTCCCAAGAGCAGGTTGTACTCCCTGTCACGTCCTGAGACTCAGGCTATGGCAGAGTACATTCAGGAGAACTTGGCTAAGGGATTTATCAGACCTTCACAGTCTCCAGTTGGGTCGGGGTTCTTCTTCGTGGGTAAAAAGGACGGTTCGTTGCGACCCTGCATCGACTTCAGGGAATTGAACCGTATCACGATTAAAAACTCATACCCACTGCCTCTCATTTCGGTCTTGTTTGACCAGCTTCGTACTGCCACCATTTTTTCTAAGATTGACCTACGCGGTGCGTACAATCTAATCCGAATAAGAGAGGGGGATGAATGGAAGACTGCCTTTAATACCCACTCAGGGCATTATGAATATTTGGTGATGCCTTTTGGGCTCTGTAATGCCCCGGCAGTCTTCCAGGATTTCATGAATGATGTGCTCAGGGAATATTTGGATAGATTCTTAGTTGTATACTTAGATGACATCCTAATCTTCTCCCATTCCCTGGAGGAACATCGGAAGCATGTACGCTTAGTCCTCCAGAAACTCAGAGACCACCGGCTTGGGGCGAAGCTGGAGAAGTGCGAATTTGAAGTTCAGCAAATCGCATTTCTAGGATATATTATCTCCCCAGAAGGTTTCCAAATGGAGGGTTCCAAGGTACAGGCAGTCCTGGATTGGGTGCAGCCCACTAGTTTGAAGGCGCTTCAGCGTTTCCTGGGCTTTGCAAATTTTTATAGACGATTAATCGCTGGATTTTCGTCTATAGTGGCGCCCTTGGTGGCACTCACTAAGAAAGGGGCGGATGTTGCTCACTGGTGTTGTGAGGCTAAAGCGGCTTTTGCCCGTCTCAAAAGGGCATTTGTTTCGGCCAAGGTGCTGCGACACCCAGATCCAGAGCGTCCTTTTGTGGTGGAGGTGGATGCCTCTGAGATGGGTATTGGGGCAGTGCTTTCTCAGATGGGAGTGTCTGATAATCGCCTTCATCCCTGTGCTTACTTTTCCCGTAAATTTTCGCCTGCCGAGATGAATTATGACGTGGGTAACCGGGAATTGTTGGCTATTAAGGATGCACTGGAGGAGTGGAGACACTGGCTTGAGGGGGCTAAGTTTGTGGTCTCAATTCTCACTGACCATAAGAATCTGGCATATTTAGAGTCAGCGAAGCGTCTCAATGCCAGGCAGGCACGATGGGCTTTGTTTTTTGCTCGCTTTAATTTTTTGATAACATATCGCCCTGGGTCAAAAAACATCAAGGCTGATGCGCTCTCGCTGAGTTTTGCTCCAATCCAGGAGACCACCGAGGAGCCGTTGCCCATTGTTTCCCCATCATGTATTAAAGTGGGCATTACTCAGGACCTCTTATCATTAGTCCTTAGAGCACAGGAGCAGGCTCCTCCAGACCTTCCGGTAGGTCTTTTGTTTGTGCCTCCTAGGTTAAGACAGCGAGTGTTCCTGGAATTCCATGCCAAGAAGTCGGCAGGTCACCCGGGTATTGCCAGAACTCGGGAGTTGCTATCTAGGGCGGTGTGGTGGCCCTCGGTGGCTAAGGATGTGGATCAGTGGGTTCGGGCATGTGACATCTGTGCCCGAAATAAGACTCCTAGAGGGGTTCCTGTTGGCCCATTACATCCACTCTCTATCCCATCTAAGCCATGGACCCACATTTCAATGGATTTTGTGGTGGACTTGCCCAAATCCTCGGGGATGACAGCCATCTGGGTTGTCGTTGACAGGTTTTCGAAGATGGCGCACTTCGTTCCACTGGTTGGGCTGCCATCAGCCAGACGCCTGTCTGAATTATTTATGCTGCATGTTGTGCGTCTCCACGGGTTGCCACTTGATGTGGTCTCTGACCGCGGATCCCAGTTTGTGGCCAAATTCTGGAGGGCATTTTGTTCCGATCTCCAGATTTCTGTCAGCTTGTCGTCAGGCTACCATCCGCAGTCTAATGGGCAGACTGAAAGGGTGAACCAGTCCTTGGAGCAGTTCCTCAGGTGTTATGTCTCCAAGTGTCAGACTGACTGGGTTGCTCATCTGTCCATGGCGGAGTTTGCCTATAACAACGCGGCTCACTCTGCTACAGGGATCTCTCCCTTCCTTTGTGTGTATGGGCATCATCCTAAGGCCAATTCTTTTGACCCCCTGGACTCCACGCCTGGTGGTTCCTCTGTGGTTTCGGTCCTTAGAGGTATTTGGCGGAAAGTGAAGAAAGCCCTTGTGTCTGTGTCATTAGTGACCAAAAGGGTTTTTGATAAGCGGAAAAGACCCTGCAGCTTCAAATTAGGAGACTTCGTCTGGTTGTCTACCAAGAATTTGAAGTTGAGACAGCCATCTCATAAGTTAGGGCCCCAGTTCATCGGCCCTTATAAGATCCCCAGGGTTATCAATCCGGTGGCATTTCAGTTAGATCTGCCCCGTTCTTTGGGTATCAATAAAACATTTCATTGTTCCCTTTTAAAACGGCCGATTAGTAATCCTTCTTCCAGTGGAAGACCTTCCCCTCTTCTGATACGTGGCCAGAGGGAGTTTGTTGTTGAAAGGATTCTTGACTCCAAGGTGGTTCGGGGTCGGCTGTCATTTTTGGTGCACTGGAAGGGGTATGGCCCGGAGGAGCGGTCGTGGGTGCGCAGTTGTGATCTTCATGCCCCCAGACTGATACGCTCTTTCTTCTCGCAGTTCCCCAATAAACCCGGTGGTAGGGGTTCTTTGACCCCTCGTCAGAGAAGGGGTACTGTTAGGGTCTCCTGCCCTGTGCTGCCACGTCGTCATGGCAACCGGGAGACAAGTGCTAGTGGAGTAACCTGAGCGCAGCTGATACTCCGGTTCGGGTCTTTTTGCTGTGCAGTGGTTATAGGCTCTGTGCACGGCAGGGGATCCGGTGCTGATTTTTGTGCTCACAGTCTGTGAGGTCTGAGTGGGGCGTGGACAGCACCTGCTTTATAAGGCCTCTTTTCAGGGTAAGCAGATGCTGCTGAATCTTTGTTGGTTAGTCAGTTCATGAAAGTTAGCCAGTACTGTGTAGCTTTGTATTTGTTTGTTGCTTACTGCAAATAGGCCTGGGGATTTGGTATTACACTCTGCCAATCCAGACCTAGCAGTAAGACTGGAGTCAGTCGTTTAGCTTGCTGGGGTTCTGTTACTACTCTGTGAACCGAGCAAGTTTGCGGCTGTATTCTAAGACTTGCCTGTCTAATCCTGTCTCACTGTGCTAGGTGTCAGGGGTCAGTTTAGTGGCAGTAAGCTAAAACCTGTGCACTGCAAGTGAGAAATAGGATTGTGGAGACTCTCCTTGTGTCTATCATTCCATCTCTGACCAAGGAGTTTACTGCCACACCCGTTGGTAACCCTTTAGGGTTTTGCTGTTGCCCTTAGCAACAGCATTTCAGGTTCTCTACGTATTAAAACACAACATCTTGCTTTTTAGATCTGAGCAGTTCTAATACAAGGGAGATACCCAGTTCCTTAGCCTCTGGGCTTCTCTGTTCACTTTGTGTGTATTTTGTTACCCTATCACCTTCTGTGTACGTTATGTCATATTCCCCAGTTTGTCTGTGAGTCCATTTGTTTTGCATAACAGTTCAAACACCAGTACATTCCTGCAGACACTGGAGTGCATAACAGTTCTGACACCAGTACTTTCCTGCAGGCACTGGTGTGCATAACATTATTTTAGTAATCCTAATAAAGTTAATGTGTAAGAGGAACCAGCCATAGATTGTAGTATTTCTTATTTCTATATCGTACCGCTAACGTGGAAAAAACACCTTTCACAGTAACCTCATAACTCTGTGTCGCCATCTAGTGGTTGTAAAGAGGGAAGACATGTAGTTATGTGTTTCAAAAGACAAATGTTTTTCTGGGTTTTTACTTTTGCCATGTAATTACAATATGTTATGCATAAAGTGTACAATATATTACGTATATCCAAAAGCATTCTCTTGTGAATTATTCATGTATTTATTCATTAATTCACGTACCTGGGTTTTGACCATTTCTTCACGATCATTTTGCATTGACATTTGCCCACAGCATAGACATACAGTAAGATGCCAGGCCTTAAAAATTACTTCTGCTGCATTTTTATGTACAGTATTTAGTTATATGTATATGTAAGTTGTGAAACTACTGTCTCCGGTAATTCCCAATCATTTATTTGCCTTACATCCTGTTGTGTTGGTGCTATTGAACAGTTTGCCCAAATCGTAGCTCTCTCCTGCTATAGCCAAACGACGGCTCAGTTGAGCTGTTCCTATTTTCATGGGGTCAGCAAAATGCAGTAATTTACCTAACACCATCTTCAGATGGCATTGAGGGAGCATCACCAGAGAGTGATCTATTCCCAGCGAGCTCCGTGTTCCTCTCCCCCTGTCACTAAGGGGCATATTTAGCAAAGAATATCTGCAGGATATCCCCCCTAAATATTAAGTATCACCTGGATTTGATCCCCGGTTTTTCACAACAAATGTAGCCCCCATAGGATAAAATGTCTAACAAGCTCCAGAATACAAATCTTCAGATGGCATTAGTCTATGGGTACAGATTTCAAAGTTTCCCAGGAGAGAGGTCCGTAGGCTCCCTTCCCTGACAGTGGCAGCTCACACATGCTTGGGATAATGCACAGTACTGCGGCCGGATTTTCGCGATAAGAAATGATCGTTAAAAACAATGACCAATCCTGTGGCGCCACACTCTAAAGCGGCAGTTTTCTATCGGGGTAATTGACCGCAGGTAATTGGATACCCCCCTTACTGTGTGTAGAAGCTTACATGTACGCTTACATAAACACAGCGGCTTGCAAGCCTATAAAGGTTTCGTAAGATCTTCCTTTGCTTCGTAGCCAGTTCACCATGTATCATAGTGTAATACTCCGGCAAATAAAAAATATCATAGAGCAATATTTATATGCAAACCATGAATTTTATTCATTGTAAAAAATGGAGGAAATATCCATACCATATAGATGACATAATATCACATCACATCCACTCCAAAAGGGAGATGGAACCAGGTGTCCCAATTCAGAGTGGAAATGGACTAATAGGTAGGATTAGGGAGGCCAATGCCGGGCCATTTTTTTTCAATCCTGGGTATCGGGATTGAAAAATGGTCAATCCCAGGATTCCCAGGATTCTCGGGATTGGCTATTCCCTATGTGTCCGCTGCCCTGCCCCGCCCGCCCCGCACACACAATACTCACCATACCACGGTGGCGGGTGGTTTGCGAAACATCCGTCACTCTCGATGGGTGACAGCGAACAGCAAGCAGGGGAGCCGGGAGGAGGGAGCCGGGCAGCATCTGAGCGCTCTGAGGATGCTCAACGCTGCCCGGTTTAAAAAAAACAAAGGGCCGATTGATCCCTCAATCCCAGGGATTGGAGCTTCCAATCCCAGGATTGAATCCAGGCCATTTTTTGGCCTAAATCCTGGAATCCCGGCGATCCCGGGATTGGCCTCCCTAGGTAGGATACAGCACCTCCAAAAAAGTCACACTAACCAACGCGTTTCAATGCACTATGGGATCTTTTTCAAGGTGAGTGTGTGTCTAATAATAAAACACTGCCGCATGTATGATCATTCTTTTATGTTTAGATAGAAATGATAATTGTTGGATCTATTAAATAAGCCCTTTAATATGTTTCGCACATGAGGAGTGATCAGTCCGGGACAGAAACTAAAACTGAGAGCAACAGTTATTAAAGGTTCTCCACTAGGGCAGAGTTGCTGTCCCTGTGCATGTACAGTACCTGGGTAATTCGTATGTTATCGCTGTATATAGTGGAAATAACAAGATGGTTACCAGGCACATTTTTGGGGATACTAATAAATAGGTCTTGGCATTAAAGGTCTGCTTATTGGTGCACAGAAAATACACTCCCAGTGGGTGGCGGCTTAGCGTTTGCACGGCTGCTAAAATCTGCTAGCGAGCGAACAACTCGGAATGACCCCCTAAATCTCTTGCATTACACCTACAGCCTGCGGTCCTGGATCTCCTGCACCAATTATATCTTCTCCTGGCGAACCTCCTAATTAAATACCAGGGGGTTCCTATTAGTGATTAGGACTCTCTCTATACTGCAAATGTTTCTCCACTTTCAAATCCATAAAGTGGGATTTTCTCAGATGGCAAAAATAAAGAATTAAATTTTTGATCAGTGTATATGTATTTGTCTAATATAAATGTAAAAAATGGGTAAACACTAGAGATGAGCGGATTCGGTTCTCAGAGAACTGAACCCTACCGAACGTCATGTCCGGAGCCGAGTCGGGCTCGGGTTTTCCTGCCTGACTCGGAAACCAGAACGAGGCAAAATGTCGTCATCCCGCTGTCGGATTCTCGTGGGGTTTGAATTCCATATAAGGAGCCGAGCATCGCTGCCATTTTCACTCCGGCATTGGAGAGTGTAGAGAGAGGACGTGTCTCCGTCCTCAGTGTCCTCAGTGTCCGTGTCTTGTGCTGCATCAGTCCAGTCACAGTGGTGGTGTCCTCTGCTGCCATATGTCCAGTGCTGCTGTATAAGTCCAGTCCATTGCAGTGCTACTGTGTTGTCCTGCATCAGTCCAGTGGTGGTGTCCTTGTGCTGCCGGCCTGCCGTATATGTCCCTTTATCCTGCCGTATATGTCCAGTGATCCTGCCGTATATGTCCATTGATACTGCCGTATATGTGCAGTGATACTGCCGTATATGTCCAGTGATACTGCCGTATATGTCCAGCGATACTGCCGTATATGTCCAGTGATCCTGCCGTATATGTCCAGTGATACTGCCGTATATGTGCAGTGATACTGCCGTATATGTCCAGTGATACTGCCGTATATGTCCAGTGATACTGCCGTATATGTGCAGTGATACTGCCGTATATGTCCAGTGATCCTGCCGTATATGTCCAGTGATACTGCCGTATATGTGCAGTGATACTGCCGTATATGTCCAGTGATACTGCCGTATATGTCCAGTGATACTGCCGTATATGTCCAGTGATACTGCCGTATATGTCCAGCGATACTGCCGTATATGTGCAGTGATACTGCCGTATATGTCCAGTGATACTGCCGTATATGTCCAGTGATACTGCCGTATATGTCCAGTGATACTGCCGTATATGTCCAGCGATACTGCCGTATATGTCCAGTGATCCTGCCGTATATGTCCATTGATACTGCCGTATATGTGCAGTGATACTGCCGTATATGTCCAGTGATACTGCCGTATATGTCCAGCGATACTGCCGTATATGTCCAGTGATCCTGCCGTATATGTCCAGTGATACTGCCGTATATGTGCAGTGATACTGCCGTATATGTCCAGTGATACTGCCGTATATGTCCAGTGATACTGCCGTATATGTCCAGTGATACTGCCGTATATGTGCAGTGATACTGCCGTATATGTGCAGTGATACTGCCGTATATGTGCAGTGATACTGCCGTATATGTCCAGTGATACTGCCGTATATGTCCAGTGATACTGCCGTATATGTCCAGTGATACTGCCGTATATGTCCAGCGATACTGCCGTATATGTCCAGTGATCTTGCCATATAATTACAGCGATCCTGCCGTATAATTACAGTGGTACTGGCGTATAAGTCCAGTCCAGTGATACTGCCGTATATGTCCAGTGATACTGCCGTATATGTCCAGTGATACTGCCGTATATGTCCAGTGATACTGCCGTATATGTGCAGTGATCCTGCCGTATATGTCCAGTGATACTGCCGTATATGTCCAGTGATACTGCCGTATATGTCCAGTGATACTGCCGTATATGTCCAGTGATACTGCCGTATATGTCCAGTGATACTGCCGTATATGTGCAGTGATACTGCCGTATATGTCCAGTGATACTGCCGTATATGTCCAGTGATACTGCCGTATATGTCCAGTGATACTGCCGTATATGTCCAGCGATACTGCCGTATATGTCCAGTGATACTGCCATATAATTACAGCGATCCTGCCGTATAATTACAGTGGTACTGGCGTATAAGTCCAGTCCAGTGATACTGCCGTATATGTCCAGTGATACTGCCGTATATGTCCAGTGATACTGCCGTATATGTGCAGTGATACTGCCGTATATGTCCAGTGATACTGCCGTATATGTCCAGCGATACTGCCGTATATGTCCAGTGATACTGCCATATAATTACAGCGATCCTGCCGTATAATTACAGTGGTACTGGCGTATAAGTCCAGTCCAGTGATACTGCCGTATATGTCCAGTGATACTGCCGTATATGTCCAGTGATACTGCCGTATATGTCCAGCGATACTGCCGTATATGTCCAGTGATACTGCCGTATATGTCCAGCGATACTGCCGTATATGTCCAGTGATACTGCCATATAATTACAGCGATCCTGCCGTATAATTACAGTGGTACTGGCGTATAAGTCCAGTCCAGTGATACTGCCGTATATGTCCAGTGATACTGCCGTATATGTCCAGTGATACTGCCGTATATGTGCAGTGATACTGCCGTATATGTCCAGTGATACTGCCGTATATGTCCAGCGATACTGCCGTATATGTCCAGTGATACTGCCATATAATTACAGCGATCCTGCCGTATAATTACAGTGGTACTGGCGTATAAGTCCAGTCCAGTGATACTGCCGTATATGTCCAGTGATACTGCCGTATATGTCCAGTGATACTGCCGTATATGTCCAGTGATACTGCCGTATATGTCCAGTGATATATACGTCATTGTTTAAGCATCCAGAGACAGTGTGTTCCATCCTACCATTGCTCCATACGAGAATATTGCAATATTAGTTTTGAGATCACCTCTTTTCTGTCCCCAATCACTCACCTCCAGCAAAAGCCAGATTCCCCGCTGGGTACCGCTTGTCTCGGTTTTGTCTGTGGATTGACAATGGTGTTAGGGTGGTTTCCAACATCCTAGGATCAAACCACTGAGCCCCACTTGGTTCCCTACAGGACAATTTAGAAATCCGAACTATTACCCTGTTTGGTTGAGACGCTATGTAGATTCTGTTCTCAATCACCTCATCACTAGAGACCCTTAAGAGCAGAGGCTGGCTGGGCAGGGGGGCAGGGTGCAATCTGCCTCTGAGGCCAGTGCAATTTAAGTGATCCAGGGTCATTTTCTCATTGCATTCCCTGTGAAAAGCTGGGCCACTTGCTTGAGTCTGCACCCCCAGGCTGAAAGTTGCCAGCCAGCCCCTGCTGAAGGGCCACATGGGTCTTGGGCTGAAATGGTGAAAAGCCTATACTGAGAAGAGGAGGAGGTGTGACTGGTACTGTGTGGGTGTGGCTAGTGTTGGGTGGGTGTGGCCAGTGCTGTGTGGTGTGGCCAGTGCTGTGGAGGGTGGCCAGTGCCATATGGGCGTATACGCAGCCCCCCTTACCAACCCCACTGTATCTATAAATATGTAAAGCAGAAAAATTACATAATTTATTGAGGAATAATTTAATATAATTTTAATACTGGTGATTCCTATCCCACCGTGTGTTTAGCCGGACAGTGGGTTGTCATCACGCTGCCGTATAATGATGGGCTTATTTTTATATGGGGGGCCAGCATCTATTTCCCAGCAGAGAGGGACAGCGGGCATGGCACTGAGCAGTGTTCATGCCCCATAGTGACGAAACAGGGGCGTGGCTTGCAGCAAAGCCATGCACTCTAGCCACGAGGTCACACCCACTAACCAGAGGCCATGCCCCCTTATTTCAGACGCGCATGGAAGGCGTGCACAGATGTCCCTCCACGGCGCAAAGAAGTTGGGAGGTATGCATTAGAGACCGCCTTTGTTTTAAGATACAATATTACATTATTCATCTTGATAACCGGATGACAGATCGACAATGTAAAGGTCGACACCAAATTGTTGACAGGTAGAAAGGTCAACTGATGAAAGGTCAACTGGGCTTAAGGTCGTCAAGTACAAAAGGATGACATGCTCAAATGGTCAACATATTTTTGGGGGGATTTTTTCCATGTTTTTTTCATCTTTTGCTTCATTTGATAGCCGTGTATAGCTATGTATAGTTATTCAGAACGCCCAAAACGCAACAAGCGAATCGAGCCGCCCAGGGGACGCTTTTCACTTGGGGGTGGTCAGAACACACGTCCTAAGCACCATTTTACCCCAAAAACACATAAAAACTGTTTCGAAAATATGTGTTGACCATGTGCATGTCGACTATTTAAATATGTCGACATTTTGTACCTGTGGATGTTAAGACCAGTTGACCTTTCATCAGTCGGTCGACCTTTTATACCTCATTTGGTGTCAACCCAATAACTGTCAATCTCTTATGACTTAAGGGCACATACACTAGGACAATAATGCCTGATTTCAGCCGATTTCGGGCATTCGGCCCAATATATTGGATGAAATCAGGCATTTTTGAGGTGTTTCCAATCCGATCCAATCTGATGCGCGTTCCCGTGAGCATCGGATCGGATCCTCCGGATTGAATGTGCTGCACATTCAATCAGGTCCGACCTGGGGGCATGGCTGGGATCGCCCAGGATCGGCCAAGATACATCATATGCAAAAGGACAGCATACGATGTATCTTATCCGATCCTGCCCCCCGGGAGGCTGCCGGGGTGATCACCAGCGGTCGCCTCCGACATGTGGTCGCTCTAGTGTATGAGGCCCTTTACCCATTCAGCTTTTCTGCACATTGCTTTAGATGTGCTAAATAACACTACTGGAATCCCACTGATAGCCGCATCTGAGATCTGATTATCACTGTGTATAGATAAATGATTATCACTGTGTATAGATAAATGATAATCACTGTGTATAGATAAATGATAATCACTGTGTATAGATAAATTATTATCACTGTGTATAGATAAATGATAATCACTGTGTATAGATAAATGATTATCACTGTGTATAGATAGATAAATGATTATCACTGTGTATAGATAGATAAATGATTATCACTGTGTATAGATAAATGATAATCACTGTGTATAGATAAATGATTATCACTGTGTATAGATAGATAAATGATAATCACTGTGTATAGATAAATGATTATCTCTGTGTATAGATAAATGATTATCACTGTGTATAGATAAGACAGTTTTACATGATACATGGCTTTGTGTCTCCCATTATTGTATGTTTACAGATTAGTACCCAATGAGATTATGGGGTATATTCAATAACTGTCGGAAGCTGCCGTCTTGTCGGAAAGGCCCACTTGCTGGAGCCGGGTGGACACCGCAATGAGCCTCTGCTGATTCAGCCGCTGCTCGCCCGTCTCCTCCTCTCCGTCTCCCCTCTTCTGCTGCTTTTCCGCTGCTGCCCACACCGCCGCAGACACAGAAGCTGCTGTCAAAGTCAAAAATATTACATAGAGAGAACATACAGACTCCACACATTATGAGTCGCTAAGCTTACAAATACGCGCAGCGAGCACAGCAGTATATGGTAACATACGCATTTACACAGACATGCCACAAAGATAGATTCTACACATATTTCATACAGCACATAAATTGAACATATCAAGCGCCAGATATCATAATGTTTTAAATTATATTATGGAGTAACGTCATGTATGTGTATTATTGGAGCGGAGCAAGATGGACATGTCGTGTTTGGTGTCACAGTAACCAGATTAATGTGTAGATTCATTTGAATGCCTGTTATTAAGATGTAGCACATTGACAGGAGTAGTTATGATTGAATGTAAAAACATAAAGCCACAATTCTGATGCCTAAAGCTGCCTAATGATAGCGCTGGCTCTGCATGTGCCATTACTGTGCATCGCTGGGGTGTAACCAGAGAATCAGGGAGTGTCTGGTCCCTCTTTCCTGCTCCTAGTTACAGCATGTGCCATTACTGTGCATCGCTGGGGTGTAACCAGAGAATCAGGGAGTGTCTGGTCCCTCTTTCTTGCTCCTAGTTACAGCATGTGCCATTACTGTGCATCGCTGGGGTGTAACCAGGGAATCAGAGAGTGTCTGGTCCCTCTCTCCTACTCCTAGTTACAGCATGTGCCATTACTGTGCATCGCTGGGGTGTAACCAGGGAATCAGAGAGTGTCTGGTCCCTCTCTCCTGCTCCTAGTTACAGCATGTGCCATTACTGTGCATTGCTGGGGTATAACCAGAGAATCAGGGAGTGTTTGGTCCCTCTCTCCTGTTCCTAGTTACAATGAACATTCCATTTAAAGCATGTGATGGACAGGAAACTCATGCCAGCCCTTTTGATGTCTTCAAGGCTTGCATATGAACTGACCAATGACTCATCATGAATGAGAAAGTTCCCTCCTCTAGACTAGTAACAAGAGATCTGTATATGCCCTCAAGAGACTCAGTGTATAGGTGATCACACACACAGCCGGCTGCCCTTTTTGTCCCAGATGATGGTGGAGGTGCTGTCTGCCCAGTGGCTGCATGATTTTACTGAGAGAGAGAGAGAGTGATATGGAGCGTAGTGAGCATTTGAACAAAATATGGTAATTGTATTGCTGGCCATGTCTGTATTTGAATTAGTTTGTAATAACTGCTTACTGTGTAAATTGTAACCATGTAACTATATATACTGTACACTGTGATATATTGAATACATATCCTTTTAATAACAAATATATACATCAATGAGCTTTGGAACTCAGATAATGTGTGGGTGTATTGTTTTCTCTTATGGGATGCAGTGTTTTGCGATGTATAGCGCACATTCATGGCACATGGTAATAAGATGCGCAGGCGTCCACAATATATAATAGAGCTGGCATCTTAAATATTTGTTAGAAAGCAATTTGACTTTTACACAGCTGACAGCTCTCCCCCGCCACCCACCCTTCTCGGCGCTGCTGACAGCTCCCACCGCCGCTGCTGTCAGCGCACCCAGCAGCTGGCAGGACAAGCGGCAGGACAAGATACCGGGAGCGGCCAAATCCGACAGTTGGATTTGGCCGCTCTTTGAATAGGGGTTGTCAGGTCCATTCCTACTCCTAGTTACAGCATGTGCTATTACTGTGCATCGCTGGGATGTAACCAGAGAATCAGGGAGTGTCTGGTCCCTCTCTCCTGCTCCTAGTTACAGCATGTGCCATTACTGTGCATCGCTGGGGTGTAACCAGGGAATCAGGGCGTGTCTGGTCTCTCTCTCCTGCTCCTAGTTACAGCATGTGCCATTACTGTGCATCGCTGGGGTGTAACCAGGGAATCAGGGAGTGTCTGGTCCCTCTCTCCTGCTCCTAGGTACAGCATGTGCCATTACTGTGCATCGCTGGGGTGTAACCAGGGAATCAGAGAGTGTCTGGTCCCTCTCTCCTGCTCCTAGGTACAGCATGTGCCATTACTGTGCATCGCTGGGGTGTAACAAGGGAATCAGGGAGTGTCTGGTCTCTCTCTCCTGCTCCTAGTTACAGCATGTGCCATTACTGTGCATCGCTGGGGTGTAACCAGAGAATCAGGGAGTGTCTGGTCTCTCTCTCCTGCTCCTAGTTACAGCATGTGCCATTACTGTGCATCGCTGGGGTGTAACCAGGGAATCAGGGAGTGTCTGGTCCCTCTCTCCTGCTCCTAGTTACAGCATGTGCCATTACTGTGCATCACTGGGGTGTAATCAGAGAATCAGGGAGTGTCTGGTCCCTCTCTCCTGCTCCTAGTTACAGCATGTGCCATTACTGTGCATCGCTGGGGTGTAACCAGGGAATCAGGGAGTGTCTGGTCCCTCTCTCCTGCTCCTAGTTACAGCATGTGTCATTACTGTGCATCGCTGGGGTGTAACCAGGGAATCAGGGAGTGTCTGGTCCCTCTCTCCTGCTCCTAGTTACAGCATGTGTCATTACTGTGCATCGCTGGGGTGTAACCAGGGAATCAGAGAGTGTCTGGTCCCTCTCTCCTGCTCCTAGTTACAGCATGTGCCATTACTGTGCATCGCTGGGGTGTAACCAGGGAATCAGGGCGTGTCTGGTCTCTCTCTCCTGCTCCTAGTTACAGCATGTGCCATTACTGTGCATCGCTGGGGTGTAACCAGAGAATCAGGGAGTGTCTGGTCCCTCTCTCCTGCTCCTAGTTACAGTACCATTACTGTGCATCGCTGGGGTGTAACCAGGGAATCAGGGAGTGTCTGGTCCCTCTCTCCTGCTCCTAGTTACAGCATGTGCCATTACTGTGCATCGCTGGGGTGTAACCAGGGAATCAGAGAGTGTCTGGTCCCTCTCTCCTGCTCCCAGTTACAGCATGTGCCATTACTGTGCATCGCTGGGGTGTAACCAGGGAATCAGGGAGTGTCTGGTCCCTCTCTCCTGCTCCTAGTTACAGCATGTGCCATTACTGTGCATCGCTGGGGTGTAACCAGAGAATCAGGGAGTGTCTGGTCCCTCTCTCCTGCTCCTAGTTACAGCGTGTGTCATTACTGTGCATCGCTGGGATGTAACCAGGGAATCAGGGAGTGTCTGGTCCCTCTCTCCTGCTCCTAGTTACAGCATGTGCCATTACTGTGCATCGCTGGGGTGTAACCAGGGAATCAGGGAGTGTCTGGTCCCTCTCTCCTGCTCCTAGTTACAGCATGTGCCATTACTGTGCATCGCTGGGGTGTAACCAGGGAATCAGGGAGTGTCTGGTCCCTCTCTCCTGCTCCTAGTTACAGGACCATTACTGTGCATCGCTGGGGTGTAACCAGGGAATCAGAGAGTGTCTGGTCCCTCTCTCCTGCTCCTAGTTACAGCATGTGCCATTACTGTGCATCGCTGGGGTGTAACCAGGGAATCAGGGAGTGTCTGGTCCCTCTCTCCTGCTCCCAGTTACAGCATGTGCCATTACTGTGCATCGCTGGGGTGTAACCAGGGAATCAGGGAGTGTCTGGTCCCTCTCTCCTGCTCCCAGTTACAGCATGTGCCATTACTGTGCATCGCTGGGGTGTAACCAGGGAATCAGGGAGTGTCTGGTCCCTCTCTCCTGCTCCTAGTTACAGCATGTGCCATTACTGTGCATCGCTGGGGTGTAACCAGGGAATCAGGGCGTGTCTGGTGCCTCTCTCCTGCTCCTAGTTACAGGACCATTACTGTGCATCGCTGGGGTGTAACCAGAGAATCAGGGAGTGTCTGGTCCCTCTCTCCTGCTCCTGGTTACAGCATGTGTCATTACTGTGCATCGCTGGGGTGTAATCAGGGAGTGTCTGTTCCCTCTCTCCTACTCCTAGTTACAGCATGTGCCATTACTGTGCATCGCTGGGGTGTAATCAGGGAGTGTCTGTTCCCTCTCTCCTACTCCTAGTTACAGCATGTGCCATTACTGTGCATCGCTGGGGTGTAACCAGGGAATCAGGGAGTGTCAGTTCCCTCTCTCCTGCTCCTAGTTACAGCATGTGCCATTACTGTGCATCGCTGGGGTGTAACCAGGGAATCAGAGAGTGTCTGGTCCCTCTCTCCTGCTCCTAGTTACAGCATGTGCCATTACTGTGCATCGCTGGGGTGTAACCAGGGAATCAGGGAGAGCCTGGTCCCTCTCTCCTGCTCCTAGTTACAGCATGTGCCATTACTGTGCATCGCTGGGGTGTAACCAGGGAATCAGGGAGTGTCAGGTCCCTCTCTCCTGCTCCTAGTTACAGTACCATTACTGTGCATCGCTGGGGTGTAACCAGGGAATCAGGGAGTGTCAGGTCCCTCTCTCCTGCTCCTAGTTACAGCATGTGCCATTACTGTGCATCGCTGGGGTGTAACCAGGGAATCAGGGAGTGTCAGGTCCCTCTCTCCTGCTCCTAGTTACAGTACCATTACTGTGCATCACTGGGGTGTAACAAGAGAATCAGGGAGAGCCTGGTCCCTCTCTCCTGCTCCTAGTTACAGCATGTGCCATTACTGTGCATCGCTGGGGTGTAACCAGAGAATCAGGGAGTGTCTGGTCCCTCTTTCCTGCTCCTAGTTACAGCATGTGTCATTACTGTGCATCGCTGGGGTGTAACCAGAGAATCAGGGAGTGTCTGGTCCCTCTTTCCTGCTCCTAGTTACAGCATGTGCCATTACTGTGCATCGCTGGGGTGTAACCAGAGAATCAGGGAGTGTCTGGTCCCTCTCTCCTGCTCCTAGTTACATTATGGGCCATTACTGTGCATCGCTGGGGTGTAACCAGAGAATCAGGGAGTGTCTGGTCCCTCTCTCCTGCTCCTAGTTACAGCATGTGCCATTACTGTGCATCGCTGGGGTGTAACCAGAGAAACAGGGAGGGTCTGGTCCCTCTCTCCTGCTCCTAGTTACAGCGTGTGCCATTACTGTGCATCGCTGGGGTGTAACCAGAGAAACAGGGAGGGTCTGGTCCCTCTCTCCTGCTCCTAGTTACAGCGTGTGCCATTACTGTGCATCGCTGGGGTGTAACCAGGGAATCAGGGAGTGTCTGGTCCCTCCTGCTCCTAGTTACAGCATGTGCCATTACTGTGCATCGCTGGGGTGTAACCAGAGAATCAGGGAGTGTCTGGTCCCTCTCTCCTGCTCCTAGTTACAGCATGTGCCATTACTGTGCATCGCTGGGGTGTAACCAGGGAATCAGGGCGTGTCTGGTCTCTCTCTCCTGCTCCTAGTTACAGCATGTGCCATTACTGTGCATCGCTGGGGTGTAACCAGAGAATCAGGGAGTGTCTGGTCCCTCTCTCCTGCTCCTAGTTACAGTACCATTACTGTGCATCACTGGGGTGTAACCAGGGAATCAGGGAGTGTCTGGTCCCTCTCTCCTACTCCTAGTTACAGCATGTGCCATTACTGTGCATCGCTGGGGTGTAATCAGGGAGTGTCTGGTCCCTCTCTCCTGCTCCTAGTTACAGCATGTGCCATTACTGTGCATCGCTGGGGTGTAACCAGGGAATCAGGGAGTGTCTGGTCCCTCTCTCCTGCTCCTAGTTACAGCATGTGCCATTACTGTGCATCGCTGGGGTGTAACCAGGGAATCAGAGAGTGTCTGGTCCCTCTCTCCTGCTGCTAGTTACAGCATGTGCCATTACTGTGCATCGCTGGGGTGTAACCAGAGAATCAGGGAGTGTCTGGTCCCTCTCTCCTGCTCCCAGTTACAGCATGTGCCATTACTGTGCATCGCTGGGGTGTAACCAGGGAATCAGGGAGTGTCTGGTCCCTCTCTCCTGCTCCTAGTTACAGCATGTGCCATTACTGTGCATCACTGGGGTGTAATCAGAGAATCAGGGAGTGTCTGGTCCCTCTCTCCTACTGCTAGTTACAGCATGTGCCATTACTGTGCATCGCTGGGGTGTAATCAGGGAGTGTCTGTTCCCTCTCTCCTACTCCTAGTTACAGCATGTGCCATTACTGTGCATCGCTGGGGTGTAATCAGGGAGTGTCTGTTCCCTCTCTCCTACTCCTAGTTACAGCATGTGCCATTACTGTGCATCGCTGGGGTGTAACCAGGGAATCAGGGAGTGTCAGTTCCCTCTCTCCTGCTCCTAGTTACATCATGTGCCATTACTGTGCATCGCTGGGGTGTAACCAGGGAATCAGGGAGTGTCTGGTCCCTCTCTCCTGCTCCTAGTTACAGCATGTGCCATTACTGTGCATCGCTGGGGTGTAACCAGAGAATCAGGGAGTGTCTGGTCCCTCTCTCCTGCTCCTAGTTACAGCATGTGCCATTACTGTGCATCGCTGGGGTGTAACCAGGGAATCAGGGAGTGTCTGGTCCCTCTCTCCTGCTCCTAGTTACAGCATGTGCCATTACTGTGCATCGCTGGGGTGTAACCAGGGAATCAGGGAGTGTCTGGTCCCTCTCTCCTGCTCCTAGTTACAGCATGTGTCATTACTGTGCATCGCTGGGGTGTAACCAGAGAATCAGGGAGTGTCTGGTCCCTCTCTCCTGCTCCTAGTTACATTATGGGCCATTACTGTGCATCGCTGGGGTGTAACCAGGGAATCAGGGAGTGTCTGGTCCCTCTCTCCTGCTCCTAGTTACATCATGTGCCATTACTGTGCATCGCTGGGGTGTAACCAGGGAATCAGGGAGTGTCTGGTCCCTCTCTCCTGCTCCTAGTTACATCATGTGCCATTACTGTGCATCGCTGGGGTGTAACCAGGGAATCAGGGGGTGTCTGGTCCCTCTCTCCTGCTCCCAGTTACAGCATGTGCCATTACTGTGCATCGCTGGGGTGTAACCAGGGAATCAGGGAGTGTCAGGTCCCTCTCTCCTGCTCCTAGTTACAGTACCATTACTGTGCATCACTGGGGTGTAACAAGAGAATCAGGGAGAGCCTGGTCCCTCTCTCCTGCTCCTAGTTACAGCATGTGCCATTACTGTGCATCGCTGGGGTGTAACCAGGGAATCAGGGAGTGTCTGGTCCCTCTCTCCTGCTCCTAGTTACATCATGTGCCATTACTGTGCATCGCTGGGGTGTAACCAGGGAATCAGGGGGTGTCTGGTCCCTCTCTCCTGCTCCCAGTTACAGCATGTGCCATTACTGTGCATCGCTGGGGTGTAACCAGGGAATCAGGGAGTGTCAGGTCCCTCTCTCCTGCTCCTAGTTACAGTACCATTACTGTGCATCACTGGGGTGTAACAAGAGAATCAGGGAGAGCCTGGTCCCTCTCTCCTGCTCCTAGTTACAGCATGTGCCATTACTGTGCATCGCTGGGGTGTAACCAGAGAATCAGGGAGTGTCTGGTCCCTCTCTCCTGCTCCTAGTTACAGCATGTGCCATTACTGTGCATCGCTGGCGTGTAACCAGAGAATCAGGGAGTGTCTGGTCCCTCTTTCCTGCTCCTAGTTACAGCATGTGCCATTACTGTGCATCGCTGGGGTGTAACCAGAGAATCAGGGAGTGTCTGGTCCCTCTCTCCTGCTCCTAGTTACATTATGGGCCATTACTGTGCATCGCTGGGGTGTAACCAGAGAATCAGGGAGTGTCTGGTCCCTCTCTCCTGCTCCTAGTTACAGCATGTGCCATTACTGTGCATCGCTGGGGTGTAACCAGAGAAACAGGGAGGGTCTGGTCCCTCTCTCCTGCTCCTAGTTACAGCGTGTGCCATTACTGTGCATCGCTGGGGTGTAACCAGAGAAACAGGGAGGGTCTGGTCCCTCTCTCCTGCTCCTAGTTACAGCGTGTGCCATTACTGTGCATCGCTGGGGTGTAACCAGAGAATCAGGGAGTGTCTGTTCCCTCTCTCCTGCTCCCAGTTACAGCATGTGCTATTACTGTGCATCGCTGGGGTGTAACCAGGGAATCAGAGAGTGTCTGGTCCCTCTCTCCTGCTCCTAGTTACAGCATGTGCCATTACTGTGCATCGCTGGGGTGTAACCAGAGAATCAGGGAGTGTCTGGTCCCTCTCTCCTGCTCCTAGTTACAGCATGTGCCATTACTGTGCATCGCTGGGGTGTAACCAGAGAATCAGGGAGTGTCTGGTCCCTCTCTCCTGCTCCTAGTTACAGCATGTGCCATTACTGTGCATCGCTGGGGTGTAACCAGGGAATCAGGGAGTGTCTGGTGCCTCTCTCCTGCTCCTAGTTACAGCATGTGCCATTACTGTGCATCGCTGGGGTGTAACCAGGGAATCAGGGAGTGTCTGGTCCCTCTCTCCTGCTCCTAGTTACATCATGTGCCATTACTGTGCATCGCTGGGGTGTAACCAGGGAATCAGGGGGTGTCTGGTCCCTCTCTCCTGCTCCCAGTTACAGCATGTGCCATTACTGTGCATCGCTGGGGTGTAACCAGGGAATCAGGGAGTGTCAGGTCCCTCTCTCCTGCTCCTAGTTACAGTACCATTACTGTGCATCACTGGGGTGTAACAAGAGAATCAGGGAGAGCCTGGTCCCTCTCTCCTGCTCCTAGTTACAGCATGTGCCATTACTGTGCATCGCTGGGGTGTAACCAGAGAATCAGGGAGTGTCTGGTCCCTCTCTCCTGCTCCTAGTTACAGCATGTGCCATTACTGTGCATCGCTGGCGTGTAACCAGAGAATCAGGGAGTGTCTGGTCCCTCTTTCCTGCTCCTAGTTACAGCATGTGCCATTACTGTGCATCGCTGGGGTGTAACCAGGGAATCAGGGAGTGTCTGGTCCCTCTCTCCTGCTCCTAGTTACATCATGTGCCATTACTGTGCATCGCTGGGGTGTAACCAGGGAATCAGGGGGTGTCTGGTCCCTCTCTCCTGCTCCCAGTTACAGCATGTGCCATTACTGTGCATCGCTGGGGTGTAACCAGGGAATCAGGGAGTGTCAGGTCCCTCTCTCCTGCTCCTAGTTACAGTACCATTACTGTGCATCACTGGGGTGTAACAAGAGAATCAGGGAGAGCCTGGTCCCTCTCTCCTGCTCCTAGTTACAGCATGTGCCATTACTGTGCATCGCTGGGGTGTAACCAGAGAATCAGGGAGTGTCTGGTCCCTCTCTCCTGCTCCTAGATACAGCATGTGCCATTACTGTGCATCGCTGGCGTGTAACCAGAGAATCAGGGAGTGTCTGGTCCCTCTTTCCTGCTCCTAGTTACAGCATGTGCCATTACTGTGCATCGCTGGGGTGTAACCAGAGAATCAGGGAGTGTCTGGTCCCTCTCTCCTGCTCCTAGTTACATTATGGGCCATTACTGTGCATCGCTGGGGTGTAACCAGAGAATCAGGGAGTGTCTGGTCCCTCTCTCCTGCTCCTAGTTACAGCATGTGCCATTACTGTGCATCGCTGGGGTGTAACCAGAGAAACAGGGAGGGTCTGGTCCCTCTCTCCTGCTCCTAGTTACAGCGTGTGCCATTACTGTGCATCGCTGGGGTGTAACCAGAGAAACAGGGAGGGTCTGGTCCCTCTCTCCTGCTCCTAGTTACAGCGTGTGCCATTACTGTGCATCGCTGGGGTGTAACCAGAGAATCAGGGAGTGTCTGTTCCCTCTCTCCTGCTCCCAGTTACAGCATGTGCTATTACTGTGCATCGCTGGGGTGTAACCAGGGAATCAGAGAGTGTCTGGTCCCTCTCTCCTGCTCCTAGTTACAGCATGTGCCATTACTGTGCATCGCTGGGGTGTAACCAGAGAATCAGGGAGTGTCTGGTCCCTCTCTCCTGCTCCTAGTTACAGCATGTGCCATTACTGTGCATCGCTGGGGTGTAACCAGAGAATCAGGGAGTGTCTGGTCCCTCTCTCCTGCTCCTAGTTACAGCATGTGCCATTACTGTGCATCGCTGGGGTGTAACCAGGGAATCAGGGAGTGTCTGGTGCCTCTCTCCTGCTCCTAGTTACAGCATGTGTCATTACTGTGCATCGCTGGGGTGTAACCAGAGAATCAGAGAGTGTCTGGTCCCTCTCTCCTGCTCCTAGTTACAGCATGTGCCATTACTGTGCATCACTGGGGTGTAACCAGGGAATCAGGGAGTGTCTGGTCCCTCTCTCCTACTCCTAGTTACAGCATGTGCCATTACTGTGCATCGCTGGGGTGTAATCAGGGAGTGTCTGGTCCCTCTCTCCTGCTCCTAGTTACAGCATGTGCCATTACTGTGCATCGCTGGGGTGTAACCAGGGAATCAGGGAGTGTCTGGTCCCTCTCTCCTACTCCTAGTTACAGCATGTGCCATTACTGTGCATCGCTGGGGTGTAACCAGGGAATCAGGGAGTGTCTGGTCCCTCTCTCCTGCTCCCAGTTACAGCATGTGCCATTACTGTGCATCGCTGGGGTGTAACCAGGGAATCAGGGAGTGTCTGGTCCCTCTCTCCTGCTCCCAGTTACAGCATGTGCCATTACTGTGCATCGCTGGGGTGTAACCAGGGAATCAGGGAGTGTCTGGTCCCTCTCTCCTGCTCCTAGTTACAGCATGTGCCATTACTGTGCATCGCTGGGGTGTAACCAGGGAATCAGGGAGTGTCTGGTCCCTCTCTCCTGCTCCTAGTTACATCATGTGCCATTACTGTGCATCGCTGGGGTGTAACCAGGGAATCAGGGAGTGTCTGGTCCCTCTCTCCTGCTCCTAGTTACAGCATGTGCCATTACTGTGCATCGCTGGGGTGTAACCAGGGAATCAGGGAGTGTCTGGTCCCTCTCTCCTGCTCCTAGTTACAGCATGTGCCATTACTGTGCATCGCTGGGGTGTAACCAGAGAATCAGGGAGTGTCTGTTCCCTCTCTCCTGCTCCTAGTTACATTATGGGCCATTACTGTGCATCGCTGGGGTGTAACCAGGGAATCAGAGAGTGTCTGTTCCCTCTCTCCTGCTCCTAGTTACATTATGGGCCATTACTGTGCATCGCTGGGGTGTAACCAGAGAATCAGGGAGTGTCTGGTCCCTCTCTCCTGCTCCTAGGTACAGCATGTGCCATTACTGTGCATCGCTGGGGTGTAATCAGGGAATCAGGGAGTGTCTGGTCCCTCTCTCCTGCTCCTAGTTACATCATGTGTCATTACTGTGCATCGCTGGGGTGTAACCAGGGAATCAGGGAGTGTCTGGTCCCTCTCTCCTGCTCCTAGTTACAGCATGTGCCATTACTGTGCATCGCTGGGCTGTAACCAGAGAATCAGGGAGTGTCTGGTCCCTCTCTCCTGCTCCCAGTTACAGCATGTGCCATTACTGTGCATCGCTGGGGTGTAACCAGGGAGTGTCTGGTCCCTCTCTCCTGCTCCTAGTTACAGCATGTGCCATTACTGTGCATCGCTGGGGTGTAACCAGAGAATCAGGGAGTGTCTGGTCCCTCTCTCCTGCTCCTAGTTACAGCGTGTGCCATTACTGTGCATCGCTGGGGTGTAACCAGAGAATCAGGGAGTGTCTGGTCCCTCTCTCCTGCTCCTAGTTACAGCATGTGCCATTACTGTGCATCGCTGGGGTGTAACCAGAGAATCAGGGAGTGTCTGGTCCCTCTCTCCTGCTCCTAGTTACAGCATGTGCCATTACTGTGCATCGCTGGGGTGTAACCAGGGAATCAGGGAGAGCCTGGTCCCTCTCTCCTGCTCCTGGTTACAGCATGTGCCATTACTGTGCATCGCTGGGGTGTAACCAGGGAATCAGGGAGTGTCTGGTCCCTCTCTCCTGCTCCTAGTTACAGCATGTGCCATTACTGTGCATCGCTGGGGTGTAACCAGGGAATCAGAGAGTGTCTGGTCCCTCTCTCCTACTCCTAGTTACAGCATGTGTCATTACTGTGCATCGCTGGGGTGTAACCAGGGAATCAGGGAGTGTCTGGTCCCTCTCTCCTGCTCCTAGTTACAGCATGTGTCATTACTGTGCATCGCTGGGGTGTAACCAGGGAATCAGAGAGTGTCTGGTCCCTCTCTCCTGCTCCTAGTTACAGCATGTGCCATTACTGTGCATCGCTGGGGTGTAACCAGGGAATCAGGGAGTGTCTGGTCCCTCTCTCCTGCTCCTAGTTACAGCATGTGTCATTACTGTGCATCGCTGGGGTGTAACCAGGGAATCAGGGAGTGTCTGGTCCCTCTCTCCTGCTCCCAGTTACAGCATGTGCTATTACTGTGCATCGCTGGGGTGTAACCAGGGAATCAGGGAGTGTCTGGTCTCTCTCTCCTGCTCCTAGTTACAGCATGTGCCATTACTGTGCATCGCTGGGGTGTAACCAGAGAATCAGGGAGTGTCTGGTCTCTCCTGCTCCTAGTTACAGCATGTGCCATTACTGTGCATCGCTGGGGTGTAACCAGGGAATCAGGGAGTGTCAGGTCCCTCTCTCCTGCTCCTAGTTACAGTACCATTACTGTGCATCACTGGGGTGTAACAAGAGAATCAGGGAGAGCCTGGTCCCTCTCTCCTGCTCCTAGTTACAGCATGTGCCATTACTGTGCATCGCTGGGGTGTAACCAGAGAATCAGGGAGTGTCTGGTCCCTCTTTCCTGCTCCTAGTTACAGCATGTGTCATTACTGTGCATCGCTGGGGTGTAACCAGAGAATCAGGGAGTGTCTGGTCCCTCTCTCCTGCTCCTAGTTACATTATGGGCCATTACTGTGCATCGCTGGGGTGTAACCAGAGAAACAGGGAGGGTCTGGTCCCTCTCTCCTGCTCCTAGTTACAGCGTGTGCCATTACTGTGCATCGCTGGGGTGTAACCAGAGAATCAGGGAGTGTCTGGTCCCTCTCTCCTGCTCCTAGTTACAGCATGTGCCATTACTGTGCATCGCTGGGGTGTAACCAGAGAATCAGGGAGTGTCTGGTCCCTCTCTCCTGCTCCTAGTTACAGCATGTGTCATTACTGTGCATCGCTGGGGTGTAACCAGGGAATCAGGGAGTGTCTGGTCCCTCTCTCCTGCTCCTAGTTACAGCATGTGCCATTACTGTGCATCGCTGGGGTGTAACCAGAGAATCAGGGAGTGTCTGGTCCCTCTCTCCTGCTCCTAGTTACATCATGTGCCATTACTGTGCATCGCTGGCGTGTAACCAGGGAATCAGGGAGTGTCTGGTCCCTCTCTCCTGCTCCTAGTTACAGCATGTGCCATTACTGTGCATCGCTGGCGTGTAACCAGGGAATCAGGGAGTGTCTGGTCTCTCTCTCCTGCTCCTAGTTACAGCATGTGTCATTACTGTGCATCGCTGGGGTGTAACCAGGGAATCAGGGAGTGTCTGGTCCCTCTCTCCTGCTCCTAGTTACAGCATGTGCTATTACTGTGCATCGCTGGCGTGTAACCAGGGAATCAGGGAGTGTCTGGTCCCTCTCTCCTGCTCCTAGTTACAGCATGTGCCATTACTGTGCATCGCTGGGGTGTAACCAGAGAATCAGGGAGTGTCTGGTCTCTCTCTCCTGCTGCTAGTTACAGCATGTGCCATTACTGTGCATCGCTGGGGTGTAACCAGGGAATCAGGGAGTGTCTGGTCCCTCTCTCCTGCTCCTAGTTACAGCATGTGCCATTACTGTGCATCGCTGGGGTGTAACCAGGGAATCAGGGAGTGTCTGGTCCCTCTCTCCTGCTCCTAGTTACATCATGTGCCATTACTGTGCATCGCTGGGGTGTAACCAGGGAATCAGGGAGTGTCTGGTCCCTCTCTCCTGCTCCTAGTTACATCATGTGCCATTACTGTGCATCGCTGGGGTGTAACCAGGGAATCAGGGAGTGTCTGGTGCCTCTCTCCTGCTCCTAGTTACAGCATGTGCCATTACTGTGCATCGCTGGGGTGTAACCAGGGAATCAGGGAGTGTCTGGTCCCTCTCTCCTGCTCCTAGTTACAGCATGTGCCATTACTGTGCATCGCTGGGGTGCAACCAGAGAATCAGGGAGTGTCTGGTCCCTCTCTCCTGCTCCTAGTTACAGCGTGTGCCATTACTGTGCATCGCTGGGGTGTAACCAGGGAATCAGGGAGTGTCTGGTTCCTCTCTCCTGCTCCTAGTTACAGCATGTGCCATTACTGTGCATCGCTGGGGTGTAACCAGGGAATCAGGGAGTGTCTGGTCCCTCTCTCCTGCTCCTAGTTACAGCATGTGCCATTACTGTGCATCGCTGGGGTGTAACCAGGGAATCAGGGAGTGTCTGGTCCCTCTCTCCTGCTCCTAGTTACAGCATGTGCCATTACTGTGCATCGCTGGGGTGTAACCAAGGAATCAGGGAGTGTCTGGTCCCTCTCTCCTGCTCCTAGTTACAGCATGTGCCATTACTGTGCATCGCTGGGGTGTAACCAGGGAATCAGGGCGTGTCTGGTCCCTCTCTCCTGCTCCTAGTTACAGCGTGTGCTATTACTGTGCATCGCTGGGGTGTAACCAGGGAATCAGGGAGTGTCTGGTCCCTCTCTCCTGCTCCTAGTTACAGTACCATTACTGTGCATCGCTGGGGTGTAACCAGAGAATCAGGGAGTATCTGGTCCCTCTCTCCTGCTCCTAGTTACAGCGTGTGCCATTACTGTGCATCGCTGGGGTGTAACCAGGGAATCAGGGAGTATCTGGTCCCTCTCTCCTGCTCCTAGTTACAGCATGTGCCATTACTGTGCATCGCTGGGGTGTAACCAGGGAATCAGGGAGTATCTGGTCCCTCTCTCCTGCTCCTAGTTACAGCGTGTGCCATTACTGTGCATCGCTGGGGTGTAACCAGGGAATCAGGGAGTATCTGGTCCCTCTCTCCTGCTCCTAGTTACAGCATGTGCCATTACTGTGCATCGCTGGGGTGTAACCAGGGAATCAGGGAGTATCTGGTCCCTCTCTCCTGCTCCTAGTTACAGCATGTGCTATTACTGTGCATCGCTGGGGTGTAACCAGGGAATCAGGGAGTGTCTGGTCCCTCTCTCCTGCTCCTAGTTACAGGACCATTACTGTGCATCGCTGGGGTGTAACCAGAGAATTAGGGAGTGTCTGGTCCCTCTCTCCTGCTCCTAGTTACAGTATGTGCCATTACTGTGCATCGCTGAGGTGTAACCAGGGAATCAGAGAGTGTCTGGTCCCTCTCTCCTGCTCCTAGTTACAGCATGTGCCATTACTGTGCATCACTGGGGTGTAACCAGGGAATTAGGGAGTGTCTGGTCCCTCTCTCCTGCTCCTAGTTACAGCATGTGCCATTACTGTGCATCACTGGGGTGTAACCAGGGAATTAGGGAGTGTCTGGTCCCTCTCTCCTGCTCCTAGTTACAGTATGTGCCATTACTGTGCATCGCTGGGGTGTAACCAGGGAATCAGGGAGTGTCTGGTCCCTCTCTCCTGCTCCTAGTTAGAGCATGTGCCATTACTGTGCATCGCTGGGGTGTAATCAGGGAGTGTCTGGTCCCTCTCTCCTGCTCCTAGTTACAGCATGTGCCATTACTGTGCATCGCTGGGGTGTAACCAGGGAATCAGGGAGTGTCTGGTCCCTCTCTCCTGCTCCTAGTTACAGCATGTGCCATTACTGTGCATCGCTGGGGTGTAACCAGGGAATCAGGGAGTGTCTGGTCCCTCTCTCCTGCTCCTAGTTACAGCATGTGCCATTACTGTGCATCGCTGGTGTCAGGAATCGACTCACCGCTGTTATGTCGGTCCGCCGGAGCGGACTCCGTCTGGGGTCACTGCACGTTGCTGTCACCTGTCGCCCTGCTCGTGGATACACCCTCAGGCCTGGAAGCGCCCCTGGAGTCAACGGGCGTGTGAGCGCGCCGCGTTCCTGCCGGGCCGCGGCATGGGCGCCGCCATGACAGTATTCCCCAGTGTAAGTGCGGCGGCCAATCCGGAGCTTGGCCGCACCCCCTTGTCTCACTCCAGCCAATGCCTGCCGGTCAGGGGGTATATCAGGAGCTGCTGGGTGAGTCAGAGGTTGTCCTGAACTTTGTGTCACTCCTGCTACTCGTGTGTTTGGACCTGTTATCCTGTTCCTCCGTGTTCCTGGATATTCTCCTGTGTCTCCGTGTTCCTGGATATTCTCCTGTATCTGCTACTCCGTGGAACTACAAGTACCAGCACCACAGCAATACCTTTCTGGCTTCACACCTTCCACACCTGCAGTGTGCTCCAGCCATCAGCAGTAGAGACTCCCTATCCAGGTGCATTCTAACACTCTCACCTGTGATTCAGCCTGCAAGCTGATTGTGCTTTCCAACAGCACAGTGAACATTACCATCCAGTCTCCTGCATTTCTACCAGGTTTGCTACCATCATTCCACCTCTGCTGGCTCGCGTTTTAATTACTCTGGTTCCATTTCTGCATTACAAACTCTGCCATAGACTTTCAGTTTCAAACCATACTATTCCATTGCCATTACCATTGCCGTTACCATTGTCATTTCGATTGCATTCGTTTGTTTACTTTCTGCTGCATTATTATCTGGACTTTTCTGTTATTAATAAATCTACATTGTGCTCATGCGCAGAAACCCAGTACTGCCTCCTCACTTCATTCCACCTACCTCCACTGACCCACTAGCGCCCCCTCCGGGGACACAAACAAAACCGTCTCTGACAGTAAGTTCAGGACAGATGGACTCGGACGGTGGTCAGAGTGTGGGGTCAGGGGCCTTACAAAATCTGGTCTCCCGTTTGGATGGACAAGAGGCTGTGCAGCAGCAGATATTCCAGTTTCTGCAAGGGATGTCCTCCCGGATTGATACGTTACAACAATCTCTGCTAAGTACGCCTGCACCTCCAGTTCCTGTTACCCCTGCACATGCCAGTGTTGGGGGTTCTTCTTCTTCTCCGGCTGCATCTGCTCCTGTATCCCGTTTGCACTTGCCTGTGCCTAGCAGGTATGATGGCAGTCCGAAGTTATGCCGTGGGTTCCTCAACCAGTGTGAAGTCCAGTTTGAACTTTTACCTCACAATTTTCCCACGCCAAGATCCAAGGTTGCTTATATCATTTCACTGCTCTCTGGATCAGCCCTGAGCTGGGTGTCTCCTCTGTGGGAACGTGCCGACCCGTTGATGAACAACTATGCCGAGTTTGTTTCCATCTTCAGACGCATCTTCGATGAACCGGGTCGTGCAACATCAGCCTCCGCAGATCTTCTCCAGCTCCGTCAAGGGACTCGCAGTATGGGCCAATACGTCATCCAGTTCCAGACGCTAGCCGCAGAGATCCAGTGGAATAACCAAGCCTTGGTAGCAGCCTTCTGGCATGGACTCTCGGATCGGATAAAAGATGAATTGGCGACCCGTGATATTCCTGAGCAATTACCCGAACTAATATCCCTATGTATCAAGTTGGACTCTCGCATCCGCGAACGCAACAATGAGCGTGCTCGTGCTGAGTGTCGCAAACCAAGAATGGTACCTCCTGTACAGTTGCAGCCTCCACCTTCTGATGAGCCTATGCAAATTAATAGGTCCCGCTTAACTGCTGAGGAGCGGTCAAGGAGACTCCGTGAGAGACTGTGTCTTTACTGTGCGGCAGCAGGTCACCAAATAAGTTCTTGTCCAGTGCGTTCGGGAAACACCAGATCCTGACTTGTAAGGGAGGAGTCAAGTTGGGATCTTTCAAGCAAGCTCCTTCAACCCAAGATCTCATTCTTCCTGTGACCTTAGAGACGGCGGCTGGACTCCAATCTGCAACTGCGTTGGTAGACTGTGGTGCAGCGGGGAATTTCATCACTCAAGCTGCGGTAGACAAGTTTCATCTGCCGGTCTGTGAACTTTCATGTCCCGTTTACATTACAGCAGTAGATGGTAGCCGTATCTCTAAGGGATATATCACTCAACAAACCAGGCCAGTGATACTGGGGGTTGGGTTCCTACATTCTGAGTTAATAAAGTTTTTAGTTATTCCACAGGCAACTCAGGAGATTGTGTTAGGTATGCCCTGGCTCCAGCTACATAACCCACAGATTGACTGGTCTACATTACAGCTAACTGCTTGGGGGTTACATTGCCGTCAGTCTTGTTTAGCCCAAGTTGTTCCTGTCAAGACTTCTGAAATCAAGACCCCGTCTACTCTTCCTACGGCCTACCAAGACTTCGCTGACGTCTTCAGCGAAAAGGCCGCTGATGTCCTACCGCCCCATAGAGAGTGGGATTGCCCCATCGACCTCATTCCTGGCAAAAAACCACCTAGGGGGCGCACCTACCCGTTATCTGTTCCTGAGACTGAAGCGATGAGTGATTACATCAAAGAAAACCTTCAGAAAGGATTCATCCGTCCTTCATCATCACCTGCTGGGGCAGGCTTCTTTTTTGTTAAAAAGAAAGATGGAGGACTACGTCCATGTATTGACTACCGGGGACTTAATGACATTACCATTAAGAACAGCTATCCGTTGCCTCTTATTACCGAGTTATTTGATAGGGTCAAAGGAGCCCGCATCTTTACCAAGTTAGATCTCCGCGGTGCATATAATCTCATCAGAATCCGCAGCGGTGATGAATGGAAGACGGCTTTCAATACTCGGGATGGCCATTACGAGTACCTGGTAATGCCATTCGGGTTGAGCAATGCTCCAGCAGTGTTCCAGCACTTTGTTAATGAAATCTTCCGTGACGTTCTGTACAAATATCTCGTAGTTTACCTGGACGATATCCTCATCTTCTCTCAAGACCTCTCTTCTCATCGTCTCCAAGTCCGTGAAGTTCTCCGACGTCTTCGTGAGAACCGTCTCTACGGCAAGTTGTCTAAATGCACCTTTGAAGTTGCCTCTATACCCTTCCTGGGGTATATAATTTCTGGATCGGATCTCCAGATGGACCCGGCAAAACTGGAAGCCATTGCCAATTGGTCCATTCCGAACACTCTCAAGTCCATTCAACGATTCCTGGGCTTTGCCAATTATTATAGGAAATTCATCCGAGGCTTTTCAACTCTCATTGCTCCTATTACTAGCTTAACTCGAAAAGGGGCAGATCATTCCAACTGGTCAGAAGATGCCCTGGCTGCGTTTCAAAAAATCAAGATGGCTTTTATGACCGCACCAGTTTTGTTACAGCCTGATGTTGATAAGCCATTCGAGTTGGAGGTGGATGCTTCCACAGTTGGAGTGGGAGCTGTTCTCTCTCAGATAGGAGCTGACGGGAAGATCCATCCCTGTGGATTCTTTTCCCGCAAATTTCTTCCTGCAGAAGTTAACTATTCCATCGGAGATCAAGAACTTCTGGCGATTAAACTGGCCCTTGAGGAATGGAGGTATCTCCTGGAAGGGGCGAAGTTTCCATTTAACATCTATACTGATCATAAAAACCTGCTCTATCTGAAGGCAGCTCAGTGCCTTAATCCTCGCCAGTCCCGATGGGCTATGTTCTTCTCCCGTTTTAATTTTAAGCTCCATTTCCGCCCAGGTTCTCAGAATACCAAAGCAGATGCCCTGTCTCGATCCATGGAATCCGAGGACGAGATGTCCGATTCAGCACCACGCTCCATCCTGGATCCTGTGGCATTTGCCTCATCACAAGTTTCTCCAGCTCCGCCTCCTGGTAAGATTTTTGTTGCTCCTGAACTCCGTTCTAAGTTGCTGTCCTGGGCCCATCAGTCTAAGTTTACTGGGCATACTGGTGTCCTAAAGACTTTTAAATTTCTCTCCGGGACATACTGGTGGCCAAAAATGAAAGTTGACATCAAAGACTTTGTAGCGTCTTGTCCTAAATGTGTGCAGCACAAGACTCCTCGTCAGTCTCCAGCAGGTCAACTACAGCCATTATCCATCCCCAGCCGTCCTTGGTCACATCTGTCGATGGATTTCGTCTCTGACCTTCCCTCCTCCCAAGGATACAACACCATCTGGGTAGTGGTCGACAGATTCACCAAAATGGCTCATTTTGTTCCACTCCAAGGACTTCCTTCAGCTCCAAAACTGGCTCAAATCTTCCTGCGGGAGATTTTCCGTTTACATGGACTACCCACTGAAATAATATCTGACCGTGGAGTCCACTTTGTGGCAAGGTTTTGGAGAGCTCTCTGTTCTGCCATGCAGGTCCATCTCAAGTTCTCGTCAGCATATCATCCTCAGACGAATGGGCAGACAGAGAGGGTAAATCAGGAGTTGGAAACTTTCCTGAGACTGTACGTATCATCTTCCCAAGATGACTGGGTGGATTTGCTCCCGTGGGCCGAATTCGCTCACAATTTCCGCTACCACACAGCTACTGAAACCACTCCGTTCTTCGCTGTTTATGGGCAACATCCACGAGTTCCTGATTTTCAAGATCTTCCTAGCATCGATGTTCCTGCTGCCACTACTGTCCTCAGTCAGTTCTCAACCATCTGGAGGAAGATTAATACTTCACTCAAAAAGGCTTCTGCTCGGTACAAATTCTTTGCCGACCGCAAGAGACGTGCAGTTCCCAGCTTGAAACCTGGGGATAAAGTCTGGCTGTCAACCCGGAATCTTCGTCTCAAAGTGCCTTCGATGAAGTTTGCACCACGCTTCATCGGTCCTTTCTCCATCGAAAGAGTTCTAAATCCTGTGGCTTACAAGCTCAAGTTACCCTCTTCATTGTGTATTCCTAATGCTTTCCATGTCTCTCTCCTCAGACCATTAGTCCTGAATCGCTTCCAAAGAGCTCTTCCAGCTGGCCCCAGCATTCCAACTCAGCGGGGCATAGAGTTCGAGATAGAGAAGATCCTGGACTCCCGTCACCGGTATGGTCGTCTGCAATATCTCATCGACTGGGCCGGTTATGGTCCTGAGGAGAGGAGTTGGGTGAACTCTGCTGATATCCACGCTCCCAGGTTGGTCCGTGTTTTCCACAGGTCTCATCCTTCCAAGCCACGTGGGTGTTCGGTGCCCACCCATAAAGGAGGGGGTACTGTCAGGAATCGACTCACCGCTGTTATGTCGGTCCGCCGGAGCGGATTCCGTCTGGGGTCACTGCACGTTGCTGTCACCTGTCGCCCTGCTCGTGGATACACCCTCAGGCCTGGAAGCGCCCCTGGAGTCAACGGGCGTGTGAGCGCGCCGCGTTCCTGCCGGGCCGCGGCATGGGCGCCGCCATGACAGTATTCCCCAGTGTAAGTGCGGCGGCCAATCCGGAGCTTGGCCGCACCCCCTTGTCTCACTCCAGCCAATGCCTGCCGGTCAGGGGGTATATCAGGAGCTGCTGGGTGAGTCAGAGGTTGTCCTGAACTTTGTGTCACTCCTGCTACTCGTGTGTTTGGACCTGTTATCCTGTTCCTCCGTGTTCCTGGATATTCTCCTGTGTCTCCGTGTTCCTGGATATTCTCCTGTATCTGCTACTCCGTGGAACTACAAGTACCAGCACCACAGCAATACCTTTCTGGCTTCACACCTTCCACACCTGCAGTGTGCTCCAGCCATCAGCAGTAGAGACTCCCTATCCAGGTGCATTCTAACACTCTCACCTGTGATTCAGCCTGCAAGCTGATTGTGCTTTCCAACAGCACAGTGAACATTACCATCCAGTCTCCTGCATTTCTACCAGGTTTGCTACCATCATTCCACCTCTGCTGGCTCACGTTTTAATTACTCTGGTTCCATTTCTGCATTACAAACTCTGCCATAGACTTTCAGTTTCAAACCATACTATTCCATTGCCATTACCATTGCCGTTACCATTGTCATTTCCATTGCATTCGTTTGTTTACTTTCTGCTGCATTATTATCTGGACTTTTCTGTTATTAATAAATCTACATTGTGCTCATGCGCAGAAACCCAGTACTGCCTCCTCACTTCATTCCACCTACCTCCACTGACCCACTAGCGCCCCCTCCGGGGACACAAACAAAACCGTCTCTGACAGCTGGGGTGTAACCAGAGAATCAGGGAGTGTCTGGTCCCTCTCTCCTGCTCCTGGTTACAGCATGTGCCATTACTGTGCATCACTGGGGTGTAACCAGAGAATCAGGGAGTGTCTGGTCCCTCTCTCCTGCTCCTGGTTACAGCATGTGCCATTACTGTGCATCGCTGGGGTGTAATCAGGGAATCAGGGAGTGTCTGGTCCCTCTCTCCTGCTCCTAGTTACAGCGTGTGCCATTACTGTGCATCGCTGGGGTGTAACCAGAGAATCAGGGAGTGTCTGGTCCCTCTCTCCTGCTCCTGGTTACAGCATGTGCCATTACTGTGCATCGCTGGGGTGTAATCAGGGAATCAGGGAGTGTCTGGTCCCTCTCTCCTGCTCCTAGTTACAGCGTGTGCCATTACTGTGCATCACTGGGGTGTAACCAGGGAATCAGGGAGTGTCTGGTCCCTCCTGCTCCTAGTTACAGCATGTGCCATTACTGTGCATCGCTGGGGTGTAATCAGGGAATCAGGGAGTGTCTGGTCCCTCTCTCCTGCTCCTAGTTACAGCGTGTGCCATTACTGTGCATCGCTGGGGTGTAACCAGGGAATCAGGGAGTGTCTGGTCCCTCTCTCCTGCTCCTAGTTACAGCATGTGCCATTACTGTGCATCGCTGGGGTGTAACCAGAGAATCAGGGAGTGTCTGGTCCCTCTCTCCTGCTCCTAGTTACAGCATGTGCCATTACTGTGCATCGCTGGGGTGTAACCAGGGAATCAGGGAGTGTCTGGTCCCTCTCTCCTGCTCCTAGTTACAGCATGTGCCATTACTGTGCATCGCTGGGGTGTAACCAGGGAATCAGGGAGTGTCTGGTCCCTCTCTCCTGCTCCTAGTTACAGCATGTGCCATTACTGTGCATCGCTGGGATGTAACCAGGGAATCAGGGAGTGTCTGGTCCCTCTCTCCTGCTCCTAGTTACAGCATGTGCCATTGCTGTGCATCGCTGGGGTGTAACCAGAGAATCAGGGGGTGTCTGGTCCCTCTCTCCTGCTCCTAGTTACAGCATGTGCCATTACTGTGCATCGCTGGGGTGTAACCAGAGAATCAGGGAGTGTCTGGTCCCTCTCTCCTGCTCCTAGTTACAGCATGTGCCATTACTGTGCATCGCTGGGGTGTAACCAGAGAATCAGGGGGTGTCTGGTCCCTCTCTCCTGCTGCTAGTTACAGCATGTGCCATTACTGTGCATCGCTGGGGTGTAACCAGGGAATCAGGGAGTGTCTGGTCACTCTCTCCTGCTGCTAGTTACAGCATGTGCCATTACTGTGCATCGCTGGGGTGTAACCAGGGAATCAGGGAGTGTCTGGTCACTCTCTCCTGCTCCTAGTTACAGCATGTGCCATTGCTGTGCATCGCTGGGGAGAATCAGGGAGTGTCTGGTGATCTGTCCGGGAGGGGGGGGGGGCGTGCCTATGACAGCTGTCACCCGGGAGGCGTGGAGGGAGAGATTACGGCTTCCCCATATGATTCAGACCATTCCGGTTATTACACCATCCACGGACCATACATGGAGGCTGTAATCTCTCCATCCCCGCCTCCACAGTGACAGCTGTCAGCAACACCTTCCCGGATGGGACACCCCCATGGACAATGAGACACACTACAAGCTCCAGAATGGCAGGGATTGTTGCAGGGAGCTGGCCCGGTCCAGGGTCCGGACTGTTCCAGATTTTACCCAATCCCAGATGACATTACTCTTTGCATCATTCTGATTGGTGATATTACAGTACTGAGAATTGTGTTGGAATAGAGAAGTTCTCAGTGGAGTCTGGATGATTAAACTGTGTCTCTATGGAGATGCACATACATTATGGCCCTCATTCCGAGTCGTTCGCTCGGTAAAAATCTTCGCATCGCAGCGATTTTCCGCTTAGTGCTCATGCGCAATGTTCGCACTGCGACTGCGCCAAGTACATTTGCTATGCAGTTAGTAATTTTACTCACGGCTTTTTCATCGTTCTGGTGATCGTAATGTGATTGACAGGAAATGGGTGTTACTGGGCGGAAACAGGCCGTTTTATGGGCGTGTGGGAAAAAATGCTACAGTTTCCGGAAAAAACGCAGGAGTGGCCGGAGAAATGGGGGAGTGTCTGGGCGAACGCTGGGTGTGTTTGTGACGTCAAACCAGGAACGACATGCACTGAACTGATCGCAGATGCCGAGTAAGTCTGAATCTACTCTGAAACTGCTAAGAGATGTGTAATCGCAATATTGCGAATACGTTGTTCACAATTTTAAGATGCTAAGATTCACTCCCAGTAGGCGGCGGCTTAGTGTGAGCAACTCTGCTAAAATCGGCTTGCGAGCGAACAACTCGGAATGATCCCCTATATTCTGTACTTCTTGGCAGGATTCACTGGTTCTCAATATGTGTAATTCTCTAGAATGGGACATTTGATTCCCAGAACATATGAAACAATTTTGAAGTAACATATACAGGGTTATGGTGGGTAGATCAAGCACTATAGTTAACAAAAGAGAAATAAACATAACGGCCAACATTCACAACAGATAATATTAGTCCTAAAAATAATACAAAATTGTCTTTTTTAAACCTAAGAAACTACTGTATGTAACTATGGCCCTCATTCCGAGTTGTTCGCTCGGAGTTTTTCATCGCATCGCAGTGAAATTCCGCTTAGTGCGCATGCGCAATGTTCGCACTGCGACTGCGCCAAGTAACTTTACTATGAAGTTAGTACTTTTACTTACGGTGTTTTCATCGCTCCGGCGATCGTAATGTGATTGACAGGAAATGGGTGTTACTGGGCGGAAACACGGCGTTTTAAGGGCGTGTGACTCAAAACGCTACCGTTTCCGGAAAAAACGCAGGCGTGTCTGGAGAAACGGTGGGAGTGCTTGGGCGAACGCTGGGTGTGTTTATGACGTCAGCCGGGACCGAAAAGCACTGAACTGATCGCACAGGCAGAGTAAGTCTGGAGTTACTCAAAAACTGCTAACTCGTTTGTGATCGCAATATTGCGCATACATCGGTCGCACATTTAAGAAGTTTAGATTCACTCCCAGTAGGCGGCGGCTTAGCGTGTGTAACTCTGCTATATTCGCCTTGCGAGCGAACAACTCGGAATGAGGGCCCATGTAGGTTGAAAAAAGACAAAAGGTCCATGGAGTTCATCCTGTATTATAATTCTTACACTAATCTGTCTATAAATGTATTTTATCTATAAGGGCCAGATGAAGTTATATTTTTAAGTCTAAATTACAACTATAAGTCATGCCTTTTCTAAAATGTTCTTCTTTTAAATGCTGTATCCTTGGATATTTCTTTCAACTAGGAATTTATCTAATCCAATTTGAAACATATTGACTGAGTCCGCCAATACTACCTTCTCTGTCAGAGAATTCCACATTTTTACTGCCCTTACTGTGAAGAACCCTTTCCTTCATTTGGGTATAAAATTTTCTCTCCTCTAACATCAGAGGGTGTCCAGGTGTCCTGTGTAGCTATTTTTTTAAATTGTCCCTTTATATATTTATTAATAATAATGTATCAGCCCCCTTTTTTTCGAGTGATAACATGTCTAACCTACTAAGCCTTTCCTCATAATCCAGTGCCTCTAACCCAGTGTTTTTCAATCACTATGCCATGGCACACTAGTGTGCCCTGAACAGTCTCCAGGTGTGCCGCCATAGAAGCAGAGTCAGGCCCGTCAGTGTTTTGCTGTTACTGAGGCCCTGGAACGATCAATACTGGTGGGTTTAGTGGTTACAGAGCCAGTTCTAATTTTGGACCCGGGCAGTGCTGGGCTCTTCTGTCTTTCTCAGACGTCGCTCAGGCGTTACCTATGAAGAAGCTGCGACATGACATTCTAGGACATGCAACTGCACCATGCATCACCATTATATTTGAGTGTGCCTTGGCAATATTTAAATCTTGTTCAGTGTGCCGCGAGTTGTAGATGGTTGAAAATCTCTGCTCTAACCACTTGATCAGTATGATGTATTAACTTTGTTTCTATATAGTAACAATGGACACAACAATTTCCCCTCTTCTGAAGCCTCAGATCTTTACTCTGTGCTGCTGGAGACCCTGCTCCTTCCATTATATAACTTATTACCCATTACATGTCAGGTTGTATGCTGACTATACACAATTCAGTTTATTTCAATGGCGTTTCATCCATCAGGACTCCATCCCTTGATGAAATGTGTTGGATGCTCCTTAGACTGACCTCCACACAAAGATCAGAACTATTTCAGATATAATTTGCACCTTGAATGTTTTTACAATATTCAGATTTTTTTTGTATACACATTTTTATACATTATATCTTTTATCTTCTCATTGCTCAAACTGTCTCTCCTTAAGGCTGATTTGGTGGTGGGGGGTGGGGGTGCTGTCTTAATCAGAAACCCATGTTTTTTATATGTGTGTACAATTAATTGTTATCTTTTTATGAATGTTTTGATTGATCATCAATCTAGTTCCTGTGCGCACATCACCATTGCTCACTGATGCCCATATCCACCTTTTTATATATATATATATATATATATATATATATATATATATAAAAATAAAACTGATGTGTTTCTGTGTGTATCGAAGAAAAGGATGACTAAGCACTGGTGTGTGATGTATTATTGCTAATATTGAAAAAACCAAAGGCGGACAAATAAACTATAAGAAAGGGAGATACAATTAAGAAAGGGAGATACAATTTTTCGATAGTAGTCCTTATTGGTGGTGCGCCCAGAGCTAGGGAGTACACGTACTGACAATGGGAGAGAAAGAAAGCTCTTGTGTGGGCGCACTCTTTGAAAAGAAGAAAGGAATTTTTCAGTTAGAAAAAAGAATATGTTAAAACATATATTTATTAATTAATTATGAATTAAAACAAAAAACCCTTCTACGATCCAAAGACTACAACAGAATTTTTTTGATTATGCAATAAAGTACAAAAAAATGTTAAAAAATGTTCTGGTCATTAAATCATGAGAAAACAATTAGAAAGGTTGCAGACACTGGATAGTCTGACACCCGTTTCTCCTGACCAGTACAGATGTTCTGTATTCATGGGACCCAGGGAGGAGGTCAATGTGCATATTGTGACATAGAAAGACCACTAAATTAGGTCAATTACTATGCACTTTACTGATTACCACTAACGCCATCAGGCATGCATCAAGAATGTATGTCAAAAAGTCCTAATGGAAGAAAGGATATAAGAGAGAGGGCAGAAATAGATACAATTAGTGGTGATGCTGCCGTTGGTGTTCACCCTTCAGGAGAAGGGGAATAGTTCCTGTCCTACAACACCGGGTATTCCCAGGGAGTCACCCCTCCCGGTACTGACCCAGCCCAACGCTGTTTAGCTTCCAAGATCGGACGAGATCGGGCACGAGCAGCGTGGTATGATAGTAGGGAACAGGGGTTAAAGTGAGCCGGAACGGGCCGGAACTGCGTTCCGTCAGTTCCACCAGGAGACGTAACGCAGTTCCGCCTCCCCCGGCTCACCTAACCCGATGTCCCGGGCGGCGCTGCAGGGAGATGCCGGGCGCCCGCTGAGATCGCGTTACCAGCGGGCGCCCGTCTCCCTCTCCGCAGCGGCAGCCGGAGGCAGGAGCTCAGTACTGAGCTCCGGCTTCCGGCTCTGTCAGTGCGCGCTATGGGAGAGACGTCATGACGTCTCTCTCATAGTGCAGAGGAGCGGACGGCGAGAGAGGACTGCGGCGGGAGCGGGGCTAGGTAAGTATAGTTCTTTCCCCCCCTCCTTCCTATATGTGTACCACAGGCGTTTCTACTGGGGGCCTTTACTACTGGGGCAAACTACAGAGGGGCAAACTACTGGGGGGCTCTAGTACTGGGGGCAAACTACTGGGGGGCTTTACTGCTGGGGCAAACTACTGGGGGGCTCTAGTACTGGGGGCAAACTACTGGGGGGCTTTACTGCTGGGGCAAACTACAAGGGGCAAACTACTGGGGGGCTCTAGTACTGGGGGCAAACTACTGTGGCAAACTACAGAGGGGCAAACTACTGGGGGGCTCTAGTACTGGGGGCAAACTACTGGGGACCTTTACTACTGGGGCAAACTACTGGGGGGCTCTAGTACTGGGGGCAAACTACTGGGGCAAACTACAGAGGGGCAAACTACTGGGGGGCTCTAGTACTGGGGGCAAACTACTGGGGGGCTTTACTGCTGGGGCAAACTACTGGGGGCAAACTACTGGGGGCATTACTACAAGGGGGCAAGCTACAAAGGGGCAAACTACTGGCAGCATTACTACTGGGGGCTAAACTACAAGGGGGCATAATTACAGGAGCTAAACTACTGGGGGTATAACTACAAGGGGGCAAACTACTGGGGACATTACTAACTTTGGCAAACTACATGGGGGCTAAACTACAGGGGCTAAACAACTGGGGGCACAACTGCAGGGGGCATTACCACTGGGGGCTAAACTACATGAGGGCAAAACTACTGGGGGGCATTACCACTCAGAGGCTAAACTAGAGGGGGGGGGAGTAAATTGCTGGGGTCATAACTGCAGGGGCATTACCAGTATTAGCATGACTACTGGGGCTAAACTACAGGGGCTAAACGACTAGGGGCAATACTACACAGGGGCATTACCATTAACGGCATTACTGATGGGGTGCACAGCTAATGAGGGCATTGTAAAGGGGGCACTTCATAAGGGGCACTACTGTTGGGGACATTGCATAAGGGGCACTACTACTGTGGGCATTGTATAAGGGATGCTACTGCTGGGGGCATTACTGTATGGGCCGACAAAGAAGCTGCGTTCCTGGTCCGCCCTCCGTCGCTCCACCCCTACCATCTCCGCCGCACTGGAAGCCCAGGTTCCAGACTCCCAGCTGCAGCGGATCTGGGACCAGGCCGGCTTTATTATCCCTGCCGCTGCATCGAGCTTCTGTGACCGCGGCACTACTAGTTCAAATCTGTCGCTGATTGGCTGCCGGTCCGCAGCAGTTTTGAAATATTAGCGCCGTGGTCACAGGAGCTCGATGCGGCGGCAGGGATAATAAAGCCAGCCTGGTTCCAGATCCGCCCTCAGCCTCTTCTGCCGCCCCGCCTTTGGACCTCTGCGCACCCACAGCCTCCTCCTCCGCACTATCTCCGAGGCCCACAGCCTCCTCCACGTCACGCCTACCACAGCCTACTCATCCACAGCACCGCAGACCACCGCCGCTGCTAAACAGGTAATCTAACCTGCTGCCTTTCTCTCTCCCTAGTCCCTACTGTGTTCCCCTGCTGTCACTTTCCATGTCCCTGCTGTCACTCTCTCTGTCACTCTATAATGTGAATTTCGGCTCATTCTCTGTGCTATAATGTGAATTTTGGCTCATTCTGTGTGCTATAATGTGAATTTCGGCTCATACCGTGTGCTATAATGTGAATTTCGACTCATACTGTGTGGTGTAATGTGAATTTCGGCTCATACCGTGTGGTGTAATGTGAATTTGGCTCATACTGTGTGGTGTAATGTGAATTTGGCTCATACTGTGTGGTGTAATATGAATGTGGCTCATACTGTGTGGTATAAATGTGAATTTCGGCTCATACTGTGAGCTATAATGTGAAAGGGGTCCTATTGTTGTGCATAATGTGTATAAGGGGTATATGGTGTGGTAAACTACACTGAAGTGCACGCCCCCTTTTGCGTGGCCACGCCCCCTTGTCAGGAGTGCGCGCGCCTTTGGCGCGCACATAATTGCACCCTTCACTTTTCCATACCCCCACTTCAAAATTTCCACTTGGGTACTACTACTGTGGACATTATTACTATTGTGTGACCACGCCCCTTTCTTTTTGAGACCACACCCCCTTTTTGCTGCGCGCGCGCGCAATACCTTTATGTCATGGGCGCCGTGGGGAGGGGGGTGAGTTCCACCACCTCTCTAGGACCACTTTAAGCACTGGTAGGGAGGATATCTACCAATGAGAGTGCACCTACAGTATATATGAAAATGAAGACTAACAGAGAAGATAGAAAGTGTAGTGCGTGGAACTGCTTTCCACGTTAGGCAGGGTAGAACAGCTGTCACTCAGTGGCACCGTGTACCCTGGATCGGGGATGAGAGTCCACTAGATAATAGACAGGAAAAAAGGTAGGATTAAAGGTTGAAACCTATGGAGTTAAATGACCATTTTAATATTTTAGGGAACAGCTGTCCAATAACGGGGTAAAAGGTCAGATAAGTTCATGAGCAAGATGCAAAATGACTGTACATTCTTAGCATACACATTATCTGTGTATATGGCAGAAAAGAAAAACCTAAGGTAATTATCGGTGGAAATAAATGCATCTGATGAAAAATGCTGTGTGTAATGGGTATGAGTCGAGTTCAGAGGATAGGTGATGACAGCTAGCCAAACAAACACGTATAATAAGGCATACTGCCTAAGTCAGATATAATCATGCAATATACCAAAGGTGAAATCACCCTCAAGTCACTCAGATAAATGAACTAGGTTTATGCACATAAAACACTTGTTTTGTTTTTTTTGTGTATATGACTGTCTCCTCTGACCTATACTGTGCATGAAGCAAAGAAAATAAATAAGTGCTTATAACACAAAGAAAGCACAGTGATTGCTTAAATTGGTAGTAGAAACCCATATATACATAGAGTAAAAAATGCAATGATTACTTAATATTAGAACAGGTGCCAATATACTCAGAGAATCAAAAGCAGCAAGTGGATGGTAACCAGTGAAGCCTCCATGGGAAGGTCCCGCTGTAGAGTCCGTAGAAAACGTGTTTCGCCCGTGGGCTTGTTCACTTCTGGGATCTCTCTTATATCCTTTCTTCCATTAGGACTTTTTGACATACATTCTTAATGCATGCCTGATGGCGTTAGTGGTAATCAGTAAAGTGCATAGTAATTGACCTAATTTAGTGGTCTTTCTATGTCACAATATGCACATTGACCTCCTCCCTGGGTCCCATTAATACAGAACATCTGTACTGGTCAGGAGAAACGGGTGTCAGACTATCCAGTGTCTGCAACCTTTCTAATCGTTTTCTCATGATTTAATGACCAGAACATTTTTTAACATTTTTTTGCACTTTATTGCATAATCAAAAAAAATTCTGTTGTACTCTTTGGATCGTAGAAGGGTTTTTTGTTTTAATTCATAATTAATTAATAAATATATGTTTTATCATATTCTTTTTTCTAACTGAAAAATTCCTTTCTTCTTTTCCAAGAGTGCGCCCACACAAGAGCTTTCTTTCTCTCCCATTGTCAGTACGTGTTTCTGTGTGTGTCAGTGTTTCTGACAGAGGTATATTTTTCAAGCACCGGCAATGACCATTGTCCGGTTATATGAGACCATGCAGGGCAAGTGTTTGGAGTTGGACATATGTCAACATTACAATATTTGCTTCTCAATCTTGGAACAATGCTGTTTCACCTTGTGTCTTAATCTATATAATCAATGGTCATAATTGTATATAATTATTATAGTTATTTCTAAAACTCACTATTTAGGCAACAGCGCCCCCTACTGTTTCTTAGCATTTATGTATATTTCCCAATTTGACCTTTGTACAAATTAAGTTGCTTATTCAGGAGTTTTCCAGCCTACAGAAGATAGAAATTGTATTAAATTAGCCTGACCTGCCTGTATGAACCACGGACTTCAGAAGTGCCAGGATGATCTGAATATAACTCAGCCTCTAGACACAAAGGACGGGGCTCCTGAGTTTTCTGATGTGATTGCTGTATGGAACATCTGCTGAATTGATCAATAACCTTAGCTAAGTATACAATAAATTCATATTTACAGTATAATATATATTCATGTTATTTGTTGAATTACTTTTCTGGGAATCCACCCATCTGGTCTCCTCGAATTTAACCCATCTGTAACATGGAGATGTATCAAAGCTTGGAGACAGATCTAGTTGAAAGAGATAAAGTACCAGCCAACCAGCTCCTGTTATTTTTCAAACACAGCCTGCAACATGACAGGAGTTGATTGGTTGCTACTTTATCTTTTTCTATTTTATCTCTCGCCAAGGTTTTATAACCACCCCCCTCAGATTGTGGCTTCCTGCTGCCTCTATTCCTCTCACTGCACCATTGTTGCCTGGTCATCACCTACATAATCACACAACTGGACAGGTCACTGCCTCGACCAACGTCAGCTCATCTTCTGATGCTGGGACTATTCGGATGGTCTGGTTGGCTACTAGTTGTTCTCTTCCAAGCTCGTGACGCACAGACATGCAGGAGATGAAGACTGATTGCAATAGGGATATATTGTTGAGGCATAGTAGCACATATTCAATTTACCAAAAAGCTGACTGTAGCCATTTAGCTGATATATATTGTATGTTTTGTGACACTGACACTGGTAGTATTTTCAAATGCAAACACACAAGTTACCATGATGAAATATAGGAAACACTTTGGGTAATGTGTAAGCAACCGGAGGTCTATGACTTGGAGTTTGCAAAAGGCCATTGTGTGTCCTGCAAGTGTTGTCCCATGGTCATTTTTTGTGTAAGTGACCAAGCCCCTGTTAATAAATGCACCCATCCTGCAATTTTATTCCTCTGTGGATTTCACCGTTTGCACATCATTTATTTAAATAAAAGAGGAGGAAATGGTAGACACAGATCAGGCTGGAGAACAAGAACTTTGCAGGGGGCACATTGGGTAAGGGCGGGCAGGAAGTGGAGAGGCCACACAGGAAATGGGGAGACCGGGCAGGAAGTAAACTATGGACATGCGAAAGAATAAGGACAAAGGGAAAAAAAAACAGAAATAAAAATAAAAAGCAGCAAAATTATAGATTATATATTACAATACAAAAAATACTTACAAACATTACACAGTAATACTCTGAGCACCTGTGAGGGTTTTTGTTTTTTATACCATGTTGTTGGTCAAAAATAAGCTTTTACTCCGAGCACCATAGTGAAAACTGGTTCACAGATTTAGATTCTCTTCTCATCTGTACAGGACATCTGTTTTTTTTTTTAATTAACATGTTCCCCATGTTTTGTGTGCAGGGGTTAAAGGAAAATTTATCACAATTTTATTTATTTTTTTAAATAATATTTAAAACTTTCATTTATCCACAGAAGAAAAAAATAAGTCCCATTTAGGCGTCTGCACTCGTTCTCTTTAAATATCGGAGACATGAGAACTGGAAAGAAAACATAAGGAAAGAGACAGCTCTGTGTGGGTAACAAAAAGTGTCTCACAGTGTCCTCGATGTGAATTTTTGTAGGACGTGGGATGTCTACACCATTGTATCTTTTTGTTTCTGCAAGGGAATGGTGTCTTTTTATATTTTTTATGATAAAAAGCCTGAAATAATTCTAGCTAAAAGTCTATGATAAAATCTTTCTTTGGTCATCAGAAGATCCACCCAGCTTTAGGTCTTGGTCACGTTTTGACCGGGGTGGGGGCATCTTTGGTCTCTTGTTCCACCTCATCGGAGGGACTTGCTTTCTGCTCCTCATCAGCTGAGCTTCTTGAATACTGGTGTACAGGAATAGAGGGGGGAGGACTTTGCCTTTTTTTTCTTTCAGAAGGGGATACAAATGGGTGGGGGATGTCTCTATTTTTTTTAAATGCCTCAGCCCAGAAAACATACAGGTCCCACTTCAAAGCCAAATTTCTGGTTGGTCTCTCCAAAGTCCATAAACATAGCGTCCGTCAAGGGAAGCTGTTCCACGCGAGGGGTGTGGACTTCTAGCACCGTCTTTTCTGTGCCCTTCCTCATCTGTCGGGAGGAAACAAAGAATCAAAATGTAGACGTTTGATCATTTATGGAGCTACTATGGAATAGTTTGAAGTATATTGATAATTCATGTCTGATGCTTCAGTAAAGCTGTACACAATGTATAACCACTTCATACCATGCTTCATAACGTGTCTGTACATGGTGAACATGTCCTGATATTTGTACAATTTGAATAAATTACTTTTCCCATTATTTCCACCTTCTGCAATGTATGTGCCAAAGTATATGCTCCCCTATATGTATATTGTGTAGGACCCATCAGTGGTCTTTGACCTGTATGTCATATATCCACTGTATACTGTAAATGATTTTCCTGCCCTTCCCCTATTTCTGTTTTCTGTAACCTTTACGCACAACTCTGCGTCACTCGTAGATGTATACGCTCAGTTTTGGAGAATGAGCAGTGTGGAACATACAAGATCCATCCACAGAACGTACTAAAGCTTTCAACTCTCCATCAGTCCCTTACTGACCAACTTGCCTTTTGTTTTCCGATTGTAGCCCACTTTGGACTCTCATGCTAACCCAACTTGGGAAGAAACCCAACTGTCCCGCCTTTGCTGTTAGGAAGCACACCATCTCACACATGAATTAAATAGCAGCAAATGGCCTGACTATATATCATTTTATATATAACTCCTGCGTAAGGTCCTCATTCTCCCCCACTCACCGCACAGCCATCTCTGAGAGCCTTGATGTAAGGGCTCGTGTGGAAGGAGAGGTCCTCATCGTTGGAGCCCATGAAGTGCAATGCCTTTTGATAGCTGTCTGCTGAGGCCAGGTGCCAGCCAGCGGATCGGTGGCAGTGATACGTGAAGTTCTGATGGGCAGAGACACTCAACAGGCGGAGGAAGGTCAGCTGAACCACTCCAACTGGGTTATTGTCCGAGTCCACGTAAGAGAACTGGCAAAAAGAGAAAGACAACGATATGAGTTAGTAACATACTAGAGAGAGACAGACCGGATCCTCAACAGTCAATTAATAACTTTAAAGAGTTTGGATTGTATGATAACATGAATTATAATTCCTGAAGACACAGAGGACAAAGGACAAAGTGGATGAAAGGATTGTTTCATTTAGTTACTTAGCCATGTTCTGTGAGACAAGAGTCATCAAAGATGGTGTCAAATCAATCAAGAAATGTTCATTGTAAAGCTAGACAAAACTCCCCTTGAAGTATATTTTCATAAGTATTGTGGTAGCCAATAGATTTGTGCCAAGATCCCTATTTCTTCTATAAATGTGCAGAGTCCCCCCCAAGTCTAATATCCTTACCTTACTACCACTCCTGAACTTGCTGTACCAGGTATCTTTCTTCTCAGTGCTCCAGGAAGACATCTTAACCTACAGGACACAATTAAGAGAGTTACTAAACCGGTCTTGTATACCACCAACCTGAGTGTGACCACTGAATCCCCCTCCTCACCTTCTCAATGCTCTTGCTGGGGAAGACACAAGACTCCCCACCGGCTGTGAAGTTGCAGAAGACCTTGAAGGAGTCTCGAGTACAGCCCTGGTTTGGATCGATCCAGTATTCACCTGAGAGAGGAGAGTAACGTCATCAAACCTTGTATCACATGATCTGAATGGTGTCATCACACAAGTCTCAGGACTGACAACATTGGATGAGGAAATATACCAACAATAGTGTAATTGTGTGACGTCATCATTTATTGCAGTAGTTCCTAGCAAGGTGCCGTATTATATTGTGGAGTGTAATATAATTATTAACATAAGTATAAGAGATCAATTTTACTCTTGTAATATGCACAGAAATAATGTACATTAAGTATACACTTCTGGAAATAATATCTGTATATTCAGGAAGTTGTGATGTCATTGCTGATAAGGAAAATGCACTCCTTGCTGTCATATGGATAATAGAAGTCACCTTGTGCTGGGACTACAGCGGTGTGCTTTTATATCTTCACACAACTCATCTGTGACTTCTAATATCCATATAATTTACAGTCAGGAGTACATTATCCCATGTATAATATCCAAGGCTCAACAGGTTAAAAATCAGCTTCTGTGATTCATCTAGCACAGCCCGTAAATGACAGCTAAGAGCTGATTGGTTGGTATGGGTAACTTCTCCTTTTTATCTCTCTTCAAGATTTGATACATCTTACCCTTAGTATTTTAAATGTTACAGTACTGGAGTCATGGGCTAGATTCCTACCATGGCCCTAACTGTGTGGAGTTTGTATGTTCTCGCTATGTTATTGTGGACTTTCTCAGCACACTTCTCTGTAGAGCGCTGGACAATATTTAGGCTCTACATAAATAAATGATCATACATTTGGTGAAATAGTAACTAAAAAGATTAACATTTGAAACACAGTTGCAATTTTCACTTTGCTTAGTTCTGTCCAGTTAATGAGATCAGATTGTCCCTATAAGAGCAGGGGCCGCTGTTATTTACCATCGGGAATCTCAGGGTGGCACAGTCGCAGATCCTGGCATGTCCGAGCAGGGTGTTCCTTTGTGCCCAGGGGTGTCCTCATTAGCTCGATATCCTTCTTCAGAGCATTAAGGGATCCATAGATCTCCTCCATACCATCTGCATAATCTCCAGTGGTCTCGTCTGCCATGAACTGACTGGCATCGATGGAACGTTTGTTTTTCTTGGGCATCTGGTAGGGCAGCGGCTGGATGACTTCACCTGGGGGTCCCTGGGCACAAGACATGGAGTAAAGTTATATGCTGAACCTATTATACTCTGTAGGAAATCAAATAAAAAGGCCAGGATGCCCTCACAGGCCTCTCACTGTTAGTGATTGGGACTGGCACTGATAGGCGGGGCTTATTCCACCACCCCCTCCCCCCAGTGTATGGTCACCATATATAGAATGTGGGGGTGTGGCTCTAACTGATATCCCTGGTCCATACCAGCATCCGCACAAGGCTTGAAGAGAGGAAACAGATACAGCCCAGGGTATTGTGCAGGAGGACATTGGGGCTGGGTCATTGTCGTAGGCTGATAAGGTTGTACCCCTGTACACATGAGCGGTCATAGAACTATGGACCATATACATGTGTCACCAATCAAATGCCACCAGCCGTCCCCAGAAAACTCATGATGCAGCTAATCACTAAGTGATATATGTATACAATGAATTCACACATATTGGCAAGACACACATCTCATACACATAGATCCTGATAACTATTACACGCTACACAAGGGGATGTTGTATCGCTCATCAAGTCAAGTATAACTCACCGGGGGTCCAGCCTGACCTTGCACTCCCTTCTGTCCCTTGGTTCCAGCTTGTCCCTACAAGACAAAGATAGATGGGTGAGACAACAGGCTTGCACAGGAGGCAGCAATGTGACTCAGTGAGTAAGAGCACTATTGGAACAGATACTCTGGATAGAGGGGCATATGGTACACATGGAGTGAAGTTCATCAGCCACCCACTGCGCTAAAATCTCCATAAGAACGTTGTTCACCATGCTGCCAAGGATGGGGAATCCCTGGCAGCATGGTGAACAACGTTCTTATGGAGATTTTAATAGGGATCATTAATCCCTGGGTATAAATGCTATACATAAACATATATACTAGCAGGGACCATGCAAGCAAAGAAAAAAAAAAGACTGATCATGTAATGCACATAGGTAACAGAGGTACTCCTACTCTTGCGGATGCACCATGTGTAACTCTTGATTAAGTATAGTGTCTCTGCACAGCACAGCGTACTAGTGTAAGGGTTAATGTTATTGTCTATGGAGAGATTTGGTGGCAGAATAGAATCTGGGTGTACTGTAGTAAGGACCTCACTGGAGTCTCCTTTGTGGAGGACGCTGCTCTTATCAAATCAAGGTCTTCTCACACCGTCAGATTTTCCAATAATAAAGGACAAGGCCACACGCCAGCAAATGTAATGCTTTAAAAAACAGCTTATTTGAGCTTTGCGTTAGTGCAACCAGACAAACCGGTAATCGTCATAGAAAAGAAAACGTTATGGGGCAGAGTAAGGGGCCATTGTTCTGCCCTGTAACATTTGCTCTGTTCTATGATGATTACCCGTCTGTCTGGTTGCACAAATGTAAACGTCAAATGAGCTGGGGGTTTTAAATATTACATTTTTTGGCCCGCAGAATAAAATCTCTCGTATAGCAATACTACTGGTTCCTAGTGAAGCAAAAGACTTGTGGACAGGGGGTGTAAAAATAGCTGTAACTAATAGCAACATTTGGGGGTAGGCCGGGCACAGGCCACTGTTCTGCTTTTCTGAGGCCTGTGCATGAGCTTTCAGGTCAGCATCTGTAAGACAGGGCTTCAGCGGGCCAGCCCCTACAGATACTCAGAGCAGAGTAGTAGCATTCGCACCGCCAGCCCCACAGCAGCCATATTGACTGCCCTGGAAGTAGTTGTGTCACTGGTGCTTTAAGCTCATTGATCCAGGCTGCAAAATGTCTCCCTCTGCTGTGTGTATACGACAGGTGCACTGTGAGTATAACCGGCCAGGGCCGCCCAGTCTGTGGTTTGTAGTGATGATCATGATATGGAAAACTGAGTTTGCTTCTGTCGTACAAGATGGTGTCCTGAGCGGAAACAGGAGCAGTACGGGGTGTAACATATGCACTGTCCTAACTGGGAAGGGGGTCAGCTTACTCACCGTGGCTCCTTTGGCTCCCTTAGGACCTGGTGGCCCCTAAATAGAAAAAGGGGAGAAAAACAAGTTCAGGTAATAGAAATAAACAACAGCAAATATTACTCAACCACATTCTGTCTTAGTCATCCTAAGTGTCCCTCTTACTCTGACTCACTACTACAACCCAAATTTGCAGACCCACATGCTACTGTCAGTGTCCTATCACCTGCTGTACTTGCCCACATGGCACATTTCAAGGAGTATGTCACTTCATGGTCTGTGGGAATCCCCCCCACACCTCCAATAATGTCTGTCTGCGCTGAGCTTTGTGGGTTTGTTCATGAACCCGAAATTGTGCGTAATGGGACCAATAAATTTAAAATGAGTCTTATTACAGATCTGTGAGCGCACTTTCCCAAAACTGGGATGTACAAACTACCCCCATTATAATATGGGATGAAATTCATTTCCAAGGACCCATTAGGTGCCAGGAAACATAATTTAATTTGTGGGGAGTAAAAGGGTGTGATCCCCCACTTCCCTCAGAGCAGGGATCCCCCATATGAATGTATCCTCACCAACCGCCTACTGAAATAGTCTCATCCCGCAAATAAAGTCTTGTATCCCCACTTCAGTACACAACTGGGCGCACTGGTGACCCTGGTACAGGATGGCTGAGCTCTGACCACCCAGCTCCTCCTGTATCTAGGCATTGCCACCTTACCCCGAAAACACAGGTCGTTCCCTGTAGTCCTGTGCAATTGTGCAAATGTAGCTGCATGATGTCAGAAAGTGAGAATCTGCGCCATACTTTTACACTATTGCACATTGTGAAATGAACGCTACTGTTACACTAATACTGATTACTACAAATGGATCTTCGGACGTCACTGTCTGTTCTCATCACTTTGACCATAGACCTATTATGGGGTTTGTTTCGGTCTCTCATTTCTCAGAAAAAGGTGGATTAACATCTAGATTTAGCGCTTGGCCGAGACATGAGGAGCCCACGATGAGGAAGATTAGGGGGACCGGTGGGAGATGACAACCAGGAGATAAGATTATTCAGAGTACTACAGTAATGGAGACATACCGGGACACCGGCGGATCCACCTGGACCGATAGGACCTGTGACACCAGAAATACCCTATAGGAGGAAGAGAGAGGCGGTGTTAGACCACACATTAGGAGGTACTTGTCAGTCGGCTACTATGTAATGGTATAAACAAGACCCCGGACATGACCCACTACTCACAGTCTCTCCTTTCTGTCCGGCTGTTCCATGCGGTCCTGGCAGGCCCCGGTCTCCCTTGTCTCCTTGTTCTCCCGTTGGCCCAATGAGGCCGATAAGTCCAGGGTGACCCTGTACAATGGATAGAAGGAAGTTACTTCTGTCTTATTACAGGTGCATAATACCAGGGAGGTGCGGCCCGGAGATGGGAATACAAGTGACAGGTGGCAAATAATAACCAACGCCTAATAATATAAAATCAGTGTCTAATAAACAGGAGCTGGATAATAACAGGTTCTCTGGTGCTAAGGACAAAAGGAGCATCTGTAACAACAGACCTGGAATTGCTATGTTACATGCGTTTAATACACCAGTGATGTTATCGTATGTATAAACTGCTGCTAATATCTGTACAAACAGCGAGTTCTGATGTCATCGTCACATATAATCAGTGAGTTCTGATGTCATCACTTCAGTATCCAATAGAAGAACTTGTGCAGTAAAAGGAATAACGCACCCCTATGATACGTTATGGCCTCTAACGCTGCCCTTTTTATATACACACAGAACTCATGGTGATTTCTAATATCCATATAACATCCAGTACACACAGCAGCATAGTACATGACGGTAGTATATGCCGTAGTACATAGGACGTCTGAAGTTTCTCACCTTCTCTCCTTTGGATCCACCGTCTCCCTTAAGTCCTGGCAATCCGGGAGGTCCCTATAGAACAGACAGTTTGATACATACTCTCATACAGTAGTTGCTATGCACAGAGATAACATTGTGACCCCACAGACATCTGGAGAGAGAATTGACTGCATAGGAGAGGAATGAGTTAAACATCCTGTGAGGGGTGGACCTGACTGTGAGGAAGTACAGCCCTTAGGAAAAGGGGAGGGTTAGGATATATATGGCCAGGAGTGGCCATTTTGGGTCTCTTTGATAGTGATTTGTCTTCCCGCCCTCCCGCCCTATGGGTAGAGGTTTTGTTTTGACACGGAGTGCATTGGCGTCTAATTGTTTTTAGCTGGTTTTCTTCGTTGGCTATTTATCGGCAGAAAAGAACGGCAGTTTGTTAGTTGTATGGTTTTTATAGGTAGTAAGTTTCAGTGCTATATGGTTTAGGTGCACTCACCTCCATCGACTTAATGGCCGCTCGACCACCCATCCGGGAGGCAGCGGCAGGGCACCCAGGAGCGGTGGGAAGTCACTGTGGGGGTTGTGTTGACACCTATTACCGATTTTGATAGGGTGCTGGACGGTTTCGGTCAGTTTACCATTTTAAGTTTACCAATAGTTTAATAGAGCCGTTCTTTTTTCTGCCACCATTATGCCGGCTGATTCGGCATCTTAACAAACTTTTCCCAATTACAGGTTTTGCTATGGTTAGGGTCAAATAAATAGCTAGCAATTTTTCTGCCAAAATCAAGTCTCCGTGTCTTTATTTACTGGTATAAGAGGTAACTAAGGTTTACTTGAATAAAGGGGGTCCACCAAATGTCACTAGGATGTTTAATTTCCCTTACCACAGGTCCTGGGGGTCCAGCTTGGCCTGTAGCTCCAGGTCGCCCTTGTTCACCCTACAGAAATTAGAAGAAGATTAGATAACAGCAGTGCAAAAACACATATAGATGCTGCATGCAGTATACAGTGATAACAGCAGTGCAAGAACACATATAGATGCTGCATGCAGTATACAGTGATTACAGCAGTGCAAAAACACATATAGATGCTGCATGCAGTATACAGTGATAACAGTAGTGGAAGAACACATATAGATGCTGCATGCAGTATACGGTATAACAGCAGTGCAAGAACACATATAGATGCTGCATACAGTATACAGTGATAACAGTAGTGGAAGAACACATATAGATGCTGCATGCAGTATACAGTGATAACAGCAGTGCAAAAACACATATAGATGCTGCATGCAGTATACAGTGATAACAGCAGTGCAAGAACACATATAGATGCTGCATACAGTATACAGTGATAACAGCAGTGCAAGAACACATATAGATGCTGCATACAGTATACAGTGATAACAGTAGTGGAAGAACACATATAGATGCTGCATGCAGTATACAGTGATAACAGCAGTGCAAAAACACATATAGATGCTGCATGCAGTATACAGTGATAACAGTAGTGGAAGAACACATATAGATGCTGCATGCAGTATACAGTGATAACAGCAGTGCAAGAACACATATAGATGCTGCATGCAGTATACAGTGATAACAGTAGTGGAAGAACACATATAGATGCTGCATGCAGTATACAGTGATAACAGTAGTGGAAGAACACATATAGATGCTGCATGCAGTATACAGTGATAACAGCAGTGCAAAAACACATATAGATGCTGCATGCAGTATACAGTGATAACAGTAGTGGAAGAACACATATAGATGCTGCATGCAGTATACAGTGATAACAGCAGTGCAAGAACACATATAGATGCTGCATGCAGTATACAGTGATAACAGCAGTGCAAGAACACATATAGATGCTGCATGCAGTATACAGTGATAACAGCAGTGCAAGAACACATATAGATGCTGCATGCAGTATACAGTGATAACAGCAGTGCAAAAACACATATAGATGCTGCATGCAGTATACAGTGATTACAGCAGTGCAAAAACACATATAGATGCTGCATGCAGTATACAGTGATAACAGCAGTGCAAGAACACATATAGATGCTGCATACAGTATACAGTGATAACAGCAGTGCAAAAACACATATAGATGCTGCATGCAGTATACCGTGATAACAGCAGTGCAAAAACACATATAGATGCTGCATGCAGTATACAGTGATAACAGCAGTGCAAAAACACATATAGATGCTGCATGCAGTATACAGTGATAACAGCAGTGGAAGAACACATATAGATGCTGCATGCAGTATACAGTGATAACAGCAGTGCAAGAACACATATAGATGCTGCATGCAGTATACAGTGATAACAGCAGTGCAAAAACATATAGATGCTGCATGCAGTATACAGTAACTCGCACCTGTAACTATTATCAATCAATTCATCAAACTGTCCAAAATATCATCAGGCGTGTTAGTGAATATAGTCTGAAGTTGGGCCTATGTGTGCCCATCTAACAGAGCCCAGCGTGACCGCGGAATGTCCAGCCCCCTGACCCGAGCACCCAACAGCTGCTTACTGTACAATAATGCCACCACACAAGTGATTAGCAACGTGACCCTGTCACTCAGCGCACGGGCTAAAAGGCCGGATGGGGTGTGCAAAGTGGGGTGTGCGGGCCTGATGGGGTGTGCACAGTGGGGTGTGCAGGCAGGATGGGGTGTGCACAATTGTAGGAGGAGAGGAAAAAACATAAGTTCAAATAAATTTAGACAGTTGTTATTTTTGCAGACCGCTGTGGACAAATATTGCACAACAGTGTATGCTTAGATATACCATGAAAAGGAATATATATTATTTTAAATGTATTTTAATGTGGTTTCATTATTGATAAGTGGCCTGATTGCATTTTGTATGCAAATGTGCAGCAGAAAGTCCAGATCAGCCCTGATAGCTGCAATCTCTCATCTCCTATCTGCCAATTACCGCACTGGTAATACAGTCCCCGGCAGCCACACTGTGTGGAGATCTCATATGATAGAGCTGTTCAGCTCTGAACAATCAAACCTGTGTGTCTGACCCTCAACTTGGCCAATCCTGTCGTTCGGTGGTCAGGCCTAATGTTAGGGCGTCCCCATGTGTGACCATCCTGAGTCCAGACTGGTGCATATAGGGTAATACAGGACATGCATTATGCCCCACTCCTGCATTTCAGTACTAAGGGCAATTGTCTACATTTGCATAATAATACCTGTGTACAGTACTCACCACAGCTCCGGGGATGCCTCTGAGTCCGTCAGGGCCTTGTTTTCCTTGGGTACCTTGAGGTCCGATAGCGCCAGTCTTTCCCGGTGCACCCAAAGCACCAGATTCTCCCTGGAACCAACAGGACAGGTGTTATGACAGAGGCTTTCATGTAACAACAGATGCCAGGGCTCAACATGAAGATTTTACAGTAATTATAATGTAATTCAACATCCCAGGTATTTAATTGCAAGCTCCTGGGATTAAATAGTGCAGGATTTACCTTGGCTCCCTTCTCTCCTTGTCGACCTTCAGGACCAGAAGGACCAGCAGGACCCTGTGAGAAAGACAGATTGTGAGATGTAAGAGAGAGAGTCAGGAAGACGGACAGAATGAGATGAGACAGTGTTGAGAGAGACGAGAGTACAGGAATGGGAATACGCAGGACTGCACATTTCCAGGGCACAATATGATAACACTTAGTATATAGTTTGAGACCAAAGTATATAGATGACCAGTTCCTTTGTAGAAATATAATATTTGAATTGCCTTCACTATGGAGAGCTGCTGCCGTCTACTCATAGTATATAATGATATATAGTGTAACCGTAATAGCCAAATCTTACAGGGCCTGATTGAGTGTAAAAATATTATCTCAGTGGCAGTACCGTGACGTCTCTCCAGTAGGCTGCCCATCAGTGCCCTGTCGCTGTCTGGCCCGTATTTTATTATTATTATTATCCTTTATTTATATGGGGCCACAAGGGTTCCGCAGCGCCCAATTACAGAGTACAAATGCACATAATCAAAACAGGAAAACAGTGACGTACAGTTGAAAACAATTTAGGACAAGTACAGGGTAACTAAGCATAACTACACCAGTCAATGACAGAGATAAGTTCCAGGTGGCCAAAAAACTGCATGATTTGGGCAGTTGAGAATTATTAAAGTAAGAAAAGGGTGAGCACATGAGGGAAGAGGGCCCTGCTCGTGAGAGCTTACATTCTAAGGGGATATGGACTGCCTGCACTAGTACTGTACTTGGCACTTGTACCCGCTGACAGCATGTAAGACTGAGTGTAAACTCTAACTCCTAATCACTATACCTCCATGTCTGTTATATTCCCTCTCTGTGTCAATATACATGTCTCAGGGTAAATGAAGCGGAAACATTCAGTACATGTTATGCTGCCATGTAAGTGGCACAGAGACCGGTGAGGGGGACAGACTAAGTAGCCACAGTTGAAAGAAAAAAGTTATTAATTAAATTGTGAAAATAAACTTACTCGTTTTCCTAATGGTCCAGGGGGGCCGTTCTCACCAGTGGGACCAGGGGATCCCTGATGGAGAAGTAAAGAAAATGATCATGAGATAACAACCCACAAAGTACACGGAGGAACAAATAGCGGTGATTCTGGCTGCGTGATTAAAAATGGCATACAGTATTAATATTACATGCAGAACATGCCTGGTTTCACATTTTCGGAAATGTACAATAGACGTAAAATAATTGTGATAAATTATAGTGATCATACTAATTAGTGATTTTACAAAATTACTAGAGTAAAAATAAACTAATAATATATGTTGCTTTTAGTAAATACAAGAAGTGAGATTGTTTTTGCGTATTTAGAGAGTTTTGTTCCAAATGGTGATTGAACACTCTTTAGCCATAAGCCACAATGTGTAACGACTTTAAGAAGGTAAGGTTACAATACAAGTAGTATGAATAGGAATAATCGCGTTAGTTAATATTATTTTATTGGAAATGAGGGGCACCTATGGAAATGTATACAGGGGCATATTATAAAATAACTGGAGGAACACCACCAAATTTAGGGCCTGATCGCTCCTCTGTGAATTTGCGGAGGTTTGTGATCAAATTGTCACCGCCCAGACAGAGTGAATAACCGCCCTGTGCAAGTCTGCGTACGCCGTGCGAAAAGCTTTGCAAACGCCGGTCAGCTGCAAATCCATTCACAACTCGCTCACCATCTAATGATTTTTCCAGTCTGTGCGTAACTCAGGACTTACTCCTACAGTGCGATAGAATCAGGCTGATCGGGGCCGGAGCTGATGTCACACACCCGCCCCGAAAACGCTTGGGAGCGCCTACGATTTTCCTGACACTCTCAAAAAGTGGCCAGTTACCACCCCCAAACGCCTGTTTCCTGTTAATCAGCCTGCGTTTGCCCAGCGATTTCAAAAAACGCAGGATTTTTACACAGTTTACCCTTGTGCCTGCGCATTATGATCCGTACGCATGCGCAGTCATTCGATCACCGGCCGCTGTGCGATTCCGCATAACACAGGTCAGGTCTGAATTAGGCCCTTAGAGTAATGCAGCGAACGTGAGGCCAAAATAGTTGCGCCATACTTGTTGACGAACAGGGGGTCAAGTTGAGTTGGACGTAAAGTGCGTTTTGCGGCTTCTTACGATTAAAGAGGCAGATCGGGGGGAAGGAGGGGAGCAGCTAGGCACCACCACACTGTGCACATGTTGACCCAAGGGGAACGTATGAAGAATGAGACTCAGACGCATGTGCCAGGAGATGGGAAACTTGCCGGTGCTTGGTGCAGGGTACTAACTGCTGCTCATGATAATTGCTGCATACAGTATGGTACCCATGCAAGACTGGCCACATCTTGTGCTTTTTGTCAGATCATCATGGTTTGAATATTTTTTATTTTTTGGGGGGGGAGGGTGCTCTGACACTGCATCAGTTCCTGCAGAGACTCTCACAGTATAGCATTCATGTTACCCAAAATGTGTTTTTAGGGTTCTGCTTTTTCCATTGAAATACAATGAAAGCGCTTCGTATATATTGAGAGTAAATAGTAAAAAGGAAATAAAATGTATAGCTGCTCCTCCAACTAGGACAAGATCAGCGCATCATAACCTCCACACCTTCCCTTGAGCCTGGCATTAGTTCTGTGCAGCCACTTTTCCCAGGACTCAGGTAATTCTCAAAGCTCCAGCTGAAGGCAGAGACACTGTGACCATCTGGAAGTGGGGGGAGGGGAGGGGGGCTGAGCAGCAAGATATATAGAAAAGTCGCTGTGACCAATAGTACCATTTCTCGTTTGTCCTCCAGAAAAAAACTCTGCACTTTAGGTGGCTGAACAGCATTCAAAGAAAGTTTACACTTCAACACTATCACTAGAATAGGTACCGGAAAAGTGGAAGGTGGTTTTATGGGCAGCATAGCGGCACAGTGGTTAGCACTGCTGTCCCTCAGTGTCTTTGGTTCCGTTCCACCAAGTGTGTTATCTGCATGGAGTTCACGGGCCTGAGTTGGCCGAACTCTGATGTTTTTTAAAGCGGCAATCATTTACTGGGCATGGTTTATAATCCAGGCCCCATGTCTTCAACAGGCGTTGTCTCCCATTGTCCAGACCCAATAAGCCCTAATATCTCCTCCAGCAAGAACTGATGTGAATGGATAAACATGCTCTGACTGTACAGCCTTGTGCAATATGTTGGGGATATATAAAGGATAATTAGGAAGGGGAAGGCGATTATATAGATTAGCTGGCACATACACCATGCCCTTATACACCACATCAGGTGCCACTTACCGCCTCTCCTTGCTCTCCATCCTCTCCTCTCTCACCCTTCGCTCCATCTTGTCCCTGAGGGTAAAAGAGTGCAATAATCAATATGCAATAATGTATAGGAAGCATTCATATACAACATGGCCTAATTACACCATAACCCAAACTGGATGAACACAACTGCGTATAGCGTAGAGACTGCACGGGCATTTCCAACTGTCATAATAAGTAACACATCTCATTGACTCTTCTCCCAATTGTATCACATCCCCCCCAGACCAGTGGAAGCTGATTAGCTGATGTGGCAGCTTCTCCATTTAATCTCTCTCCGAGGGTTTATACATCTCCCCCATGTCACAGACTGATAGTAGCCCATTTATAGACATTTATACAGACTGATCTGCAAGAATGTGAAGGGAGATTATACAGAATAAACCCCGCTGCCACATTACAGAGCTTCTCCCATGGGAAGCGTTGATACATTTAGCAAAAATGTGAGATCAATGAATTGAATTGTAACAAGTTATTCTTGTCAGTTATGGACATACAGTACATAAAAGCTGACCAATGACCAATCAAGCATACAAACTGGTCTACAGGTAAGTATGTACTGTATACTATGTGATGCTTCAGAATACTATCTGCCAAAATGTTGAACTCCTGAAAGTACATTTATTAACTAAATTTAATCTCAGTACTGACGCTGTTCTGCTGTCCCATTGGGTAACTCTGATTTTAGTAGGAAATGCTCTCTCTGAGCCCTCAGTTCAGTCATCAGAAGCACACAGAAAGGGGGAATACACTGAATGTATTGCTACGGCTAAGTTTCATCATTTCTTTCTAATTATGTGTTCAGTGCAATTTAAGGGAACTGGTTAGATTCCGGATAATCAAAATTTCTCTGTATTTGCATTTATTGACCTACAGTAAGTGACGGCCACCATTGGGCTCCACTGGCCTAGATAATAAAAACATATTCATACTATTCCGTACAGTGAGATAACACTTGCCTGACCTCTCACACACTCTCTCCGGACCGATACCATCAATATCCAGTTACAGCAATGTGACAAGTATGGAAACATTTAGCTAATTGCCTGATGCCTTTGTGATACTCCATGTTTTATAATGTTGCCCCCTGATTTCTTAGAATAGCGACATATCAATGTAATGACCAGCCCCTCTTACTATAACACTAGCAGTATATCATTCCCAGGGAAATGGCATCTACTGAGCAAACTCTCAAAACCCTGACGGACTCACAAAGTGACGTGAAGTAACATATGTCGGTGTGTACTGTACTAAAGAACACATGTCGGCGTGTACTGTACTGTACTAAAGAACACGTCGGCATGTACTGTACTAAAGAACACATGTCTGCATGTACTGTACTGTACTAAAGAACACATGTCTGCATGTACTGTACTGTACTAAAGAACACATGTCGGCATGTACTGTACTGTACTAAAGAACACGTCAGCGTGCACTGTACTGTACTAAAGAACACATGTCGGCGTGTACTGTACTGTACTAAAGAACACATGTCTGCATGTACTGTACTGTACTAAAGAACACATGTCGGCGTGTACTGTACTGTACTAAAGAACACATGTCTGCATGTACTGTACTGTACTAAAGAACACATGTCGGCATGTACTGTACTAAAGAACACATGTCGGCATGCACTGTACTGTACTAAAGAACACATGTCCGCATGTACTGTACTGTACTAAAGAACACATGTCGGCATGTACTGTACTGTACTAAAGAACACATGTCGGCATGTACTGTACTGTACTAAAGAACACATGTCTGCATGTACTGTACTGTACTAAAGAACACGTCAGCGTTTACTGTACTGTACTAAAGAACACATGTCAGCGTTTACTGTACTATACTAAAGAACACATGTTGGCATGTACTCTACTGTACTAAAGAACACATGTCGGCATGTACTGTACTGTACTAAAGAACACATGTCGGCATGTACTGTACTGTACTAAAGAACACATGTCTGCATGTACTGTACTGTACTAAAGAACACGTCAGCGTTTACTGTACTGTACTAAAGAACACATGTCAGCGTTTACTGTACTATACTAAAGAACACATGTCTGCATGTACTGTACTGTACTAAAGAACACGTCAGCGTTTACTGTACTGTACTAAAGAACACATGTCAGCGTTTACTGTACTATACTAAAGAACACATGTTGGCATGTACTGTACTGTACTGTACTAAAGAACACATGTCGGCATGTACTGTACTGTACTAAAGAACACGTCAGCGTTTACTGTACTGTACTAAAGAACACATGTCGGCATGTACTGTACTGTACTAAAGAACACATGTCGGCATGTACTGTACTGTACTAAAGAACACATGTCAGCGTTTTGTCTCTGTCCTATCAGGTGTAATATACTGCGACATAGATTAAACACAGTGTTTCACTTCTATAAACCTGTCCTCCTGGTTCAATACTTACTCTGGGTCCCATTTCTCCTGGAGGGCCAGGGTCTCCGGGGAAGCCAACTGGACCCTAAAAGATAATGAGAATTAGGAGGAGACTCTGCATATCTTGGACACACAATGAGGCCATTTTTTTTATTATCTGAAAGGCAAATTTGTAACGCCATGATATATGTTCCCCACTCATAATATAGAAGAGTGCTACGTGGGTCTGTATTCTAGATCACTGACAGCTACAGTTTTATCTACATTACGAGTAATGTACGTGGGTTACAGGTATTTGGAGAAAGTACATAGGAAAACTCAATATATATTACATAAGAAATGTGAGTGTACCTGTGTACGTGATTACTTATACAGTATGTACATGGTCTAAGTCAGGGACCCAAATAAATGGCTAATAGAGACATTTACAAAGAGCCCATATAATAATAGTTCCTGAATGGAAAGTTCTTAGATTTGTTTGACACAAATAAACTTACACATTCCTCATTCTGTTCTCCAGTGAATGTGCAGTTTCTGCAGGCTATCTTTACATTATACATTTATTATCCTTGTTCCCTATATGAGCATCTGGGAAAGCGGACTTTATATAGCTCGCTCAGCCACTGCTCCTGAGAATGGACAACCTTAAGAAGACCTTATACTCACCGGGTTTCCTTTAGGTCCATCATCACCAGTAGGTCCCTTCCCTCCCGGAGGTCCGGCGTCACCTGCTTGCCCAGACTCTCCCTTTTCTCCCCTGTCTCCACGTGGTCCCTAAAGGGTAAAAGAATCAGCCAGTGAGGTGGAGATGCTGGATTCAGGTATATACAATTATTGTGGGGTCAAATGTAGAATTTGTATCAGAATTCCATGACACGATTAGGGTGTAAGGGATGCAATATATAATCTTGTATCATCTGTCTCTCAGTCCGTATCACAGGTTAGTGGAAAAGGAAGAGGCTGGATTCCAGAATAACTCACCTTAGGTCCAGGTTCTCCTTGGACACCGGGAACTCCTGACTCTCCAGGTTCACCCTATAACAAATAATAGGTACAAATATAGTTAATGGTTTTGCCATATATAAGACTTCTCAATAAAAAACAATCCTGGACATCACCAAACTTACTGTCTATGGTATTTGTGGCTAGTATTAAATTACAACTAGGACAAATGTATGTAATCTGCTTGTTTTATATTATTATTCATTTAATCAGTATTTGGATATGTTAGCAAACCAAATATTAATGTACCAGGTCTAGCTGCTTCCCAGAAATAAGAGTCTTACCTTCTCTCCTGGAGGTCCCAGGTTTCCTACTCCACCGGGAGGTCCTTGTGGACCCTGTGAAAACAAGACAAGCCCGTATGAGACGACAGGACACAGTCAGGTGACCAGAGTCACTGGTTCTACCTATATAGACTTTACTGCTGAAAACTGGTTCATTATAATGAGTCGTGTGACTCTGGCAGAGCACATTGGCTGGCAATCATTGCATATTATTTACCAACTACCAGTATAAAATAAATCAATGTGAGAGCTCCAGTGAGAAACTGAAAGTGACCAGTAAGAACACTGCGCTGATAATGCTAACCTAAATATGCATACAGCGGATCAGGGCAGGAGTAGGGATGGAAACATCATAGCCCATATTTATAGGTTGCTCATAATCTTATTTCTTTGACACATTTTTACAGCACAGGATGTGGCAGGAAACATCTGTGGCCATCACTCTAAATGTACATGATTCTCAGTAAAAAATGTTTTAAAACTGTTGAATATAGTCGGGAACATAGTAGGGAGGCTAGAACATTTATTGCTATAAGTTATGATCCTAGATCATCGATGGACCACAGACAGCCACGAGGCCACATGCGGCCCTCCTTGTCGTCACTTGTAGCACCCGGGTCCTTCTTGCTTTGCTGTCATATTTGTGTGTTATAGCCTCAAATGCTTCTTTAAAGGCCTGCTGATATGTTATTACATACAGG